>NC_086444.1:552703336-553346670 GCF_028390025.1 Pseudophryne corroboree
AATAAGAAAAATGTAATCTATGTAATGCATATAGGACACCAGGTTCGCTCCAAAGGGTTTATTGGCCCAGATGGTTTCGAGCTCCCATAACCCCATAAATAAGTTGGCATAACTAGGAGCGAACCTGGTGCCCATTGCGGTCTCTGTTTTCTGGATATAAAAATAATCTTTAAATAAAAAAGTATTATTGGTCAGGATAAAGTGAATACCTTCTAATAGAAAGGCCTGTAGGTCTTTGGACAGATCAGACTGTTCTAAAAAATACTTAGTCAGACAAATTAGCAGTGGTGGATTCCACTCCCGAGATGATTAGTCTTCCCGGGGGGTCCACCAGACATTTATGGACCTTAGGCAGCAAGTAGATTACCAGAGTTTTAGGGTCCTCACAGAGAAGGAATGAAGCCTCCTTATCAGTGATGCTACCGTCTCCTTCTATTCTGATGGGATAAGGACAGCTCTATGTATAAAATGAAAAAATCGCATAAAACAATATTACACATTGTATGTTTGCTTTTTTCTGTTTTCATATAAAACTGCTGGATATTAACTACATCAATTGAGAACATCGGTTGAGCAATTGAGGATCAACATATCAAACATCTCCAAGGGACGTATATATCTATTTTATTTTTACACTGTGGTGCTTATACTGAAAAAAATTGTATTTTTCTTGTACAATTTCTGTTTCTGTGGGGTGTGGTGGCATCCTGCCAGACAATTTACATTGGTTAAAGCTGCATGGCGCACATTTCAAGTACTCTAAACTTTTTGTTTCCATTGCATTGTCTTGTCACCATTTTGGGTTCTTGAATAGTGCTGCATAATTTTGTATTACTTACCTTCTTTCTTGCCACTATGTTTTCCCTAAGGGATAATAGAAAAGCAACTTTTGATAGAATGCTTAATGATTGTTACGATACATCTGAATTGATAGATGGTGACTTGGGCAGTATGATGCATGAATTAGAAGGTATTCTCCAGAAGGAGAACAAAATATGGTGGGAGGTGATAACAATTGAGAAGTATCTTGCCAATAAATTAACCCCACAAGGGCTAAGAATTGATAAAGTAGCAAGCTTTTCCAACTCCAGTGAGGATTTTAAGAAAGAGTGGGAGACAATTCTAAATTGTTGCTCCTTCAATTTAATGGAGCTGATCATAAAAGAAAGAAAAAGGGAGTTGAACCAGCTAGAAGAAGAGATTGGGATTTATAAATCCTTAGTAGATCCGTATTCCAATACAGAGGAATATAGAGAACTAGAAAATGCCATTCAATTTAGAATAAAGAGGACAGAGAAAATACTCAGAAAAGAAACTAAAAAAAATTAATAGAGACAAGAGGACAAAATCCGATTTAGATGAAATTGTGAGGGAAGATGTCCCAATAGAGAATCATCCCCAACGCCAGAGATATCCCAAACTAACTATAGGAGGCAGGGGAAGGATGGGATCCAAATTCAACAACCAAGATAAATCACTGAAACACTTTGGGAGAATCACCCAAAGGAAAAACTATTCTTAGAAAGGTCCCTCTAGATTCAATTATCCAAAATACGGAGAAGAACAATATGAGGATACTATGGAATGGAGAAGGAATTCTCCTAGAAGGTCAAATAGATTTAATGATTATAATCATGTTACAGATAAAGAATATCATGTCCCCTTAAGAAATCGTTTCTCCTCTTTAAAAAATAGAGACATTGAATGCTCCCCTTTTTTAGACCAACGTCAGCCTAATCACAGATACAGATAAAATATAAAAAACGTGGAAAAAGAGGGGGTTTGTTGAGTTCTAAACTAAAAAATAAACACAAACAACGTAAAAAGAGGTATAATATTAAGACTAGGAAAGATATTCTAAAAAATAAAACAATGCACCCAAATAACCAAGAAGAAAGACGATCAGCGGTTAAAATATTTAATTTGAGTTAACATCTCTTAACAAGGGAACAAACATCCCTGTTAGAGAAAGGACTCAAATATTCCCCCACTAACTCTATCAGACCTTTTGATATGTTTATAGACTTGCAAAAATTCAGTAGGAAACTTACTGTAAAAAAAACTCTTTTTAGGACAGAGAAATGTTGGAGAAGAGGGAGGAGAAGAACCTGCTATTACTTCCTTTCGTCCAAAATCCATTTTTTATCCCCAGCATATTAAGGGACCCTTTATCGATACTTTTTGTGCTCTGGTCTTACATGACTTTGAGAATATGGAATCAAAATCGAAAAAAAGTAATACCTGATTATTAAACCCACAGATAAAGGGGGGCATCATCCTAATAGACGTAGAAAAATATGAGAAAGAAATGTGCCGACAATTAGATGACATCACCACATATAGGAAACTTAGAGGGGACCCGCTAATTTCCACTCAGGAGAAATGCAAAAGCTTAATTGGTAAGTACCTGAAAAAAGGCACCATCACTGATAAGGAGGCTTCATTCCTTCTCTGTGAGGACCCTAAAACTCCGGTAATTTACTTGCTGCCTAAGGTCCATAAATGTCTGGTTGACCCCCCGGGAAGACCAATCATCTCGGGAGTGTAATCCACCACTGCTAATTTGTCACAATATGTCGATTCTTTCCTGCAGCCTTTAGTCAAAAAGAATCAGTCCCACCTTACAGATACAAGGGACTTTTTGCTTAACCTGTAAAAAGTGGAATGGGAGGAGGGACTCATGTTAGCCACTTCTGAAGTGAGTTCCCTCTATACCATTATCAACCACGACTAAGGTATTGAAGCGACTAAGTATTTTTTAGAACAGTCTGATCTGTCCAAAGACCTACAGGACTTTCTATTAGAAGGTATTTGCTTTATCCTGACCAATAATACTTTTTTATTTAAAGACGATTTTTATATCCAGAAAACAGGGACCGCAATGGGCACCAGGTTCGCTCCTAGTTATGCCAACTTATTTATGGGGTTATGGGAGCTCGAAACCATCTGGGCCAATAACCCCTTTGGAGCGAACCTGGTGTCCTATATGCGTTACATAGATGACATTTTTCTTATTTGGAAGGGTGGAAATGACCTCCTTGATGAATTTTTAACATCTTTGAATATTAACAATAAAAACATTAAATTATCTTTTACTACCAGTACTAGCAGCATCAATTTCCTGGACATCACTGTTTCTGTAAAAGAAGGAAAGCTGCACACTAGGAATTACACCAAGCCAACTGATTCTGGCTCTTATATTCCCATGACCAGCTGTCATCATGACAGCTGGCTTAATTCCATACCAAAGAGCAAGATAAACCATCTGAGATGAAACTGTACGGAGCATGAGTTCTTCGTCCAACAAGCAGAGGAAATGAAATCTAAATTCAAGGCCTGTGGCTATGAGAGCAACATCAATCTGGAAATCTCCAAATTTAGTGAATTGAATAGGGAGGAGCTATTAAAAACTAAGCGTAAAAAGGACACAAATCATGACCAATACCAATGGGCATGTATAACAGAATATACTAGCCAACATAGATTAATGGAGAAAATTATCAAAAAACACTGGAATATACTTAAAAATGATCCGGTGATTGGTACCATTATTCCCGATAAACCAACATACATCTACAAAAAAGCACCAAATTTAAAAACTAAGTTGGTATCCAGTATGCTTCCTCCAAAATCCAAAGATTCTCTAATTAAATCTCAAGGTTTCCACAGATGTGGCTGTTGCCAAGGATGCAAGAATGTTGAATATACAAGCAGCAGCAAATTTGAAAAGATAGAGATCAAAGATAATGAGGTCCAAATAAAGGACTTCATAACCTGCAATTCAAAAAATGTTGTATATGTAATACAGTGTTCTTGTGACAAATTCTACATAGGCCGTACTTCTAGGCAACTGAAAATTAGTTTATCTGAACACAGAAACATCAAAAAAGGCTTAGAGACATGCCTTATCCTGCCATTTTAAAGAAGTCCATGATAGCTCTATCGAATACATCAAAGCCTTTTATGGAATTAGGACCGTTGAGGGCAGTATTAGAGGTGGAAGTATAGCCAAATCCTTAGCAAAATTAGAAATGAACTGCATTTACTCCTATAAAACCCTAATACCACTGGGACTGAATAAGGATTTTGAATTACAATGGTTTCTTTGAAAAATAGTACCTATGTCTTGTTCATGTTTGTCTGGTTAATGACCTGTGTTTTTTTCAGATGTCGTATCACTCACCTCAAAAAAAAAAATTGTGTGGAACTGATCAATTCTTTGGACTTGACTCTACTTATGAGAAAAGCAACATGGACATTTCTATAGAAGAAAAAACTGGAAAGATTTAATTGTTCCATTGTTCTGTGTCTTTTCGGTTGTACACCTTGTGGATAGGGGTGGTGCCCGGTGGATGCCCGTTCTCGGGCAACACATCGATATGATCCCCTATTTTTTATATATTCTTTATATATATTTTTTCATATGTTTATGTTATTTATTAGATGTTTTTGTGTATTCTTATTTTTGGAGCTATGTTTATATAATCCACCTTTCTATATTTAATGGTAGGGCAACCATGGTAATAATGTCCATTAGAAGGCTTTCCAAATTTCTCCCTTTGATGCTGTTAGGGATAAGCACCACTGAACACAGCAGTCTCTTTTATCCCTAACACGGAATTCACATGTGGAACGTACAGACCCGGTGGTGGAACGCAAATCGCGTCACCACTAAGGGTCCGTTCCCGGAAACAAGCCGTGGAATGCATGTACGCACCGTGGAATGCATACATGCGCCATGACGTAGCAGAGGCGGGCGCAGTGTGCTGACACCTCTGAGTCTGTGGGAGTGTGTTAGCATGGTGGAAACTCCTCTATAGGTATAGGTTTATGGGGGAATATCTATATCAGCACACACCTTATGAGCTTGCTTCCTGTCAGATGACTTATAACCCAGCTTAATATTTATCAAATTTCAGTTATTGGATAATATGCTGGCTTTTTAGAAGTGATCTTTCAATCTAGAGCATAAGAATTTACAATTCTCTCAATACTTTTAATAATTGATTATGTAAGTGTGAGGTCATTTCCTGTATACCTCATTGGTCAGTGCCCAGATAAATAGCATGGGGTTGCACAGTGCCCACATGTCTTGAGGAAGGCTCCTGTTGAGCCGAAACGCGTCTGTAATACTGGGCACTGTGTAACCTCTCTCATTTCCAAAAGCTAGTTTTTGAGGTATTTTTTCCATCATCTATCGCACTTTATGGGGTATATGCAATTGCGGTCGAATTCGCGGCAATTATCGCCGTTTTTTAATTCGACCAAATTCGCCAGGTGAATCCCGGCAGGTGCCTGCCGGGATTCACCATATTCAATGAAAAACGGATTCGCCAGAATCGCGGGCGAAAATCGGCCGATTTGGCGGATTTTGCCGCGATTTAAAAAAATGGGGAAAAACGTGAAAAACCCGAAAAAAAAAATGGCGTGGGGTCCCCCCTCCAAAGCATAACCAGCCTCGGGCTCTTTGAGCTGGTCCTGGTTCTAAAAATGCAGGGGAAAAATTGGCCAGGGATCCCCCGTATTTTTAAAACCAGCACCGGGCTCTGCGCCTGATGCTGGTGCCAAAAATACGGGGGACAAAAAGAGTAGGGGTCCCCCGTATTTTTAACACCAGCATCGGGCTCCACTAGCTGGACAGATAATGCCACAGCCGGGGGTCACTTTTATGCCGTGCCCTGCGGCCGTGGCATCAAAAATCCAACTAGTCACCCCTGGCCGGGGTACCCTGGGGGAGTGGGGACCCCTTCAATCAAGGGGTCCCCCCCCCCCAGCCACCCAAGGGCCAGGGGTGAAGCCCGAGGCTGTCCCCCCCCATCCAATGGGCTGCGGATGGGAGGGCTGATAGCCTTTGTGATAAAAAAAAGATATTGTTTTTTCCATTAGTACTACAAGTCCCAGCAAGCCTCCCCCGCAAGCTGGTACTTGGAGAACCACAAGTACCAGCATGCGGGAGAAAAACGGGCCCGCTGGTACCTGTAGTACTACTGGGAAAAAAATACCCAAATAAAAACAGGACACACACACCTTGATAGTAAAACTTTATTTCATACACCGACACACACATACTTACCTATGTTGACACGCCGACTGCCACGGTCTCCGACGATCCGAGGGTACCTGTGAAAAAATGGTACTCACCTTCCAGCGTCCAGAGGTACATCCAGGTCCAGGGTATAATCCACGTACTTGGCAAAACAAAAAAACGAACACGATCCACCGGACTAATGAAAGGGGTCCAATGTTTTCACATTAGACTCCTTTCCCCGAATGCCGGGACATCACGTGACTCCTGTCACTGATGTCCCTTCAGCCAATCAGGAAGCGCTACTTCCGTGGCGCTCACCTGATTGGCTGAGCGCCGTCTGTACTCTGACAGCGCCTCGCAAAGCCGCTCCATTACTTTCAATGGTGGGAACTTTGCGGTAGCGGTGGGGTCACCCGCCGGTCAGCCGCTGACCGGCGGGTGACCTCACCGCTAGCCGCTAAGTTCCCACCATTGAATATAATGGAGGGAGCTGTGCGATGCGCTGTCTGAGTTCAGACAGCGATCAGCCAATCAGGTGAGCGCAACGAAGTTGCGCTTCCTGATTGGCTTAGAGACCTGTCAGTGACAGCTGTCACTGACAGGTCTCATTCGTGGAAAGGTGTCCCATGTGTCAGCATGGGACCCCTTTCAGTCCGTTTGGTCGGTTATTTGCGGTTTGTTTTTTTCTACAAGTACGTGGATTTATCTCTGGACCCTGGTTGAGGTGAGTATTTTGAACTTTTCTTTACAGGTATCCGTGGATTCTACATGGAGAAGAGGACCGATGTCGGCGTGTGAACATAGGTAAGTATGTGTGTGTCGGTAGTGTGAAATAAAGTTTTACTGTCGACGGTGTGTGTGTCCTGTTTTTATTTGGGTATTTTTTTCCCAGTAGTACTGAAGGTACCAGCGGGCCCGTTTTTCTCCCGCATGCTGGTACTTGTGGTTCTCCAAGTACCAGCTTGCGGGGGAGGCTTGCTGGGACTTGTAGTACTAATGGAAAAAACAATATCTTTTTTTTATCACAAAGGCTATCAGCCCTCCCATCCGCAGCCCATTGGATGGGGGGGGGACAGCCTCGGGCTTCACCCCTGGCCCTTGGGTGGCTGGGGGGGGGGACCCCTTGATTGAAGGGGTCCCCACTCCCCCAGGGTACCCCGGCCAGGGGTGACTAGTTGGATATTTGATGCCACGGCCGCAGGGCACGGCATAAAAGTGACCCCCGGCTGTGGCATTATCTGTCCAGCTAGTGGAGCCCGATGCTGGTGTTAAAAATACGGGGGACCCCTACGCTTTTTGTCCCCCGTATTTTTGGCACCAGCATCAGGCGCAGAGCCCGGTGCTGGTTTTAAAAATACGGGGGATCCATGCCCAATTTTTCCCCGCATTTTTAGAACCAGGACCAGCTCAATGAGCCCGAGGCTGGTTATGCTTTGGAGGGGGGACCCCACGCCATTTTTTTTTCTGATTTTACCGTTCCAGCAATCAAAAAAAATAAAAAATAAAATAATATTTTAAAAAATATATAAATAATATTTGTGCCTCCCCCCAAAAAAAAAAAAATACCTAATCCCTTCTAATATAAATAGATCTGCTATTCCCAAAAAAAAAAACACAAAAAAAAACATGTTTAAAATTTTTTTATTTGTTTTCACCCTCCAAAGTGTGGCGGATTGAAAATGACGAATTTGCTGTCTAAAAGCACTGCTGTCGAATTTCCAAACTTGAATTGAATATGCTTTGGTCGAATTGCAGCACTTGTATCATTGCAGAAAAGTCGAATTTGCAAAAAGTCGAATTTCAAAAAGTCGAATTTTGAAAGTCCGTTTTTTGGTCGGAAAGCACTGGATTGCATAGGGGAATTGTTTTTTTTGGTCGAAAATGACCCGAAATTCGACAATTTCGGGAATTCGACCACAATTGCATATACCCCTATGAAATTTGGATTTTTATTATGTTCTTATTGGTGCAAATTATGTTTTAAATTGACTCTCCTTCTAAGGAGTGATTGTCATTCATTTATGTACGTGTTTTTCTTCCCAACTATGGGATTTTGTATAAATTAAACTTTTAAATGGATTGATTGGCACCATTCTTACTTTTTTGATTTGTAACTGCCAAACTGCGCATTGGTTTCCTGAAGTCAAAAACGGTTGTGGATCTAAAAGATACCCTGATAGGAACATCTTCACTTTCTTTCTTGTGAGTGTGGTTCACATCTTTATTGATACAGCAATATAGGAGAAAGATACCTTTCTATACTTGACTCATTCACATTTTAAAATTAGTTTAGGTATGCTCTTCCATGCATACTATATGGTGAAGGACACACAGAGAGGGTGCAGAATTCTAAATAAACCTTTTTGTGCACATATTCGTTCTCCCTAGTGTGAGTTGGGGTACGCACCTCATATAGATCCCCTATTTATGCTACCTTCTCCTTCTATTCTGATAGGATAAGGACAGCTCTATATATAAAATGAAAAAATCGCATAAAACAATATTACACATTGTATGTTTGCTTTTTTCTGTTTTCATATAAAACTGCTGGATATTAACTACATCAATTGAGAACATCCGTTGAGCAATTGAGGAACAACATATCAAACATCTCCAAGGGACATATAGGTTGTGGTATACTGTAGTGAGTCACTATAACTCATTACAATGCTGCTGATAATGCTGCAGGCCCCTTCATTACCAAGGGCCCCGGTAGTATAGTTCAGCTACTGCAGCCATCTGTAATAAACAACTGAGATAAGTACATCTCAAGATTATTGCAGTTGCTTTAAGTTGCTTATATGGCCTGTGACATACAGTATGTGCAATTTATTACAAATTATGAGATGAACTGAGAATCATATGCAAAATGGTCAAAATCTGCACTTTAGAAAATGTAGTCCTTGGTTTTTTGTTTTTTTTTTGCCACAATTCAGCCTAACATTCTTTTAGGTATATTAAAATTTAGCAGTAGATCTCATTATACATACTGCATTAACACTAATGAGAAAAATGCATTAACCATGGAAACTACAAATCCTTAATTATGAATATTTTTACAGCATTAGTTCACTACTGTTATTCATCTTGTGAAAATTAGTTATAATTTTTTCCCTATAAGACTTCACACTACTGCTACTGCTAACACTATCAGTTAAACGTTCAACAGACCAGAAACTATAGTAATTGCTGACAAAAAGCCTGGCATTTTGTTTATATTTTTAAGTGCAAGTGATGATTTCTTGAAAGATTTAATTATTATGTTTTCCTTAGGGCAGAACAGACACATGCTTTTTAATTTTCCACCCCCATTGTTTTCTCAAGCAAACAACTGTAATATACAATAACATAAATGAGAAAATGAGCCATAACACCAACATATCTTATTCTATTAACTACACTTTACCTAGTACAGTGTATGTGTGTGTGTGTGTGTGTGTGTGTGTGTGTGTGTGTGTGTTTGTTTGTGTGCATGTGTGTGTGTGTTTGTGTGTATATATATTTATATATATATATAAATGTGAAAGCCCTCACTCACTCACTCTTCTACATTAGAGAGCCTGTGAGCGGTTGCAACCTATCGGCTCATAGGGCTCCCATGATATATTCGCATCTCTGGACCAAGTGAACAAAGACAGAGCAGGACACATCTGTAATGAGAGGTGCTACCATGCTGAGACCTATAGTTCACATAGAAAAAAGAGAAAATGCAAGTGCATACTCTAAATACTATACATTAAAAACCTTTCTGCAGCACACTGGGAGAATGATTTTGATTTTATTCAAGCTACTGAAACCCTTTGAAATTGTAACAAAGCTACTCTAGTTCAGACACTGCAAGTTAGGTTTAAGTCATAGACTACCTCAAATCAAACTACTGAAAATG
Organism: Pseudophryne corroboree; assembly: GCF_028390025.1. NCBI lineage: Eukaryota > Metazoa > Chordata > Amphibia > Anura > Myobatrachidae > Pseudophryne > Pseudophryne corroboree. The sequence goes on from NC_086444.1 coordinate 552,713,251, forward strand.
AAGCTAGGGAAGCTGAAAGAGTATATAAAAGTCATTAATTTTGATAAAGTTTGTTTACCTTGTCAAGTTTTTTGTTCACTTTGAAAGTATCCAAAGGTTTGCAGAAATCTCAATTTGGGCAGCTATGCTTGGTCCTACTGTAGCTTTTAGACCTTTGTAAGATATTTCTATCCAACTGGCAAAGCTCTTAAGATCTGCAAACAGCTCGATCTGAGCATGTTGGCAGTTCAAGCTTGACATTACACTTATCATCCTTCGGTTTTTTATACAAATGCTACAGTCAGAAACAAACTTAGTATTTCACACTGATGAAAAGACAACACAGCGCAAAATGCAAAAATGTAAATGAAGACTCTTGCACCTGGTCAGGCCTAAAAGAAATGGACCAATACTGTATATTGACTGTAAATACTAGAATGAGTAAAAGGGCAACTTGTACAAACTAGAGTTCTTAAGCTGGCCGTCCTCCAATGTGAATATTATAAGCGATCATCGTAGTTGGCTACTTACCACAATTGTAGTAAAATTGTTGTTCATCAAAATGGACTACAAATTGTATGAGGAATATCATGACTGCAAGTAGCAAAATAAATATGAAATGCTTGCTTCCAGTGGAGATGGACTAATATTCTGAGATAATGATCTTGACACCAGTGATCAGCTGCTGCTGCTGCTGCTGCTGATGATGATGATGATGATGATGTTGATGTTTTAACACTGGGGAAAAGACATAGTATCTTATGGAACAAAAAAATCCCTATCTATGCTATAGTTCAACAAATAACAACCAAAATGTGTTATTTTGTGGGGTCCAAACAAACTAAACATGGATGTGGAATACCTATCTATCTATCTATCTATCTATCTATCTATCTATCTATCTATCTATCTATCTATCTATCCATCCAGTTTATACTTATTTTTTGTTAAGTATGTTTATATTGTTAAGGCATAGTAACACATTTAAAGCTTTCTGTTATGTTTGTTAGCCAGCCTTTGCAACATTGTATATGTAAATTCATTACTATGCCTTTATTTTCCTGTACAGGCTCTGTTCTGTTAAGCAAGCTAAGTATCCTATAATCTAGCTATATACTGCCTCTCATTTTAAATTTGTAGGTTTTTTTATATGTAAGAAGCTGAGTTCACTGTTTATTTGTAACTAGGCAACAGGAGTGCTTGTGCCTGACATCATTCCTGTGCATCCTGCTTGTTTTCGGGTGGCAGGAAATGGTGCCGAGTACACAGGCTCACTGGGGATTTATGTTGGGTGAGTACATTTTGTATAAATTGAATTGTTCGCCATTCTTGACAAGAGTGCATCAAAGCAATGAAATGTTGATTAGCAAGATGCCGTGTTGAGCTTCCTCTGTCCATCCAAGTTGCTACTGTTCTGGGGTAATTTACAGTATATATATATATATATATATATATATATATATATAAACAACAGGATATACCCTTACCTCGCACTGAGATTCAGCAACACCACAGGAAGAATCCCTGTTAGTGGGAACCAAATGATGTGAATACAAATAACAAATTCCAGAGTGCACTGATGTATGAATGTTACTAAATGAATGAGATGTGCACAGTTCTGAGCTTTCATTCGGAGGCCTCATTGTTTCTTAAAATATATAGTGAAAGAGAGTGCTTAGCGATTGGAAAATGTATTATATATACACAATATTAAAAAATGTAAACATAAAACATTCCTTATAAAAGCACCCCTAATATAGTACCAGTATAGCCGGCAAATTACATCAATTAATAGAAATATATCTTATAACAAATTATTTGTATAGCTGCCAAATTGTACTTAGTCCACCAATATTTTTGTAGGACAGCACCATGCTCCACCTCTTAGTAAGCCTTGTACTTATTTTCACTAGTGGCATCCTCACCCAACTTCTATACCAGTTTGACCTTGGCAACGCTGCCCACCACCGGACAATGCTCTCCCTCGTTCCTGCACTGTGTCGCTGCCCGACTGACGTCTCACATGGAACACCGCTCTCCTTGCTGCTATGGACTCTGTATTGCACTTGGAACAGGTAGTCATTACCCGGACACTTGCTATGTGAATACCGGAGTACAAGTTCTTTCATCTGTGTGTGCAACTATTGCTGCTATGAACTGAGTCTAAAGGAGTTTGGATACTATTTATCTTTTATCTAGAGACTGTCTGGGCCCACTAGTGAAAATAAGGCTTACTGAGAGTTGGAGCACGGCGCTGTCCTACAAAAATATTGGTGGACTAAGTACAATTTGGCAGCTATACAAATAATTCATTATAAGATATATTGCTATTAATTGATTTTATTTTTCCGGCTATACTGGTACTATATTAAGGGTGCTTTTATAGGGAATGTTTTATGTTTGAATTTTTTAATATTGTGTATATACAGTATAATACATTTTCCAATCGCTAAGCGCTCTCTTTCACTATATATTTTATTTTTGTTGTAAACCTCTTTCAGATTACTATACTGGGAGCTGCATACGATTAGTTATAGGTGGTCAGCACAATTATACATTTTTACAAGAATTTCAAGTGTTTTCTGTGTATTTAAATATACATACAGTAGTGTTCTTTTTTGTGCCTGAATTATTCTTGGGGCCCACGGCTGTGTGAGTGCGAACACCGCAGATCGGCTGCTGTTGTTTGCACGCACCCAGCATTGTGTCCTCTGAATTCTTACATATTTTTTTCCTCAGTTTCTTGACCTTTTTAGATCACCCAAATAGGGGCCTTTAAACATACCCTCTCACCACAGAAAGTCACCCAGAGAGTTTGAGGCAATCAATCAGTATAAGATACCAAACAATTTATTTTACAATTTCAGAGGTAGTTAACAGTACAAAAATCTTGTGAATATATTACAGAATTAGCAGTATAATCTCATGCACACCATGCAATGTAAGAGAGAAGTTGACAATTTTTACCACCGTCACCATGGAAAGGTGTGAACTCCAGGGTGGATACTCATGGAATTGGGTGGTGAACGAGAATTGATAAACCCTACGCATTTTGTCCAAATGGACTTCTTCAGGGGTAGGTATCTGAGCAGTATACACTTTTTTGGTCACTCTGCAAAAGTTCTTAGTTGTTTGTAATTGGAACTGAGTCTATGAAGCTAACTCCCACAGTTTGGGGTTTGTGCCTTAGCAAGCTTTTTCTGGATATTAGTTGCTGACCTTTAATGCTGTCTTTGAATGAGAGGAACTTATCATCGATTGAGACTTCATACAGATAAGCCTACTGAATGTCGCTTGAGAATGTATTTTAAAGGATTTGTTATCTTGAGATTAAACTAGTGCTATGACATTATTACACTATTGAAGTTGTACTTCCTCCTTAGATAGTAATCACCTTGTGTTGAGATCATGGGGGCATGTGATATGTTCCTAGTTTGCCTGAGGTGCGGGATGCCTGCAGAAGGTCCGAGTCTTCCAGAGATGCTGGATGCCAGTCAATGTCAGAGTTTTTTTTAAATTGGGCAATCATTTACAAGGCAAAATGCCTTGTAAATGATTGCTGCTTTACAAACCTCAGAGATTGGCCAGCATCCTGCAACTCTGGCAAAGTCGGACCCTAATACATATGCCCCCACATGTTGATCTAATGTGTTCAGCTGGTTGTGCAAGATACTGTAAGCTATATTAGCAAGCATATACAAGCAAGTTTTTAACCAGTAACTTTCTCTCTCTCTCTCTCTCTCTCTCTCTCACACACACACACACACACACACACACACACACACACACACACACACACACACACATATATAGAGAGAGAGTGATTTAATCCATTGTGCTTTATAGTTGGATTACTATTAATGATACAATGCTAATGAAATGACAAAACTATGCCATTATATTTCCTGCTTAAAGAAATTAAGACCCAAAACAAATCTCATAGGGTTTTTTTTCAAAATCAAACACAAATATGGTTTTAGAACTAAAAACAGATCCAAAACCAAAGCAGACGGGACTGCACACATATCTAGTTACAACAGCAGAAAATACAAATGATCTCATTTAATTGTCTTAATGGGAGAGCATGAAACACACATATATTATGCTGAGTTAAATTGATCGAAAACTGATTGCTTTTGGATTGAGTATGAAATATTTCATTAATTTACTAGAAACGTATAGCCCAGAATTTCAACTGGATGTACTTATTATGTATTTCTACTTGAGATAAACAGTTTTAATAATATAAAAATAATGGGCCTAATTTGGGCCTGATTGCAGCAACAAATTCTTTCTCTAATGGGAAAACCATGTGTCCTGCAGGTGGGGCAGATGTAACATGTGCAGAGAGAGTTAGATTTGGTGGGTTATTTTGTTTCTGTGCAGGGTAAATACTGGTTGCTTTATTTTTACACTGCAATTTAGATTTCAGTTTAAACACACCCCACCTAAATCTAATTCTCTGCACATGTTATATCTGCCCCACCTGCACTGCACATGGTTTTGCCCATTAGAGACAAAAAATTTTGCTGTTGCGATCAGGTCTGAATTAGGCCCAATATCATTTAAAACCATGATTCAGATTTGAAAATTGAGAAAAGAGCATAAATGTAAAACTTTGTCATCTTGCAAAAACGCTGTACATGTTTTATTTGTGTTCTGTACATCATTGTTCTGCTTGTGCTTTTTTACACTACATTTTTACTCTGTGTTTTAAGAAAATATGGTAAAAATACAATCCTACAGTAATACATTTTCAGCTTATTTATGTGTAAATCGAAAAAAAAATTTCCTATTGTGTGGCTTCTTTGCCTACAGCTCAGCACTTCATTTGCATAGTAATTACAAAGCCTAACTAATAACACAAATGTCTGTAAGAATAGATGCACTTCATTTAGTTTACTGATACTGACTGTTTTTATAGCACATTTAACTGCACTTCACGGCATATTAAAGCTCTTTATATTTTCTCTGCCAAGCTACATTTGTGTCTGAAATGGTAAATTTACTATTTATTGCTTTATGCTTTGTAAAGTCACATTTTATATGCTGTGAAAAAACTAATTTTGAAGCATTTAGAAAAAGTATCAAAGTAATGTTTAAAGTTCAGTCAGTTACAATTAAACATAATTAAATCCACAGCAGATTGTATCAAATAGTTGACAGGTGTGCCATTCTTTCAGCTCTTCTTATCGATATAATGCCATCTTTTCATAATTATCCTTTAAGCAAGAATAAAAAAATAAAAAGAATCTACATTGAAAGCTTTCTTCACCTCTATAACATTACAAGCTCTAATGAAAGCATACTGGGCTCAAATCAATGTTAACATTACTTTTATAAGCTTGTATTTTTTCCTTTGTAATGTGTTCTACTGAAATGTTTTTTTTTCTTTGCTTAGTAGTATTATCCACTGAATCAAACATAATATTGTAAAGTCAAAGTGTAGTGGAGTAAAATACAAAAAAAGAAAACAAAAAAATGTCTTTCAATTAATAACATTGCTAATTCTGCCTGAAGAATAAATGCATTAATACTAGCAAATCTGTAGATAGAAACTAAGTTTATCAGGATCTAACCTGGCTTTGGTTTTTGTTAGTATTTAGTCGTAAGTTTAGCAGCATAAATATGAGTACATATATTGTACAAAACCCTCATTAACACCAAATATTTATCCTTTCTTAGAAGTTTTCTTAGAAAGGCCTGAAACGCGTCGGCGCAGCTGGGCGTGTCTCTTTGCTGGTTGTGGAAGGAGGTTTGCCGGAGAATCCAGGACGCTTTTTCCCGGGAGGCTACCTGGTATTGAGACCATGTTCGTTTGAGGATTTTATCATCCTCTAAACATCCGGTAATTTTGCACTTTTACACACAGCTTGGGGATCATCTTTATGCTGCATGTGCTCCATGTAGTTTTATGGAAAATTGATTTTTATCTGGAATCTGTTTTATACTTATTTTTATGAAGTTTATTGTGAAGGAATTAAACTGTGTTACACGAGATGTTCCATATTTTTCTTTTCATATGATATCGATGATTGAGGTCCTGCTGTGAAAATCCGTTTGCACACGAGGAATTTAAAGAACTTCATATACGCTTGAATTCAAGATTAACTAAGGGACGTATACACCCTATATATATTTTATGTTAATTTAACTATTGTTATTCATTGTTATTTTGGCGCCCCGTACAGTGTATTATCCATTTCTTTTTGTACTCTATTGCTTTTTGGGAGTGGGGACACCCATATTTGATATACACAGTTCAGGCAGCCCTTTCCGCGCATTGGAGAGGTACTCCACCTATTTTTACTCACAATAAATTATATAGCTAAACTGAAAAGGCAAATATTTAGGTCGAAAATGGTAGACTAGTGGCAGGGGTAATTATGTACATGACTCTTGGACAGCTTTCTCTCTGGTTCTGAACTCCTACAGTATCTATTCCTGTGTTTTATTATACAGCATTTGAGTCCCTAGGCTAGACCCATCCTCTGTACTAAAAAGTGCAAAACACCTTTTCCACTATGTGAATATTGTAAACCTAGCCAGACAGAAACAGAGTGGTCTATTCATAAAGCAGTGAAAAGTGTGGAGAAGTGAGCCAGTGGAGAATTTGCCTATGGCAACCAATCAGCTGCTACATATCATTATATAGAATTATTTTTTTAAATGTTACCTCAACACTGATTGGATGCCATGGGCACTCTTTTCACTGCTTCATGAATAGACTCCAGAATGTCCCTAATGCACAACAACTAAGCTGCTTGATGTACATAAAACTCCTAGGCTACAAACTCATATGCAAAAAATGAATACACAATCAAGGTGCTAAAGAAATGTCCCAACCAATGTGATCAGATGTGTGGAATCCTTGAGATGATTTTTCCACTTTGTAATTCATAAATTGAAACTCCAACCATGTTGGCAATACAAAAAGATCCAATATAGTATTATACTGCCAACAACAGAAAACATCCAAAATGATGTCAGAAAATGGAGTGAGGATTATCCCAGGATCCAGGACTGTAAATCAGTGGTTCCCAAATGCTGTGCCACCTCTGATTATGTGCCCTTCCCCTTCAGAATGTAAGATATCACGAGCAGGGTCCTCTTCCCTTATGTGCTTTTACGTCTCTTACTTAAACTATCTTCTTTTCAATACTCCCTTTGATGGCTCCACATCCTTCGGTTTTCTGCCACCCTGATACTTATTTCATTGCTGTTTACTGACGCCGCTATGTTTAAATACCCTCTACTTGTCCTATATTATATTGAACTGTAAGTCACTGTCTTCACGTTTTGCTTATTTCTTTACTCTGTAATTGGGCACTGCGGATCCCATCTGGCGCCATATAAATAATAATAATAATAACAACAGTCCAGGTTTTACGAATCACAAAGCATGGGCACAGGTGAATTAATTAGTACCGCATTCAATTTGATTCAAATATCATTTGCCAAGCCATGAATAACCTTAAATACTTGACTGTTAGGATATTTTGAGAACAGTGTTTGGGAACTTCTGCTGTAGGTATTGTGCTTACTTTCTGAGAGCTTTCAAATCGGCATACTTGAGGGTCTATTAAGAGCAGGTCTTGTCAGTATGCCTCTACATACTATACTATGGGGGTTATTCAGAATTGTTAGCAAACTAAAAATAGCACATTAATGGGCAAAACCATGTTGCACTGCAGGTGTAGCAGATAGATTATACTTGGGTGAGGTGTTTTCAAACTGAAATCTAAATTGCAGTGTAAAAATAAAGCAGCCAGTATTTACTATGAAAAGAAACAGTTTAACGCACCCAAATCTAAATATTCCTGCACATGTTACATCAGCCCCACCTGCAGTGCAGCATGGTTTTGCCCAATTGCTATTTGTTTGTTTTTGTTTTGCTAACAACTCTGAAAAACCCCTATACTGTATGTGATTTTGTTTTATGTGGATATCTGCAATTGAGAGGAACACTGTGTATCGGTTACAGATTGGAACTGGGTTTAAAAGTACATGAGATATCCTGATTTGAATGCTCCCTGAGAGTAATCACAATACCTTAAGCACCATATGTGACTTTTCTTGCTCCTGGATCTTAGGATAACCATTTCATTCTATTTTCTGACATGCTTTGGGGTGTTGTCTGTTATCATTTAATAGCCAGAAAATTTCAGTTGTAGAGTACAGCATACTTGTGCAAATGTTCTTATTTGTCTGTCCAGATCACACCTACTGTACAGGGCAGACTTAGATTATTTCCTAAATATCAGTTTCAGCTATGTTGTTATATTATTTATGTTTTGATAGATTATTGGCTCTATAGCCTGGGATTATTTGGGTTTGTTTTATAAATTGAAATTTTTTTCCCCTTAAGTTCAGCCTCTTTGATTCTGAATGTGGTGGTTGGGTTGTTTTAGCTAATTGTCATTGCTACTATAATTGATTTTATTCTGTAACTGATTACTATTTTCTTTTCTAATTTTGTTCCTTCTTTTTTTTCTGTCTTTGCTGTATATTTCTCATTTTCTACTTCCTTTTTCATTCTTTCCTTTCTCTTTGCCCTCTGTATTTCAACTCTCATTTAATTGCTCTAGTTTTGGTTGTGGCATGCTCCATCCCAGCCATTCTGTGCCTCCTCTTGCCTTTTTCTTTGATGGTGCAATTGCCAGGGATCCTCTGGGGCAGAGGAAACCAACCCTTGGACTGCCAGTTGCTGGTTGTGTGTTGCTGTGTCAGTTCAACTCCTACTGAGAGTGGCTTGATGCAGGAATTCTACAGCATATGCACAGTGGGATATAATATGCCCACCATCACAGGTAGTGTATTGGCAGCTGCAACACAATATAGTGGGTGTGGCATTTCTCAGGGCCCCTGACTAGGAATCTTCATCTACTTAAATTTCTTGCATAATTTTTGAGCTGGAATTGTGGAACTTTGTAGCTGCAAGTAATCTGCCTGCTTGCCTGCAGATGCATGGCAAAGGTCTTTTGCTAACAGTTTTCTTATTCATAAAGGAAGGGCTATTGTGGCCCCTCTTAACAGTGACCATAGAATCTTCTTTTTGTTCTGGTTTGCTTGTTTGTTATTGCAAGTTATTTTGTGGGTAAATTGCTGCCTTTATGAAGTTTCACTTTCTTGTATGCTCTTTGTAATAACCTCACATGGGACATTCCATGTTGGTGAACAAGAAGTCTCACCTAATCCCTGCCACATTGTAACATGTTGGTTCATGAGATTTCTATTTTGTGCAAGAATCAGCCCTCAAAGACCAAGCAGTTGGAATTTTGTGTTCTCGGTTTCTTTGGCCTCAAGTAATGATTCCAACTCTGCCTGATGTCTTTGTCTTGGAAGTAAATGCAGCAGTATCTGCCCATGGGTGGAGTTTGGTTAGTCCATGTTGACAAATCTTTGTTCACTAAATTTGTGTCGGTCTTCAAGCACTGCATCCTGACACTTGGTCTTCCCCCTAGAAAAGTAGGGTACACACTCTTTTCAAATTGACACTATTTAATTCATAGTGTTGGGCCCTGGAATTCTAACAGTTATGACCACTGCTGTACATCTACTTAGATAATCAACTTCTTGGCTACCTTCTCTCCATACCTTGTGGCTTTGTATTCTTATCACCATCCAGGTACTGGCTCTTGAGGGATTTTATCCTGTTACGCCTGATTATGAGACTTATTGAATTTCAGAATTTCACATTGTGGTTAGTTACTTCACCCCCTCCCCATTTATTCCTGTTGGTTGAGTCATTGCTTTGTTTTATCGGACACTAATGTGCTCTCTATTAGTTATAGGCAAAATAATGGATGTTAAAACTGTCTCAGTATAGGCCAATCTAGATTTTTTTTGGACAGCTATATCCCCACTGGCCTTTGATATAGGTTTCTGCAGTTGAGGTGGCTGGACTTCTAAAGCATATGTTGAAATTCCTTGAAGTACAGTTTTTGAGGACAGCTACTGCCTTTTCACTTCCAAAGTCCTTGCTATTCATCTAGGTGGCAATGACCTGGTTCAAAAGTAGGATGGACAAAGAGAAGGCACGCTGCTAATTATGTTTTAGGCCTTAGGGCACATCTTCCCAAACTCTGCCATTACAGTCCAGGTTTTAATAATATACATGTTTGAGCACAGTTAAGTTAATTAGTATGTCAGTCAATTTGAATTAACCATCTGGACTCAAGTAAAGATATCCTTAAAACCTGGAATCTGGAATGGCGGTTGTTGGTATACTCTGCATTAGGGGTTTCGGTGGGAACGTGTCATGCAAACTGCTTGAAAATGTAGCTGCTGTTTATGTCAATATGGAAATATGTCCAAAATAAATGATATACAACTAGAGGTTTTCAATACACTAAAATAATTCTATCCATTTTGGGCAAGTCCCCACATATTCCATGTGTCAAAAGCTTGATTGGTCAATAATATTGTATTTGAATAATTTGTAAAGAAAAACAGATCTTTGCGCCAAAGTCATAAACAATATGTAAGACTTTGGGGTATATTTACTAAGAGTTGGTGTGGGGGTCTCCATCAATGTAGCAAACTGCTGATTTATTAAAACTCAAAAGTAAGGGAAACCAACAGACAGCCACACTTTTGAATAGAATAGAACATCTGTTCAACAGTACAATTATTGAAACCCTCTATTTACTAAGCATCTGCTTTAGAAACTGACAAAAAAAAATGCCAACTGCTTCAAAAGCATGCTGTTTGAGCTGTCTGGTTGATCAGAAGGAATTGCTATACAAATATAATGGAGGCAATTATTATGTATTGAAAAAGGGGTCAGAAATTATCACAATGATCATTTTTTTATAAGGAAAATAAAATGTTATTAATATTTTAGTGGACAAATAATTGCTTAATTGTATTTATGAGTACAATATTATTAATTACGTATATCAAAGGGGCATTTAGTAATTGTTAATAGATTAAAAATATTTTTATTTGTGGGGAAGCATTCATTATTTTATGATGTGGCTACTATCTATATAGTCACAACACCAAAAAACAATTACTTGATATAGCCCCGTTAACATAATTAATGAATACTATTGCAGTCTTGATAAAACTAAGCAATTTTTGACTAATATGTTAATAAAAAATGTGTAACATATCTTAAAAGCATAATTGTCTTTTTATAGCACATCTATCATTGGTTTCAAGCAGTTTATTTAAATCAGTACTTATCAAATAGATTGTCTAAAAGAGACAAAAAAAATTAATATTCATCATGATTATTTTGCATTCTCATAGACTAAATAAAAAGGATCAGATTAACAAAGCTCTAAAATAAGACAAAGAAACCAGAATTCAAATTAGTTTGGATTATTCTGCTATTGTACAGTATTTTAAGAATCTGAAATAGTAGATGGTATGAAATATATGTATTAGTTTACAAAAACATGAATTTTATGAACCTTTGGCATAAAGTAAATTACCCAGTATTTTTCAGCATGTAACATTCACTACCTTATAAACACATTCATTTAATTCCCCTCATTAGCCACCATTATATTTCACTAAAATTACGCAAGAGAGAAAACTTTATACAATATTGCAAATTGCCAAGGAAAATTATGAAAAACTTTCTGTAAATTGTAAAAATGTAAGTATAACATAATGTAAGTTTACATTATCATCTAACACATACAGTAAGAGCTACTCTTATTTGGGGATTTGGGCAATAATATACCCTATTTACAATGTACATCCAAAAGTTTGCATTCTGTATACTACCACTAGCATTTATAAATTACCAATAATATATTGAAATTCATTGGTTTTTTTTTTAATTTGGCACAAATTAATTGCCCCATATCTAATCTTATACAGTAACCTTTCGTTTCACTGATTAAGTAATAAAAGCAGCAGAACTGCACACTCAAATCAGTTTTAGTGGCCATCAGAGTATATTGTGCAGTAACTTAAAGTTCTTTTCTTTTTTTTTCTTGTGAAATGAAACATCTTGCCAAAGATTTACTTATTACCATTATGCTAATTTTGTCCATTTAAGAAATAAAATCTGAGAGAATAAAGGGATGGTAATAAAACCAAATAACATTCTGGAATTGATATAGATTTTAGAACTGGGAGTCGTCTGCAATAAAATGTGTGAAAACAGACTAAATTTCCTAATTCTCCAGTGTGTCTCATAGCTTTGGTTTTAAGATTCAACTTTCTGGGTTTTTTTTATATTAAATTATATTAAAGGAAAAAAAGCAGGATTTTATTGGACTCCAAAACTAAATAACATACAGTATGTAAACATGTATGTAAAAGTAAACATGCATTGCCAGGAATAATCAGGGCTATCATCACAAATTTTGGGGCCTGGGACTGACAAAATAGGAAGAGTCCATCTAGGGTGAAGCCGTGGATTAAGTGGGTGGAGCTACAGTGGGGGCGGAGAATCAATTGGCGTGAAAACCATTTTTTTTTAATAAAATTGTCAGTTTGGGTTGTGGGGGTAGATGTATTTATAACATGTCAATCTATCATACTGTATGAATTATATTATACCCTAATAATAATAATAATAATAATAATAATATTCCTTTCTCAACCACCTCAGTATGATAAGTAAATACCTCATGGCAGCTCCACCTCACACACACACACACACACACACACACACACACACACACACACACACACACACACACACACACACACACACACACACAACCACCTCCCTCTCACACACATATACCTCAGCAATCTACCTCTCACACATATACCCAAGCCCTGCCCCATCAACCTCCTTCACAGATACATATACCATAGCCACCTCCCTCTCACACATGTAAAAACCATAATGCTGCCTCACTGCTGTCAGACAGTTTTCCAGGGTAGATGCTAGATCCAATTTTTTTCAGTGTGCTACTTTTTCTGTCATGATCCTGCAGACATAATTTTGACTTCTCTCTAACTTCTGTTAAGTGTGATGCTTCCTTGCTTAATCTCAGTAAAGTTTTCAGCGTTGGACACTTTTCTGTAGTCATATATAAATGCAGATAGAAAATGTTTCAGCAGTAACCATCTAGGTAAGACTGAGATAGAACTTTGAGATAATAGCAAATATATATACTGTAATAAAACTTATGATGATGAAAATCAGGTCATCACATTGGCATGAAATGACAGAATGAACTCTGACCCCTCCCACCAGTGTCAGTGATGTTGCCACTAGATAATTCTGGCACAACAGTCTCCCAGATCTGTTTGTGGGTCATGGGGCACTTAATACAGGGACTCCCTATGGACCAAAGTTACTCACAGTCACATAAAAATATGCAGAACCATACACTGAGCCAAACAGACATGCATAAGTTCACACATACATAGGAGGGTCTGACACACATAGGGAGGGAAATTCAATTGATGGCAGGAAATTTAAAAAGCCAGGGTTTTCCAATTTAATTAGATGACTGAAAATGGGACGCTGTGACTTCTATAGAAATCACTACAGGTTTTTTCTCTCACCTCCAGGACAAGTCTGATTTTTCCTAAATATTATTATTTTTAGGAAAAATCACTACTTCTGCCACCCTTATGGCACCCTACCTGATGACTGATTAAGCAGTTGAAAGTTTCCAATTAGCTTAATAAGTCTGTAATTACTTATCTACTGTAGCGGTGTCTTCTGCTCCAGAGTCGGGATCCAGTCCTCTGCAACAGCTGCGAGCATGTAGTCTTGTGTGAGTGTGTGTATGTGAGTGTATGTAAGTTTGTGTGAGTTGTTGTGGTGTGTGTGGGCATGAGTGGGTGTTTGACCCCTGGTGTTTGTGTGTAGCCACACCGTGTAGTGTCATCCCCCTGGAGTGGGCTGCTGGAAAACTATATCTTCCAGCAGCCCTTGAGCCTCCCAGCAGCCCCAGAACCTCCCAGCAGCCGACTCTTCAGTGGGAAGATGGGGGGAGACAAACAGGTGCTGCGGAGACCACTGTACAGCATTGGGTAGGGTTACAGTGCTGAAAACCCTGTGACCATTTTTTTAAGTGGATGCCATGGGTATCTGGAGTGTGCTTTTCCATGGTATTCCAATATTGGGCGCAAGGTACTCAAGGTTATTTGCTTCACTTAACCTCGCGTCCAATTTAATTCCCCTTCATAAAGTGATACACAAAATAATAGACTGGGGTACACAATATAATGTCCCCCTTCCCTCTCACCTTACAGGCAAAGGAGTTGTCACTATAATTATGGCAGCAGATCCACCATCTCCTATCTCTTATGGTGCCTGCAAGAGCAAACTGCACAGTGCCATGTAGTCCTGCCCCCTACTCAGATTCAACCCCCTCCCTATCTGACCTGCTTACAGCTCTTCAGCTGTAACTTAATTGTCCCAGGGCCAATTTTCCCTTTCCCCTCTGTGCCTTTACATAATCCAGATCTCTCTGAGTCTCGTAAAGATCTTATACAGTATATGCCATTAGGTGTACAGTAAAGATTATATTACTGATGGTCACATTATATACTATACATTCGATAACATTAAAGCAATTCAGTGTCTTAGAATACATTTAACCAATTACAAAACATAATCAAGACTTATTTTGATGCAGGAAATTCATTTGTTATAGTTTAAAGCAGTGGTTCTCAAACTGTGTGCCATGGCTTCCTGAGGTGCCTCAGGGCACTTGCAGGTGTGCCTCGGGTTGGTGCTACAAGATAAATTCAAATTATTTATTTGGTTGATGTGGATGCCACTGATACTGGTGCTGGAGCCATACTCTCTCAAGTTAATACTGTTGTACCCATGTCCAAACTTTTTAAAGACATTCTCTGCAGCTGACAGATACTATGATGTTGGAAATTATAGCCATAAAATGGGATTTGGGGGAATGCAGACATTGTTTTAAAGGGTCTAAGCACAGTACTAACTGATGATAAGAATTTGCTAAAAATAGAGTCAGCAAAGAGACTAAACCCAAGACATGCTAGTTGGACCATCTTTTTTTTCTTAATTTGAGTTTAAGATTATTTAAAGATTTGGTTCAAAGAATCTTAAAGCTGATGCTATTTTAGGGAGCCTCGTGAAACATATAAATAATAGATAATGGGGAAACAAAATGTGTTTTCATGTTAAGTGACAAACTTCGATATTTGTTTGGATTATGTATCAAAATCCCTGCTATATGAACACTGAGTCCTATTAAAGATAATATTCAATGTTTAAGTGACATCACTGATATAAGGTATATACAAACCCACAATAGGATACGTTCTGAAGTTAATGGTGACATATTGTGGTGCTATAATCTGACATAATGTTTGATGTTGAGGGGATATCCCTGATGTAAGGTGTGTCTGTATATGTATCCTATGAGGGGATATGCCCTAATGTTACTAAATGAATAACTGAAAGTGTGACATATTTCATATTTGTTTGGACCAGATATCTTATCTCTTGCTACATACACATCTGTTTTGATTTTAAACAACAATTGATGTTGAGAGGATGCCCCTTTTTCTCATGCATGGTGCATATAGCTTATGATGATTATACATTTTGAGGATATGATTTAGTAGTGCATAAAATAATATAAATATTTAAAAGAAAACAGTCGCAAATATGTATGTGTAGGTAATGATACAGGAAGAGGTCTGTTCCCTTTTAATTTCTTAAGGCTGTACTTGTATTGCAGTGGTAAATAATGTTGAACTTGCTATAATGAAAGATAGGAGTAAGTTCTTTCGTGGCTACAGTCTTTGACATAATGATATAAATTGTAACTAGTCCCCGTATTAATATCAATGTGTAACAAAAGTTCTCTTATAACTTGCAGTAATGATACAGTGAGATGAATACATTGTTGCAGTGTTGACACAGTGGCTGAAAATATAAGCACTCACTGCTCAAGTGTCAGCACATGAACTTTGCATGGGAAACTGATAACTTTACAAGTCTATAGGGGGTACACATAGGGGGTAATTCCAAGTTGATCGCAGCAGGAAATTTTTTAGCAGTTGGGCAAAACCATGTGCACTGTAGGTGTGGCAGATATAACATTTGCAGAGAGAGTTAGATTTTGGTGGGATATTTTGTTTCTGTGCAGGGTAAATACTGGCTGCTTTATTTTTACACTGCAAATTAGATTGCAGATTGAACACACCACACCCAAATCTAACTCTCTCTGCACATGTTATATCTGCTTCCCCTGCAGTGCACATGGTTTTGCCCAATTGCTAACAGAATTCCTGCTGCAATCAACTCAGAATTACCCCCATGGAGCGATGATCACTTCCTTTCTAAGAAATCTGACTAGATTGCTTAGAACATCGCTCCGTGTGTTGGAGTGCTGGCGACAGCGATGCACTGTCCCATGCGTTCTTTTCACCGGTGCTAGATTGGCCTGGGGGGGGGGATGGAGATGTGTGTTGAGTGGTCTGTGATAGAATGCTCAGCACACATCTCCCTGCACATCTTCCCGTCAGTACGGCCCTTAAGAGTAAAACTGCATGACTAAATGACCACTGTAATTATAATAAGGCAGGATTTTCACTGCCGGGGTTAAAAGCCAAATACTACGTGTCGACCATTTTTAAGAATAATCCTTGATTCAATGCGTTTAATATAAATATGATTATTACTTGATGCATTTCTTTCAAAGTTTATATCACAAGATGTATTATGAAACCATTTTGGTTTAGAATCTGAGGTTATTTTTCTTCTCTTAGAAATTCTCACCACGGAGACAGCTAATTGTAACATAGTAACATAGTCAGTGAGGTTGAAAAAAGACTAGTAGTCCATCAAGTTCAATCTGAATTTTATTGCATTCCCTATTCTATTTAGGTTAAAGGCTATATCCTCATAAATCTTTTTCTGTTAGAAATTTGTCTACCCCATTTTTAAATGCATTGTCTGAGTCCACATTACAACCTTCTCTGGCAGTGTATTCCATATTCATATTGCCCTTACAGTGAAGAATCCATTCCTGCACTAGTACAAAATTTCCTCTCCTCAAGTCTTAGCGGATGTCCAACTCACATGATAGCTTCGCATATTGCCCCTTTATATATTTGTAAATATTAATCATATCTCCTCTTAGTTGTCTCATTTCTAGTGTATACATATTAAGTCTAGAAAGCCTCTGCTCATAGTCCAGTGTCTCCAATCCCTTAATCAATTTACTAGCTCACCTCTGAACCTTTTCAAGTTCTAATATGTCTCTTTTATAGTGTGGTGCCCAGAACTGTACATAATACTCAAGAAGCGGCAGTACCAATAATTTGTACAGTGGGAGGATTATGCTCTCATCCCTTTTCTCAGTCCCCATTTTAATGCATGCTAACACCTTATTTGCCTTTGTTGCTGAACTTTGATATTGTGTGTTTCCGCTAAATCTACTATCAATGAACACCCCAAATCCTTTTCTAATACAGTTTCCCCTATTTTTCCCCCATTTAATTAGTAGGTTGCATGTTAATTCTTAGTCCCAAAGTGCATAACTTTACATTTTTCCACATTAAACCTCATACACCATTTCATAACCCAAACTTCCAGGTTAAATGACTCGCTCTGAAGAGACTCCACATAACCATCTGACTAGATTACCCTACATATTTTAGTATTGTCTGCAAAAATTTACACTGCACTTTCTAGTACTTTTCCTAAATCATTAACAAATACATTAAACAATAGTGGCCACAGCACAGAACCCTGCGGAATTCCACTAATTACTTTAGCCCAGGTGGAAAACATCCCATTAATCACCACTCACTGTTCCCTTTTATCAAGTCAATTACTCGCCCAAGTATAAATAGTATCTCCTATACCGAGCTCCCTAAATTTGAAAATCAGCCTCCTGTGAGGTACTGTGTCAAAAGCTTTTGCAAAATCCAGATAAAGCACATATATTGCATTACCCTGGTCGAGACTGTCATTTATTAATAGCACGGTGGTTCTACAAGTAGTCCTGTATGCTGTCCCTTAATATACTTTCCAATAGTTTCCCTACTATAGATGTCAGACTAACTGGTCTATAGTTACCAGGATGAAGTTTAATACCCTTTTTAAATAATGGGACTACATCTGCTATATATACCAGTACTTTGGTACCATGCCTAATCTAAGTGACTCAGTGAAAATCAAATAAAGAGGCCTTGCTATTTCAGCATTTAGCTCCATCAGAACCCTAGGATGTAGGCCATCTGGACCAGATTTATTAGTATTATTTTTTTTAATCATTCACGGACTACTTCCTCAGACAGATAAGTATTAAGCAATGGGCCTTTATCAATACTAGTGTTATTGATACTCACTAATCTCTCAATCTGGTCCTCTCTAGTAAACACTGATGAGAAAAATTCGTTTAATATTTCAGCTTTTTCATTGTAGTCATTTATCAGGATTCCCAGTTTGCTTTTAATGGTCCTATATTCTCTTTTTGTAGCGTCTTACCATTTATGTACTTAAAGAATGTTTTAGGGTTAGTTTTACTCTCCTTAGTGATTTGCTTTTTGATTTCCATTTTAGCTGCTCTGATTTCCTTTTTGCATTTTTTGTTAGATTCATTGTAGTACTGGAATGACTACGCCTTCCCGTATGATTTGAAGGCTTTGAATGCTCACCTCTTTTTATCCATTTATACCTTACTTTTTTTTTTTTTGTTTAACCACATTGGTTTGAATTTAATACTCTTATTTTTACTGCCCAAGGGGATGCAGGGCTAGATTAAGCCTTGGGGGTGCCCGGAGCACTTAAGACGGGGGTCCCCTGGTGGAAAGTGGAGGATGTATATCAGATTGTGCATACCTCCCAACTTTTCCCATTCCAGTAGGGACTAAATGCTCTCTACCTGGACTTTCCTCTTAAAATATGATTGTTGTCACCTCTGTTGAATTATTGAATTGCTAAGAAATGTATTTCAATACAGGTGGTTGCAATCATAAATTAAGAAGGAAATCCAGGTAGAAAGCATTTTGTTCCTTCTGGAATGGGTCATTGCGGGAAGTATAGATTGTGTATATTAAATTTAAACCAATGGTGTATATTAGTTTTAAACTAATAGTTTAATGCTTGGATACTGTTCATACAGTAGCTCCACCTAATTGAAAGGCAACTATTTTATAAAAGCGCCTTGAGTGCTGTTGGAGAAAGAGCACTATATAAATAAAATTATTATTATTAATTATTATTATAAACTTTTCTTGTGGAGCAAAGACAACTTAAAGAACCTAAAAATACACATAGAATTTTTTGGATCTTGTCACATGCAATAATAGCAGCAGCCTCTGTACTACTTATACACTGGGACAGGACTTAGGAGGACTCTGTGTGTGTGTGTGTCTCTATATCTAGACCCAAATGGTTTAGTTGCATAAACAATTACACAGGACTCAAGATACCCAGGTAGAGAGGAGAAGAAGCTGGTATCCCTCTGTCACTTACAGCTCTCCAACCTCCTATATCTCCTCTGGTCAGAAAGCTCTGTCTGTAGCTCATGAAACATGATATTCCTGTGTCTCTGCCTGCACTGCATACTAGACTGCTCTCATTCTGGCTCTCACATTAAGAGGGAAAGCTAGTGATATCAGTGTGCTTTGGCTGGGGGGCCCTGACAAAGGGGGGCCCAGGGTACAGTAAGCCCTGCATCCCCCGCTTAATCTGGCTATGAGGGGATGCACTTATGGGTATATTTGTCAAGCATCAGTTTAAAAACATCCCACATTTTGACTATGTTTTTTCCCTGAAACAAAGTTCCCCAAGTCCGTTAGTGCTTGTTTCGGCATGTTAAAATTTGCTTTTTTAAAGTTAAGAGTCTTAGTTGTACCCTTAGAGTGCTGCGTTACAATGCTAATGTCGAATGTGTTCATATTATGATCACTGTTAACCAAGGTCTCGTCTAGAGTGGTATTTGCTATTATCTCCACGTTGTTAGTTAGTACCAGGTCCAGTATAGTCCCTAATTTGGTTGGTTCCTCGACTATCTGCGATAAGTAGTTATCCTTTAGCAATTCTAAGAAACTTTTACCCCTAGCTGTATTACATGATGATATGGTCATGTAAAATAATTGAAGAACAATGAAGTCTCTTTGGTAGATTTATTGCATTGTGAAGTTCACAGGGCTCACGATAAAAGAATATCATGAACTGCACATTGACACGTTGATTTCATCTTATATACTTTCATCATAGCATTACATGATCTAATCAAATTAACAAGCCAATCATATACATAGACCAATTACATTTCAAATATCAGAATATATTATAATTTATAAACTCCCCTTATGGGGGATTTCCAATTAATTAGCTCAGCATCTTGTGATTATGACTGTTACATTAAAAATATACTTTTACCTTCAACATACTTTCGACTTCCCTTTTCTATAGGATACTAGCTAACCACAGTCTATGAAATACTGTAAAGCTAGACTAACTTCCTTAATTGCTACTAAAATCAAAGTTTCTGCAAACATATAAGAATCACATTTAAAGCAACAGTTTCTTTTAAGCAATAGACAAACTGACATCCAGCTTCCATTTTGTGTATTCACTTATCTATATTATTCCTCTCTCTGCCAATATACTTGGCACTCTAATACACAAATCAGAAGGTTCCTATAAAAAGAACAGGGATTCCCGTCCGGTGCGGTGAGCATTGGCGCCAGGCCCATCCCCGTGAACCTACCTTTTTCCTATGTTGTGCGTCTACCTAACCCTCATTAGAAATTGTGAAATTGAACCTTCTGATTTGTGTATTAGAGTGCCAAGTATATTGGCAGAGAGAGGAATGATATAGATAAGTGAATACACAAAATGGAAGCTGAATGTCAGTTTGTCTATTGCTTAAAAGAAACTGTTGCTTTAAATGTGATTCTTATATGTTTGCAGAAACTTTGATTTTAGTAGCAATTAAGGAAGTTAGTCTAGCTTTACAGTATTTCATAGACTGTGGTTAGCTAGTATCCTATAGAAAAGGGAAGTCGAAAGTATGTTGAAGGTAAAAGTATATTTTTAATGTAACAGTCATAATCACAAGATGCTGAGCTAATTAATTGGAAATCCCCCATAAGGGGAGTTTATAAATTATAATATATTCTGATATTTGATATGTAATTGGTCTATGTATATGATTGGCTTGTTAATTTGATTAGATCATGTAATGCTATGATGAAAGTATATAAGATGAAATCAACGTGTCAATGTTGGGTTGATCTCGGTGGAACCTCCAAAATGATATGGTCATGTAAAATAATTGAAGAACAATGAAGTCTCTTTGGTAGATTTATTGCATTGTGAAGTTCACAGGGCTCACGATAAAAGAATATCATGAACTGCACATTGACACGTTGATTTCATCTTATATACTTTCATCATAGCATTACATGATCTAATCAAATTAACAAGCCAATCATATACATAGACCAATTACATTTCAAATATCAGAATATATTATAATTTATAAACTCCCCTTATGGGGGATTTCCAATTAATTAGCTCAGCATCTTGTGATTATGACTGTTACATTAAAAATATACTTTTACCTTCAACATACTTTCGACTTCCCTTTTCTATAGGATACTAGCTAACCACAGTCTATGAAATACTGTAAAGCTAGACTAACTTCCTTAATTGCTACTAAAATCAAAGTTTCTGCAAACATATAAGAATCACATTTAAAGCAACAGTTTCTTTTAAGCAATAGACAAACTGACATCCAGCTTCCATTTTGTGTATTCACTTATCTATATCACATGATATGCTAGCCCAATTTATATCTGGATAATTAAAGTCTCCAATGATTAGGACCTCCCCCAGCCCTGTAGCTTTCTCAATTTGCATCAAGAGTTGCACTTCCTCAGTCACACTAATATCAGGAGGTTTATAACATGCCCCTATTAAAAGGTTTTTTTGTACTTTTCTTTCCCATAGAAATTTCAACCCATAATGTCTCCACAATATCACCAGTTCCCTCATAAATACTCTCCTTTAGGTATGGTTTTAGAAATGGTTTAACATAAAGACATACACCACCCCCTCTTTTAATAACCTTGTCTCTCTGGAAAAGAGTATAACCCTCCAAGTTAGCTACCCAATTGTGGGAATCATCCCACTATGTCTCCGTGATACCTATAATATAGTATTGTTCCTTCATTACAAGCATTTATAATTCCCCTATTTTGCCTGAAAGGCTTCTTATGTTTGCAGGCATACATTTGAAGTTAGTAATACCCTTATCTATTTGTCTATTCATTGGTATCCTTTCCCTTCTTACTTTAGTATTCCCTGATTTTCCAATTCTTGCTGTTTTTCCCCTCCCCCCTTCTCCACCCCCATTATGCTTAATACCTCCCCCCTTGCTGCACTCACTAATGATCCCATAGTTTCTTTCTAATCCCTCCCCAAGGACATCTAGTTTAAAAGCTCCTCCAACCTTCTAACACTGCTGCCCCCTCCTCATTGTGTGTAATCCATTGCGACAAAAAAGATGTCATCTTACTGAGAAGTCCGCCCAGTGTTCCAGGAACAGAAACCCTTCTTTCCTACACCAGTCTCTAAGCCACACATTTACCTCCCTAATCTCCCTCTGTCTCCCTGGACTAGCGCGTGGCACAGGCAATATTTAAGAGAATATTACCTTTGATGTCCTTGCCTTAAGCTTCTGGCCTAAGTCCCTATAGTCTTTCTGAAGGACATCCCACCTACCACTAACTTTGTCATAGTGCCAACATGCACCCAGACTGTCGTGCCATTCGTGGCCCCTCCCAACAATCTTTCTACATGGTCCGCAGTGTGTCGTACCCAAGCACCAGGGAGACAACAGACTGTATGGCGATCACGGTCTCGGTAGCAGATTGCCCTGTCTGTCTTCCTGATAATAGAATCCTCTACCACCACAAACTTCCCATCAGATAGTCTTTATTTGGGTCTCACCAGAGATTTGTTGCATGTCCAACAAACTTTCAAAAGATAAGCACTTTTTAATGCTTCTTTTGTTCATTATTAAGGTTTTCCTTGAGATACTCAGCCTACAGTACCATCCCCAAGCCAATGGCCAGAGAGTCAATCAATCCCTAGCAAAATATTTGATGTGTTATATATTGCATTCCCAAAGGAATTTGGAGGAATGCCCCTCAGTTAACATCTGCCCTCTCACTATTCTATTGTGTCTATGGTTATCATTCAAAAGCCTTATCCTTTAATCTTTAAATCCAATCCTTTTGAACTAATTAAAATTTAAATTATCTCAAAGAATCTGATAGAAAGTACCAATGGATTTAACACAGGCAGCAAATTCAGCAAAATATTTCTCTGATAAACATTGGAAGATTTGTAATTTACAGGTATAGGAGTACATTTTCTAAGGCGGGAGATTTTTTTTTAGCACTGGTGATGTTGCCCATAGCAATCAATAAGATTCTATCTATTATCTTCTAGAAGCAGCTAGATAAAAGTAGAATCTGATTGGTTGCGATGAGCAGCATCACCAGTTCTTAAAAACTCCCACCTTAATAAATTTACCCCATGGAGTGCGGTTGTTTGCCCACAATATCCAACTGAAGCTACTATCAAATAAATTTGTTTCTACGTATATAGGTCCTTTTAAGATAACCAAGAAGTGCAATAGTGTCAGTTTCCAGTTTGATCTACCAATTTCCTCATTAAATTTACCCAGTACATTCCATTTTTCTTCAAACCAGTCTTCTATGTAACAAGCCCTTTCATACTGCATTATGCAACCCCCACTATATTGTTAGCTCTTCAGAGCAGGGCCCTCTTTCCTCTTGTTATCTAAGCCCTCTTCTCAACACATTTCACTCGCAGCTCTCTCCTACTCAGCGACCATCTTTACCGCTTTTTCTTCTGCTGGTAAAGGCTCATCTCCATCTATGGCAACCAGCCCCTAATAGTACGATGATCACTCCCACACTACGTACATCTTAGCTGTATTATGTCTTGAGAATGTGTGGTGCTCCTTGTTACCTGTACTCTATTTTTGTTATTTATTTACTGTAATGCTAAGTTTTGTCTCCCTGTACTGTCCTTTGTACGGTGCTGCAAAATACTTGTGGCACCTTATAAATAAAATGTAATAATAATACTGCATGACTACCTCTGCTCAGTTCTCTGGATTACTGAATGGTAAACAAAACAAACTGCATTCAGTGTGCTCATCTGGCTGGTCTACTCTCCAGTCCACAAGGTCATAAGCCAGTGGTTCCCAAACTTTTTTGAATCATGGCGCACTAGAGTATCAGAATTGTTTTCACAGCACCCAAGGCCAAAGTCTCTTATTGAGAAATTTAGAAATAAATATTAAATTAAGTAAATTGTGTTTATATGTCATCCTTAGGTTCAATTGTGTGGTGAGGGAAATGTTTTACTTCTGTTTGTCCATATATCTTACTATTTGGCAGCCATAAATAATTTGAATTGGTCTTAGACCACTAATCCAAGGCACCCTTGCAAGTGCCTTGAAGCACCCCAGGGTGCCATGACATACAGTTTGAGGATCACTGTCAATAGGTGCTGCTGAAGATTTCACCTCACTCAGAAGTTAGATCAATACTCTCACAGGGTGGATTCTTGTTCTGATTTGGTTTCTACATGATTGATTTTGTGTGGATGTCACACTTTCAGTACTTTTGGGGGTAATTCAGACCTGATCGTAGCAGCAAATTTGTTAGCAGTTGGGCAAAACCATGTGCACTGCAGGGGGGCAGAGAGAGTTAGATTTGGGTGGGGTGTGTTCAAACTGAAATCTAAATTGCAGTGTAAAAATAAAGCAGCCAGTATTTACCCTGCAGAAACAAAATAACCCACCCAAATCTAACTCTCTCTGCACATGTTATATCTGCCCACCCTGCAGTGCACATGGTTTTGCCCAACTGCTAACAAATTTGTTGCTACGATCAGATTTGAATTACTCCCCATATGTTAAATGGTAGCATAGCAGATTACCCATATTTACAATGGGAACATTTAGCAAAGTGGTTCCACTGTTTACATGTATTAAATTACTTGTAATACTGTGTTGTATTACTTTTTTACTCTCAGAAGTGAGTGATCATGACTCAAGGTCTCCACTACATTGATTCATTATTTTTTGATGAAAACATCACTAACAACTAGATGGAGTTCAGGACAGAATGTCAAGTGGACAGAATTATGGGATTGTCTGAAAAGACTAAAAATATGTAAATTTACAAATGATTACAGTTGACCAGAGCAAAGTAAGTTGACAAATCTGATGCACTTGGAATTAGGATACTAAACACACTGTTATTCTGTTACAGGACTTTGAAGAAATATGTTTTCCTGTAAAAAATGTCTTAATGGACAGACATATTTATCATCACCAACAGAGCCGGCCCTAACCAATATGATGCCCTAGGCAAGATTTTGGCTGGTGCCCCCTAGCACCACCGCTGGTTCCGCCTCTGATCTTGCACCTCTTTCCCAGCATCATCACATCTCACCCATTGCAGTCCTTATTTTGGTGTTTGTACCCCCTATATTTTAAATAGGAACAGTTCGCATATTTGGCACACAGCCCAAAAAGGGGTGTGTTTTTGCTGGCAAGGGGCATGGCCACACAATAGTAACCCAATTCCAATTACGCCACACAGTAGTGCAACTTTATTCACATTTGATCATGCGATAGTGTCCCTAATTCACATAGCATCACACAGTAATACCAATTTACCTTATATATGTTACTCCTCACAGTAGTGCCCCTTATTCACACTCCATCACACTGAATTGCTTTTTATTCACATTACACCACACCCTATTGCTCTTTATTCACATTAAATGACACAGTAGTGCCCTTTCTATACACAACGACACATAGTAGAGAACCTTATACACATAATGCCACAGAGTAATGCCCCTTACACATATGAGACACATTATTAATGCCCTTATACACATAATGACACACATAGTGCCCCTTACACATATGTTGCACAATATTAATGCATTTTTACATGACACACATAATGCTCCTTACACATATTCTGAACACTACTGCACAACCAACCCACTCACATGCACACAGCACTCACACTGCCACTAACACTGTGACCTCTGCCTCTGCTTGGATACAGATGTGTCCTCATAAATCTTGCCTCAATGCTAACGTCGGGCACCTTTTTTTATGAAAAGGCATCTTATTTGCATTGCTATGTGGCTAGTATGCACAAGCAGCTTCTGCTGAATAAAATGATATGCATCATGCCTATATACTGTGTGAGACTGTGGCTGTATCTGCATACAAAATGCTACACACAGAATATAGGCATGCTGCATATCATTTTAATCAGCAGAAGCTGCTGATGCCCCTAGGCATATCAAATGCCCTAGGCAATTGCCTAGTTTGCCTATGCCTATGGCCAGCTCTGATCACCAATCAGAAGTATGATGAAACATGTTTACTTACTAACAGGGATGATACAGTTATATCAGTTGACAAGAAGGACCGGATGTAATGAAGTCCGAGTTGGCCAGCATTCCAGGTTCTTGGCCAAAGTTGGACATCTTATTTAAAGTGGCAATCATTTACAAGGCATTGTTTTGCCTTGTACATGATTGCAACTTTCCAAATTCAGATGGGAACCCGCACCTCTAGCCAACTCGGACTTCATTACATTTTGTCTGATCTCTGATCAATCACTCAAGAGTCAACGAGTTCGATTCCTGGCCCAGCATATTACATATTCATAGCAGATAGAGTTGTGAGAATGTTGATACATTTGTTGTGAGTAAAAAAAAAATATTTTTGATATGAAACTGATGAGTTTTCTCAGTTATAGGTGGTTATAACACTTCATCTATGTCCGTTGTTTCATTCCAAAGAAAATGTTATCAAACATTTAAAACTGTTTTGTTTTGCTTATATATTGTTATACAAATATATTTCAAGGTTGTAGTTTTAAAGCTTTTTCATTAGGAATATTAAATGATCATTATCTTTGGTTTATACAATTCAAAATTTACTGTAGCACTGTATCGCTAATTTTAAATTAATGTTTTATATTTTTTTATATAGTATCCCATGGTTTCTCAATTGGTGAATAAATAAGCTTGCCACAGTTTCATTTGAAACATTGTCATGAAGGAATAGTTTTTTAACAGAATGTATTTTTGAGTAAACCATTGCTAAATAAGTTCTGAATGAGAAGCTGCCATTTCAGCACATCGTAGAATACATTTAAAAGCCAGTCAATTAGTTAAAAAAAGAAAACATTTTGCTGGTACAGCGATCCCCCCCCCCAAAAAATATATCATGTAGTTTCAAGCTTGGAAGAGTTGCATTTTCTTTAAAGGTTATCTAATGCACCGCTCTGTATTAAAGTAGCATAAACATTGTTTTTTGTTGTTATTTTTATTAATTATCATCATCATCATAATCGTTTAGTACCAGTATATCCTACAGAGATTTATAATAATAATAATAATACATTTAGACTGGATATTAACAAATTGTACAGATATAGTTAGCAGAAGCATCCCATATGTCACAATATTATTCATCCATTATGCTGTGGGGCTGTATGTAAGCATATTATATTAGTTTGCTATGGTGTGCCAGATATCCATTATATTTTTTTAGCACTAATGAAAAATTATTTAGCACCAAATGTCATATTGAGGCAATTGGTTTGTGTGTGCACTGCAAAGTCTTTGTAAATAATTAAGAAAACTAAGTAAAATCTATAAATAAAAACTATTAGTATAACACCCTTAAATAATCCAGAACCAGTACTAGCAACAGGCAGGTTAGGATGTACACCAAGCCTGGCCAACATGTGGCTCGACAGCTGTTGTGAAACTACAAGTCCCATCATGCACTGCCACACTTTTGCTATTAGGGATTGCTAAAACTGTGGCAGGGCATGCTGGGATGTGTAGTTTCACAACAGCTGGAGAGCGACAGGTTGGCCAGGGCTGCTGTACACAGTGTAGTTTTCCCCTGTGATAATATGATCCGTTTCAGCCCATTCAGTGCAAGTCAAAAGCCTTTATTGGACAGGTGAAAAAACACTTAGCCGGGCCTCTTATAGGCAAATAATCTTATAATGTGCTGCAAATTTGCCAGACATGCTTTGTTTAACAATCCATGTGAGGCTACACATTGAAGGGGTTCTATGAACCTTGCCTTGGGTGAACACTTTATTTATCTTCAGTAAACACCAGAATAAT
This sequence comes from Pseudophryne corroboree, assembly GCF_028390025.1. Classification (NCBI taxonomy): domain Eukaryota; kingdom Metazoa; phylum Chordata; class Amphibia; order Anura; family Myobatrachidae; genus Pseudophryne; species Pseudophryne corroboree. The sequence goes on from NC_086444.1 coordinate 552,741,389, forward strand.
TTGTTTGGTTACACTTGGTAATCACACAGTGCACATAGTGATATACAATATATTGTTAATTGAAGGGGTACAGGGATAATTTAGTTGTAAGTTGATATGTGCAATTATACTGTAGTTTTATATGCAAGTATTCAACAGCAAAAAAGTTCTCTTAAAAAGTTAAAATCATGAACACTACAGGGTAAATTGACTAAGAATCGTATCTCACCCATGTTTGTCTGAGAATAAACATGGGTGAGATCAAATAGACATGTGTTCTTTATTAAACTTAAACACAGTTATTTACTACAGTATGTCCCCTTGTTTCAGCTAATCATGTTTTCTGATGGTGTATGTGCCTGTGCTTTGACTGTCATGTTTACTGGCAGCAAAACATTCTTGAACATGAAGCCTGCACAGATCAGTGAGATCAACTTGGTACCCATAGCCCAGGTGTGCTGGGGATAGCAACAGCCTTCAGCCCTGGCCTTGGGTGTCTGGAGAGGGGAACCCTTCATTAAGGGTTCCCCACTCCTCCAGGAAATCCTGGCTCACTAGTTAGGAGGGGAAGGGGGGTAATGTTATGACCAGGAGACCAATATAAGTGTTTCCCCTGACTGTGATATTATCTCTCTGACTATTGGAGAACAGTGCTGGTTTAAAAAATACGGGGATTCCTACATCTACTTTTTTTTTTTTAAACTCTTTTTATTGAAGCACTGAGGAAGCCGCCGATACTTGCGAGTAGGCGGAGAAACGCATCTGTTACTATTTGCCTGTACATCACAGCGGACGAACTCTCACCAGCTGGTCGGTTTAACCACACTACCGTAGAAGGGAACGTCTAAATCATCTTGCATCCACAGACTCCGGATAAGGCCGTAAGTGTGAGCATCGGCCGGGAGGATGAGCAATTTCTACCGTGGTTTAAAGTAAAGACATATGTTCCGCTTCCAACAGGTGATTTGTGGGTTAATTAACCAGGAGGAGTATCACACGCACTGTGATTGAATAGAGACGTTTGCATGTTACAAAACGAATAATTGCTTACCGTCAATTGCATGCTACTGACTTTTGCTTCTAAATCAGAGTTGGCATGAACTGTTATAACAACATACTAAGCTACAAGTAAGGTGCTACCTTTCAAAATATCTTTGGCAGCTACCAATCCCAGCTCATAAGAATTGTTAATGCCAAGCTACAAGTGAGTTGCTGTTTCCAATATTTCTTCTAAAATACTGCTACAATTACTTGTGATGGTAATTGACACACGGACATCTACATTGTAGCAAGATTCTGAAAGGATATTCAATACAGGTGTTACCATTCCGGATAGGAGACACTGTGTATAATATATGCCCTGTGGGAAATATTGGATCCGTGTGAAATTAAATACATCTACAGTCTATGAATAAATTGGGAAATATATATTTTATTATACTGTAGTAGAAGCAGACATATTTATATATATGTCCATACAAATTCTTGTTTAAAAGTATTATCCTGTTTTAGTGTGATTGTGATTTTATGGTGCAAAATTGCTATTGCCGGCCGGCATTAAGTATAAATGTTTTGAATTATTGCTACTATTATATATAAAAAATAAAAATCCACATCAAATGTGAATAGCGCTCTCTTGGTTGTTTTTAATCAATTACAGATATTACATATAATAGGTATTATTATTATTACTATTATTACATTTTATTTACAAGGCGCCACATGTGTTTCGCAGCGCCGTACAAAGAACAGTACAGGGGACAAAACATTGCATTACAGTAAATAAATAACAGAAATAGAGTACGGGTAACAGAGCACCACACATTCTCAAGACATAATACAGCTAAGATGTAAGTATTGAGGGAGTGATCATCATACTACTAGAGGCTGGTGGCCATAGATGGTTGATGAGCCTTTACTAGCAGGATAAAGATGGTCGTTGAGTAGGGGAGAGCTGTGAGTGAAATGTGTTGAGACGAGGGATTAGATAACAAGAGGAAAGAGGGCCCTGCTCTGAAGAGCTAACAATCTAATGGGGAGGGGCGACAGACAGATGACAAGAGGTGCAGGCAAGTGGGAGGTAGCCTGATGGCAGTTAGCAAGCAAAGCTGAGATGTTCACGGCATGAGGCAGGGGGGTGGAGGTGCGGCTTCAGCAGTGGGTTATGCATCGGGGGGGTATGCTTTGATGAATAGGTGGGTTTTTAGTGCCCATTTGAAGCTTTGCAAGGTTGGGGAGAGTCTAATGGAGCGGGGGAGTGCGTTCCACTGAAGGGGTGCAGCACGGGCAAAATCCTGAACTCGTGCATGGGAAGCAGTGACCAGGGCGGTGGAGAGGCGACGGTCATTAGTCGACCATAGGGGGCGGGAGGGAGTATGAAGGGAAAGGGGGTTGGAGATGTAGGGAGCAGTGGAATTAGAGATGGCCTTGTATGTGAGGGTAAGGAGTTTGAAGAGGATTCTGTAGGGGAATGGGAGCCAGTGTAGATTTTGTTGAAGGGGAGTGGCAGATGTGGTGCGGCGGGAGAGGAAGATAAGCCTAGCTGCGGAGTTCAGAACAGATTGGAGAGGAGCAAGATGGGAGCAAGCGAGGCCAGTGAGGAGGACATTGCAGTAGTCAAGTCGTGAGATGACCAGTGAGTGGATGATGAGTTTAGTTGCACTCTGGGAGAGATATGGCCTGATACGAGCAATGTTGCGTACTTGGAAACGACAGGATTGTGCCAGAGCTTCGATGTGGGGTGCAAAGGAGAGGGAGGAGTCAAGAGTGATGCCCAGGTAGCGGAGTTGGGGAACGGGGGAGATGGTGGTGTTGTCAACAATGATGGAGATATTGGTCGGGGGTGTTGCTCTGGATGGGGGGAAGATGATGAGTTCCGTTTTGTCCATGTTGAGCTTTAGAGAGCGTTCAGACATCCAGGAGGAGGTTGCAGAGAGGCAGCTGGAAACCTGAGAGAGGACAGAGGGGGACAGATCAGGAGATGAGAGGTAGAGTTGGGTGTCATCAGCATAGAGGTGGTATTGAAGGCCAAATGAGTTAATGAGCACACCAAGGGAAGAGGTATACAGGGAGAACAGAAGGGGTCCAAGGACAGAACCCTGAGGGACACCAACAGGAAGGATGGAAGGGTGTGAGGTGGTGCTGGAGGCAGACACAGAGAAGGAGCGGTTAGTGAGGTAAGAAGAAAACCAGTTAAGGACAGTACTAGAGAGGCCAGCATTTTGGAGTGTGCCGAGGAGGAGAGGATGATCTACGGTGTCAAAGGCAGCAGAGAGGTCCAGAAGGATGAGCAGAGAGAAGTGGCCCCTGGATTTGGCCGAAAGCAGGTCATTGGTGACTTTCACCAGGGCAGTCTCAGTTGAGTGGAGTGGAAAGTTGAAAGCCAGATTGAAAGCCAGTTGAAAGCCAGATTGTAGTGGATCTAGGATCGAGGTACAGTATAACTCTTGTAACATTTTGATATAAGTACATTAATCTCAGAGACAATGTTGTTACAAGCTCATCAGAAGGATGGTAAGTAAAAAGCAGAACAACGAAAAACAAAATCTACTTAAGAAATATATCAGGTACCCAATAAGATGGCTTCGCCTGATGCTCAGCTTCACCACTACTATTTCTACATTTTCCAAACCAAACAAACTGGGAAGCAGCTGCTGGTCAGCAGTCTACTTCCCTGAAAAACAAAAAAGGAATTACCCTAAACTTTGTGTTAAATACATCCAGCCAATTTCCAACGCGTATGAATCAAACAGGTAGGGGGTCAGTATGGTTGCATACAAGAACCTTGGAGCAAAGGCGGTGGAGCTTGAAAGAGCCCACCAGGCCCTTACGTGTAGGCTATATTCCATTGCAATGCACCAAATAACGGAAAAACATAGAGTGCGTTTGGTGGTTTAAAGTAGATGTAAATTTAAAATATATTAAACAGGCAACCGAACCAGGTTACATTATTGCATTTTATGGCAAAAGGGTTGCAACGTCAGAGCAATTATAGTGATACATACATTGGGTTGACTAGGAGAAAACCTGATCGGTCTCATAATATTAAATATTGATGCATACTGTACTAGGAATACCATTATGAAAACACAGTGTAAATGTGAGATTGTATAAAATAGGCGAGTTAAACTGGCTAGGCTGTACAGGTTGAAAAAACCCCAAAACAAAACATGAAATTAGAAAATAGGGGAGATGGTGTAGGTGTGTGTGTGTGTGGAGGGGGGGGGGTGCAATCCAAAGAAAGTAATTGCAGAAGATGATCGAGAGTCACGTCTTAGGTGTCAAGTATCATGGTCTATATCACATAAATGTATCCGACATTGGTGAAACAAGAGAGCAGAGAATAATTAAGTGATTAATCATGTAACTGCCCCTGAGAGATCCTGAAGGAGAGGTAGAACATACACAGTGTGTGTGTGTGTGGGGGGGGGGATATAAGTTGCCTGAAAAGCAATGACTGTATTCCATAAACTGGGGTACCCAATCAAAAACTACAGGGAACAAAATAATACTTGCAGATGTGGCCATATCTGTGGCAATGGGTTTTAAAGTAAGAGCTTCCACAGTTGTCGAAGTAGGGAGAATAAGGGGTAAGGAGGAACACTCTTCTGATGGGTAGGTCTCGTGGGCAGTCATGACAGGAGACTTAGAGCAACTTGTGTAAAAAAAAATAAAAAGAATACAAATTTCAATAAACCCCAGTGGATCTTAGCTAAATAGCAAGGTTATAAACAACCAGAGGTTGCCAAACACTATATTATATAAAACGCTCCCTAGGTGGTAGTATTAGATTATAGTTGAGTGATTAGTGTATGTTAAATAAAACTGACCGTATACAACAAATGGAATCAATAGAATCAGAATCACATTAAGTAATATACAGCAGTCTTAGGCTTGGAGATAATGCAGTACTGGAGGCTGGTAAACTGTAAATACCCCAATTACAAAACTAAAATTGCAATCTGATGCAGCAAATAGAAAGGGCGGCAACACTCCGACAGCCAGGTTCTCCGGTCAGTTACCTCACCACCGACATTATATTGTGGATATCAACTTTGTAAGAAGAGTTCCGAAGGTAGGTGCAGCATATAAATTAAGCCGGAGAGGAAACCTTGCTGTAGCCAGTTGTAGGATGCAGAGAGTGAGGAATTCAGACGTGGAAGTTCCTTTGTGACAAAAGCGGCAATTCTGGATGCAGGTATTAGTTAGAAAGAAAAGTCACCAGATAGGGGAAACCCACAGCGTCCAAGCAGCGGCTGTTCCACGATGGTTAAGTGATCGTCTCACGCTTTGTCTAGGTTGGGCCCATCAAACATTTGTGTGTGCTCCTTGTAAGAGCCGGAGCAACGGGTCGGTGGTTGTAAAGTCTCCCGGGGTGCGGCAGTTAAAGGAGTCTCAGGAGCGATGTACAGCGGAGTAAGCCTGACAGCAGCTGCGGTTAAGCAATAACTCTGTAGCTAATAGGGACTTTATACCAGCGGCCCTGAGTACGATCCCAGCAGGCGCATGAGATAAAGAAGTCCGGTTAGTTTAGGCAGCCTCAGAGGTCCGCGAAACAGCAACATCCACCCCGCACTAGCTCCAATCCCAGGGTCCACATAGAAATGTTATGTAGTGGTCACTATTCAAGAGACCACACTCCAAAGGTTAGTTGCCACGGGGACTAGAAGGGGGGCATGCGGGGCTGGGTCCCGGAGCGCAGCCGAATCTTCTGTCTTCCCAGCAGGGTTAGTCCCCAGGTGTGTGCCCGCAATCGAGTGAGTCCCGGTGTCGGCGGTCAGTAACAAGTTATCCAACAGTCTACAGCCAGGGAACAATCTGACATCGTAGATCGGAGGTCCCCCAAACTCCACGGCAGGGAACCGCAGGTTGTAGAAAGAGAGTCCCAGGGTAGTTAAAAGAAAATACCCTGCCTTGCCCCACGCCGATATTCACGCCTAATCTAGGTGGTCATGCACGCCATCCATATCGATGGCTCGACTCCGGTGATAAAACGGTCCTCAGAGGTAAAATAGATACCAATCAATTCCTCAGGGTCCGGGGAACACACTAACGTCAAGCATGTGTCCCCAAAATTCCAGGATGAGCAGGATTGCAGTAGATTTTTGCAGCCCCTTTTTGGACATAGATTAAAAAGCGGCTCAAAAGCACGGGCTGGTTATGCTTGGCTTAGGGGACCCCACGCCTTTTTTTTTTACACTTTAAACACATTTTAATAAGAAGCACTGCACAGATCTCACTGATCTGTGCAGGCTTCTCTGAACACGCTGCTGAGGGGGACATCTGTATGAAACCTGCATTTTGATCCGAGTTAGAAAAATGTACGGATGTGTTTGCAAAAACAATTCTAGGTAAATTCCCATGTTTCAGTGTTGTTGTCTATGGAAATTATATCTGAGTTTGGCTGATGGTGTATGTAATGGTATGCCTATGTCCACCTTGGTTTTGTACAGTACTTCTATATGAATTAATACTCTCATGCAGAAGCGTCACAGACCTCTTTTGTATCTGGTGCGGCAGGGGGCGTGGCTTTGTGGGATGACCAATGGTAGGGCGTGGCTTCATGTGAGTAGGCGTGGCTAAGTGCCCCGACCCGCATTTTCGTCACTCCGGGGGTCCGGGAGCTGTGGCCTGCCCCCGGAGACTGGTGTGTCTGCAGTGCCAGCTCCTACATGGTGATAGGAGCCGGGTTGCTGCTTGTAATGTTACAATGCAGCACCAGGATCCTTTCACTGAGCAGGAGCCGGCACTTTGGTGTCACCCCTCGACGGATAACACCCGGGTGCGGGCCGCACCCCCCGCACCCACCCTGTATGTTCTTTAGTAAATTTCCATGATTGAAAAAATGCCCAAATACTCCTGTGTTTGCCAGCCGGGTAAATACAGACTTTAGTTAATTTAACCCTACAAGCACCCAAGATTTAGCATGCCTAGGTTTGTTTTAAAAAGCAACATTGTTTGAAACCCATAATCAGCACAATTCGTCCCTGTGACTGTGTTACATGAGAATAGTAAATGTTGCCTAGCAGAAGGAGGAGATATTGAACTCCTTGCTTCTTTAATTAATCCTTGAATTATGTATATTTCTTAAATTCAAAACTTTCCATTACTTTGTTTAGCTCATAATTTGTATAAAAGTTTGAGTCAAAATACTCAAGGAGAAAACCATAGTTTCTGCTTCTCCTTATCTATACACTTGATCATAGCAAGGGTGGGGATATGGAGAAGCAACACATTTGTAGTGGCACCTCCATTACTGTTGTACAATGAGTTTACTAATGGGGCTTGTGTTATATGATGGGGGAGATAATACAACACAACCCCTGTTCTGGACTATTAATAAATCATATTACTGTGTAGAAAAGGGCCTCATACAGTATATCCATGATCGGGAACATCATTTTGAAAAACATTGTACTACAGGTAGTATATAATTGATCTAATTTGATATATTTTGTTATATTTAACATACAGTACAAACTTAAATGTTTGGCATTTTCTCTGTACAGCTATAATGCCATCTTCAAAATGTAGATGTTATAATATAAGCAATGTTTTGTGCACTAAAATGTCTAAGCATAACATATTGATGTACTGTAGCAATGCCCCTTTATTATGTATTTAATTTGTATGCATGAGTAGTGTTTATTGAACCTCTGCTCATTTCATCAATGATCTATTTATGAGGTTGTAAAAAAGATCAGTTTCTCAAATGGTTTCCAAATTAAACTTTTTAAAGTTTAATGCTGACAAAAAAATAAAATAATTACTGATATAAACCATTAAACACTTACTTGGATATTTATAGGACTTGAAAGAAATGTGATGCTGAAAACCAAAAAACTCATTTATTCTTGCAAAATAAATAGCACATGGTTATTAATGCTAAAAGCTTTCCTACATACAGTATAAGAAACATTGCCAAATTGAAAGAAAATATACTGTAGCTATAATATATAGTTCCACAAGCTTGGTACTCACCAGCGGTCCAGTGCACTTTGAAGGGATGGATAGATTTTGGAACAGTGGCGGAACTCACATAATAAAAATTTAAGAAATAAATGGTCATTTAAATGACATTTTATAAGTAGGTTTTCGGACTCTTTATTTCCTTAATTTTTATTATGCGAGTGCCGCCGCTCTGTTCCAAAATGTAACTATAATATATACAGTGTGTATGTACAGTATGTATATATATATATATATATATATATATATATATACATCTTGTAGGTGGTTGAAGTTTATTATAAGTCCAAGGAGTGCCTCTGTTCCTTTTGTGCTGTTTACTTGGTTTAATGGGCAGATATAACATTTGCAGAGAGAGTTCGATTTGGGTGGGTGATATTGTTTCTGTGTAGGGTAAATACTGGCTGCTTTATTTTTAAACTGCAATTTAAATTTCAGTTTCAACTCCACCCAAATCTAACTCTCTATGCACATGTAATATCTGCCAACCCACCCCCCTGCAGCACACATGTTTGTTTCTATTTGCTAACAAATTTGCTCCTGTGATCAGATCTGAATTAGGCCCTATTTGCGTAAGCAGAGCTACTATGGGTATTATGTGTATATGCAGCACTACTGTGAGCATTATGGGGGTCATTCCGAGTTGTTCGCTCGTTATTTTTTTGTCGCAATGGAGCGAATAGTCGCTAATGCGCATGCGCAATGTCCGCAGTGCGATTGCGCCATGTAAATTTGCTATGCAGTTAGGAATTTTACTCACGGCATTACGAGGTTTTTTCTTCGTTCTGGTGATCGTAATGTGATTGACAGGAAGTGGGTGTTTCTGGGCGGAAACAGGCCTTTTTATTAGAGATGAGCGGATTCGGTTTTACTCGGTTTTACTCGGTTCTCAAAACCGAATCTTATTGGCTATCCAAAACACGTGACATCCGTGAGCCAATGAGATTCGGTTTTGAGAACCGAGTAAAACCGAGTAAAACCGAATCCGCTCATCTCTACTTTTTATGGGTGTGTGCGAAAAAACGCTACCGTTTCTGGGAAAAACGCGGGAGTGGCTGGAGAAACGGAGGAGTGTCTGGGCGAACGCTGGGTGTGTTTGTGACGTCAAACCAGGAACGACAAGCACTGAACTGATCGCAGATGCTGAGTGAGTCTGGAGCTACTCAGAAACTGCTAAGAAGTGTCTATTCGCAATTCTGCTAATCTTTCGTTCGTAATTTTAATATGCTAAGATTCACTCCCAGTAGACGGCGGCTTAGCGTGTGCAAAGCTGCTAAAAGCAGCTTGCGAGCGAACAACTCGGAATGACCCCCTATGTGCATAAGTGGTGCTATTGTGGCATTATGTGAGTAAGCAGTGCTACTGTGGGCATTATGTGTATGAGTGTCACTACTGTGAGCATAATTTCTATATGTGTGCTACTGTGAGAATTACGTGTATGTGCTGTGCTACTGTGGGCATTATGTGCATATACGGTGCTACTGTGGGCATTATGTTATATGTGTGGTGCTACTGTGAGAATTATCTACATAAGTGGCTTTACTGTGAGTATTATGTGTATATGCAGTGCTACTGTGGGCATTACGTGCATAGGAGGTACTACTGTGGGCATTACTTGTATATGGGGTGCTACTGTTGTCATTATATGGGTAAGCAGTACTACTGTGGGCATTGTGTATATGTGGCACTACTGTGGACATCATTTGTATATGTAGCATTACTGTGGGCATTATGTGTATATGAGATGATACTGTGTGTATAATATGTATATATGCTGTGCTACTGTGGGCACTATGTGTATATGCAGTGATACTGTGGGCATTATATGCATAAGAGGTACTACTTTGGGCATTATTTGTATATGGGGTGCTACTGTGGGTATTTGAGTAATCAGCGCTACTATGGGCATTATGTGTACATGTGGCGCTACTGTGGGCAACATTTGTATATGCAGCACTACTGTGGGCATAAGCAACGCTGCTGAGGGCATTATGTGTTTCTGCAGAGCTACTGTGAACATTATTTGTACATGCCACACTATTGTGCGAATTTTATGCAGAAGCGGTGCTACTGTGGAAATTATGTAAGTAAGTGCTGTTACTGTGGTCATAATGTGTATACGTGGAAATACTGTGGACATTATGTATAAGGGGTGCTAGGACTGTGGGTGTTATGTTATAAGGGGTGATACTACTGTGGTCATTATGTATAAGGGGCCTTACTGTGTGGTGTAACGTATATAAGTGGTTCTGTTGTGCAGGCAAATGGGAATAATATTATACCACTAGTATGTGGTATAATATGACCCAAGGGCACTATGTATGGTGTAATGTGAATAAGATTGTGTTACTGTGTGGCATAATTTTTAATGGGGGTACTATTGTGTGGCTACCCCGTTCCTTGTGAGACCCCACCCCTTTTTAGACATGCACCTTAGTAAAGTGTGAGAGGGTGCAAATTTATAGTTTGCAGGAGGGCGCTGAACACCCTAGCACCAGCCCTAGATCCTATCCTTTCCTCTCAGAATAGTAATACACAGAATGGTAGCTGATCAAATTAATGTGTAGGCCATCACAAGTGCATGTTAGGGAGGGGTTAAAATAGAGAAGAGAAACACATTCCCTTAGCACACTGCAATAGACCAGCAAGATATGTATTTCCAACAGTACATAATAATAGTAGTGCAGAGATCTAATTTACATGCATTGTCCGCTGGGTCTGTGAATCTTGTTTTTTTGTTGTAAGAAAACCTACATGGACCAAAGAAGTCATGATACCAGGGGTGGGTGAGTATGGTTTTCTTTATTATAGCAGACAAATGGACCAAGTGGCACAAGGAGAGTATGTGTGAGTGTGAGAGCATTTATTTATAATTTTTTTACTATTTATGGTGTAGACCGTATGTCTTGTCTGTTTTAAAACTTGTATTACCGGGGGACTAAAGGTACTAGCGGACACTTCATGTTGCGCATGCTACTACTTGTGATTCTCAAAGAATCAGCATGTGAGAGAGGCAGTTCTCTTGTAAAAGACAATATTACTTCTACCTTTTGCACTTAATTACTATCAACTTGACACCCACCACTCAGGGGTGCCAGCGATAGCCCGAAGCTTCAGCCCTGGTCTTGGGTGCCCTCTTAATTGGTGTTGACCTCTTAATTGGCAGTATCCCTATTTACCCAGCAATCATTGGCCTGGGCTGACTAGTTAGGGCAGATCAATGCTTTGGGCATGGAACCCAATTAAGTGCGTCCCCTATCTGTGGCAATACCCCCCTACTAGTGGATCCTGGCGCTAGTTCTAAAAATACAGGGTACCCCTTCCAATATTTAGAAACAGGGATCGCTCCAAGAGCCCAGTGCTGGTTCATAAAATACATGGGAACCCAGAGCCAGATTAAGGGGTGGGCCCTGCGGGTAAGTACCCCGAGGCCCCCTCTTTAAAAGGGCCACCCGCCGTTCCAAGCTGTGGTGCACTTCCGGCTCCCTAGTCCAGGCTGAAGACGCATATTATTACAGGGCAGCTGAGCAACGGCTTAGCTGCCCAATAGCTTGTGAAGTAGTCAGCCTGCTCAGCAATTGGCGGGGCGCACAGGCTGTATGAAGGAGAAGGTGGGATCCTTGGTGGCATGTGGAGCCAGCACTGAGAGGTCCAAACGAGATTGTGTCCGCAAAAAGTAAGGCTGGCTGTGTGGCTGCGGTGTCCTGTTGCTATCAATTAAATTCACATTTTAGGCTCTGGTTCATATATATACACATAAATATATACACACACATATATATATATATATATATGTATATATATAAATATATATATATACACTGCTCAAAAAAATAAAGGGAACACTAAAATAACACATCCTAGATCAGAATTAATGAAATATTCTTATTAAATACTTTGTTCTTTACATAGTTGAATGTGCTGACAACAAAATCACACAAAAATTATCAGTGGAAATCAAATTTATTAAGCCATGGAGGTCTGGATTTGGAGTCACACTCAAAATTAAAGTGGAAAAACACACTACAGGCTGATCCAACTTTGCTGTAATGTCCATAAAACAAGTAAAAATGAGGCTCAGTAGTGTGTGTGGCCTCCACGTGCCTATATGACCTCCCTACAATGCCTGGGCATGCTCCTGATGAGGTGGCGGATGGTCTCCTGAGGGATCTCCTCCCAGACTTGGACTAAAGCATCCGCCAACTCCTGGACAGTCTGTGGTGCAACGTGGCGTTGGTGGATGGAGTGAGACATGATGTCCCAGATATGCTCAATTGGATTCAGGTCTGGGGAATGGGCGGGCCAGTCCATAGCATCAATGCCTTCATCTTGCAGGAACTGCTGACACACTCCAGCCACATGAGGTCTAGCATTGTCTTGCATTAGGAGGAACCCAGGGCCAACCGCACCAGCATATGGTCTCACAAGGGGTCTGAGGATCTCATCTCGGTACCTAATGGCAGTCAGGCTACCTCTGGCAAGCACATGGAGGGCTGTGCGGCCACCCCCAAAGAAATGCCACCTCACACCATTACTGACCCACTGCCAAACCGGTCATGCTGGAGGATGTTGCAGGCAGCAGAGCGTTCTCCTTGGCGTGTCCAGACTCTGTCACGTCTGTCACATGTGCTCAGTGAGAACCTGCTTTCATCTGTGAAGAGCACAGGGCGCCAGTGGCGAATTTGCCAATCTTGGTGTTCTCTGGCAAATGCACGGTATTGGGCTGTAAGCACAACCCCCACCTGTGGACGTCGGGCCCTCATACCACCCTCATGGAGTCTGTTTTTGATCGTTTGAGTAGACACATGCACATTTGTGGCTTGCTGGAGGTCATTTTGCAGGGCTCTGGCAGTGCTCCTCCTGTTCCTCCTTGCACAAAGGCGGAGGTAGCGGTCCTGCTGCTGGATTGTGGCCCTCCTACGGCCTACTCCACGTCTCCTGATGTACTGGCCTGTCTCCTGGTAGCGCCTCCATGCTCTGGACACTACGCTGACAGACACAGCAAACCTTCTTGCCACAGCTCGCATTGATGTGCCATCCTGGATGAGCTGCACTAACTGAGCCACTTGTGTGGGTTGTAGCTTCCGTCTCATGCTACCACTAGAGTGAAAGTACCGCCAGCTTTCAAAAGTGACCAAAACATCAGCCAGAAAGCATAGGAGCTGAGAAGTGGTCTGTGGTCACCACCTGTAGAACAACTCCTTTATTGGGGGTGTCTTGCTAATTGCCTATAATTTCCACCTGTTGTCTATTCCATTTGCACAACAGCATGTGAAATTGATTGTCAATCAGTGTTGCTTCCTAAGTGGACAGTTTGATTTCACAGAAGTGTGATTGACTTGGAGTTACATTGTGTTGTTTAAGTGTTCCCTTTATTTTTTTGAGCAGTATGTGTATATTAGAGATGAGCGCCTGAAATTTTTCGGGTTTTGTGTTTTGGTTTTGGGTTCGGTTCCGCGGCCGTGTTTTGGGTTCGAACGCGTTTTGGCAAAACCTCACCGAATTTTTTTTGTCGGATTCGGGTGTGTTTTGGATTCGGGTGTTTTTTTCCAAAAACACTAAAAAACAGCTTAAATCATAGAATTTGGGGGTCATTTTGATCCCAAAGTATTATTAACCTCAAAAACCATAATTTACACTCATTTTCAGTCTATTCTGAATACCTCACACCTCACAATATTATTTTTAGTCCTAAAATTTGCACCGAGGTCGCTGTGTGAGTAAGATAAGCGACCCTAGTGGCCGACACAAACACCGGGCCCATCTAGGAGTGGCACTGCAGTGTCACGCAGGATGTCCCTTCCAAAAAACCCTCCCCAAACAGCACATGACGCAAAGAAAAAAAGAGGCGCAATGAGGTAGCTGTGTGAGTAAGATTAGCGACCCTAGTGGCCGACACAAACACCGGGCCCATCTAGGAGTGGCACTGCAGTGTCACGCAGGATGGCCCTTCCAAAAAACCCTCCCCAAACAGCACATGACGCAAAGAAAAAAAGAGGCGCAATGAGGTAGCTGTGTGAGTAAGATTAGCGACCCTAGTGGCCGACACAAACACCGGGCCCATCTAGGAGTGGCACTGCAGTGTCACGCAGGATGTCCCTTCCAAAAAACCCTCCCCAAACAGCACATGACGCAAAGAAAAAAAGAGGCGCAATGAGGTAGCTGTGTGAGTAAGATTAGCGACCCTAGTGGCCGACACAAACACCGGGCCCATCTAGGAGTGGCACTGCAGTGTCACGCAGGATGGCCCTTCCCAAAAACCCTCCCCAAACAGCACATGACGCAAAGAAAAAAAGAGGCGCAATGAGGTAGCTGTGTGAGTAAGATTAGCGACCCTAGTGGCCGACACAAACACCGGGCCCATCTAGGAGTGGCACTGCAGTGTCACGCAGGATGTCCCTTCCAAAAAACCCTCCCCAAACAGCACATGACGCAAAGAAAAAAAGAGGCTTTTTACTGATATTTGGTGTTTTGGATTTGACATGCTCTGTACTATGACATTGGGCATCGGCCTTGGCAGACGACGTTGCTGGCATTTCATCGTCTCGGCCATGACTAGTGGCAGCAGCTTCAGCACGAGGTGGAAGTGGATCTTGATCTTTCCCTAATTTTGGAACCTCAACATTTTTGTTCTCCATATTTTAATAGGCACAACTAAAAGGCACCTCAGGTAAACAATGGAGATGGATGGATTGGATACTAGTATACAATTATGGACGGGCTGCCGAGTGCCGACACAGAGGTAGCCACAGCCGTGAACTACCGCACTGTACTGTGTCTGCTGCTAATATATAGACTGGTTGATAAAGAGATAGTATACTCGTAACTAGTATGTATGTATAAAGAAAGAAAAAAAAACCACGGTTAGGTGGTATATACAATTATGGACGGGCTGCCGAGTGCCGACACAGAGGTAGCCACAGCCGTGAACTACCGCACTGTACACTGGTTGATAAAGAGATAGTAGTATACTCGTAACAACTAGTATGACACTATGACGGTATAAAGAATGAAAAAAAAACCACGGTTAGGTGGTAGGTATATAATAATAAATAATACAATTCTGGTCGGACGGACTGCCTGCCGTGTGCCGACACAGAGGTAGCCACAGCCGTGAACTACCGCACTGTACACTGGTTGATAAAGAGATAGTAGTATACTCGTAACAATTAGGATGACACTATGACGGTATAAAGAATGAAAAAAAAACCACGGTTAGGTGGTAGGTATATAATAATAAATAATACAATTCTGGTCGGACGGACTGCCTGCCGTGTGCCGACACAGAGGTAGCCACAGCCGTGAACTACCGCACTGTACTGTGTCTGCTGCTAATATAGACTGGTTGATATTTAAAGAGATATTAGTAGTATACAACAATACTATACTGGTGGTCAGGCACTGGTCACCACTCCTGCAGCAAAAGTGTGCACTGTTAATTAATATAATTGTACTCCTGGCTCCTGCTAACAACCTGCAGTGCTCCCCAGTCTCCCCCACAATTAATTATAAGCTTTTAATTTATACATTGATGACTGTGCAGCACACTGGGCTGAGCTGAGTGCACACAGACTGAGTCACACTGTGTGACTGACTGTGCTGTGTATCGTTTTTTTTTTCAGGCAGAGAACGGATATAGCAGAGAGAAGTGAACGGATATATTATATTAAATAAAAGTTAACTAGCAACTGCACTGGTCACTGACTGTGGTAAACTAACTCTGTCTGCGACTCTGCACAATCTCTCTCTATCTAATCTATCTATCTCTATTCTAATGGAGAGGACGCCAGACACGTCCTCTCCCTATCAATCTCAATGCACGAGTGAAAATGGCGGCGACGCGCGGCTCCTTATATAGAATCCGAGTCTCGCGATAGAATCCGAGCCTCGCGAGAATCCGACAGCGTCATGATGACGTTCGGGCGCGCTCGGGTTAACCGAGCAAGGCGGGAAGATCCGAGTCGCTCGGACCCGTGGAAAAAAAAGTGAAGTTCGTGCGGGTTCGGATTCAAAGAAACCGAACCCGCTCATCTCTAGTGTATATATATATATATATATATATATATATAGATAGTATTTATGTGTGCGTATATGTATGTATGTGTATATATATATGTGTGTGTGTGTATATACTGGATTTATGTGTTTGTGTGTGTGTATATATATATATATATATGTATATCTATCTATATGTGTATATATGTAAATATATACTGTATATATGTGTGTGAGCTAGAGACAGATTGTCTGAACTTTGTCTTGGTCCCGGTGAAAGAACGAGCGGCACCCGTGATTCCTGATAATAGACGGATGATCTATTATGGGAAAGAGCGGTTCCGAGGCTTGACTGATATATGGAGGACTGAATTTACCATTTTTAACTGAGATGTATGTGAGCATTTGTTTTTAATAAATGGAATTGTAAACCTTTTTATTTATATCTGCGCCCTCCACTCTTCTTTCGTTAGATGTGCATTGGAATTAGTGGCTCTAATTCCTAAACGGAGGAAGCGGCAGCGTACATCACAAAGAATGGGACAGAGGACATTATTAATGGACTAATACGTCAAAAGGAAAGTGTGTTTAATGCGCTGCTTTTTATTAACATTTATATATATATGGGTTTCAGCGACCAACGGTGTCTGGTAAATTATGTGACTAATTTCACTATATGGTACAGTCATACCGCACTGGTCTTACGCCCAATCCCGCCCGATCTTGGAAGCTAAGCAGTGTTGGGCCCAACCAGTACCAAGTGGGTAACCACTTGCGAAGATTGGGTACTGTATAAAAGCGAGCCTTGTCAGGCTCCGAGTAATATTAATATATGTATACACGTTAAATCATCACTGCACAGTAGTTTATTATAATTATAATCAATTAAGTATATAATCAATCTTCACTATCAGTCATACACAGATGCACTTTCTATATATGTCACTAAGAATTAGTATATGACTGATTACTCTCACCATTTCACCAGTTTTAATCCGCCTCTATATAATTCCACACTATTTAGCACATATGCACATAACTAATGTCGGATGTTATTTTAAACCTACATATCTTCACCGACTATCACCACCTTTAAAACCATCCTCATTTTTATTCCTATATGACGGGTACATTATTTTTCGCTACACCTTAAACCCAAAATGGGTTTAAAATATTCTGGTATATGCTACAAAGTGACTAGTACAAATATAATATTATATGGATTAACTCCACAATTAACCTATATCCTCCACCTCGATATATAAGTAGAAACATCCTGTTTCTGCAGCAATTCCCATCTATATTATTACCAGGCTCCCCCAATATAAAGTATTAGATTACAGTATAATAATTAAAAATCCTTTAATAAAATAGACACTAACGTATGCATTTCTTTATTTTTACTTTTATATATGTGCGCTGTTTCCAAAATGGAATTCTGCACTTTTATATGCCCTGGATGTTAAAGACTTCAATAAGATGGCCGCCGCAATGATTGATAAACCTGCTTCAATATAAACATTGATGATAATTCCAGCTGTCAAAGAGTGAAATCCAGCATTACTACACGTCCTAGATATTAAAGACTTCTATAAAATGGCCACCGCGATGATTGACAAGCCGCCCAGCCTATACACGCCACAGACGAGGATCCTGTCCGTGACCGGAAGTGACGCGACGGCAAGAGCGGAAGCGGGGCAGATAAATATAAACACACTGATCCGCTGACCGGAAGCGTGGCGCTAACGCGCACGCACAGTAAGAAGACTCCTACAGAGGAAGTGGGGCGAAAGTGACGTCGGGCCCATCCCCGGACTGTTTTCACATATATTATACATTTTGGAACTCGTTTTTTCTTTTTAATAAGTCCTATGAGGTTGTTATTTAGTGTACTACCACTTGCTTATGCCTTTGTTAAAAAACTTACATGGAGTAATAGTATCAGTCCTTACAGGAAGTGATGTCACAATTATCCATTCCTAATTACATGTGCTATAAATAAGAGTGCCTGTCCAGTGGTCCCATACCCCTTGATGAAGTCTGAGTGACGAAACGCGTTGGGTGTACCTCCATTGACTCTCCACTTTTTAAAAAAGATAAGCAGCACTCTCTTATCCGATATTTTATTATTTATTGCCTTTTATTATATGTAATTTATCGAATTTTTAGCTATCCTTTTACCTGTTATTAGTTAATAGCATACGCCCTGCGGCTTTTAACCCACCCTGATATTAATTATAGTTGGTTTTATATTATATATATATATATTTTTTTTTTATATATTTCATAAATAAATGTATTGTTATTTTAAACGTATCCAGTAAGTCTCCTCATATATATCATAATTTACCAGACACCGTTAGTCGCTGAAACCCTATCCCCCCTTTTTTTGCATTCTTTAATTAAGGCAGTTTATCCCTGCCTAATACTTAAGGGTTAGCTGACGCCTTGAATCACTTAAGGAGTGTCTGATCTTGTTGCATTTTTTTTTTTTATTATTCTATTTCACACACACCTGTGGCACCATACTTCCACTACCCAATTTATATATATATATATATATATATCATGTACAGGTCTGGCACTCAATAAATTCAAATGTTAATACCCCAGTGTCCAGGTCCGATACGGCAAAACTGCAGGTGCGTATCCCAAAATAGGGATATCTCTCAAAGGCTTTTGTAAGTAGAGAAATAGTATATTCAATAATCACATAGTATCCATCAATGTTTCGGTGTGTTATACACCGTCATCAGGATGACAAACAAATATTACAAAAAAATTACACCTAATCACATACCGAAATGTGATTACTGAATATACTATTTCTCTACATACAAAATCCTTTGAGTGCCGTCCCTATTTCTGGATATATATATATATCTATATATCTATATATATCTATATATATATATATATATATATATAAACCAGAAGAACAGGCGGCACTCCAGAGACTTTGTTACCAGTGCTTCTTTTTAATGAAGACGCACTGGTAACAAAGTCTATGGTTCTTCTGGTTGTTATTGGATCCTGTATCCTAAGGAGGGCACCGGAGCAGATGCTATGATAGCAAGGGGAGTGCCGGCTATGTTGCTGTTTTATATATATATATATATATATATATATATATATAGATATAATCAAAAGAAAATACCTTTATCACGTGCTTTTTTATGAAGCAGCACCTCACGGTAGAACCTCTGTTAGCGGGAACAATGGAATTGTAGATGAGAAAATGGTCCCAGAGGGTGCTAGAGATAGACACACAATTGTCCAGAGCAAAAGTTCATAAACAATACGTATTGTAAAGGTCCCAATGATGTATTCTTATCAGGCTTGACTCAATCCCCAACCTGGGGTGAAGATGTAGTTTTGATTTATTTTCAGCCAAAAAGCCCTCCTGTAGCGATACCCTCTCACCAAGGATATAGACACCCAAACAATTGGCCAAAGGCCTTAGATTAATAAAAATGTATTGATGTTACAACATCCAACATTAAAATACATTGTCAGATCAATTCGCATCATCACTCAGGTGTTTCAAGGAACCAAATATGCATCAGGGCAGATGTAATAACAAATGCCACCAACCACCCTAGGATGTGAGCCCCCACCTCTGAGCTCACATCCTAGGGTGGTTGGTGGCACTTGTTATTATTATATATATATATATATACACACACACAATTTATCTGCCTGCCTCTTCATTAGAGGCCCCACTGTCATAAGTGCCCGGGCCCCCAATACCCTTAATCCAGCTCTGAGGGAGCCCTATACAATTTTTCCCTGTATTTTTTGAACCAGGACTGTCACAACACAGAGGCTTGTTATGCTTTTCTGATTTTTTTTAATCTTACCCACAGAAGCATGTACTGATCTCATGCACGAATCTCACTGAACTGTGTATGCTTCTGTACAACTCACCAGTCTGAAGCTGATCCATTACTTTTCAAGATTTTTTTAATACTTCTATGTGGATTTGCACCTTTGATCCTATTATATTGGACGAGTTGTCTGTTTTCCATGGGAAAACATCTGGATGCGAGTCCCGGCCATGCAAGTAGTAGATTTGTTAGTAACATGTGAGTTTGCATGTTCTCACAGCTGATTACATGTGTGAGTTCTAAAAAAGTGTGAGTTTAGAGTTTTTATCTAATAGATGTGTCTACTGTATGTCTGTTTATTTATAGAAGTTGTTTAAGCATAATCTACAGTATACGTGTGCCTTTTTACGTTAGTTAGCTATACAGTTCCCCTTTTTATTTACTTTTCATCCTGCCTTATTGCAATTCCAGTGTATTAACTCCAACAAAACATATCATTTTTACAGTGGCCAGGGTTTTTTTCTATCCTTCTTAGGGACAGAAACCATATATATGTAGCAGCCAGTGCAAAAGCTTTTATGTATGCATTCCTCTAAACCCCTGAGGATGACATTTGTGGGACACTGCACCACTTGGGACCCCATAGTCAAACCACTTATCCCTAGAGACTTCTAGCTTTGCTAGGAGTGCTTAGATAGCAAGCCCAGGATTTAGGGCATAACTTTTTACTGGTAGAAGACACCAACTCCCCAGAGTTTGGTCTTCGGATGCTGAAATTAAATCCTGGGAATCTTCCAGCATTTCAGGCACCACTGGGCTAAAGACTAGGGCAAATCAGAATCCACCGAATGACCAAGAGGAGACTCAGTGGAACTTGAAACAGAAAGCACATTAGTATCCAAAATTTCATGATGCCATAAGAAAACCAGCTAATTCCAGGACGATACAGCAGAAACTAATGAAACTTTGAGCTGTAAAGATTAGGAGGAGTATTGGAGCACAGAACAGCCCCATCAGTGCAGGACACACTTCCCATGAAATAGGAACATAGTGTCAAATCTGTTACCAATATGGAAGGCAAAACTTCATACTTTAAGTAGCCAGCTAAGTGTCAGCAGGGGAACCATTGGAATATGAACTGGTACATGGGACAGATGCAGAAATTATTCCTGCAAGGGACTGCAGGCCTTCCAGCCAAACCACCGATGGCACTAATCCCAGAGAACCAGGCCCATGAGACCAGGAATTTGAAGTGGCTGGAGGTCAACTATGCTTGGCACCTGGCCAAATGATACTTTGGGTTACAATACAAATTCACAATTTGCAGACGCACACTCCTTCTGGAATAGCTCAGGTATTATGGCCACAAGGAGTCTTCCAACAGTCCTACAATCTTTAGATCAAATGTGGTTCATCTCCAGAATATTATCTCCCCTTGTCCATATCCCTCAAACAGAACAAAAATGGGGGATAATAGTGAAGTACAGTTTATTAAGATAATACAGTAAAACAGCTCCAATAAAATAAATCCACCACAATTCTCGTTCAAGGTGTGCGTACCAAAATACGTGGGGTGTCATAAAATGCCCACCCAATAGCGCTCGTATAACATTACTCAGGTACCTCCCGGGATATCAGCACCCTTTTACCGCTGGCCAGGCACCTTCGTTCATGTAGTCGGTCTGCAGTCAGTCTGTCCTAGATACCACCAACGCGTTTCTGCTCCTAAGAGCCTTTTTCAAGGTGTGTGGTGGACTGGATAATCCCTGGGCATTTAAACCCATAGGTGTGGTATCATTGATCAAGACTGCACAGACCCTAATTGGTCCATATTAGTTTATAGTTTCCTAGGACAAGCCACTTGAACTTATTAATATATACACTATAAAACACTGTATACATCCGTATATCCAATACATTTATTTAAATAGCTTAAATGTTTTAAAACCGCTCATGCGTTCCACCTGGAACGCACGCACCCCCCTTCCTTTTCTGCCCGCTGTCCACTCTCTCTGGTGGCAGAAGCGCATCATCATACTTCTGTCTCCTGGAACGCTTGAATCACATGCATTCCATAGATCTATCTGGAAGTGGAGGTAACCGCGACTTTGCACGTGGAACGCACAGTCCCCTGTGCGTTCCACCGGATACTTCCTCCCAGTTAAAAATAATGAGGAAAAGAATTACAAAAGATAAACATTATGAAGGAAAGAGGGCAAAAGACAGAAAACTGAGGCAAAGAGGAAAATAACAGAAGACAATATAATACAAAGAAAAAAGAGAAAAGCACACAGCATTTCTACCTGTAAATTCCGAATGACAAAGAAGCTTAAGACCAGAAACTGTCCTCTAAAGTAAAAATTCCTAGAATTCACCCCAGATCACAATTTATTCCACACACATATTTCATATTCAAATATCTCTTGCAACAAACAAAATAGCTCCATACTACTGCAACTAACTCAGACTCCACATTGTAAATTTCCTTCATGATTAGTCAGGCTTTTGTAAGTCAAATAAAAGTAACAAGCTGTTATTGTATGCAAATTAATATTTGTAAAATATCTGAACCACACAAGTGAATAGTGTTGAAATGATACATACAAGTGGTGCTTGTACTATGAAATACTTTCATTGCAAATTGTAATGTTAAAATGAACTTACCCAAGGCTACCTCTCCAGGGATGATAATCAAAATGACACTCTAGTCTGTACACGGCAATCAGCATAAAGAAATGATTGTACAGAATTCATTTTCTAAACAGCCCAAAATAGTATTGTCAGTTCTTTAAGTGAGGTTTATTAAATGTACTTCATGTTAATGAAAAGGTGTTTAAGTGAATTATATTACTTTTAAACAGTGTGTAGAAAGAATATTTGAAAGGAACAAAGAACTGGCCAACACCAGGAGCATATTTACACCTGTAACATTTTTAAATTTAAAAATAATAACGATGATCAATGGGACATTTAATTGATCCCTTTAACTGAAAGGTGCTGCTGCTCTTCAGCCTAATATACGCGGCACCAGGCTTATGGCGCTGGGCAGTGCAGTAACTAGGTATTTTAGCGCTGTGTGCAAGAAACAGCATTGGTGCCCCCCCTACGCAAGACAGGGGCAGTGCTCGCCGCAGGCGCGTGAAAAATATATAGGGCATGGGGAAGGGGCATGGCCACAAAATAATACCAATTCAAACTACGGTGCATAGTAGTCTCCATTATTCAAATTACGCTGCACAGTAGCGCCACTACACCAGGTAGAGCCCCTTTTTACACATTATGGCAGACAGCGTCCCCCTTTTTACACATTACATCAGGCAGCGTCCCTTTTTACACATTACGGCAGACAGCGTTCCCTTTTTACACATTATGGCAGGCAGGGTCCCCCTTTTTACACATTACGGAAAGCAGCGCCCCCTTTTTACACATTACGGCAGACAGCGTTCCCATTTTAACAAATTACAGCAGGCAGCGTCCCCTTTTTTACACATTACGGCAGCCAGTGTCCCCCTTTTTACACATTACAGCAGACAACGACCCTTTTTACACATTACGGCAGACAGCATTCCCTTTTTACACATTACGGAAGGCAGTATACCCCTTTTTACACATTACGGCAGGCAGCATCCCCTTTTTACACATTACGGCAGACAGCGTTCCCTTTTTAACACATTACGGCAGGCAGTGTCCCCCTTTTTACACATTACAGCAGGCAGCATCCCCTTTTTACACATTACGGCAGACAGCGTTCCCTTTTTAACACATTACGGCAGGCAGTGTCCCCCTTTTTACACATTACAGCAGGCAGCGCTCCCTTTTTAACACATTACAGCAGGCAGCGTCCCCTATTACAGGCAGCCTCCCCATTTTTACACATTACGGCAGACAGC
This sequence comes from Pseudophryne corroboree, assembly GCF_028390025.1. NCBI lineage: Eukaryota > Metazoa > Chordata > Amphibia > Anura > Myobatrachidae > Pseudophryne > Pseudophryne corroboree. The sequence goes on from NC_086444.1 coordinate 552,765,048, forward strand.
GTGCCTTTTTACACATTACAGCAGCCAGTGTCCCCCTTTTTACACATTACGGCAGACTGAGTCTCCCTTTTTACACATTGCGGCATACACGAGAGAGAGAGAGAGAGAGAGAGAAAGAAAGAAAGAAAGAGAGATATACTTACCATGTCTCCCCGCTGGCAGTCAGGCTCCTCGTGCTGGCAGAGATCCAGGGCAGCCACAGTGGAGAAGGAGGAGGAGGGAGGGGGACTGAAGCTGCAGCAGCGCTATGTAATTGGTAGTAGCGCCGCTGCAGCAGCTCCCTCTCATTCCGTATTGGCTGCCCGCTGCCACTGAGAATGCTGGGATGAGGGAACCGCATCCCAGCATTCACAGCAGCGCCGGGCAGCCAATACAGAAGGAGAGGGGACTGCTGCAGCGGCGCTACAACCAATGACATAGCGCTGCTGCGGCTCCAGTCCCACTCCCTCCTCCTCCTTCCCTGCCTCCGGCGCTGCTCTCCTCAACAGCGCAGCGCACGGCACACAACAGGCAGCTTGTAATGAGCCAATTTGACTCATTAGAAGCCGCTGGCTGTGCGCCCTCAGTGTAACTGCGCTGTGTGCCAGGCACACCTGGCACATAGTTACGGTGCTGGCGCTGGGTGTTACAGCAGTACTACTTGCTCTCCGCCGTCCATGTGCACCACATTTCTGACCCAGTGGGAGAACAACCACTATGACTTTCGGTGAGCAGCAGCACTCTTCCTCTGGGTAGCATGACCATTGTGCATTCATTTTATGTGTAAATAAATATATTTAGTACATAGGGCCTCCTGTCTCCTTAGTGCCCCAGGTCCCGTGAAGGTTTAATCCCTCTCTATGGGAGGGGCTACGGGGTGAGCTTGGGGGGACAGCAACAGGTACTGCATATACTAGGCACCCCAGCTACACCGTGTACTGCTGCTATGTTTGTAACACTACAGTATGTATGTAAGTATGCCAGAAACACACATATGATGTGCCAGCCACAGATACGTACTTAAATTTTACATGCATACAGTAGTTGGTGGCATACATATACATTGATATACATATATATCCCTATATGTATAATGTGTAGAAGTGCCTCCTGTGTCAATGCTTTACAGTGTGTGCATGCTTGCAACCGAGCATTAGTATACTGTGTCCCAATGTGATGCGAGACTGGACTGTGATATGTAGTCACGTCCCTTTCTTGTGCATAAAATCCTGAATGCCCCATTTCCAGTTTTGGGAGGTTTGTTAATATACTGTAATGTGTTTGTGATTGGTTGATTTTAATATAAAGTGTTAGTGTAATTGGATTGTTATACTGTGTGTGTAATGGTGTTATTATAATGTGTATGATGATATTAATATAATGTGTGTATAGGTATGGTATTAATGTAATGTGTAAGTGATATTACTGGGAAGAGGTGCGTGGATATTAAGGTTACATAATGGGAAAATGAATGTAATGAGTAGGCTAGTTGAAGGGTATATTAAATAACGGGTAGTTGAGGGATGGAAGATAGATTTGGTGTTAGGGTTAGTAGGAGAGGAAGGCCTAAAGTGTTAATGTTCCCAGGAGAAAGACACTGCCCTCTCCACAGATCACTCCCCCATTTAGGGCTGCTCACGAGAAATCTCCCTGGCTGGCAACCACCAACACTGTTATCTGTAATGGTAGCATTTAGGACCCAATTGAATAATGAAAGTGAAGGATGCGATAGGACCACACATAGGCGGCTATATCACCTCTGCTGCTGTGAATACAGGCATGCACAGCTGACGGGTTGGGGCTGAAATGCCAGTCAGCGGGATGCCGGCGGTCAGAATACCAACCACGGCACCCCGCTGTTTAGAATCCCAACAGGGGTCGGGAAGCATGCCACCCCTCACCGCTTACCCCATAACCCTCCCTTACTTCAGCCTAAAGCTAATCCTCCACCCTCCCCACAGCCTAACCCTAACCCACCCCGGGGGTACCTAAACCTAACCCTCCTCCCCACAGCCTAAACCTAGCCCCCTCTTTCTCGCAGCCTAAACCTAACCTTCCCCCATAGTGACCTGTTTTGGTTTTGGATATGGATCTTCTTTCATGTTTTGGATCTGGATTGGTTTTGCCAAAACCACCCTTTCAGTTTTTGGTTTTGTATCTGGATTTTTTTCGAAAAAAAATCAGCAAAACAGCTAAAATAACAGAATTTGGCAGTATTTTTTTCCCTACAGTATTATTAACCTCAATAACATTCATGTACACTCATTTCCAGTAAATTTTGAATACCTCACACCTTACAATATTGTTCTCCAACATAAGCCAAAGCCTGGCTGGCCAAACTAAGCAACAGAGCAGTGGCACAAACACACGGCAGCTATTTCTGTTTAAAAATGTTTTACAAATTAGTACTATATTAGCAATAACCAATCAAACCAACTCACAAGTACTATCAACAGAAAACAATCCAACACAGATATTTCCTGAGAATTGTGTGTACAATATCATTGCTCTAAAGTAGTTACTAAACAGCAAAAAAAATGTGTAAAATAGCACAGCAGACATTTATGCCCCCTACACAAGTGCACATACCCCCAGCACATGCCTATTCTCAGTGCCCAGTCTGTACCTCCCTCCTGGGTGACCTGGGTCACTGATGACTGGCACTCTGTGCCCATGTAAAGGCCCGATCAATCAGCCATTTGTTGAGCAGCTCCCCCCATTCTCCCCTATCACAAAAAACAGCATTTCATACCTGCATAGTACAGTGCGGAATACTTTGGGACACACAGTTAAATATTGACCAGGTTACAGTGTTGGTCGGATACAGTGCAGGTCAGACACATTGTGGGTTACAAAGCAGGTTGGATACAAAGCAGGTCAGATACAATGCAGGTTACAGTGTGGGTCAGATACAGTGCAGGTGAATACAAGGCAGGTCGGATACAGTGTAGGTGGAATTCATTGCATGTTGTATATAGGACAGATCACACACAGTGCAGGTCGGATACAGTGTGGGTTGGAGTGCGGGTTGGATATAGTACACATTGGCTACAGCGCAAGGTCAGATACAGTGCAAGGTGGATACAGTGCGGCATACAGTTCAGGTCAGATACAGTGCAGGTCAGAGAGGGGTTGGATAGTGTGTGGGTTGGATACAGTGTAGGCTACAGTGCAGGTTAGATGCAGTGCATGTCGCATACAGTGAGGGTTGGCTACAGTGCAAGGTCAGATACAGTGCACATTGGATACAGTGCGAGATACAGTGAAGGTCAGATACAGTACGGGTCACATACTCTGTGAGTTGTATATATTGTGGGTCAGATACAGCATGGGCCGGATAAAGTGCCTGTTACAGTGCAGATCAAATACAGTGTTGGTTGGATACAGCGCAGTCGGACACAGTGTGGTATGGATACAGCACAGGTGGGATACAGTGTGGGTTGGATAGAGTGCAGGTCAAATACAGTGTGGTTTGGATACAGTGTAGGTCAAATACAATGCGAGTCAGATACAGTGTAGGTCGGATACAGCACGGGTTACAGTGTAGGTCGGATACAGTGCAGGTTAGATACACTAATAGTGAACTTGCCAGCACCGTGGTGGTGCCGGCAGTGTCAGCAGTGCAAGGGTGCCAGCAATGTACTCAGTTCAGTGATGCCGACAGTGTCAGCAGTGCAAGAGTGCCAGCGGTGTCCTCAGTGCGGTGGTGCCGTCAGTGTCAGCAGCGCAAGGGTGCCAGCTGTGTCCTCAGTGTGGTAGTGTCGGCAGTGCAAGAGTGTCAGCAGTGACCTCAATGCAGTGGTGCTGGCAGTGTCAGCAGTACAGGGTGCCAGCAGTGTCCTGAAGGATGTGGTGCCTGCAGTATCGATAGTGCAGGAGTGTCAGCAGTGTCCTTAGTGCAGTGGTGCCGACAGTGTCAGTAGTGCAGGGGTGCCAGCGGTGTCCTCAGTCCGATGGTGCCAGCAGTGTCGGCACTGCATGGGTTCCAGCAGTGTCTTCAGTGCAGTGGTGCCAGCAGCATTGGCAGTGCAGGGGTGCCTACAGTGTGGGCAATTGCGGGAGTGCCAGAGGTGTCCTCATTGTACGAGTGCCAGCAGTGTCCTCAGTGCTGGGGTGCCGGCAAAGTCAAAAATGCGGGAGTGCCAGAGGTGTCCTCAGTGCAGAGGTTCCGGCAGTGTTGGAAATGAGGGAGTGCCGGAGGTGTCCTCACTGCAGGTGTGCCGGCAGTGTCCTCAGTGAAGGGGTGCCGGCAGTGTCCATAGGTTACTATGAAGACCGGCGTCCATGGCAAAACCTCAGAATCTGACAGCAGGATCCTTAGGTTTTGCCTTGATTGGGGATCTGGGGCAGGTAGGGCGATCCGAGCTGTGGCTCAGATCCCCCCCGGATCCCCTAGGTCTGGGGAGGTTTGGTTATTATTGTTACAGGTCCTCCATCTCTTATAATTCCCATTATTATACCCCTGTCTTGATTATATATCCGTGCCTCCCCATCCCACCACCTCCATGTCTGTAGCAGGCACCCATCCTTTATAATACTTATTACATCAATTAGTGTTACTGCATTATATATCAATGCCACCCCTTCCCCCCTCACTGATTGTAGCAAGCACTACAATCAATGAGGGGGAGTGGGGATGTTGAGGGGGAAACTCTGATAATTAATCAATACAGTCTCTGACTGAGGGGTATAATAATGGGTATTATAAGGGATGGGGTCTAGTGGGTGCCAGTGTTATAAAATGCGGTTAATAATGAGTTTTTTAGGCTATAGGGCTTGCTACAATCATTAAGCCTGGGGCACTCACATACAATGCAGTCAGTGAGGGTTTAATAATGCAGTATGAAGAATGGCTACATTCAGTGAGGAGAGCACTGATCTAACATGCAGTAACTGAGTAGTGTAATAATGGAAATGAGAGGGGATGGGACATGGTGCACATCAGTGAAGGTGGAAAGTAACAAAATATATGGAGGAAAAATTAAAGATAATGTAAGGGGCATACATCGGAATGAAAATATAGCACTATGGATTGTTTGAGGGAGGGGCCCCAAACCAGTATCTTGCTTAAGGCCCTATGAGGTCTAAATCTGCCTCTGATAGCAGGCTACAGATCTTTAATTAGAGCTGCATTGTTATGTGGTCACAGTGACCAACCAGTGGCCAGACACTTTGGGCCAAATGTAATAGAGTGAGAGTTTAAAAAAGGCGGAATGCAGATATGTGGGAATTTACTGTGCAACTGAGTGTGAGCGGTTGCAATGTTCCACAAATTTATATAGATATCTCAACCTTTGGAGAAAACAGATTTTTATATATTGTAATGATCTGCCTTCAGCAAAGGCAGGATTGCCCACCAGTGGAAGGAAAAGAGAGGGAAGAGGGAGACATTTTTAGAAGTGAGCGGATCTGTCTCCAAGCATTGCACTTAGGGGCTAATTCAGACCTGATTGTAGCCGTGCAAAATTTTGCATGGCTACGATCAGCTACCCTGATATGCAGGGGGAGGCCCAGCACAGAGCAAGTCCGCCCTGCATGTCTGGCCCTCCCCCCGCCACATAGGTATAAAAGCATTGCACGGCGGCGATGCTTTTGTACCTGAAGAGTTGCTCCCTACCAGCGCAGCTCCTGCACGCTGGCAAGGAGCTTCCCATCGCTCTCCGGGTCGCAGCGTCTGCATGTGATGTCACGCAGCCTCCGCAGTCCGCCCCCTCCGCACACCTGCATTGCCCAGACTGCGTGCCCAAAACAGCAACCTACCGCCGCCAGCCCGCCCCCTCAAGTCCAGGAAATGCCTCTGCCTGTCAATCAGGCAGAGGGGATCGCTGGCCAGAGATGCCGATCGCATCTCTGGCATGTGCCGGTGCACTGCGGCACCTGCACAGTTCAGACCTGATCACCCGCTTTGTGAAAACGCACAGCAGCGATCAGGTCTGAATTAGCCCCTTTTGGTTGCCAAAAGTATATTATCCATAAGCTCCTGTGGGAGTGAAGTGGGGCAGGTATTTTATGAAGCAATGTGACACACAATGGGGGTAATTCAGAGTTGATCGCAGCAGCAAATTTGTTAGCAGTTGGGAAAAACCATGTGTACTGCAGGGGGGGCAGATATAACATGTGCAGAGACATTTAGATTTTGGTGGGGTGTGTTCAAACTGAAATCTAAATTGCAGTGTAAAAATAAAGCAGCCAGTATTTACCCTGCACAGAAACAAAATAACCCACCCAAATCTAACTCTCTCTGCAAATGTTATATCTGCCCCCCTTCAGTGCACATGGTTTTGCTCAACTGCTAACAAATTTTCTGTTACGATCAGGTCTGAATTACCCCCAATGTCTGCATGTCGCTACATGCTTAGAGAACATGTACAGTAGCAGATCATTTTGGACATTGTTGCAGATATAGTAAGATGCAACTTGCCAGGCATGCTACATGGTTTTTGGATGCTAGATGTGTAAGAATACATCTGTATTTGTTTGCACTATAAATGCTTGTTGACAGAGCTTACCCTAATGCACTTTGCATTTTGGGGGTAATTCAGAGTTGATCGCAGCAGCAAAGTTGTTAGCAGTTCGTCAAAACCATGGGGGTCATTCCGAATTGATCGCTAGCTGCATTCGTTCGCTGTGCAGCGATGAGGCAAAAAAAGGCACTTCTGTGCATGCGTATGCGGCACAATGCACACGTGCATCGTACAAATGCAACGAACGATGTAGTTTCACTCAAGGTCTAGCAAAGCTTTTCAGTCGCACTGCTGGCCGCAGAATGACAGGAAGAGCGCGTTTCTGGGTGTCAACTGACCGTTTTCAGGGAGTGTTCGGAAAAACGCAGGCGTGCCAGGAAAAACGAAGGCGTGGCTGGGCGAACGCAGGGCGTGATTGTGACGTCAAAACAGGAACTAATCAGTCTGAAGTGATCGCAAGCTCTGAGTAGGTTTTGAGATACTCTAAAACTGTACAAAAAAAGTTTGCTGCCGCTCTGCGATCCTTTCGTTCGCACTTCTGCTAAGCTAAAATACACTCCCAGTGGGAGGCGGCATAGCGTTTGCACGAGCAAACAATTCGGAATGACCACCCATGTGCAACTCATTCCGAGTTGATCGCTCGCTAGATAGTTTTAGCAGCCATGCAAACGATATGCCACCACCCGCTGGGAAGTATATTTTAGCTTAGCAGAAATGCGAACGCATGTGCAGCTGAGCTGTGCAAAAACAGTTTGTGCAGTTTCTGAGTAGCTCTGAACCTACTCAGCGCTTGCGATCACTTAAGCCTATTCGTGTCCGGATTTGACATCATACACCCGCCCAGCGAACGCCCAGCCACGCCTGCATTTTTACAGACACGCCTGCGTTTTTGAAAACACTCCCTGAAAACGGTCAGTTGACACCCAGAAACGCCCCCTTCCTGTCAATCTTCTTGCGGCCGTCAGTGCGACTGAAAACTTCACTAGAACCTGTGCAAAACAACAAATGCTTTTGTACCCGTACGTTGCGCGTGTGCATTGCGGTGCATACGCATGCGCAGAAATGCAGATTTTTAGCCTGATCGCTGCACTGCGAACAACGGCAGCTAGCGATCAACTCGGAATGACCCCCATGGTTTTGCCCAACTGCTAACAAATTTGCTGCTGTGATCAACTCTGAATTACCCCCTTTATTGTGTTTTGTGTGTTTTGGTTTTTTTTTTGCCTTGTTTATGTTGTATTGTTTAGTCCTGCTTAACTTGAACTCTATTACTCAATTTAAAAAACAACAACAACCATCTGTTAATAAATGCTGCTGATAAACAGAACACATACAGTTTAAAATAAGTATGCGTATCCCGAAAGTGCATAACATTTATGTACATATTGTGAAACTGAATCTTATTGCTAAATTGATGCATGTACAGCACAGAATTTTCATGTGTTTTTAGAGTTGTCCTTGCATTGCACTTTTTCCATGCACTTAGATTAGCAGATTAGTGGCATTAATGTGACAGTGTTTACAATAAAGCATGCAAACAGAATATCTTCTTTGAACAGGTTGGGTATGAAATCTCGGCAGTTAGGATCAAGGTACTGAAAATGCTGATACAGTACCTTCTGGGTATTTTATCCCTAACCCACCCCTCCAACAGCCTAACCCTAATAGTCCCCTACTGCAGCCTAATAGACTCTTTTTACTCAAATAATTAATATTATTAATGAAAGCACTTAAACACATATATGAGTATATTAAAGATCAGTTTTTCCATGCCACTGATTAAAGGCAGTTTTGAGAGCTGGATTTAAAAGTTCAGTACTAATACTGTACATGCAAAAAAGGTTTGATTTGCTTGTATTACTTTAACCCTTTCAAATCCAACATTTTTACGGCATCAAAAATCAAAAGGTTTGAAAACTGATCTTTAGTAAATCATTCTTATATTATCTTTTTAGAAAGCAATATATTTTTCATATTGATAACATTTGACAGTAATTAAACTAGGCTTCAAATAAATGTGATAGCTAAGTTGAAATTGAAGGAGAAATTTAGTTTTATGAAGCAGGCATTGCATGCAGTGGTACCTAGAGATTAGATTATGCTTAATTGGTAAGCATCTAGTCTAGCTCTCAGACACACTGACACTTTGATGGATCAGTTCCACAATAAAGTTTTTTTGAGCCAACAAACCTAGAGTACATATTGGCATTTGCCATTCAGCTTCGGGCATTGTTGCCTCTTGATTTGTACTGCACTAATCACATATTCCACATCACATTAATGACTGTTTTTAAAGTTAAATCTTTAAACCATCCTCAGATTTAAAAAAAAAAAGTTAATACAACTTAAAATTGGTTTTATTGAGAGCTATATATGAAATATGGAAGCTGAGACGGAAATCAAAGATAATGTTAGAACAGTTTAACCTTGTGGTCCTACGCATATTAATAGATTACACCTGCATCACTAAATCAGCAGGAAGATATTAGTGCAGCATTTGAATATGTTTTTTTTAAAGATGTGAGCAGACCCCTGTGTTTTGGTTCTAATCCATTATCATGTTTTGGTTTTGGCAAAACCAGACTCAAGTGTTTTGGTTTGGATTCGGATTTTGGTTTGGTTTAAACTTGATAAAGAAAATCAATAAACGTTAATAAAAATTGTGAAAAACAGCTCAAATCATGCAATTTTTGCAATACAAAAGCTGAAATTCAGATTTAAATCCAAATTCTAAACCACTGGAAGATTCGAACTGGGATTTGGTTCAGATAAGATCTCCATGGGGAGATCAGAAACATTGGATTTCTGGAGAACCGAACCACACATATATACTTTTTGTTGACAGGACATTTGACATATTGTGAGGTTTAGATACACTTATTGTTATACTTAAGAGACTTCAAAAGAAAAAGGATTTTATATTCTTATCCAATACATAAAGAGAACATTCCAATTTTTAACTGCAAGAGTGTCACATAGAAAAATCATTAATGACTACTAAGTACATTGTGTAATAAATGAATTGTGCACTTACTACAAATGTGTACTAAGTAAACTATAGAACTATTACAATGGCACTTCATTTTTTTTGGTTTTGACCCTCAAGGGGTTTGGATTAGGATTTTGGTTCGGTTTAAAATCAATAAACATAGGACGCTATTGCAATAATCAATGCAGGAGACAAAGATTATATGAATGAGAGTTTTTGCAGTCTTGTGTCAGACATGTATGTATTTTGGAATTATTATTTTTTTTTTAGATATATGTAATGAGATTTGTAAATGTATTGAATGTGGTGAACAAAGAACAGGTCTAAGTGATGGACAACACCTAGGCAGATGGCTTGAAGAGTAGGGTTGGTAGAGACAGGGCCAGTTCAAAAGAGGAGAGGGCCCATGTGTAGGCTCCATGTGTATACCCTCCTGTCTGGAAGCACAGTAGACTCTGGTAATGTGTATTATTATATGGTTGCAGAGTGTGTGGTGTGGCCCCATGAACTCAGAGGTCCTTGTGCACCACAGACCCTGCACCCATTATATACACGCCAATAGAGAGCTTAAGTACTGTAGGTAACTTTCTGTCAATTTGTGAGAGATTAGTTTGAAGTAGATGAAATGACAAAACGAGTAATTGACACAGGCCATTACAAAGTGTGAGAGATCCAGAGAGGATAAGTACATTTGGGTACTATTATCCACATAGTGATGATACAGGAATACAAAAAAGTAGGTGTTTAGACTAGGACTGAGCCTAGTGATATTCCAACTTGTAAAGGAAATAGAAAAGAAATGGATGCAGAGAAGTGAACACTGAAAGTGTGATTTTGTCTTTCGATTTGTACATTCCCTAGGTATCAAGGACCTAGGGAATGTAGCATTTGTAAAATAACAGAGTAGTCTACGGTGTCAAATGAATCAGAGAGATACAACAGGATTAGAAGTGAGTACAGTAATTGTCGTCTCAGTTGGGAGCAAAAGTTTGACAGAAGGTTTGATATGGAACTTGGCGATGTATCGCATCATACAATCCTATTTTTCTGTTTTTCTGATGCAATGAGTAGACAGAGGATGATGTATAAAAATCATATTTTTTTTTTAACTAAATGTATAGTTTCTTTGTTGCCTGTTAGTACATTGTGATAAGAGTGGGGTCGTTTGTTCTGTTACTTCACTCACTAAACTGTGTTGCTCAGCTCATAAGAATGCTGCCAGGGTAGGATATTGATGTTACATTGCATAGACATGTTGTTTCAAATGTTTCAACCAAGCTGGACAAATTGGCTTCATGTCTTGGTCATTTACATTAATAACAAACAAAGTTTACTAATTAGGAAAATGAGCTACTTAATAATGATTACATTTATTTTAGTTAAAGCCATATTTGATCCCATTCTTCTATAAAATATGTAAATAACAACAAATGCAAATATTAAGGCACAGATCCTGTACTTATTCCATATCTTTTCTTTTCCTTTCAGTGTATTTCTCTGAAGTATTAGCAGGGGATATAAAATAATTTCATATACATATACCATGCCCTGTTAGGACTAATTCTTAGATGCCATTTTTGCTATATAACAGGTCAGATAATGACACAAAAACAGCTTACTGTACCATACATTTGTGGCAAAACTCATGTCTGTAGAGATTGATGTAAATCAACAATTGTGTATACTCAGTAGACCCAGAGATACGGCCACATGCTTTCAATGATTCTAATTATTTGAAGACTTTTTCGGGAGAATAATGAAAGTAACAAAAGACTGGTAGTTGGTGTTATTTCTCGGCAAATGTGATTTGAAATGAAAGTTATTCTCTGTTATAATGGATTTTCAAAGTGGTAACAGGGATGTTTTTAGTCTTGAGAGTTCGGATTCATCCGGATCTCAAAATGGCATCTTATTGGCTCTTGGAAGTCACGTATTTTGGATAGCCAATAATAAAAATTAGGATAAATCCAAACTCATGTTAATTTTGGCATTAAGAACCAAGTAAAACCGAACCCACACAAGGCTGACAATTATACTACACATATATTATATTTTATTATATTACACTGTACAATATATGTCTAGTAATAGAATGGCAGATGCTGGATTTGCTGATATCTTTGATGTGTACAAGATTTTTGTGTTGTATTAATTGCTATATTATGCTAGCCAATCAATAATTGCCTTTACTTTTTCACGAGTTCATGTGAGAATATTTGGGGAACTGTTCAGCAAGAAATGTATCATATTTAGTTTTCGGATGAAGATCAACAAAATGTATCCTGCTAAATAATTGGCAGGTTATTAGTATTTTTAAACTAGTGTAATTTGTAAATTAAAGATGGGTGATTTATATAAACTATGTACTTCTATATATTAGAACTTTATAGTTTAATATGTTTAGCTCCTAAAAAAGAGTGTTTTCTACTTATTTTATGCTTCCATCAACATCCAATTTAAATAGCATTTTTAAGAGAACATGAAATTATATTTTAGTTAGAAATCAAATATCTTGCCTTCAGTTTTGTTTATATTGTCTGTATAATGTGATGTTTAAAATATGCATATTTTATATTCAAGAAAAAGAATGGTTGAGATGATTTCAGCAGGTAATTACTAGATCAAAAACCACAAGCACAGTAATAAATTCTGATTATCAAAATGCAAATTACCAAGTGTTTCTTTAACAATAGATATGTCAAAATGATAAAGTTCGAAAGGGAAGAAAATGGGAAAGTCTATTTTAGAATTTAATAGATAGTGGGAAAAAAGTTACCTGCAGAAAAAAGTTAAGTACATAAATGTGGATTATATATAAGTATACAGCATCTAATTATCTACTTTCTGAATGACAAGAGCTTTATGCAAAACCCAATAAGCAACTGAGAATTACAGGGCCTAATGGCCATTAGTAAAATGGTTGACACAATTAAAATCCAAACTTTTTTTTTCCCTAGTAAGAAAGACTGCAGAAAACAGAACTGGTCTCATACGTGTATAAAAAGAGAAACAAACTCCCAACTATGCAGCTTTGACTTGCACTCTCCAGACATAGTTATCTTACATCTTTGTGGATATTGGGCAAAATATTATAACTTTTTGCATTACTTGCATGAATAGTAGCACTGCACTATAGCAATACTGGAAGGTGGCCACTAGGGGGTAAAGTTAAAAACTTTTTCTTGATATAAGGCCTTTATTGTGGATCTTACACTGCTTGGACTTGCAGTTTGATGCCCTTTCATGGGACAAAACTTGCACTCAAATGTTTAATTACATGTCTCTTGCATTTATGGCCACTGTACCTGGATTTTCAGATTAAAGATATTTCTATACATGTAAGGATATATAGAAGTTAAGCATTCCTTCTAGAGATGAGTTATAGTTATAGGTAAATCTGTTTTTACAAGCACCCTCTAGGAAGCCTATAATTTGTGTGTGGCACAAGTTTACATTTGGTGATGATTGTTATGTCTACACTTATAAGACCAATATGTATTTACCACTAAAGCAGTGGCATAGGGTACATGTGGCAATTCTGTGGGGTACCTGTATTAAAAAATGTTTGGGATTCATCTGCCAAAATGTGAACTACATTTTCCCCAAAAAGACTACCACTGTGTTTCTAAATGATAATTCTAAAAAAGTAATAAGCCTGCACTCTGTATATCTCATACTGTCCAGGGTGCCAGCTGCCTTACAGTATAAATACCCTATATGTATACAAACAAACAAACAGAGTTGTTTCTAGTGTTTATAAATACTAAACTGGGACCACTGGAGTAGAAAGGTTGACATTTCTGGATCCAAATAATGTCTTACCATTAACCCAGTAGCCATAGCAAAGGGGTGATGGCCTCCAGTGTTTTTCAATGGGTACAGGAGGATGCAGGGAAGGACCATATTATTCCCTCAATTCAGCCACAAAAGTAAATATACTTGTTGAATGTTCATGTAATCCAAAGTTTTATATAAATGCACCCTTATGTAACTTAGCAGTTGTTTTAAACCTAAAGGAGCTTTATAATAAACAACACATTTTTATAACAATTCAAATTTTAAATTATTGAGTGGGCAACCAAATGTAACATAGCAGTTGACTTTTTTGTTTTGAGGTACATTTCCAAGTGGGCAATGATCATAATTGAAAGAGATGGTGACCTCTATAAAATGAGAACTACAGTTAATTGGATTTACGTACAACATCTTCACTTCTCTTTAGAAGGTTTTATAAATATCCCCATAAGAGTTGGGCAAACATAAATTACTTGTCACAAGACACTTATTTCTGCAGTGAGCACATGCACCAAAATAACACACATATGTTTGTGTTTATAATAGACTTACATCCCTTTATATATGGAGAGGTTGAAATATTTGCAGGGAAGGGCATGTAGAATAGTCTGGTATTCACATAAATGTAAAATAATTAGACATGAATGCATCGCCAGGTTAGACACATGTAGGTACTGAAAAGATGGTGCAAATGTGTGCTGGTGATGATGATGATGACCATCTGCAGCTCTATCTAGATGATTTTTGATTGTTTATTTAGGTAATGACCTCTCCAGCTGACAGTTTTTGGTTATTTTGTTTCACAGATATACAACATTATGTTGTGGCCACCTATATGCATTCCATATTTTTAATTTCTATTTAGACATCACCATTTATTTTTTTACAATGTCATTTTATATAGGCATTACATATTTAGCATTTATTAATAATAGCTAAGAGATTATTCTTTTAGTTGTTCTTGATTCCCAAGTGTGAATAAAAATGCATAAAAACTTCTGCATTGCATGCATTACATAGAGTGTATTCACTAACTGTTGTGTTGCGCTGTTGTGATTGAGACACACAGTAACAGGAATGTCTTGGAAAAGCGCTGAGTATTCCTTGATGATGACCGTGTTGGTGGTCAAGCAAATGCACATACTGTACACGGTCCATCTTACAGATGTGTTATGGAAATGTTGCTGGAGTGTTGTTGAAGTGTTGGCATGCACAGATGCTCAATCATGTACCTTGGAGGCCATACTCAGACAGAAAATGTATGCCTGCCATACGGTTGGTGCAAGTTTCCATGATGTGACCACTGGTGGTATCTAATGTGTGCCAGTAATACAACATCTACAGATACTCAAAGTGGGCATCTCAGTCCTTGCACATTCATATGCATGGATGTACACCAGGGAAAGGCTTTGTAGCAGCATTTGCATAAAGTCACACATGGGCAATCAGTAACATATACAGCTGTGCATGCATCCATCTCTAAATTGGGCCCCTGGTTTGCTATTTGTCATCCTCAAAGTGAACCAGCTCATCATAGGTGAAAAAGATACATACCAGATAAGCATCTTGAGCTGATGCTGATGCAATCCAAATGCATCCAACTCTGTACCACTGATACCTTTGTGTCAGTGGCATGCTGTGGGGTGAGGCAGAGCCTTTCTTTTCATACTAATGTTTGTGCCAGAGTTTTGACAGTATAAAGTCTATAAAAAATACACAGAATATGTTTGAAATATCTTTTATGCATTATTCGAATTTATTTTTATAGCCAAACCTATCTTCTCCGTACATCTCTGATAAAAACTCACCAAATTTCCAGCAGTATATACTGCTGAACCTGTGTATAAAGCCCACATGCACCCTTTGGCTCATAAATTGGGTGCAAATTTGGGTCTGGTACTGGGCAGTGCCTCATCAGCAATTTACCTCACCGTACATCCCTTTTGTGTGCTCACAGTTCCAGAGTATGCATAAACTCACACTAGATACTATCCACAAACAGGTGTATGTTCAACTCAGCATCAGCCCATTATATATATATATATATATAATTTTATCTTTTTTATCATAAAGATGTTGAGTGTCTGTCACATGCTATTTGGAAGTCAATTTTATCTTTTTCTATGTGAATTTCTCCAGTTTGGTAATTTTTTCAATATGCTTTTATTTCTCCTTTCTTTTATCCTGCATGGATCAGTACGTAGGTGAGATGCTATTTGATATATTATGCTTACTTCTAACCAAAGTTACAGAACTATTATCTAATGAAAATATTCCTGTATTTTATGACTCCCCAGACTGTACTTATGCATATTAACACAGCATTTCAATCTTATAGTTAGAAACAAAATCAAATTTAACATCTGTGTCTTTAGTTGCAAAGTTTAAAAGGTGCTTATTTAATTTTAAAAGCAAACTACTTTATTCTAGACCACAGAAAATGTGACTTTAGATATAATTAAAAATCTGCAAATTTAGATATTAACAACAAAAATGGCACATGAGTCATTTATTTCAGCAAGCATTTATGTGCAAAACTATAGAGCTAATTATAAGTATTAAGAAAGTAAAATACCCTAGCGACCACATTAGAAATAAACAACAATCTTAAAACCTTTGTTTGTGTTAAAGCTTTTTAACATTTGAACTTTTGGTTGTTTACACTATTTTATGCATCACTCCATCAGAAAAAGATCTTTAAATATCTTATTTAGAAAAGTAATTTTTATCATTATTTAAAGTTTGGACATAAAGGATATCTCTCAAGTAAATTTTTATATTCTGATCTATGTATAATTTATGGTGATTTTAATATGCCCCCTTCCAAATATTAAGTGGTCATTGTTCCTAGTGTTTGTTCTCTATTATCATACCAGTCCTCCTTGCAAACCTAGCATACTGTACCCCAAAATTGCAGAAAAGTCTAAAGAACAAATTATGTAAAGTCAGTATTTATGAAATCCACTAGTGACTATGACACCAAAAGTGAAATTCTCAGACAAGTCCCCACAGTGGAGCCATGGAAAAAAAGCTCTAGTTTTATAGAAATGGTCTGGGGAAAACAGAGAAATTCTAGGATTCCCCAACTGGACAATTAGTTTTCTATCAAATTTAAATTTTTGATGCTATACCCAAAGCAGATCGGTGTTAAGTGTTAGCTGGATCTTGCCAAAACTGGCAGGCTCTTTAGCTTAGTCACTGCCTAGTTAACAGAGAAACACCACTTGAATATTTAGGTCCAAAGATTGGGAAACAATATCACCAAAAAATGGTCCACTGAAAATGGCACAGTGCATCAGTCAGGTTGCAATGTGTTGTATAAACTGCTTTCATAATGTACATTTTTAAGGTCAGTGATTCAAAAAGTATACTGTAGGTAATTTACTACCAAGCAGCTTGAGACAGAAATATGAGGGGTGTGCAATAAATTTCTGGATGCACAAAAAGTGTTATATTTACAACAAACATTACATTTCTTCAAAGTATTCACCAGAGGTGTCTATGCAAAGTTACACGTGCTCAAACTACTTGGTAATGCAGCTGGACCAGTCTGAAGCAGGTATGTCTTCTACATGCTGGATGAATGTCTCCACTGCAGCTACCAGTGACTCAAAATTAATTCCAGGCATCTTTCACATAATTTGTAGGAACACAAACAAATCGCAGGGGGCCAGGTCTGGCCTGTACACCAGATGACCAAGCTCCTGGATGCATTCATAGGCTAGAAAATCCACCACTTTTCTGGAATTGTGGACAGGTGCATTGTCTTAAAAGAGAAGGGCACCACGGAAGCGCACAAGAGGCCGTACGTCTTCATCCCCCATCGGATTTCTCGTGAGAGTTCGAGTCTATAAAGGCTTGATGTCAGGCGGCTCAGCGCCACTTTCCTGCACACTCCCATGCTGCAAGGAGCTCTGCTGTCGGGTGCTGTCAGTCTGTCCTTTTCAGGGCAGGCTATCAGAGTCTCTGCTGTCACTGGCCATCTGTGTCTGTCAGGGTCAATCAGGGCTGTGTCATAAGTGGAACATCCATCACAGTGCTGTCAGTCAGTGGCCACCAGGGTCTGTCAGGGTTGTGTCAGTGCATCCATCACATTGCTATCAGGGTGTGTCAGGGTCGATCAGGGCTGTGTCAGTGTGTCCCCCAAAAAATAAAACAAAATTCTTTTTTTTTTGTTTTTTTACATTGTTTGTTGTGTGCAAAATAAATGCACACTAGTACACCATAGTTACTTCTATTTAGTACCGTGTGTTAAAGCAGTCTGACTCAATGCAGTGTGGGACAAGCCCACAAGCCCCCAAAAATAAAAAACAATTATTTGCTCTTTACATTGTTTGTTGTGTGCAAAATAAATGCACACTAGTACACCATAGTTACTTGTATTTAGTACAGTGTGTTAAAGCAGTCTGACTCAACGCAGTGTGGCACAATATGCTGATACTGGCACTAAACGACATTGACTGGGAAGGTTTGTTTCATGGTAAGGACACATCAGAGATGTGGGATGCTTTAAAAGGGTTGTTGATAGCAATATTCCCAAATTCATTCCAATGATCAGTAAACACAGGAGTAATAAACACAAACCAATGTGGTTTAATAAGGAGGTAAAAATGAAATGGCTACAAAGAAGCATGCTTTCAAAACATTTAAATCTATTGGAGGCGAGGAGTCATTCCAGTATTACAAGGGATGCAATAAAAGATGCAAAAAAGTAATAAGAGCAGCTAAAATTGTAAACGAAATGCAAATCGCTATAGAGAGCAAAACCAATCCTAGAAAGTTTTATAAATATATAAACAGAAAAATGTAGGCCCATTAAAAGATAAACTGGGAGCTTGGCCGAAACCAGGGGGGCTAGGGGGGCATGTGACCCAGTCACAGAATTTAAAGAGGCACTGAGAGAGAAACCCAGGGACAGTCCAAGGCAGCAGCTGTGCCTGGTGCCTGTCAGTAAAGGAGAAGAACACAGAGCTTTGCAGCTGTTAGAGGCGGACCCAGGGTGGTGCTGTAACACAAAAGCCGGGCTCTCCTTGGAGCACTGGTTGAAGCTGCGCCTCCCGAGTCCGCCTGTCATAGCCGCCACTCACCCTCGATGCTCCGCCTGCCAAAGCCGCTCAGGGACACACTGCTCTCTCCCTGCATGCTATCCCAGCTCTAGGGCAGCAAGCCTCCACTCTCCAGTCACTATCAGTCATCCCGGGTGAAGGAGAAGAGGTGGGCCAGCATAGTGTCAGTGAATATATCCAATATCTGCTGTGCCTGCCTCCTCTGCTGTATGTGGTGGCTGGTCCCTGCTCCAGGACCAGCCACCCATGTGCTGATGCTTTTACTGCGGTCCCCCTCCCTCCACTGAGTCCATCATTCAAATGTGCCCGGATCTCCACAGGACAGAGGAGTTGAGATCTTCCTTATGGTAGGAATGTAATGTAGTGCAGCGTATAGGGGATAGTGTAGTAATGTAGTGTTATTGTTGGTAATGCAGATGTAGTGTAGTGTAGTGAAGTGATATATACAGTAGTGCAGCATATAGGGTATGTAGTGCAGTGTATAGGAGCATGCAATGTAGTGCAGCGTATAGAGGATAGTGTAGTCATGTAGTGCAGCATATAGGGGATGTACGTAGTGTAGTGCAGTATAAAGGGCACTTAGTGTAATCATGTAGTACAGTGATGTGGTGCAATGTGTGGGGACACACATGGGCCATGTGACAGATGCTTAGGGCATCTAGAGCACATGAGGCACAATATTGCCCAATGGTTTCCCCTTTTTTCTATATATTTGATAATATGATCTCTTTTTGTGTAATGAGGGGGTCGCTAAAATGCTTCCTTGCCCCAGGTGCTGAAAATTCTAGTTTCGGCCCTGACTAAGAGCCTTGATAAATGATGACAACATAAATCCGGAAATACTGAACAATTATGTTTCATCAGTATTCACCAGGGAGGATCAAACGGTGATAGTAGTACATAACGACAGTGAAGGTAATGATTCTTGGCTAGATGCCTTTTTAAGTGAGGAAGTAGTGCTGGAAAGACTAAGCAACATAAAGATTAAAATCACCAGGCCCAGATGGTTTTCATCCGAGGGTTATTATGGAGCTTAGGGCAAAGCTAGCAAGACCCTTATACTTGATTTTCTACAGTTCAATTAGATCAGTTATGGTACCGAGGGACTGGCGTATAGCTGAGGTTGTGCCATTATTTAAAAAGGGATCTAAAAATTATCCCGGGAACTTTAGACAGGTTAGTTTAACCTCTATAGTTGGTAAAATATTGGAAGGAATTTTGAGGGATAGCATAGAGGATTATCTGCGGAATACTAAATTTATTAGAAAGAGTCAGCATAGGTTTGTGAGGGACAGATCATGTCAATCTAACTTAATTAGCTTCTACGAGGAAGTGCGCGATAATCTCGACCAGGGCAAAGCAGTGGATGTGGTCTTTTTCGATTTTGCAAAAGCCTTCGTTACAGTGCCTCACAGGAGATTGATCATCAAATTAAGGGAACCTGGACTAGGAAATACTATTTGTACATGGATAGGTAATTGTATGGATAACAAGGTATAATGAGTAGTGGTCAATGGGATGTTCTCCAGCTGGACACCAGTAGTCAGCGGTATACCACAAGGGTCTGTAATTGGCCCGCTACTGTTCAATGTATTTATTAATGACCTAGGAATAGGTCTGCGAAGCACAGTGTCAATCTTTGCAGATGATACTAAACTGTGTAAGGTAATTTATTCTGAAATCAATGTGGAGTCTCTACAGAATGACTTATATAAATTTGAAACCTGGGCGTCTAAATGGGGAATGAGGTTCAATATTGAAAAATGCAAAGTTATGCATTTTGGGATTAAAAACAACCTTCCATCCTACACACTTAATGGGAAAATATAGGGGTAATAGTAGTGGAAAAGATCATAGATAATAGGCTTAATAACAGTACACAATGTCAAAATGCAGCAAAGAAGGCAAGTAAAGCCCTTGCGTGCCTAAAACGGGGTATTGAGACAAGGGACAAGGATGTAATCCTGCCATTGTACAAATCATTGGTATGTCCGCACCTGGAATATTGTGTTAAATTTTGGGCAACATATTATAAAAAAGATATTGGGGAACTCGAAAGAGTTCAAAGGCAAGCTACTAAACTAATTAAAGGGTTGGAGACACTGGAGTATGAGGAAAGGCTTACTAGGTTAAATATGTATAAACTAGAAAAGAGGCGACTAAGAGGAGACATTATTAATATCTTCAAATATGTAAATGGCCATTATAAAGAGTTATCAGGGGATTTGTTTATTAATAGAACTCTTTATAGGACATGTGTGCACTCACTGAGGCTAGAGGAGAGAAAATTCTGTACAAAACGTAGGAAAGAGTTCTTCACTGTAAGGTCAATAAGGATTTGGAACTCCCTGCCAGAGAAGGTAATAATGGCGGACATTGTAAATGCATTTAAAAATGGATTGGACAGTTTTCTAGCTGAAAAAAGTATAAAAGGCTATAGCATATAATATGTTGACATTAAGTATCTGGAGTGGTATGAAATATACTGTAGTTGTCAATTTGTACAAAACCATTATTTCAGCTGGTGCATTATAATGTGTACAGCTTAATACATAATACAGGTTGAACCTGATGGGCATTTCGCCTCTTTTCAACCACATTAACTATGTTACTATATTACTATGTTAGCCCAAAAAATAAAACAAGCATCTTTTTTTGTGCTCTTCTTTACATTGTTTGTTGAGTGCAAAATAAATGCACACAAGTACACCATAGTTACTTCTATTTAGTACCGTGTGTTAAAGCGGTCTAACTCAACGCAGTGTGGCACAATCTGCTTCACCCCAAAAAATAAAACAAATAAAAATTATTTGTTTGCTCGTTTTTACATTTTATCTTGTGTGCACTGCACCCCTGATTTGTGAATTCAAAAATGGATAACAATCAGTTTACAGAACCAAATACTAGCGCTCCAGCTGCTTCCACCAGTCATGATGCCGATTTAATGTCATCTAGTACTAAAGCTGATGCTCAAGGGCATAGACAGTTTACACAACTGGTAAAGAAAAAAAGGCCTCAAGCAGTAAGAAAAAGAAAGTTGGTTCATGCAGAAAAACTTAAAATTGCCAACATGCCATTCACATCATGCAATGGCAAGGAAGGACTCAGGGCTTGGCCTATATTTGTGACTGATGATTCTGCAACTGTTAGTGAGGCATCTTCTGCCTCTAATGACAATAAAAGACCTTGTCACTAAAACTTTAGAGGTGTGAGAAATCTGAAAACCACTAAGGCAGCAAAACAAACTGCAAACTTCAGAAACAAAAATTTCAAAAATCCCAGAGGAGAGTCCAATTGCGTCCCCAAATCCTATGTGTGAGCCTAAACTCTCAGAGAAGCTGCCTTCCACCGTTTCTGCTGCCTCTGTATGTGTGGAGATGAGCAGCATAAGTATTGCTGGTGACCTAGCTGTTGAAGATGCCACCATGGAGATACAAGAGGATGTGGGGGTATTTGTTTAGCAGATGATGGCACTAATGACAATCTGGAGGATGAGAATGAGGATGTTGTGTGTGTATAAGTCAGGCACAAGTGGAAGCATCTGTTGACCATGATAATACAGCCATTGTCATGCCTGGGCATCAGACCAAAAAATCCACCTCCTATGTGTGGAATTATTTTCCTGACAACATTTGCCAAGCCATCTGTAGCCTTTGTGGAACAAAATAAGTAGAGATAGAGATGTTAAGCATTTAGGAAC
This sequence comes from Pseudophryne corroboree, assembly GCF_028390025.1. Classification (NCBI taxonomy): domain Eukaryota; kingdom Metazoa; phylum Chordata; class Amphibia; order Anura; family Myobatrachidae; genus Pseudophryne; species Pseudophryne corroboree. The sequence goes on from NC_086444.1 coordinate 552,787,041, forward strand.
CTCCACCCTATTACATCATCTACAGCGAGCTCATGGCAGGTGTAGGGTGTCAGAAACTGGTGCTAAGAAAATAACAGCAAGCAGTGCAGCAGCAAATGTCTCCCTTCTCTCTACTAGAACCCAGCACCTGTGATCTCCACCACCAACAACTTCACCTCAACCTCAATATCCTCAGTTTTGACCAGAGATGGTTGTGAAACCAGTTTGTTAATACTAGGTGAATCCTCCACTTTAGAGGATTGCGCAGAAGAATCCTTAAGTGCATGTCCTGCTGATGCTGGTTCTGCTGCTGCTGCTGCTTGGGGTAGTTCATCATCCCAGAAGTGGACCAAGAAAACTGCTAGTACAAGTAGTATTTCCCAAAAACAATTGACTGTTCAGCAATGCTTGGCAAGGAGAAACAAGTTTGTCAGTTCTCATCCAGTCACACAGCATATCACTGACACCATGAATGCTTGGATAGTAACAGACCTGTGTCCAATATCTGCCATCACTTCAGTGGGCTTTATGCAGTTAATGGAGGCTGCGTGTCCACGGTACCAAATTCAATATCAGTTTCATTGCACCAGAAAGGCCATTCCTCGGCTGTACCAGGACATTAAGTAAAACCTCATTTATTGCCTAAAAAAATAAAATTGTAGCCAATGTCCACCTAACCATAGATATGAGGACAAGCAGGAGTGGGCACACTAAAAATTATATGAGTGTGACAGCTCACTGGGTGGTTTGAATCACCTTTAGCAGCAGCAGTACTATCTAGCAAACATCGCCAGCTCATTCAAAGGCAGGCTACTCTGTGTATCACCGGCTTTACTAAGAGGCATACCTCTGACAACCTTTTAGAGAAACTAAGGGATGTGATAGCGACATGGCTTAACCCACTTGGAATCTCCACAGGATTTGTAATTTTGGATAATGCCAATAATATCATGAAAGCATTACAGCTAGGTGAATTCCGACACATCCCCTGTTCTGCTCACACGATAAATCTGGTGGTTCAGCATTTTTTTTAAAATGACAAGTGCGTGTAAGAGATGCTGTCTGTGGCCGAAAGATTTCGGGGCATTTTCGGCATTCTGCAACAGCATGCAGGAGATTGCAGCAGCTGCAAGAAGAGTTGAATCTGCCCTTCCATCAACTGAAGCAAGAGGTGTTGACAAGGTAGAACTTCACCATTCATATTTTTCAGAGAATGGAAGAGCAGCAGAAAGCCATTCATAGCTATACAACAAGCCATGACTTTGGGAGAGGAGTGGGTGGTATGTACCTCAGCTCTGCATACTGGAAATTACTTTCTGTCTTGTGCAAGGTGCTCAAACCCTTCGAAGTAGCCACCTGTGAAGTCAGTTCCTACACTGCTAGCTTAAGTCAGGTGGTTTCCCTAATTTGGTTTTTGGAAAAACAGCTGGAGGAATGAAGGAGGAGATAAAACAAGGCAAATCTGCAAAATATGCTGGACTTGTAGATCAATCCCTTTTTTTGCTAAGCAAGGATACAAGGGTTGACAATATCTTCAAATCGGATCACTACATTTTGGCAACCGTGCTTGATCCTTGGTTCAAGTCGTATGCATTGTCTTTCTTTCCAAATGACACAGATCTTAAGAGATGTAAAGAGCTCCTGGTGAGCAAGTTGGCAGCTGTAGTGATGTATCCTCATTCAATTTCTTCTGAAAAGCCAGGAAAATAATTTAATTTTCCCAAAAGACTTAATGGGGATGCAGAGCAGTCCAAAGACCATTTTGACATCTGCTTGGGTCTAAATGAAATTTCCAGTAGTGACATCTCTACTGTAACTCCATCTGACATGGTCACCATACAAAGAATGATGGAGAATTACTTTCACAACACCGTAAAGTAGACATGTCACTGGTGCCGCAGTGCGCCGGCGCATGCCATCCATCATTGCCTAGAACTTGCCCTCTGAGGCAGAGGTGGTCACTGGGCAGGAGGGGGCTGTACAGTGTCATTAAGCCGCCATTTAGGAGGCACAGTCTGGCCAATGCAGGCGTGGCCAGACTATTGGGGAGGTGGGTCGCGGCGGCAGCGTGACGTCACATGCAGCCCCTGCAGGCCGGGGTGTGACGAGTAGATCCCGGCCAGCAAGCTAAAGCTGCGCTGGTCGGGAGCTACTCTTGAAGTGCAAAGGCATCACCGCTGTTCGATACCTTTGCACTTCTGCAGGGGAAGGGGGCGGCACTGACATGCGTGGTGGACTTGCCCTGTGCTGGGCGTCCTCCCGCATGTCAGTATAAATGATCGTAGCTGTGATAAATTTAGCACAGCTACAATCAACTCGGAATGACCCCCTGAGTCCCTTGGCATACAGGATGGAAAAAAGTCAATATGGAGGGCCTTGTACAAACTAACTTTGTATTACTTAAGCTGCCCACCCTCCAGTGTGTACTTGGAGAGAGTTTTCAGCACAGCTGGGAACCTTGTGAGTGAATGGCGTAGGAGGCTACTTCCTCAAAATGTGGAAAAGATGATGTTCATCAAAATGAAGTGGAAATTCCACTCGGAAGACCTGTCCCTGCAATTACATCGAAATACAGAGACATCTGTAATAGGGGATTCCAGCGGGGAGGAATTAATTTTGTATGATGATGAGGAGGATGTACACCCTGATGAGGATGGCAGTGGCAATGACATCTTGTAGACAATGTAGAGCTGTTGCTTTAAGACAATTGGTAGCTTGTTTTCTAGGGGCAGAAACAAACCAATCATTTCAGCCACAAGTGTGGCAGTCCTTGTCCCTGAAATGATTGGTTTGTTAAAGTCTTCATGTTCTGTTTAATATCCAACATAAGGGAGGGTAGGAGGGCCCAAGGACAATTCCATCTTGTACCACCATTCATTTATCCCACTGCTGTGTGGCAGTGTTTCATAGATATGCTACAAACTGCCATCTATTTGTGCCGCTGCTCTGTCGCCTATAGTAAGTAACCAGCCAGCTGGCTGCAGACTTTGACCTAAAGTGTCTAAAAACAACATTGTGAGCATTAAGGTGGTCAAAACTGTCTGCAAATGACTGGAAATTAATGTTATTGAGGTTATTAATACTCTAGGGCTAAAAAAAATGCAAACATTATGTGATTTTGGCATTTTTTGTCAATTTTGGAAAAAAATCCAAATTCATATACAAATTTTTGGGGCCGGTGCACATCTCTAGTTCTAGTATGCCACCTGGAAATAACCTAAAGCACCTGCGGCAGGCATTTGTTGGCATACCAGTATCCAGTGACAATGTGCTGCTGAATGAGTGGTGTCGCTCAGGCATGAGAAGCCTAATCCCTGATAAGTGTCGGCGATCAGGGATAATTGGATAGCGCTAAGGGGATCCATTAGCTGCTGTCATTTACAGCAGTTGATAGGATACCCCCCTTAATTTGCTAATTATTATTATTTATAATTATAAGTCCAAATTGTGTTCTACTGTTTTGTGTTTGTTTGTTTATTTATTTGGATATAAGTCTAGTTGAAGCCATCTTTTGAAGATTTGTGGTTATCTATACTTCAGCTATGTCTTGAGATTGCTTCCATTATACTACTGATTTGCTTTGCCTTAATTGACTTTACCTGTGGGGTTACACCTCAGTTCTCAGTACAAGTATAGAGTTTTTTTCATTAGCCTTAGGTATTTACATTTTACAACACCCTTGTTTCCTGATATCCCTCAAGGATGGGCTAGACCCTTCTATATTGTTAAATGCACCATTCATATGTATATAAATGGAAATTTCATCTGGGCTATGTTACTATGTTTAGATTATTTCTATATGTATGTATGTATGTATGTATGTATGTATGTATGTATGTATACAGAGCCAGTCAGAACCAATTTGATGCCCTAGGCAGGATTGGCTTGTGCCCACAAGCACCACCACTAGTTCTTCCTCTGACACACTGCCCCTCTTCCACCACAGCACCCATCAGCCAGCAGTACAGTTCACAGCAGCAGCAAGCAACAACCATCACCCCTCACCCTTAGCAATCCTCATCCACAGAGCCAGAACTAGACATTTTGGTACCCTGTGCCAGCAAGAGTATTGACACCCCCACGCCCCATATTTTAAATAGAGACAGCACACACCCAAAAAAAGTTGCATTGTCTTGCCAGGGAGTGGCTTGGATACACAATAGTACCCCCAATTTAAATTATGGCACACTTCCCTAATTCACAGCTGAAAAAAAGGTGGAGTTAGCTAAATGTTTACACTCTTTTCAGAAATGTTTTGTTTAGGAGTCCAGTAGTGCCTTGTGGGGGTCCACAGTTGATACTCAAATGTATTTGTTCTATGGATGAGGAGGAAGATCCCTATCTAACTGGCACTATCCTACCTTCCTTTCCTCTTGCGCTGGTCACTCTTTTATTCATGGTGTTCTTCCCTGATTGGCTGATCAGTTAGATAGGGATTGCAGCACCCCCATTTCTGTCACTGTGGGGATGTGCCCAGTACTCTCCAAGATGCTGGGATTGCCCCCAGGATCTTCCTGCACTATGATGAGATGCTGTGCGCATGCGCACTTTATCTATTCACCCGCTGCTTACCTGCTTCTCTGCTATGCAGAGCAGTGGTGCTCAGCGGTGTGTATTCCCCCAACTGCCACCCCCACCACGGGACACTGCGGCCCGTGGGCTGAAAAGTGGTACAGTCCTAGAAAAATGGGACTGTCCTGCTGAATGTGGGATATTTGGGAGGTATGACTGTATCATGCGTGTAACAATAAACATGTCTAGATCACATGCTGATGTGGTATTACATCATTCTGGCTAATCCTCACACATAAGGGAATTTCAAGTGAACTGTGACTCTTGAACTAATGAACATCATATTTAAGATATAGATTGCATTGCCTGCTACTGTACTTATTAGTAGACAACTACAGTATGAGTCTTTTGGTCCTCCTGTTTTCTGCTCTACCCACCAATAACAAATGTAACATATACCTCATATCGGGGGTATTTATTTTGTCTGTTGATTAAGGACTACAGTGTATGTTTTATATTCTGGGTGTGTGTTTATCCTTTTTTTTACTTTCTGTTAGGCCATCTGCATCATTGCTAGGCATGACATGTGTGGTTTAATGATGCTGATATACAAGGAATGGCACTGCCGGGGAGCTATTTAGATGGAGATCGATGCACTTTCATGAAAACTGAAAACATTTTTTAAATAAAGACTAAAATGTTGTCAGAGAGCTATGAGCTTCTCATTTTTTGTACATGCTCTTGCAGTTTCGCCTTCTCTGTGAATAAATTGTACAACCACCTTGCAGGGCACCTTGGCAAGTATATTTATTAATACTGTATGTGAAGTGCTGGTCCATTTGCAAGTGTTTCACGTCAGCCTACCAGCCACTCTGCCCCTCTCCATCCTCCTTACCACTACCCTTACTTGTCCACCAGTCATCTTGTGGTAATATTTCTTGTCTCCATCACTGCCCTCTCTCACTGCACATGGAACACACAATCCTCGGTTACACGCACACACACACACACACACACACACACACACACACACACACACACACACACACACACACACTAGCAAACCTGAACCCATTAAAAAAACATACTATAGTTTGTGTTTAAAAATCTGTGTGATATCTGGTGGTAAAGGATGAAGAGCGACTCTCATGTTTCGGTGAATCAGTGTAAGGACTGGCCAGAAGGGAAGACTTTGACATAGTTGGCCAGCTTGACAAATTATTGCAAGACAGTATTCTGAAACAAACTTTCCCTGAATTAAAATGAAATACAGTTTGGAGTGTCATTTTGTTAGTGCAGAGCAGGTATATTTTTTTATTTAATTGGTGTGATCGCATACCTCATGCACTACAAAAAGTTGTGTGCTGTGGTGAAAAGCCTATTGTATATATACAGTAGTTGTATATTATATACGGGTGGTCTTCAATATGCCGACTGTCGGGATCCCGGCCCACAGTATACCGGCGCTGGAATCCCGACAGCCGGCATACCAACACTTTTTCTCCCTCGTGGGGGTCCACGACCCCCCTGGAGGGAGAATAAAATAGCGTGGCATGCGTAGCGAGTCCGCAATGGGTTCATTTGTGCTCGCCACGCTGTTGGTATGGCGGCGGTCGGGCTCCCGGCGCCGGTATGCACGTCGCCGGGAGCCCGGCTGCCGGCATACCATACTACACCCATTATATACAGTATACATATATAGTTGCATATTCTATATTGTATCTAAAATTGTACTTCAATCAGTCTTGCATCTATGAAATAAAAAGAAAATGGCACACTCTAGTGTAGTACATTAGAAAACCTTAAGTTTCTACTAGTGCTCAAAAATGACGCTGGGTCGGGCATCTCAATGAGGACCAAGCCCTGTGCTAAGTACCACTGGACTGTTACACAATGTGGGATAAAACTGTATGCTTACCATCTGGTTTTACTAAGCAGTTAGCCATAACCTGGGTGTAATTGAGATGAAACTGAAACCACCTTTCAATCCTCTCTGGATAATGCATCCTGTGGCTTGGAGAGGAAAATCACTGTTGATGTGTACTAGATTCAAAATTACCAAAATTAATAAATGAAAAGAAAATATCCCAAAAACCATACCTCCCAACATTAGGTACAGGGAAAGAGGGACATTTATGCAGCCGTAGCTGTGCCGGATATTGAAAAGGGGTGTGGTCTATGGGAAAGGGGTATGGCTTTGCGCGAGTGCTGCGATAGCAAGCCACACCCCAATTCTCATTACTAAGGGGGCATGCCCAGTGCTCTGTGAGCTGCTGGCCAGGCCCCCTCTCACAGCGTCTGTTCACCGCTGCTCTGCTAAGCAGTGCAGCAATGACAGGAGCCTATCAACTGCCCCCCACCCCCACTGCGGGACACTGCGGCCCGCAGGTGGTACAGCGGGACAGTCCCAAAAAAAGAGACTGTCCTGTGAAAAACGGGACAGTTGGGAGGTATGCCAAAAACTATATCAAGCTACTATTTCATAGACAGACTATTTGATTTGATAGATAGATATATTTGCAAAATGTGTATTAAGTAACAGAGTATAAATACACAAAAATAATATTATACACTGTTGTGGAAGTTGCATATTATTTGGATAAAAATATGACACAAGTAGTACAGTATGTGTATGTTCTATATACATAAGAAACAAAACTGTCATGGTTGCTAGGCTACAGGTTAATAGCACAACACTTTGGAGAGAAGAAAACAAAAGATAGAAAGGAAATCTCATCAAAACTAGAGATGAGCGCCTGAAATTTTTCGGGTTTTGTGTTTTGGTTTTGTGTTCGGTTCCGCGGCCGTGTTTTGGGTTCGAACGCGTTTTGGCAAAACCTCACCGAATTTTTTTTGTCGGATTCGGGTGTGTTTTGGATTCGGGTGTTTTTTTCAAAAAACACTAAAAAACAGCTTAAATCATAGAATTTGGGGGTCATTTTGATCCCAAAGTATTATTAACCTCAAAAACCATAATTTACACTCATTTTCAGTCTATTCTGAATACCTCACACCTCACAATATTATTTTTAGTCCTAAAATTTGCACCGAGGTCGCTGTGTGAGTAAGATAAGCGACCCTAGTGGCCGACACAAACACCGGGCCCATCTAGGAGTGGCACTGCAGTGTCACGCAGGATGTCCCTTCCAAAAAACCCTCCCCAAACAGCACATGACGCAAAGAAAAAAAGAGGCGCAATGAGGTAGCTGTGTGAGTAAGATTAGCGACCCTAGTGGCCGACACAAACACCGGGCCCATCTAGGAGTGGCACTGCAGTGTCACGCAGGATGGCCCTTCCAAAAAACCCTCCCCAAACAGCACATGACGCAAAGAAAAAAAGAGGCGCAATGAGGTAGCTGTGTGAGTAAGATTAGCGACCCTAGTGGCCGACACAAACACCGGGCCCATCTAGGAGTGGCACTGCAGTGTCACGCAGGATGTCCCTTCCAAAAAACCCTCCCCAAACAGCACATGACGCAAAGAAAAAAAGAGGCGCAATGAGGTAGCTGTGTGAGTAAGATTAGCGACCCTAGTGGCCGACACAAACACCGGGCCCATCTAGGAGTGGCACTGCAGTGTCACGCAGGATGTCCCTTCCAAAAAACCCTCCCCAAACAGCACATGACGCAAAGAAAAAAAGAGGCGCAATGAGGTAGCTGACTGTGTGAGTAAGATTAGCGACCCTAGTGGCCGACACAAACACCGGGCCCATCTAGGAGTGGCACTGCAGTGTCACGCAGGATGTCCCTTCCAAAAAACCCTCCCCAATCAGCACATGATGCAAAGAAAAAGAAAAGAAAAAAGAGGTGCAAGATGGAATTGTCCTTGGGCCCTCCCACCCACCCTTATGTTGTATAAACAAAACAGGACATGCACACTTTAACCAACCCATCATTTCAGTGACAGGGTCTGCCACACGACTGTGACTGATATGACGGGTTGGTTTGGACCCCCCCCAAAAAAGAAGCAATTAATCTCTCCTTGCACAAACTGGCTCTACAGAGGCAAGATGTCCACCTCATCTTCACCCTCCGATATATCACCGTGTACATCCCCCTCCTCACAGATTATCAATTCGTCCCCACTGGAATCCACCATCTCAGCTCCCTGTGTACTTTGTGGAGGCAATTGCTGCTGGTCAATGTCTCCGCGGAGGAATTGATTATAATTCATTTTAATGAACATCATCTTCTCCACATTTTCTGGATGTAACCTCGTACGCCGATTGCTGACAAGGTGAGCGGCGGCACTAAACACTCTTTCGGAGTACACACTTGTGGGAGGGCAACTTAGGTAGAATAAAGCCAGTTTGTGCAAGGGCCTCCAAATTGCCTCTTTTTCCTGCCAGTATAAGTACGGACTGTGTGACGTGCCTACTTGGATGCGGTCACTCATATAATCCTCCACCATTCTATCAATGTTGAGAGAATCATATGCAGTGACAGTAGACGACATGTCCGTAATCGTTGTCAGGTCCTTCAGTCCGGACCAGATGTCAGCATCAGCAGTCGCTCCAGACTGCCCTGCATCACCGCCAGCGGGTGGGCTCGGAATTCTGAGCCTTTTCCTCGCACCCCCAGTTGCGGGAGAATGTGAAGGAGGAGATGTTGACAGGTCGCGTTCCGCTTGACTTGACAATTTTGTCACCAGCAGGTCTTTCAACCCCAGCAGACTTGTGTCTGCCGGAAAGAGAGATCCAAGGTAGGCTTTAAATCTAGGATCGAGCACGGTGGCCAAAATGTAGTGCTCTGATTTCAACAGATTGACCACCCGTGAATCCTTGTTAAGCGAATTAAGGGCTGCATCCACAAGTCCCACATGCCTAGCGGAATCGCTCCCTTTTAGCTCCTTCTTCAATGCCTCCAGCTTCTTCTGCAAAAGCCTGATGAGGGGAATGACCTGACTCAGGCTGGCAGTGTCTGAACTGACTTCACGTGTGGCAAGTTCAAAGGGCATCAGAACCTTGCACAACGTTGAAATCATTCTCCACTGCACTTGAGACAGGTGCATTCCACCTCCTATATCGTGCTCAATTGTATAGGCTTGAATGGCCTTTTGCTGCTCCTCCAACCTCTGAAGCATATAGAGGGTTGAATTCCACCTCGTTACCACTTCTTGCTTCAGATGATGGCAGGGCAGGTTCAGTAGTTTTTGGTGGTGCTCCAGTCTTATGTACGTGGTGCCTGTACGCCGAAAGTGTCCCGCAATTCTTCTGGCCACCGACAGCATCTCTTGCACGCCCCTGTCGTTTTTTAAAAAATTCTGCACCACCAAATTCAAGGTATGTGCAAAACATGGGACGTGCTGGAATTTGCCCATATTTAATGCACACACAATATTGCTGGCGTTGTCCGATGCCACAAATCCACAGGAGAGTCCAATTGGGGTAAGCCATTCCGCGATGATCTTCCTCAGTTGCCGTAAGAGGTTTTCAGCTGTGTGCGTATTCTGGAAAGCGGTGATACAAAGCGTAGCCTGCCTAGGAAAGAGTTGGCGTTTGCGAGATGCTGCTACTGGTGCCGCCGCTGCTGTTCTTGCGGCGGGAGTCCATACATCTACCCAGTGGGCTGTCACAGTCATATAGTCCTGACCCTGCCCTGCTCCACTTGTCCACATGTCCGTGGTTAAGTGGACATTGGGTACAACTGCATTTTTTAGGACACTGGTGAGTCTTTTTCTGACGTCCGTGTACATTCTCGGTATCGCCTGCCTAGAGAAGTGGAACCTAGATGGTATTTGGTAACGGGGGCACACTGCCTCAATAAATTGTCTAGTTCCCTGTGAACTAACGGCGGATACCGGACGCACGTCTAACACCAACATAGTTGTCAAGGCCTCAGTTATCCACTTTGCAGTAGGATGACTGCTGTGATATTTCATCTTCCTCGCAAAGGACTGTTGAACAGTCAATTGCTTACTGGAAGTAGTACAAGTGGGCTTACGACTTCCCCTCTGGGATGACCATCGACTCCCAGCGGCAACAACAGCAGCGCCAGCAGCAGTAGGCGTTACACGCAAGGATGCATCGGAGGAATCCCAGGCAGGAGAGGACTCGTCAGAATTGCCAGTGACATGGCCTGCAGGACTATTGGCATTCCTGGGGAAGGAGGAAATTGACACTGAGGGAGTTGGTGGGGTGGTTTGCGTGAGCTTGGTTACAAGAGGAAGGGATTTACTGGTCAGTGGACTGCTTCCGCTGTCACCCAAAGTTTTTGAACTTGTCACTGACTTATTATGAATGCGCTGCAGGTGACGTATAAGGGAGGATGTTCCGAGGTGGTTAACGTCCTTACCCCTACTTATTACAGCTTGACAAAGGGAACACACGGCTTGACACCTGTTGTCCGCATTTCTGGTGAAATACCTCCACACCGAAGAGCTGATTTTTTTGGTATTTTCACCAGGCATGTCAACGGCCATATTCCTCCCACGGACAACAGGTGTCTCCCCGGGTGCCTGACTTAAACAAACCACCTCACCATCAGAATCCTCCTGGTCAATTTCCTCCCCAGCGCCAGCAACACCCATATCCTCCTCATCCTGGTGTACTTCAACACTGACATCTTCAATCTGACTATCAGGAACTGGACTGCGGGTGCTCCTTCCAGCACTTGCAGGGGGCGTGCAAATGGTGGAAGGCGCATGCTCTTCACGTCCAGTGTTGGGAAGGTCAGGCATCGCAACCGACACAATTGGACTCTCCTTGTGGATTTGGGATTTCGAAGAATGCACAGTTCTTTGCTGTGCTGCTTTTGCCAGCTTGAGTCTTTTCATTTTTCTAGCGAGAGGCTGAGTGCTTCCATCCTCATGTAAAGCTGAACCACTAGCCATGAACATAGGCCAGGGCCTCAGCCGTTCCTTGCCACTCCGTGTGGTAAATGGCATATTGGCAAGTTTACGCTTCTCCTCCGACAATTTTATTTTAGGTTTTGGAGTCCTTTTTTTTCTGATATTTGGTGTTTTGGATTTGACATGCTCTGTACTATGACATTGGGCATCGGCCTTGGCAGACGACGTTGCTGGCATTTCATCGTCTCGGCCATGACTAGTGGCAGCAGCTTCAGCACGAGGTGGAAGTGGATCTTGATCTTTCCCTAATTTTGGAACCTCAACATTTTTGTTCTCCATATTTTAATAGGCACAACTAAAAGGCACCTCATGTAAACAATGGAGATGGATACTAGTATAAAATTATGGACTGCCTGCCGACTGCAGACACAGAGGTAGCCACAGCCGTGAACTACCGTACTGTACTGTGTCTGCAGCTAATATAGACTGGTTGATAAAGAGAAGATGTCTATGTAACTATGTATGTATAAAGAAGACTGAAAAAAATCCACTGTTAGGTGGTATACAATTATGGACGGACTGCCTGCCGAGTGCAGACACAGAGGTAGCCACAGCCGTGAACTACTGTACTGTACTGTGTCTGCAGCTAATATAGACTGGTTGATAAAGAGAAGATGTCTTTGTAACTATGTATGTATAAAGAAGAATGAAAAAAAACCACGGTTAGGTGGTATACAATTATGGACGGACTGCCTGCCGAGTGCAGACACAGAGGTAGCCACAGCCGTGAACTACCGTACTGTACTGTGTCTGCAGCTAATATAGACTGGTTGATAAAGAGAAGATGTCTATGTAACTATGTATGTATAAAGAAGAATGAAAAAAATCCACGGTTAGGTGGTATTACAATTATGGACGGACTGCCTGCCGAGTGCAGAGACACAGAGGTAGCCACAGCCGTGAACTACCGTACTGTGTCTGCTGCGACTGGATGATAAATGATATAAAAAATATATATATATCACTACTGCAGCCGGACAGGTATATATTATATATTATATAATGACGGACCTGCTGGACACTGTCTGTCAGCAGAATGAGTTTTATTTTTATAGAATAAAAAAAAAAAAAAACACACAAGTGAAGTCACACGACGAGTGTTTAACTTTTTCAGGCAATCACAATATAAGTATACTACTAACTATACTGGTGGTCAGTGTGGTCAGGTCACTGGTCAGTCACACTGGCAGTGGCACTCCTGCAGCAAAAGTGTGCACTGTTTAATTTTAATATAATATGTACTCCTGGCTCCTGCTATAACCTATAACTGGCACTGCAGTAGTGCTCCCCAGTCTCCCCCACAATTATAAGCTGTGTGAGCTGAGCAGTCAGACAGATATATAATATATATAGATGATGCAGCACACTGGCCTGAGCCTGAGCAGTGCACACAGATATGGTATGTGACTGACTGAGTCACTGTGTGTATCGCTTTTTTCAGGCAGAGAACGGATATATTAAATAAACTGCACTGTGTGTCTGGTGGTCACTCACTATATAATATATTATGTACTCCTGGCTCCTGCTATAACCTATAACTGGCACTGCAGTAGTGCTCCCCAGTCTCCCCCACAATTATAAGCTGTGTGAGCTGAGCAGTCAGACAGATATATATAATATTATATATAGATAATAGATGATGCAGCACACTGGCCTGAGCCTGAGCAGTGCACACAGATATGGTATGTGACTGACTGAGTCACTGTGTGTATCGCTTTTTTCAGGCAGAGAACGGATATATTAAATAAACTGCACTGTGTGTCTGGTGGTCACTCACTATATAATATATTATGTACTCCTGGCTCCTGCTATAACCTATAACTGGCACTGCAGTAGTGCTCCCCAGTCTCCCCCACAATTATAAGCTGTGTGAGCTGAGCAGTCAGACAGATATATATAATATTATATATAGATAATAGATGATGCAGCACACTGGCCTGAGCCTGAGCAGTGCACACAGATATGGTATGTGACTGACTGAGTCACTGTGTGTATCGCTTTTTTCAGGCAGAGAACGGATATATTAAATAAACTGCACTGTGTGTCTGGTGGTCACTCACTATATAATATATTATGTACTCCTGGCTCCTGCTATAACCTATAACTGGCACTGCAGTAGTGCTCCCCAGTCTCCCCCACAATTATAAGCTGTGTGAGCTGAGCAGTCAGACAGATATATATAATATTATATATAGATAATAGATGATGCAGCACACTGGCCTGAGCCTGAGCAGTGCACACAGATATGGTATGTGACTGAGTCACTGTGTGCTGTGTATCGCTTTTTTCTGGCAGAGAACGGATTATAAAGTAAACTGCACTGTCCTCACTAGTAAACTCTCTCCACTCAGTCTCTACACTTCTACAGTAACAGTACTCCTCCTAGTCAGCTCCAGTAAATCTCTCTCAGTCTCTTATAATCTAAATGGAGAGGACGCCAGCCACGTCCTCTCCCTATCAATCTCAATGCACGTGTGAAAATGGCGGCGACGCGCGGCTCCTTATATAGAATCCGAGTCTCGCGATAGAATCCGAGCCTCGCGAGAATCCGACAGCGTCATGATGACGTTCGGGCGCGCTCGGGTTAACCGAGCAAGGCGGGAAGATCCGAGTCGCTCGGACCCGTGAAAAAAAACATGAAGTTCTGGCGGGTTCGGATTCAGAGAAACCGAACCCGCTCATCTCTAATCAAAACCACTGATTTTGCTAAGATGAAAAGAGTCCCCAAACTACAGTTAAATGTACTCATTGGTTTATCTTACCTTGAGTATAAAGAAAGTGGTAATTATTTTGTTATTATTTTGAGATAGAAGATTCTCTCTTAGGGTTATTTGATCATTTAGCTATCCATTTGTTAATCAGTTGAATTTAGAGTTTTCTGGTTTTGAAGTTTATTCTGATAGTGTTAGTGTAGGTTCAAGTTACAAAGGAAATTTTCAGCTATCCTAAATACTTAAATAACTTTATAAGTAGATATAATAAATGCATACTGTATTAATATTATGGATATTTTCATTAGGCAAGCAGATGATCAGGGGATACAGTCGTTAGATCGACACAGCTTAGGTCGACCACTGAAGGTCAACATGCATCAGGTCGACATGGTCAATGGTCGACATGTTCATTAGGTCGACATGTATTAGGTCGACAGATCGAAGGGTCGACATGAGTTTTTCACATTTTTTTTTTTTTTGGATTTTTCCATACTTTATGATCCATGTGGACTACGATTGGAATGGTAACCTGTGCCGTGCGAAGTGGCAGCAGAGCGAGGCACCTTGCCCGAAGCATGGTGAGCGAAACGAGCCATGCAAGGGGACATGGTGCACTAATTGGGGTTCCCCATCACTTGATGAAGAAAACGACACCAAAAACTCATGTTGACATTTTCACTTGTCGACCTAATTCCCATGTCGACCTAATTCTCATGTCGACCTAATGCCCATGTGGACCTTCAGTGGTCGACCTAATGACTGTTGACCTAAGTTGGGTCGACCTGACGACCCATACCCATGATCAGGCCCGGCAGGAGAGGCTCTCTACCCGCTCTGCATCCCTGTGCGGAGTTCCCTTGCTGATGCCGGCTGCTGTGCCTGTCACACTCTATGACAGGCAGTGGCATTGGCATCATGAAGCCTCCTCTCCCCTCCCCTCCCCTGTTACAGACTCACCTCAGGCTCACAGCGCAGTGTGCTGAACGGATCTAAAGATGGCGGAGCTACACAGGAATAAGGGGTGGTGCTACACTGGACCAAGCTGCTGCCTGCAACACAGAAGGACGAGTTGCCAGACTTCTTTATGTAAGTGTCAGGAATGGAAAGAGTGAATGAAAGTGTGTGTGAGTGTATATGTATAAAGTACCTTTGTGTGTGTGTGTGTGTGTGTGTGTGTGTGTGTGTGTGTGTGTATACAGGGGGCGTTATGTGTGCAAGCGTCACTGGTACAGGGGGCATTACGTGCGTAAGCGGCACTGGTACAGGAGGCGTTATGTGTGTAAGTATCACTGGTACAGGGAGCGTTATGTGTGTAAGCGTCACTGGAACAGGGGGCGTTATGTGTGTAAGCATCACTGGTACAGGGAGCGTTATGTGTGTAAGCGTCACTGGTACAGGGAGCGTTATGTGTGTAAGCGTCACTGGTACAGGGGGCATTACGTGCGTAAGCGGCACTGGTACAGGAGGCGTTATGTGTGTAAGCATCACTGGTACAGGAGGCGTTATGTGTGTAAGCATCACTGGTACAGGGAGCGTTATGTGTGTAAGCGTCACTGGTACAGGGGGCATTACGTGCGTAAGCGGCACTGGTACAGGAGGCGTTATGTGTGTAAGCGTCACTGGTACAGGGGGCATTACGTGCGTAAGCGGCACTGGTACAGGAGGCGTTATGTGTGTAAGCATCACTGGTACAGGGAGCGTTATGTGTGTAAGCGTCACTGGTACAGGGGGCGTTATCTGTGTAAGCGTCACTGGTACAGGGGGCGTTATCTGTGTAAGCATCACTGGTACAGGAGGCGTTGCATGTGTAAGTGTCACTGGTACAGGGGGCGTTATCTGTGTAAGCATCACTGGTACAGGAGGCGTTGCATGTGTAAGTGTCACTGGTACAGGGGGCTTTACGTGTGTAAGCATCACTGCTACAGGGGGCATTACGTGTCTAAGCATCACTGCTACAGGGTGCGTTACGTGTGTAAGCGTCACTGCTGCAAGGGGCATTACATGTGTAAGCATCACTTGCAGGGGGCGTTACATGTGTAAGCGTCACTGCGTCTTGTATAAGCGTCACTGGAACAGGGGGCGTTATGTGTAAAAGCATTATGTGCGCTGTCCCGTTGTATGGAAGGGGCGCAAATTTATAGTTTGCAGGGGGGCGCCGAACACCCTTGCATCGGCCCTGCAGATGATCTACTGTAGTTATTATTTGTTATTTATATCATCCTAACCCTCTGTTTCATTCTCACTGGTTACCCCATCTGTGTTACCCCAGTCTGTCCCTCCCCTTTAGAATGTAATCTCTGATGAGCATGTCCTCCTCCCTTCTTGTGCTTTTTTTTAACTTATATGTACGATCATCTACTCCCTACAATGGTACCTAGACCTTGATTAATGCCACCCTGATGCTTATTTGAGTATTATTACTACTTATGCAGAAATGTTTATATACCATGGTGTCTATTCATGAAGCAGTGAAAACAGTGGAGAAGTGAACCAGTGGAGAAGTTGCCCATGGCAACCAATCAGCTGAACCATATGATGTTATAGAATGCACGTGATAAATGTTACATCAATGTGGATTGGTTGCCATAGGCAACTTCTACACTGGCTCACTTCTCCACTCTGTTCACTTCTTTATGGATAGACCCATGTGCTTGTCTTGCATTGTCTGGTACTGAACAAGTAAGACACTGCTTTGTGGTTTCGCTCATTTTTTATGTACTTTGTTAGGTGCCAAATAAATAAAGGATAATAATAATAATAGTAGTAGTAATAATAATAATAATAATAATAATAATAATAATAATAATATATGGATTTCTGTTTCATCATATAAACTTATAAATAAACAAATATAGAAAACAATGCAAAAAACATATATCCTACAATGAAACAGGACAAAATACCATACCCTGCTAAAGACTATGGCTTTGATTTAGTAGTGGTCACGGTATCTGGACTCTAGGTCGACCACACTTAGGTTGACAGTCATTAGGTTGACCACTATTGGTTGACATGCATTAGGGTGACATGGTCTATAGGTCGACATGGTCACTAGGTCAACATGTACTAGGTCGACATGGAAAAAGGTTGATATGAGTTTTTCAAATTTTTGTATTTTTTGAACTTTTTCATACTTTATGATCCACGTCGACTCTGATTGTGAATAGTAACCTTCCCGAAGCGTGGCAAGGGGACACGGTGCACTAATCGGGGTTCCCGGTCACTTTACAAAGAAAACAACACCAACAAAATTAAAAAACCTCATGTCGACCTTTTTCCATGTCGACCTTGTATATGTCAACCTAATGACTGTGTCGACCTATTTCAGGGGTGGACTTGGTCACTGTTGACCAATAGTGGTCGACCTAATGACTGTTGACCTTAGTGTGCTCGACCCTATGACCCACACACACATGGACACAAGGGGCCTAATTCAGACCTGATAGCTCGCTAGTTGTTTTTGCACAGCTGCGAGCAGATAGTTGCCGCCCATAGGGGAGTGTATTTTTGCTTTGCAAGTGTGCGATCGCATCTGCAGCCAAGCGGTACAAAAAAGTTTTGTGCAGTTTCTGAGTTGCCCAGAACTTACTCAGCCACTGTGATCACTTCAGCCTGTCAGGGGACGGAATTGACGTCAGACACCTGCCCTGCAAATGCTTGAACACGCCTGCGTTTTTCCAAACACTCCCAGAAAATGGTCAGTTGACACCCACAAACGCCTACTTCCTGTCAATCTCCTTGCGATCAACTGTGCAAATGAATTTGTCATACAATCCATCGCCCAGCAACGATCCGCTTTGTACCCGTATGACGTACCTGTGCATTGTGGTGCATATGCATGTGCAGTTCTGACCTGATCTACGAAAAATCCTAGCGTGCAATCAGGTCTGAATGACCCCCAATGTGTGCAATATTAGGTAGTGACCTGGTAGGCTTCATAGGTGTGTCAGTGCAAGTGGCTGTGTTATGAAATGCAGTACTGCATCCTGAGACGCAGAGTTTAGCCAGAGATGAGAAGGAAACATTGTCATAAACTGTTGCAAGTGTCAATGGTGAGAGCAATGATGCACTGATAGTGGAGCACTTACAGGCAATTTACACCTTTCATGGCCATTGAAAATGTATGTATCAGACCTTGCACATTCCAAATTGCAATATGAATGCAGGAGAGATTAGTAATATTTACTTCCTAACACACAATAGAGTTGATTCTGCGTTGGACACATCTGTTAAAATGACCTCACATCTTCTGACCTTGAACCAACTGCACATTCATCTGAATAAGAAAAAATGGTGTGGGCCTATGCTACAAGTAGCAAAAAGGTTTGCCTGTGTTCATCTTGTGCAAATGGAGATGAACATAAAGTAGGGAGACTCAACATGGGGCTGATGCAAGTTCAGATACTAGTATTGACAGCTGAAGCATTGATGTAAAAACAGGTGGCAGTGTGACTGGAACACAAGTAATCACAAATATGTACATATATAGACATATTGCTATATTAGCGTCCTTTAGCAATAGGCTGCTTGGAAGGACACAAATGGGGATGTACTGTAATTGTATCCTAATGCATCAGCAGTTGTGGCCAAATTTCACGAAATACTGAATCAGGTTCTAAGTGGTTATATTGCCTATGACTGGTCAGAATATAGGGGGTCATGCCGAGTTGATCGCTAGCTGCATTAGTTCGCTGTGCAGTGATAAGGCAAAAAAAGGCACTTCTGCGTATGCAGTGCAATGTACTTTTACAACGGCCGATGTAGTTTCACACAGGGTCTAGCGAAGCTTTTCAGTTGCACTGCTGACCGCAGAGTGATTGACATGAAGTGGACGTTTCTGGGTGTCAACTGACCATTTTCAGGGAGTGTTTGTAAAAATGCAGGCGTGCCAGGAAAAACGCAGGCGTGGCTGGCCGAACGCAGGGCGTGTTTGTGACTTCAAAATGGGAACTGAATAGTCTGAAGTGATCCCAAGCGCTGAGTAGGTTCTGAGCTACTCAGAAACTGCACAAAAAAAATGTTGTTGCCGCTCTGCGATCCTTTCGTTCATACTTCTGTTAAGCTAAAACACACTCCCAGAGGGTGGCGGCATAGCGTTTGCACGGCTGCTAAAAACTGCTAGCGAGCGAACAACTCGGAATGACCACCATAATCACAATCAAAGGATACCTGGAAAAATGCAGTGTTCTATGACTGCAACTGTTGTTGGTGGAGGAAGTGGAGTTTTCAGTTGGTGAGATTGGTTCAAAATGATCCTCCTCACTACTACTGTTCAACTTTCTCTGTTGATTCAGTCTAGCTTGGCCTGTTTAGCTGGAAGGTTGGATATGGTAAACCACTGAGAAACATAAAAGCACATTACACATGTATAGAGTAATTAGGTGAGGCTTCAGACCTCATATATAACACTATGTTCCCATCTCTTGCTCCCTTTCCCTTTCACTTACATGATTGCAGCTCTTAATATTTTTTTTAGTATCAACATAAAAAGATAGAAATGTAGCCAAAATGTCAACATGTACATTGACGACAGTCATAATTCAACACCACAATGTTAACAGTTATGATGTTAACATTATTAAAATGTCAACAAGCAACATGTCATCATTCTCGGAATATTGACATGTGAAATGTCAACATTGTCAGAATGTTGATATTAGGGTTAGGCTGCCAATGGGAGGGCTAAAGTCAGATTATGGGGGGAGATTAGATTTAGACTACAGGGGGGTTCAAGTTAGGCACTATAGGGTGCCTTCTAATAACGCTTTCAATCGGTGCTCTAAGAAGGGGAACATTAGTCAGCACAGTTACACACCAATGAGGTTAATCTGATTCTCTGATCATTACCTGAGTGATCTGAGGAAAAATCCGGTAGCCCCTGTTTAAGCGAAATAATAATGGAGTTCTCCAGTTGTGATGATATTCATCATATAGAATTTATTATCAAAGAGGGAACCACTCCCAACATTCTGCGCAGAGGAGCATGGACCGAGACAGAGTTTATCAAATGAGCCCATGCCTTTAGAGCACAGAGCTTTACATATTTATACCATAACGTTATACAATCATTCATAACTAATTTACTAATAAGGCGTACATAAAGATAAAATGGGGCACATAGATTAATTGATGGACAAAAAGCGGAAATGCTAACTTTGGTCTGATGATCTAATTGCAGAGAGTGCTTTTATCCGGAAGATGGCAGACTGGTCCGTAAATCTTAAATTTCCTATACACATCAGTTAAGTTCTCGATTAGGCTTCGTCAGCATAGGGGTCATTCTTGTTCATAATGGCATGTTGTTTGTCCAAAGCAAAGGTCCATCAGACATTCCATATCATGTCCTTTTCATCCTAACATAAAACCTCATAAAATGTCATTAAGTCCTGGTTATCTAAATACAAGGGTCTTACTGATAGTCATGCAATCACTTAGTCAGATGATGCGGCACAAAGGTTGACAGAAAACCTTACTTCAGGAGAATTAACTCTATACAGAAATAAAGATACTGGTGACAGAGGCTAGAAGCTATAGATTTAAAGCACAATTAATAAGACAATACAGATATATTTGATTTTACTTCATCACCCCACAACCATGTGCTTAGATTAAGTAATGTATGTTCATTTCCTATGTGGACAACAAAGGATGGAGATGGAATGGCACTGCAGCACAAGACTGTACCAAAATGAAAAGGTAAGAGGACAATGAGAAAGATATGCTTAAGCAGAGAGTACTATTAGATGAGAGCTCTGAGGGTGAAGAGAAAGCTGAATGTGGAGCATGAGAGCTATGAGGAAGCAGAGAGAGCTGTGAGGGGAAGAGATAACAGTTAGAGGACTATAAGCCACTAATATTTGTGAGGTTTAAGAATTATCTTTTGTATTATGTATGAATAAAAATCTATTCTACATTAAAACGCAGCTTTTATTTACTGGATCAAATGGCTGTCCTAAAAAAAATTGGGTGGCTAAGAAGGCATTCCATTCTCAGCTCAAGGCAAATATAAACACTACACAATACTTGAGGCAGGTGTAAGCCTGTGATGCAAACTTAGCTGCATATGCCTACCCTTTATTGACATTGTACTACCAGGCCCAACTAATGTGAAGAAGCCCAGATCTACCCTTTTAGACAGAGATAACTTGCCTTGCGAAAGGGAGGTGCCACCACAATATTACTTGCACCCACATAGGTCCCCACTAAGCAATGATTTCCAGGTTTAGCTGTGTCTCATCCAAAAAGCAAAAGCCAGTAAAACACACCATAAACAGAACACAAACACAGAACAAACCAGTTGCAACACAAAAATCAGGGGAGAGGGGCAGCGCTGCAAACAAAAAGGAAGCAGATCCAGTCTCTTAAATAAAGACCTAAGATGAAGTTCTGTAACTGTGTTGCTAGATGCCCTGTGCTGGCCACATCCCTCTGTAATGCCTTTTGATCACTGGTGACACAAAGGAGGCAGGACCTCAGGACACTTTAGGGGGGTGCAGAAACTGCAGGGTGCCTGCCCAGACCATCTAAAAGATGCTTCGCTCAGCGCTGAAGCTCAGCTCTTAGCTGCCGGCACCCAGCTAGCCAATTTAAGGGACCGTGGGGTAGCTATGGTGCCACCCACAGAGCCCTGCACTCTATGGGTCAGATTCAAATCTTTCAGCCTTCCCCACCCCCTATTGCACCTGCTGGCAGTATACTAATGTTACTGCCGACGAGCACAACAACTTCATTTCAGCTCGCTACCCCCTGAGGTAGCGAGCTGAAATGCATGTGAAGAGACCCGTTTGTGTGCCCAAAGAGGTCCCTTCATGATCGCGCCAATTATTTTAGTCGGGTTTAAGTGCTTGATGCCCCTAAACCAGACTGTAATGAGCGCGTTCAGCGTGATAATGGGCACATTTGCATATCGCCCTGCGATCTCCCATCACTTTAGACTGGAGATAGCGGGTACTATATCATTTGAATCCAGCCCTATGAATCAGCACTGCTCACACTCTCCTAGCTATCATCCTGCTATCACGTGACCTAATTATCTATCTATAAACATCTTCTAATTGGGAATATCTGTTTTTTTGTGTCTGATTGCGATAAACTTTAAAACCACTGAAGTGATTGCAATGCAGTTTTCACCATTGTGTAGGTCATGTTCCCAGGCAGGTTTTAGGCTATGTATCATAATGGTTGGTCATCAGGGGGCATTTGGCAGAGCTCCATACAGAGGGGTCTCCTGCACTGCTCTAGGCAAGTCGGCAGTGACAAGCATATGCGCCTCAAGAGTGACTGATCAGAACATCCTGGCACATGTGTACTATGTACCATGATAGACTTATTTATAAGTGAGCATTGTTAATTAGTACTTCTTTGGACTAACAACTATAAATGTAGGTCAAAGATCTATAAATATTTTTTTTAACTGGTACGTTTTTGTTGAGATTTCACAATGCCTAGGAGAATATCTTTACTTAGTCCTTACAGTGCTATGGGCATGCATTGTGAGAAGAAAGGAGGATAACCTGAAGAGAGAGCATCGTCTCTTATACCCCTTTTCCACCTCTGTAGCACGGGTCGCAGCCGTGTCGCCTGACACGGCTGTGACCCGTGCTACAGCCCCCTTCCCACAGCGCTCACAACCCGGCATATTGCCGGGTTGGTGATGCTGCTGCTGACGCAGCAGCGGCGGCGCTGGGAGATCACATGATATTCTAGCACCCCCCTCCCATACACTGTGAACGGGAGCATTTTCCTGTGTTTAAAAAGCTAGTGGAAAAGGGTTAATAGAAGAATGAAAGAGAAATGGTTCTCAGCATCAAACCGAAACTCTGTGCCAGAGAATTATCGCATATCCTTGCGATATCTGAAGAAAATTTGTCTCGACTTTCTTTGTAAAGAGCATACCTGTATAAATTGGGAGAGCAAAACCTCTGAAAATTCCTAAAACACACGCAATGAATAATTTTCACTTATAACACATTTTCCCAACACCCTGCACCTATTGCCAAAATCCCAAAACCCTAGGTAATTGACTTCCTTTATCACTGAGCCGGGTACTGCAGCTAGTAATGAATAACCTTTAACTGCCATTACATATATTCCCCACCAAATAAATTGCTTTTGTAGCAACAGTCTTCCATAAAGAAAAAACAAATCTAATGTGGATTTTATTTTTCCTTAATTATCAATATTTCCTAAAAGCACATTATATATTTAGTGCCGGCCGGCAATACACAAAATCAATAAAATATCACAATAAAATCAATGCTTATTCTCTAAATGGTTAATTTCAAATGCACATGTGGGTTGTAACTATCCACACACTGTTTAATTTAATTCCCTTATTTACTAAGCAACTCTGGCTTATAATCTCTCTCTGGTGAGACGGATATTATGTACGAAACCTGTATCAAACTATGTAACTCTTATACTCAAATACATTGTAAATAAGTTTCCCAGATTCACAGTGGACCATGTACCTTTGTAGCAATGTTATATAGTACTTATGTCCATATGTCTGTTAATATAATTAGTAGAACACGTGCTAGTGGCAATGAATTGAGCAGTCTTATTATCAGCTTGTTAGTAGTATTTAAAGCAGTTCATGCAAAAGCTGATTGTAAATAATAGTCACTGTCCCGCAGTGATCTATAATAGATTTGTGTACCGTACAAAAGCCTCTGTTCAGTCACAATGCATGCGACGATCCTCCTGGCTGGTCTCTCACGGGTAGCCTTTTAACGGAGTAGAACATGCATCTGCTTTTTCCACGGTGTGGTGACTTTTTCCTCCCGGCCGGTGCAAGCACCCTCGACCTTATCCGGAGTCCGTGGGCAGGTGATTGAAGAGGCGTCCCCCTGCTGCGGGAATAAGACTCAGTTAGCCGGCTGATAGAAATTGTCCGCTGTAGTATGTAAGCGGAGGTGCTGACAGATGCGTTTCCCCGCCTACTCGCAAGCATCGGCGGCTTCCTCCGGCTAGCTGAGTCTTATTCCCGCAGCAGGGGGACGCCTCTTCAATCACCTGCCCACGGACTCCGGATAAGGTCGAGGGTGCTTGCACCGGCCGGGAGGAAAAATTCACCACACCGTGGAAAAAGCAGATGCATGTTCTACTCCGTTAAAAGGCTACCCGTGAGAGACCAGCCAGGAGGATCGTCGCATGCATTGTGACTGAACAGAGGCTTTTGTACGGTACACAAATCTATTATAGATCACTGCGGGACAGTGACTATTATTTACAATCAGCTTTTGCATGAACTGCTTTAAATACTACTAACAAGCTGATAATAAGACTGCTCAATTCATTGCCATTAACACGTGTTCTACTAATCATATTAACGGACATATGGACATAAGTACTATATAACATTGCTACAAAGGTACATGGTCCACTGTGAATCTGGGAAACTTTTTTACAATGTATTTGAGTATAAGAGTTACATAGTTTGATACAGGTTACGTACATAATATCCGTCTAACCAGAGAGAGATTATAAGCCAGAGTTGCTTAGTAAATAAGGGAATTAAATTAAACAGTGTGTGGATAGTTACAACCCACATGTGCATATGAAATTAACCATTTAGAGAATAAGCATTGATTTTATTGTGATATTTTATTGATTTTGTGTATTGCCTGCCGGCACTAAATATATAATGTGCTTTTAGGAAATATTGATAATTAAGGAAAAATAAAATCCACATTAGATGTGAATAGCGCTCTCTCGTTTGGTTTTTCTTTTTCTATTGCAGGGGTAAAAAACCAATTGCCTCTGAGAGAGCAGCATACACACCTATGTAATCACAGCGCCAGGAATTTTCTTGTTTTGTGAGTCTTACATAAAGCTTTTGGCTACTTTAGAAGATTTTGTGCACCATAAGAGATTAAAACGACATGTATTATAGTGTCAATAGCATGGCACTTATTTTCTTTTAGTTAAGCCTTTGCTGACTTTCGGGAGCTTTAATAATAGAAAAGGAAAAAATAGATAAGTGAAAGAGATAAATTGCAGTTTGGGTTTATATTGTAGATTTTTTATATTATCTTACATACAGTGCTTATTTTAAAAAATGCACAGAAACTTAATTGTTTAAATTAGACATCTCAAATATATTTTACAAAGCATACAATTTTTATTTTGCATACATATGATGTACCTAGCAAAACTTGTTTATAGAAAACTATTTTATTCAATACAATTCACAATAAACTTTAAACAGCTTTTATCATCACTATAAGATCCTTTGAACCTAAAACACAATAAAATGCAATTTCGCTAGAAAGCACTAAAATGAAATATATTCTAGATGAAAATACTTTCAATAGTATATTTATTCACTGTACATGCTAAAAATCCATGCCCTTACTAACCTTCAGATATGTACTAACAATGGATATTCAAGAAAAGAGGTAAAACAATGCAAATTAAATCAAGTGTAGACTCTGTCATTTAAGCAGGGACAAGTTCAATACATATGATTTATCTGCTAAGACAAATTAAATCAGTGTCACTTGATCCATCACAAATGCAAAGATGGTTTGGCAGAATGTTTTTTTTTTTAAAGCGTTATCAAATATTTTTTTGCTGTAGTAAAATATTTTGCTTACATTTTATATTGAGAGCTGAAGGTCATCCAATTTGCTTTGATAATGCATCATGCTGAAGTTGAGTCTTAATGTACTGTAGTTGCATTTTTGGTGCAAGAGTAACCTAATACTCTAAATTTACTGTTGCCAAAGAATATGTATATAGTATATCTCTGTGTGTGTGTGTGTGTGTGTGTGTGTGTGTGTGTATATATATATATATATATATATATATATGTGTGTGTGTGTGTATATATATATATATATATATATATATACTGTATTTATGAATTTTATATATTTTTATACAGTATACATTTAGAAAAAAGACCCAACACTCCGTCCACTTGTATATACTGTGTTTACTTAGTATTTACTTACTTCGGTGCCCTACATAGGTGTATGAGAACGTGTATGTGAAGAGACTGTAGCGGCACTCAGGAGACATGGATAGTCATTAAATGTTTATTATATCCATTACATCCATGTAATGGATGTAATGAGCAATTACTGAATAGCCTCTTTATATATATATATATATATATATATATATATAGCAAACGGATACTGGCGGCACTCACGGTCTTGTATGGACACAAAGAAATGAGATGACTCAAATCAATGTAGCTTAACGTTTCGGTCTTTATTCGACCGTCATCAGAAGTCACAATAACAATGTCACATAAGCTTACCTTTATACAAACAAAGTATCACCACACGTGCAGCGTCCCCGGTTCTCACGGAGATTCACTTCCGGTTGCGTCATTCCTCATGGACAACAATGCCCTGCAGGCATCGCATACCGGTGTGCGCTTATCCCATCACCATAGCAACATATACACAAAGGATTGGCCCAGTGTCCCGAACAATAACACTGTTTCAAGAAAGCAAAAGTAATACACATATAGCAGCTTGGGACATACTGAAAAAATGAAAAACTGTTACATCAAGAGGCGTGCATGTGCTGCATGTGGATAACCTTATATACATCTTAATATGTGCAAGATGCAGATTATTACATATACAGCAGTCATGATGAATTATAAAAAACAAGCAAATGAAAGAGTTTCATTGAGCCCGTTGGGTGACACCGTGTTTAACCGGTGTATCCAGCGGGCTTCTTTCTGTAAGAGAATTCTATGCCTATCACCTCCCCGTTTGGAGAATGGGACCTGCTCTAACATTTTATAACGTAGAGTGGCCAAACCATGCTGATACTGTTTAAAATGTTTGGCCACCGGCTGATCAATATGTTTACCCTCTAAAATTTGCTTGATCGCACTTCTGTGCTGCGACATCCTCTCTTTAAACTGACAACTAGTTTTGCCTATGTAAAGGAGCCCACAGGGACACCGGATGCAATAAATGACAAATTTACTAGTGCAGGTTAAAACCTGCCTAATCGCAATTTTATTACCATTATGTGGATGTAATATATAATCGCCGGTTTCCAAATAGAGACAGGTGGTGCAACCTGTGCATTTATAATTGCCAGGTTTCTTGGAAAGAAAAGTCACAGTGTGGGGGACAGAGAATGGTGAGACATCATTATGCACTGCCTTATCCCTAATGCTACTACCCCTTCTGTAACATGGAAGATACCTACTGGTCTTGAGGCTAGACATGTCAGGATCTGACTGTATAATAGGCCAGATACTCTTAGCAGTATCTGTCAATATATATATCATCAAACTGACCAGCACTGAGATCACACACATCGCTCACAGCTCACTGAAGAGCTATACATTTTAAGAAGTGGTCCACAGATTCATCACAATTTAATTTAATTACTAATCTGCCTGTTTGGAGATTTTTTTTAAATTTTTGGATGATTTAATCACTTACATTTACTAAACACCCCTGAGAAAGTCTATTTAGACAAAACTTGTTGGGTGACCAAACTTGACACAAGTGGGAGGACTCGGCTGGGGTAGACAGCAAGTCCTTTATACAAGATCAGACCCACAAAAGTCAAGATTTATGTAAAATAAGAAATCAATTTATTGGGAAACTTCTTTTAATACATTTTCTGAAGATGTTTTGAGCTAACAAACCATTATTGTTTGGATGAACTTTGGTATGAGGGTTTATTCCAGTATGAACAGTCAAACCATTTGAAAAAAGTTCCCTCTGATCTGCGCAATTTAAGAAATCCAATAAGAAATCTGAGGAGTCACAAAAAGACTGATAACGAACTTTGTGGACCTTAGCAGTGGACACTGGGCACTTCCCTCACCATTCTTTTATCCATTTCCTGTTGGCTCTGTCGAAAGGACCTATTTGAGGATTGCAGCCGATTCTTCCAAGGACAACATTATCCGAGTTGGACTTGAGGACTGGTTCCTAACTCTGTATAGTAGCGCATATTGGTATTGTTAGATTTTGTATATATATATATATATATATAGTACTGTCCATAAACTAGAGAATCCCACAGGAACCAAGTTCAGGATAGACCAGCACACTATTCAACCATGAGAAAATCTTTCTGTATTTTTGTAAAGTGCAAAAAATCAAATGCAAACATGCAGCACAAGTAATTCAGCAGCAAAGTGTCATATGCAATAGTATACTCAACATCCCAACAGCCGTTTCGTATGCCTTCATCAGGGGATTAATAAGCTCAGCATATTTGCTAAAGCACTGCTCATCCTGCAGTGCAACAGAATAAAGTGCCAAGTGCCCAACAGCTGCATTGCACTCGCAGCCTATTTAAACCCTGTGCATAATTACCTGCTTGCCAGCAGTCACC
Organism: Pseudophryne corroboree; assembly: GCF_028390025.1. NCBI lineage: Eukaryota > Metazoa > Chordata > Amphibia > Anura > Myobatrachidae > Pseudophryne > Pseudophryne corroboree. The sequence goes on from NC_086444.1 coordinate 552,815,423, forward strand.
GCCGGCCACACGTGGGGAACAGACTGACGTCACTCGGACGCACCGCTGTGCGCCACGCTCCGATCGTGACGTCAGAAGGACTGGCGTGCCCACATCTCCCTGCACACCATGTGCCGGGCAGCGTCACACCGCCACTCCCCCTGGAGAGTCTAAACCCACCAGGCCCTCCCATGGATGACGCCGTCCCCCCAGCGCATCACATGATGCACATGAGGCGGCACCCATCCAAGACAGGCTAGCTTTCACGGTCAGCCTGGGACATGAAAGCCCGTCTCACAGTGGCCGGAGGGAACCAAGGCGCACAGGCACAACAAATCTACATCTGATAATAAACACCAAAAAATAAACATAAAACTAATACAATATCCTGGAAAGAAGCAAATTGGTAGCAGCCCTGCGCTTACTAGCTGCTGCCTGTTCCTAGAGAATAGAGGTTACACCCAGAAACCTCTTAGACCATAGAATATACAAAGAAAAAAGGGACCAGGAACTAGCGCTGCATAGTACACATAAATCTAGGGATGATCCTTCGTAGTTTACACGATCCACTACTTTATCTCTCTCTGGAGTTACACTTACAGATAATTTCTACCACGCATGTCCATAAAGGTATCTTTTTATCAGTAACAATGTGCTGCCCCCACACAGGTAAAAACGGTACACACTTACAGGATATTTCTATCTCGCGTGTCCATAAAGGTATCTTTCACTGCACGTAGGTATTCAATGGTGAAATAACCCCCAAGAGACTTCACATAATATGTAGGTATTAAGACAACTTACATTGGCTTCCTTTCACGCATGCCCATAAAGGTATCTTTATCTGGTAAGTCGTCCCAAGAAGGATTCAACAGGATGAATTCCACAAGAGGAAGTTTTTAGGCCCTCATTCCGAGTTGTTCGCTCGTTCTTTTTCATCGCATCGCAGTGAAAATCCGCTTAGTACGCATGCGCAAAGTTCGCACTGCGACTGCGCCAAGTAACTTTACTATGAAGAAAGTATTTTTACTCACGGCTTTTTCTTCGCTCCGGCGATCGTAATGTGATTGACAGGAAATGGGTGTTACTGGGCGGAAACACGGCGTTTCAGGGGCGTGTGGCTGAAAACGCTACCGTTTCCGGAAAAAACGCAGGAGTGGCCGGAGAAACGGTGGGAGTGCCTGGGCGAACGCTGGGTGTGTTTGTGACGTCAACCAGGAACGACAAGCACTGAACTGATCGCACAGGCAGAGTAAGTCTGAAGCTACTCTGAAACTGCTAAGTAGTTAGTAATCGCAATATTGCGAATACATCGGTCGCAATTTTAAGAAGCTAAGATTCACTCCCAGTAGGCGGCGGCTTAGCGTGTGTAACTCTGCTAAATTCGCCTTGCGACCGATCAACTCGGAATGAGGGCCTTAATACATGAAGTTAAAAACAAACAAAAAAGTCCAAACAGAAGAATCCAGGTATCGGCTGCTGATGAAAGACTCGTTCTCTCACCGACCGGCTGCAGACAGGTAAGCGAACAGGAACAGAGTCCGAATCACCGATTCCCAGGATCCCACACTACAAACGGCAGACGGCTTCAACGCGTTTCTGGGAGTTCACTCCCCTTTGTCAAGAACAAAGGGGGAGTGACAAAGGGGAGTGAACTCCCAGAAACGCGTTGAAGCCGTCTGCCGTTTGTATTGTGGGATCCTGGGAATCGGTGATTCGGACTCTGTTCCTGTTCCGGATCTGGAGTGGGTACACACAAACATTTGGTGAAACAGCACTCACATGAGACTTTCATCAATAGAAGAATTTAAAGATGCAGTAAACATCAGCGTTTCAGAGGGCAGAGGCTCCTTCTTTTTCAGGACATACAGAGTAAATAATCTAATTTATTTTTTAATATAGGCACACTGACCCTGTGTACACCCGCTGTATTTGACACCCTCTGGAAAGCCACAATTACATCATACTGTGCGCCATGCAATGGCACCCCAACAGGCTTCCCCAGAAGTGGGCATGTGCAGATTGCACTATACCATCACCATGGTTACTGAGCTAACAAAAGAACAGATATACAAATATATAGAGGTAATGTATACATTTAAAACAAATCCATACAAAATACAAAGTCACTGGTAGCAAAGACATCATGGAGTATCAGAAATACAGTAAATTTCATAATCACATTTTTCAAAGACCTCTTTTACACCGCATATGGCAGGTCACACCTAGAAGCCTGACACGGGTGCTTCCTGGGTGCAAACTGCCTCAGGCCCCTTTCCCACCGCACTTTCCAATAGCCAGGTTGGTGACGTTGCTGATGACACAGTGGGGGCGGCGCTTGGAGATCACATGATCTTTAAACGCAGCCCATCCATACACTGCAAACGGTAGCGATGCGACTCGGCTCCCGTTTACACAGCACATCTTGCCGGGTTGAACCCATGTTCAACGCTGCAAGCTACCCGAGTTGGAATACGGGGTCACTCGACCCGGATTATTCTAACTCAGCCCTTTTACACCAAACAGCAACATGGGTTATGCACGCTCGTGTGCAATAACCCGTGTTACTAGCTGGTGGTGTAAAAGGGGTATTAGTGTCTGATCGAGGGCAGAAGACATTTGAATTGTATGCAACATTTTTGCAATGGATTAAAGGAAACAAAAGTAGCCACAACATACTGACTTTACAGTCACAACGACTGTATATAGGGAACAATTAATATTTTGCATTTCATAGGGAACAATTGCTTTATAGGGAACAATTAAGATTTTGCATTTCATTTAATTCGAACGGAATCAATGTTTGTAAAGTGACAATCCATCTGGCCTCTCTCTGTAAAGGAATTTTCTCCCTGTTTTCTCCCCTGTTAGAGGGTGGGATCCAATCAATGCTTTTATACCGCAGACTAGCTAAATTATGTCTGCAATCCATAAAGTGCTTTGCTATCGATTGTTCAATTTATTTACCTTCCAGGGCCTGTTTAATGTGGGACCTGCGCAGAGTCATGTGATCTTTGAAGGGACATTTTGTTTTCCCTATATAAAACAGCCACCGTGGTATCTGATGTAATAAACCACATGAGAGGTAGAACATGTCACAGGATATTTTATTTTGTAACTTTTTCCTGTTCTTGGATGAAAAAAAGTGTGTCCTGTTTCAAGGTAGCTGCAAGTAGTACATCCAAGGCACATGAAATTCCTAGCCTTTCTAGACAAAAAATGTTTGGGAGGAACAGCTTTCAAGGAAGAAATGTCATTGTGTATCAAAGTGTCTTAGAGATTTCTTCCTCTTCTATATCCTGGCATGATGGATAAATCTTTTAGAGCAAGTAATTTTGGATCACTTTGTATAACAGGCCAGACTTTCTCAGCAGTGTGTACCGTCATCTTGGAATCTGTATCATAATTTAAAGGCCAAATCACGTTATCCTGCTGTTGTTCCTTGAGATATTTTTGCAAAAGATAGCTCCTAGAGCAGGCCTGGCCAACCTGTGGCTCTCCAGATGTTGTGAAACTACACATCCCAGCATGCCTTGCCACAGTTTTAGCATTCCCTAATAGCAAAACTGTGGCAAAGCATGATGGGACTTGTAGTTTTACAACAGCTGGAGAGCCACAGGTTGGCCAGGCCTTTCCTAGAGGGCATACAAGCTTTGTTTTTAGCTTGTATAAGAAGTTTGTTATTCTATCCCTGTAGAAGAAGCTGTCCATGAGGTTATCAATCTCCTTGATCACCATTAATTCATCACTACAGATTCTCCGTATTCTAACAAATTGTTAATAGAGTAATCCAGAGATTTTCAACCTTTTACAACTCACGGCAAACTGAACAAGATTTAAATATTGCCAAGGAAAATTCAAATATAATGGTGATGCACGGTGCAGTTGCGTGTCCTAGGATGTCATGTGTCAGCTTCTCCATAGGTAACGCCTGAGCCACATATGAGAAAGCCAGAAGAGCCCAATACTGCCCGGGCCCAAAATTAGAACTGGCTCTGCAACCACTAAACCCACCAGTATTTATTGTAATCCCTTATTTAAGGCCAGAGGGTGATAGCTGCTTGCCAAGAGAAATGTATTCCTATCTACAGGTTTGTGGAACAATTCAGTTTGTATACAGTTATTCTTTAAGGATACTGACACATCCAAATATTGAATACTTGTATCACTATACTCGTGAGCGAATTTGATGTCTGTATCCTTGTCGTTTATACTGGACAACATTTCTTTTAATGTAATCTCTGTTCCAAACCAAAAGAGGCAGAGGTCGTCAATATATCTACCTTAGTAGGTGATATGTTTGGCATTATCCGTATCATTGGAGAAGATGTTTTATTCCACCTGGTACATGAAAGCATTGGTGATGCTTGGTGCGATGCATGAGCCCATCACACAACCACGCTTCTGTAGAAATAAAGAGCCATCGAATAGGAAATGATTTCTCTTCAATGTTAGTTCTAGTAAGACCATAAAGAAATCTATTTCAGGACCCTGATATTTGTTACTGGTGATTAGCAGTTGATAAGTTGCTTCCAAGCCCCTACAATGTGGGATACTGGTGTATAATGACACCACATCACTCGTGCACATCCAGTGTTTACTGTACTTGTTAACAGTGATAACTCTTCCATTTTAATAATGAATGAGGTATTGTCCTTTTAAAAATGTAGACTGTGCTTGAACAGTGTCGGACTGGGGTATGAAGGGCCAACCAGAGGAATGCAGTGTTAGAGGTCCATGTTTAGGGGTGTGGCCAGTTTCCAGAGATGTGTGGCCAACCACCACATTGGTTTGCCTACTGGTTCATGGGCTAGGTCTTTTGATAAATATGTATAGTAAATACTGCTAGTGCCTGCATGATACCAGATTTAGTAATAGCAATGCATTGTAGAAAATACAGCATAGTTATGTGCAGTATAATGTTAATTATCATTAAAGTGCAAAGTCAGGAATCTGATCCCTAGAGGAGGATATGGGGGTCAAAGCAGTGGGGCCCACCGGGTGTTTCCCCTTTACCCCTGTGGGCCAGTCTAACCATGTGCTTGATTGACAGGTTGTAAATGAAAATCCAGGAAATGAGACACCACATAGTATATGAAATCTTTACAAGAAATAATTGGTCTTCCTCTAGGAGTAGTCACATTTTTATGTAGTTTTGGCAAAGTATATAGTAGAGTTATTCTTTGATGTTCCTGAATCAAATGTTCTTTAGTTTTAGGGCTTATCAAGCCATCTGATACTGCAGCAGTTAAGATGTTGATTAACTTTGCACTATAGCTCTCTGTGGGTTCCTCTGAAAATTTTTCAGATACAGACACATCTTGTAGTTGGCTCAAAATTTCTTTTTTGTAGTCCAACACATTTTGGACCACAATGATGCCCTCTTTGTCCGCATTACAGATAATGATACCTATATAGCTTTCAAGATCTTTTAATGCCCTATGTTCAGCAATAGATAAATTAGGTGTGTATTGATGCCTTATTTTAGACAAATCTGCAATGGAAGGCAAAATAATTGAACAATCAGTAGCAAAGCACTTTAATGATTTAATATATATTAGTGATTATATTAATGATTTAATATAATTCAGCTAGTCTGTGGTACAAAATCATCGATAGGATCCCACCCTCTAATGGGAGGAAACAGGGATAAAAACCTTTTACAGCCAGATGGATTGATACTTTATAAACCTTGTATCTGTTCAGATTAAATGAAATGCAAAATCTTAATTGTTCCCTATAAGGCAAACTTCTGCTATTGTGACTGTATAGTCAGTATGTTGTGGCTACTTTTGGTTCTTTTCATCCAATGCAAAAATGTTGCATATGGATCAAATATCTTCTGCACTCGATCAGACACTTAAGGGGGGTACTGACGGGAGAGAAGTGTGCTGAGCGATCTTAACACAGGCTGCTCAGCACACATCTCTCCCCCCGCTCAGCACAGCACGATGTGCTGAGCGAGGGGGGATGGACGGATGGGGGGGAGCTCACTTCACACAGCGGTGAAGTGAGCAACCCGCTAGATTGAACCTGCATGCAGGCTCAATCTAGCAATGGCGATAGCGATGCACGGGGTCACGCATCGCTATCAGTGGGGGGTATACACACTACAGATCTCTGCTTAAAATCTAAGCAATCTAGTCAGATCCGTGCTTAAATTCTAAACAATCTAACTGGATTCTTACAATTCATTTGATTCAGGAATGAAAGGAAAGCAAATAAACAGCATTAACTTTGCACCTTGGTAATACCATGCTGCACTGCAAGAGATAGTGGGAGATAATGTGAGATAATGGCCTTGGCTGATAATTAAAATATAGCAGTTTGTTTTGGAAACTGTGAAGGGGTATCATTAAAGTAAGGCCAGTGCTAGGTCAGGAGTAATAATAAATGTATTCTTAAGTAATAAAATTGTCTTTCTTGTATTCATATACATTAATTTATTAAATGTATCTTCAAAAGTGTATATAAATCTACAATAAAGGTACATATCATAAAGCTTTAGACCAAAGTTTGGAAAATAATAAATCAACTAAACACATTACAAGATCAAAATAATTTTGAACAAGGAAGGAAGTTGGTTCAACTGGCGTATTTTCTACATATAGATGTTCATTCTGGTACCTGGACATATAAGCGGAGGAGGAAAAGAAGGAGAAAAAGAAGAAGAAGCAGAAAAAGAAGGAGAAGAAGAAGAAGACAACTCAGGTTAACATTTTGATTAAACCCAGTTTACTGATTTAATATTAAAATTTATGGCATTTAAAATACTGTATAACCAAGTCTAAGATAAAGGTTTAAAACATCACACATATTGGTAGCAGCAATAACCTTCACAAACTTCTAAAACATTTACTTAATCATAGAGGCTGACAAAAGTTAAACTTATCATCTGACATTTTAACTATTCTATTAGTGATAATAATACTTGTTGTCTCTTCACATTAATCACCTCTCAACTATCTTTCCAATTAACAGAAGAATAGAGCTCGAAAAGCTGTCATAGCTTGAAGTGTTAATTACCTAAATGATTTTATACATCAAAACCATTGCCATGTGACTGAATTTAAACAAGAACTTAATGTTCAATAATTGACCTTTGCTATTTTTAGAATATTGGGAAATATATTTGAGTGGTTAATCTCAAATTACCTGCTAAATCTGTCCGTTATTTAAAAAAAATTGACGGATAAGAATTCCACCGTAATATTTGGAGCATGTGGGCCAAAAGGTGTGCAGTCTATCTGGAGTTAAGTATAGCCTATTTAGCAGTTTGACGTACATTTCTGACTGATTCAAACACCTGGACATGCAAAAGGACATACAATACAGATTTTCCCATTGTGCATCAGATAGCAAGACATCTAGGGGGTAATTCCAAGTTGATCGCAGCAGGAATTTTTTTAGCAATTGGGCAAAACCATGTGCACTGCAGGGGGGGCAGATATAACATTTGCAGAGACAGTTAGATTATGTGGGTTATTTTGTTTCTGTGCAGGGTAAATACTGGTTGCTTTATTTTTACACTGCAAATTAGATTGCAGATTGAACACACCACACCCAAATCTAACTCTCTCTGCACATGTTAAATCTGCCTCCCCTGCAGTGTACATGGTTTTGCTCAACTGCTATCAAAATTCCTGCTGCGATCAACTTGGAATTACCCCGTTAGATCCCTCTCCCAACGCTACTGAGCATTAGACTTTTGGGACGGAACTAGTTGTAAAAGTATACAAGTGATATATGAGACAGAACAGACTGAGCTATAGGGGAAGGGGGGGTTCCTTGATCAGGGCAGGTTGTGAAACCAGTGACGTATTTGAAGATAATGAAATAGTTCCCTATGCGGCAGAGAAAATTTTCCTGTAATTGAGGAAATGTAAGCAGAGTGTTCCCATCTAAGAGATCGCCTATGGTTCATATATGACAAGTGTATCAGAGGAAAACATTCAGATTAGGTATTAGCTTAGTAACCACTACCAAAGACAGGGCTGCATATGGAGAGGTATATCCAGGGAGTTTAGAGAGTAGACTATCCCATACCCGCAAAGATGAGGCTTTGGAGGGGAGAAAAGACAAATTTGGTGGGCGAAGTGTTTTAGGAGTCCATAGGTAGCCTAAACAGCCCGTTCCTTCAATGGGTGCCCAGGTAGACACGGATGAGGTCGTCACACAATATTTCAGTTGAGCTAGAAGGTACGCTTCCCGGTAAATGGACAAATCAGGGAGAGCAAGACCCCACGATGTCGAGGTAAGATCATTCTAGAGCGAGCTAGCTTAGGAGGGTGGGATTTCCAGAGATATTTAGTAAGAATATGCCTGCATTTATCTAGATAATGTCTGGGAAGGTAAAAGGTATAGTTCAAAATAGGTACATGAGCTTGGGCAGTAAGGACATTTTAAAGGATGCTAATCATCCCAACCATGATATTTCATAGGAGAGCCAGGATGAAGTCAATGACTTAAGAGAGTCAATGATGGGGGTAGGTTCACGTCAAAAACAGAGGAGGTAGGGGGGATGTGAATCCCTAGGTAGAGAACAGAGTCAGTTTTCCAATTGTATGGCTATTGAAAGCGTAAAGTGGCTACGATACGGTCAGGAAGGGTGTCAGTTTTAGTCATGTTCAGTTTATAGTATGAGGCATCACTAAATCTGGCCAATAGAGCGTGAAGGTGAGGGAGAGAAGAGGTGGGGTGTGTGACAAAGAGGAGAACATTGTCAACAAAGAGACATAGTTTATGAGATCTCTACCACAATTTAATCCTGGGAATTCCCTATCTGCTCTTATTTTGGCTGCTAAAGGTTCTATTACTTAGACAAAAATTAAAGGCGAAAGGGGGCAACCTTGGCATGTGCCGTTAGATATTGGGAACGTGTTCGACAGGGAGCCGTTACTGAACACTCGTGCAGTAGGTGAGCTATACAACGCCAAATTAGATGCCAGAATCTGGTCATGAAAGCCAAATTTAGTCAAGACAGTACGCATGTACAACCAGTTCAGCCTATTGAACGCTTTCTCTAGTGAAAGCAAGAAATTATTTTAAATGCCCAAAATTTTAACATGTGAATTGTAGTATATAAGACAATTAAGTACAGTATTTTTTTTATCATTTTCAGATTTCAAAAGTGTTAGAGTAAATAATAATTATTTAAAACTGAACTTAAAACATAGAAAGTAAAAATATTTACTTTCGAAACCCCATGTAAAATGGAAAAATGCTTTTTGATGACGTTGAGCATACACAGAGGATATTATATTACAGTGAATGTTGCATCATGGCTAAACATTAATATTGGTTGATTAATATAGCATATTTGAATTAAATGTTAAACATTTGGTGCTATTATGCATTTTTAGGAGTAATACATAAAGCTTAATTTGTACATGGGGAATATAAAAAAACTTTTAAGTCAGTCCTATAACGTCAGCCATTACAGGTTGGCCTAATGATTTGTATTATTATTTAGTGTATGCCCAACTCCTGTCTTTTGTTTTACTTTTATGTAGCATTGTGGCAAATTATTTGTATGTGTATTGGTTGTTTTAAGAGGTCACATCGGGTTGACATCCCATTGCAATTATATAAAAGAATAATAGAAGCCTTAGATGAGACTGACATGGCATAAACCAGAAGGCTGGAAATCCCATGCACCTTTTTTTCTTATCAATTTGCGATCAGTGGGATTTGTTGTTTTAAACATTCTATTTAAGCCCTTGATTGCTGGCTTTGGGCCTCTTTCAGGAGAATTTTTTTTTCCAGGTAGTTGACTACATATTGTTGTGCCATCATTTTCTAGCTTATTGTCGTTATCTGTCTATGGTCTATTTTCTTAACTTTTTCCCTTTTGTTTGGTTGCCGTTTTCCAATACCTTTTACTTATCTCCCCCCCCCTCCCCTCCTCTTTCTTCCAGCAACCTTTCTTTTACTTTCTATTCTTTCCTCCTTTTTTGTGACGTCTGTTTTTTCTCATTTAATTTAATTTACTGCTTTGCATAATCCATACCCCCCCAAAATTCGCTGACTTCAAATCAGAACCTTACGGTGTGTGTGTGAATGAAAAGGGGGCATTGCCTCTGCTCGACTGGGGTATGGCCTCTGATGGGTGGGCAAAGCCTCGTCTCACATCCAACATTTTTGTCATTTTGGAGGTGTATCCAGAGCTCAATAAGCAGCTGGGCATCCCCCTGACTCACCGCCCTGAACTGTTTAGGTGATCAAAAGTCTACCCAACCTTCCCCCTGCTCTTGGGACCATGCTTCCCATTGATGGGACAGCAGGATAGTATCCAACACTTTAATCAGGACATCTGGGAACTATGATAATGCCCTGTCCCCACCATAATTTGTGAACCAACCCAATTCCTCTTTGCAGCAGATGCAGTGCAACAGGTCCTCACATCTGGTAGTGCCAGCTCCTATTCCACAGCTCTACCTGGTGACTAGGGAGATGAGTAATGGTGGCTTTGACATGTGCCATAGCCCTCTTGCGGCTTCGCATAGCTTCTGGACCTGGGCCAGAAGGCAGACTCACTCCATGGATCTTTCTGCCATTTCTGTTAGTGCTGGGGCTGCCAATGATCTCCATGCCAGGACTGCCATGGCCACTACTAGGAGATGAAGACACCATATTGCTAGGTAGCAGAGGGTGGACCCTACAACCTCCTTCAAGTGCTACAGGATTAACACCCTCCTTGCCTATCCCTACCACTGCTGTTTGGCCCCTGAAAAACCTCAACAATGAATCCCATCCTTACCTGTGTCTGTTGCATGGGCTGCAACTACTGGTAATGTTGCATTACCTACCCCATCTCTCCAGTCTGCTTCTGCCACCATGCCTCTATATGTTGACCCATCTGCTGTGATCAGGCTAGTGGCTAATATGGCCAATGTTTTTGTTCCCATATTGGCTGCCATGGTCTCTGATGCTGTGCAATCTTTGCCCCTGGGTCCAGTTTTTCCTGTTTCAGCAGACCAGCCTGCACCTTTAGCACATATATTTTTGCAAGCAAAGGCTTCCATGGGCCCCTGTAACTGCATTAGCAACCCCTACTACTGGTTAGGATGGCATCCACTGACATTGCAACAATTGCTATTGTCACTAATTCAGCTGGGGATTTGTTACCCTCTGTGGTCCCTGCAGGTAGATTTTCTCTCTTCCAGATTCAGTTGATCCCTTATGGGAAAATGGTGATGATGATGTCACAGGTGGGTTGTGTTCTGGGCTATCTGAGGATCCTCCAGCTGAGGCATCAGGTGGGTGTGTGGATGACTCTCCAGCTTTAGCGATGATAGCTCATATTCATCTTATGATTTTAGTTTCTCTCAGAGTACATGTAAGGATCAGCAATGTATGGCAAAGTTCACTCAGTTGGAAGCTGAAAGACAGGATCATCAAGGCTGAAATTTGCACTTGGGTCTTGGATATAGCACTGCTCTTGCTGAAAGTGTTGATGCCGGGATTGTCCGCTGCTCTAACATGGCTGGTCTGCATGGTTAGGGATGGTTAGGGATGGTACAGTACGTGGCTGCTAAGTGCAAAAGCGGCATAGACTTAGAGGCTTTCCCATCCTGTTCCAATTGACTGGTGGGAATATTTGTGTTCTCCACTTGCTATTTGGAAATGTAGCCCTCAATCAAGTATTTCCACTTATACATGACATGTATAGGTTTGGTAGAGACATCACTTAGCATATTTATGATGAAAAGAAAACAGGATGGGCTTTTAGTAATTGACTTTGGGTGCAAGAATATGGAGGTTTAGCTAGAGATCACCCAGACTTCATGCTTGCTTACTGTCTTTGTCACCCAATGTTGCATATTAGGCCCAGGTCACCCTACACCTTCTGCCTCCAGTCAGGGCAACTGTTTTGCAAAGATTTTTGCCCAGTACACTTACTACACCTCTGAATTAAATATGGGGAAGGTCACCCCACATCTGGCTGTTCTAAACCTATTGCTAACCCTGTCCCCAGAATGCCAGCTGGATCTGGGGTTGCTAGCTAAAGCTTTTTTCACTATTAACTCAGATGCCATTACCAAGTGGTTAGTGTGGTATCTGAACAGATTTGATGCTGAGTTTTTGAGTGCTGGTTTAACTTTTGTTTACCAGTCATATCCCCTGTTCCAGTTGTCCCGTAGGAGAAGCCAGTAGTTTTCAGGTTTATTCTGCAAATATCTTCCTCATCTGGATGATCTTTTTATGATGCCATCAGGATTTCTATTTGATGGCTTATAAATCTTTTGACCAGGCACTGGAGTGCATTCAGGGTCATGTTAGTGGCACCTTCATGGGTAAGGTAGATGTTGAACCTGCCTTTCATTTACTGGCCCTGCATCCATACTCTTTCAAGTACATGTATTTTTGGTAGGATGATGGATACTACTTTACATACACAAGTGCTTGCCTATTGGGTGTTTTTCCATTGCCTGTACCTTTTCTTAAAAAATCAGCTCTTTTCTGCATTGGTGCCTTGAGTCACCATATCATGCATTATATAAAATATTTTCTACATGTGGGTCCCACTGATTCACCTCATTGTGGTTACTTGCTGCAATCCAGTCAAGCACTTTTTTCCTTTTTTGGGGTTTTGATTGCCTATAAAAAACCATAGGACCAGTGACTCAACTATCCTACATTGCTGTCAAAATCAATACCTTGGAGATTTGTTGTTGCCCCCCATCAAACAAAGTTAAAGATTCGATTAAAGGCTGCTTGTCAACTGGGAAGGTCACTTGTCAGTTACAGTCTCTGTTGGGCTAATTCAACTTTGCCTGCCATCTCATCCCATTGGCTCTGTTTTGTTCTCGGAAACTCAAATGGCCACACCACTTTATTTAGCACTCCACTGAAATAAAAGTAACCTTTCTGGTTGTTCCTCTTTTCTTGGTGACTTTATTTGTGTGCTCTTGCAGCTGTCCCCAATAGTTCCCAGTTCCCATTTGCAGTTGCTAACTTGTGTTGCATTTTTCTCAATAATTTGGTGCTACCAGAATGGGACCTGATTTCCTCCAGCACTGCAGACATAGAGGTTAGAGCAGGCTTTCTTTTATATGGGAACTTATGTCTCTGGTAAGTTTAGGGACCTGGTCTCCCAGACTCAGGCTGGTACTTTTTATCTTTCTTTTCATGTTGAAAATTATGTCCTAACCCTAGTAAGAGTTTTAATGTTATGGCTCTTAAAGATTGAGCTCATTCTCCCTGCCCTCTGTTTACAAGAGGTGACCCATTGATGCTTCCCTATTGCTTCCATTCTGTTAGACTCTAGAAGAAACACAGTTCAGCAGCTTGTGCTGAGATTAGTTCTAGTGGCTACAATCAGTTTCCTGGCAAACAGTCTGATGTGCAAACCAGGAGTCATTGTGCCTGATTACTGCAGCTGGGATCAGATCCTTGCTGGTTTCTATACTTCTGTTCAGCCTTTTTAGGGATTTTCCTCTCACACTTCTTTACAGGTTATAATTAGTCTGATTTTTGCAATCCTTACATATACTTTAATACCTACTCTATTCTGCTCAGAAGAGCTCATTTGTCTGTGCTATTTGGAAGATCTGTCTGTATTTCTCCTCATTGTTATCAATCTAGGCTATTTAAATGATCTGCCTAGCATCACTCTACAGTTCAATTACCTGTGCTATTTGGGTATACGGAGCCATGACAGTATTTCTCCACAGTGCAACTAATCTGGGCTATTTAGAAGAGCTGCACAGCCTCCTGCTGTGTAAATAACCTGTGCTGTTTGGGAGATCTGGATAGCATTTCAATATAGTGAAATTATCTGTGCTATGTTGGAGATTTGTTACATGTAAGGTATTTCTCCACTGTGCAAACTACCTGTGCCATTTGCAGGATGTAGTCAGTATACCTGAGCAGTGTAATTATTAATTCTATTTAGAAAACCTACCATATTATTCAGTGTAAATTAACAATGCAAGATTAGTTGGTATATTCAGCTAGGGATTTTGGTTCTTACTGACATCTAGTTTTATGATACATTTAGCTAGTGCTTTTCATTTTTTATACCATCCAGCATGTTTGAAGTGTCCTGTTCCCTCTAAAAATATGTTTCAGTGATCTTGAGCCTGTACTAATGAGTTTAAGTCCTGGTTGCAGCCGAGTACCAGAAAATAAGAGTTCTGGGAAAAAGTGTTGTTATAGGTAAAGCACTTGGCAAGTTGTTTCTGCAGGCTCAGGATCACAGTAGGGACTCATAACACTGTATTGCAGTTTCTGAGTTCAAACAGGGGCATCGGAATAGGGGGGGCAAGGGGCAGCTCACTCCCCCCAAACATGAGAGAGGCACCCAGGTCCAGCGCTACCCGCTCATAGTCTGCAAAGCAGGGAGGTGCTCTCCCTGCTCTGCTACTCTGCTGCTGCCGGCTGCCACTGTGCCTGTCACACTGCATGACAGGCAGCGGCACTGGCAGCACAGGGATGGGATGAGGGGTTAGATCGTACTCACTGTGAGAGCAGCAGCAGGGGAAGTCCCTGCAACTCACTGCGGTGCCTCTCGTCTCCTCCTCCCTGATATCAGCAATAGGGTCAGACGAACATATGCCGAGCAGTGATTGGAGGAGCTCGGCACATGCTGATTAGAAGAGCCCCTGATTGGAGGAGCTGTCACATGCTCCTCTGACCCCTGGAACACGGAGGATGTCACAGCATGGCCCCTGTCTAAATGTGAGTATTCAACCTGCCTCCTCTCTCCATAGCTCCTGCCTGTCTCTGCCACCCCCTCTGTGCAGCTGCTGTCTCTCTCTCTCTCTCTGACTGTTACATGTTCTCTCTCTGTCCAGCATCTGCCTTACCTCCTTTCTCTTTGGCCAGCATCTGCCTCCCCTCTCTCTGCCCATCATCTGCCCCCCACTCTGTAGCATATGTCCCCCCCTCTTTGCCCAGCATCTTCCTCCCCTCTCTCTGCCCATCATCTGTCCCCCCTCTCTCTGCCCAGCATCTGCCTCCCCTCTCTCTGCGCATCATCTGCCCCCCTCTCTGCAGCATCTTTCCCCATCTCTCTGCCCATCATCTGCTCCCCCTCCTTCTGCCCATCATCTGTCCCCCTCTCCACAGCATCTGTCCCTCCTCTCTCTCTGCCCATCATCTGCCCCCCTCTCCGCAGCACCTTTCCCCCCCACTCTGCCCAGCATCTGCTCCCCCTCTTTCTGTCCATCATCTGCTCCCTTCTCCTCAGCATCTGTCCCCCTTTCTCTGCCCAGCATCTGCCTCCCCTCTCTCTGCCCATCATATGCCCCCCTTTCCGCAGCATCTGCCCCCCACTCTCTGCCCAGCATCTGCTCCCCCTCTTTCTGTCCATCATCTGCTCCCCTCTCCGCAGCATCTGTCCCCCCTCTTTCTGCCCAATCATCTGCTCCTTCTCCCCGACATCTGCGTCCCCTCCTCTCTCTGTCCAGCATCTGTCCCCCCTCCTCTTTCTGCCCAGTATCTACCTCCTCTCCTCCATTTGCCCAATCATCTGTCCCTCTTCTCTCAGCCTAGCATCTTCCCCCCCTCTCCCCAACATCTGTCGCCCCCTCTCTCTGCCCATCATCTGTTCCTCCCTCTCTACCCAACATCTGCCTCCCCTCCTCTCTCTCTGCCTGGCATCTGCCTCCCACTAATGATGCTCCTGTATACCAGCAACTCTGCCTCTGCTCATGCCGGCACTGGGAGCGCTGCAGTTGGATATCAGCCGAGCAGCGGCAGAACTACTCACCGGGGCCCAAAGCAACAAAGGGGCCCACTGCAGTAGTATGAGCAGTACTAATAATGAGTCTAACTGACTCATTATAGTACTCCAAGTACGCGTGGCTGCTGGACATGACAAAGCGGAAAGTGGCGGGCCGGGGGCTTTTGTTTCCTTCCATCCCCTCCTCTCTCCTCTGACCTCCTCCGCTGGTGCTGACATACTGCTGCTTCTGGCTGGGGTCTGACTGTGACATCTGATCTCATGACGTCCCCAGTGCAAAATTGGAGGAGAGGGTGCTCACTGCAAGGTACCCGCTTTTGCAAGTTTGGCAATATACCAGAAACCAGCCAGTGCTTACCTAAGCACAATGACATTAACTTATGTACTGTATGTGGGCTGAACTGTCAAGCTGACACAGAGACCAGCCAGGGTACAAGTATATATTATTCAACTGCCTGCACACTGTCAGAACACCTAAAGCTGCATGCACATAATCCGACACCTGGGAGTTATGTGTCCTAACCCTCCCCCTCTACCTCCCCTAACCCTCCCTACCTGCAGCCTCACCCTAACCCTCCAATCCCTGCAACCTAAACCTAACCCTCCATCACCGCAGTCGAACCCTAACCTCTTTAGTGCCTAACCCTCCCCCTTAGTGCCTAACCCTCCCCCTTAGAGCCTAACCCTCCCCACCCTCCCCGGGGGTGCATAACCCTAATCCCCCCTTTCCCACAGCCTAAACCTAACCTCCCTCCCGCAGCCTAACCCTAACCCCCCCTTCCTGTGCCCTAAACCTAAAATGTCCACCCCCCCACGTCCAGCCTCCACGGCTTACCTCTCCGGTTGCCCAGCACACAGACGTCCAGGATCCGGCGCCGAGATTGTGATCCTATTCGGGATGTCAATGCCAGCATTCCGAGCAGTGT
Organism: Pseudophryne corroboree; assembly: GCF_028390025.1. Classification (NCBI taxonomy): domain Eukaryota; kingdom Metazoa; phylum Chordata; class Amphibia; order Anura; family Myobatrachidae; genus Pseudophryne; species Pseudophryne corroboree. Next base: position 552,832,016 of record NC_086444.1, read on the forward strand.
CAGCATTCCGACATAGGTATTTCGACTGCCGGGATCCAAACCAAATCCCATGCTTACCATGTTGCTGGTAATGCTAATAATCATAATGATGCCCCGACACATATGCCTTTCATGTCACCCACTGTCACACTGTGCTGGGAAGCTAGGGGCGCCAAACTCAGATTATATCTTGCCCCCTAACCTAAAAACGTTCTGACGCCCCTGAGTTCAAAGATCACCTTTCGTGGTTAGCAGAGTCCATGGCATCTTTTAACATATAACAGCTGGTTGTGCCATCTAAGATGGGGTTCCAACTGCTTGTTGTTGGAACATGGTTAGTACATGCTGATGGTACACCCTTATGAAATATCAGTTTGGCTTAGTTTTTAGATGTTTAGATGATTATGAAGCACATTAATTTTGATAGGTGTCGCTACATCTGCATCATCCCCAGGTATGTCTGTCCCACATATTTTGGTGCTTGAACGATGGAACTCAGATTGTTATAAGCAATATGTTTGGCTTATTTCTGTTGATGTTTCCTTGTTTTTGTTTTTTTGTTGTCTTTATTGTTGTGTGTGTTTGTCTTGTCTTTTGTGTCTATCCTGTCTTTACTAGTTGTGTAAAACTCATCACTTTCCAGTTAGAGTCTTGAGGGATTTTCATTTTTTTCTTAACTAGACGCATTCACAATCAAGTTCAATATAGAATTACATTTAAAATGGTCAGGAAGATGTCAGAAATGCACAATTCCTTATGTACACAGGGACTTCAGAAAAGCGTGTGCTTGGCATTATTTCTACAACTAGAAAATAACAAAGGAGATGGATTTTAGAAAGCAAACATGGCAGAATAGAATCAGGACTAGCTGTGATTTGATGTTCTGATACCAATTCAGGGCATACAGATTGCTTTTTCTTATCAAGTTATCTTTCCACTCTTGGTTTTGCTTAGTAATGGTCTAAGTAAATAAAAATGTTTATTTACTGCAGAATTGCTTGCAGAAACTTGTACAGATGTGTCCTTATACACCTATCCATATTGTGCTATATAGCACGAGATGTCTGACACAGTTTCCATACTGTATACATTTTCCTAAATTTTGCATCTTAGTTTATACAGCATGTTCAGATATGTCCATTTATATTGTTGCTGCCGGAGTCTGCATACTGTTGCGCTGCTGTAACGCCCTATTGGAAGTGATTATCTTTGTTATATGTAAAATAAACATATTTTAATGTTGTAATTAATAATTGTGCATGTATAGATGCATTTTATAGTTAATGCAGTCTTAATGGCCAGTGAAATGGTCATGTGTGAGTGTCTATTCTGCAGCTGGCTGTGGGGTGATCTGAGGAATTCCATGGCAACCTAAGAGAAACTATGAAGGACAGGAACAGTTGGGTCTGAGGTAACTGACTGGACCAGCAGAGTCTGGCTGGCTCCCCTACATCTTGTGAGGGGAAAAGGGGAGCAGCTCATGTGCTAATGACCTGAGGTGAAGGAGCATCCACAGTGCTGGTGAGAGGTATGTGAGAGAGGACAGTGGTCATCATAGAGGAGGTATGCAACATCTGACAGATCCCCAGAGTTCAAAAGAGGGAAGAGAGAACTTCTTTTTTTGGCGCACTCTTAATACAAAACTCGTTGTTACAGGAGAATTCCGTTGCTAGTGCTATCATAAATAATTTAAAACGTAACCTTTAATGGGTTAAGTTATAATAGTGTCTCCTAAAGAAAACAGAGAAATATATAAAAAAAATACTCTTAATGGTAGGGCAGCAGCCTACAAATGTAATTTTAAAATAATAATATTATATTGATTGGTAGTGTATTTACTTTCTACCTCCGATATTTCGAGTGGTGGATAGCGGGAAACTGAATCCGGTCCGGGATTGGACTTTATCTAGGCGCAACCTCAATAATTGGACATGTATTAAATTGAGTCCACCTTTACTGAGTAGGACTAATTGAGTAAAGATATTATAGATTTTTATGAATGGACACTTCTAATATCCTCTTGTCTGTGTCAAAGGAAATGCAGAAAAAGAGAAAAGATAATAGAGCTGAATCTGCTGTCAATGTTAGACTGGAGTGTGCCAATGATTCACACCTACTACACCAGGTATTCCCAGGTGGACCCCACTTGTTACTGACTCTGCCCTATACTGTATAGTTTCCAAGATCAGACAAGATTGGGCACATGCAGTATGGTGTGGTAGTAGGTTGGTAATGTCGCAAAAGTTAGCACATTAGTAACAGCATTACCTTTGAGTTAAAGCTGCAAACATAGGTGCAGCACTTCATTACCTAGCTGCTCAGCTACCCCTACCATATCAAATAGACCTATATTAAAAGAGGGGAAAAAGACAATACAGCACAGAGATGCCAGTGAGCTTTATACTTTCCATTCCTGAGGAACCCCTGCACCACCCTGAAACAGCGTAGTTCCTCAACTACTAACTGGAAGACTACTATTATACTTTAAGCACCTATAATAGTCCTGAAGCATAGTCAGCATACAATATAACATCTATGAAAATTGCAATCAGCACAGCACCTGTAATATTTTCTAATTCACCAGTGGAGGAACTATAGATTTATTTGGGACAGCAACAGATAACTGATCCAATATCAGCAGGATATTAGTAACTCTAACCACAACTGGATTCTTCTACCATCAGTTTCTCAGTGATATTACTCCTCCTCTACCAGCTTCAGTTGCAGTAAACTTTAATAGTTATATTGGACACACTGGAACTGCAATTATCTTTTATCTATTAAAATCAATAGAACCAAGCCCGGACTTGTAATTTAATTTGAGTGCACTCAATTTCTCTAACCTGACTATTTAATGGTTATCTATTTATCACCTCCATTGTCATTATAGTTGTGATGTAAAATGTATCTTAACAGTATCTGTACTATTTAAGAAAATTATTACATAGTACATAAGTGTATTTATGTTAAATATGCAGTTGTGGTGTGTGACCTAAGGAGGTAGGTTAAGGGGATGATCACCTACTTTAGAAAAGGATACTAGTATTAAGGCAGACCTCAATAGGTTACTGTGAAACTTGTAAGGAGTATACGTTAAAGGGTTTATTTACTAAATATTCACATTTCCTCTTCTTTTTTAAAAGAGTTTCCCCTATGGCAAGTTATCACCATCTAAGGAAAAGGTGGTATAAGTAATTCAAGTTGACATAAGGGGGAATCTTGTATTGTTCATCTAATAAAGTGTTCCTAAGTCCACTTCAGTGAGTCCACATTCATCTGAGGTGTGGGTGCAGGCACTATTGCTAGGATACCAATACTATCAGGACATCCATTGGCCTAGGAAGAATCACAGTTAAGTTACGGTAACCCAGGGTTACACTGCCGTGATGTGTACACATCACGGCATAGCGCAGCCCCCCACAGCTACAGGTTTCTCATTGTTTGCTGTTGTTAGTGGAAGCATACATACGCTCCCACTGCCAGCTTCCCCCTGTGGAATATGCTGCACTATACAAGAAACTGTTAATAAATAATAAAGATAAATAAATAAATAAATAAATGTGTTCTGCAGAGCATGTAGTGTATAGGTTTTATTTCTACCTCTTACTTCTCTATATATTTTTATATTGTATTGCATTAGAATGCATTTTCCATCATTGACCACCGGCTTATCTTATTGTCATCAAACAGTCCAAAGTTATATTTCCCATTGTTATATTATGCTTTGTTTATGTCATTCCGCCCGCTCCCTGAAACGTGAGGGGAAGCTGGGACCAGATCCCTTCACTCTTATTTAACCCTTTATTGGTCAACCCCACAGCATTGCGTGTTTTGTAAGAGTAGCCATTTGGCAACAATATCGATAAAGCGTTTTAAGGTAAGATCTGTTTATTACTTATTTATCCTGACAAAAGTTGCTAAATAAAGGCATTAAAACTTAAAAAATGCAACTGATGTTAAGTGACCTTTCTTGAGGACCTTCACAAAAGCAGATGAGATAAGCTGATTATTTTTGTACACATGGTATGGGTTTATTATAAGCCCTTTTTATATTTTGGCTATATTAGGATTTATTGTACTAGGAAGTGCCTTTTTCTTAAACATTCATTTTATTGGAAAGTTTTTCACAAAAATCAGGGGAACAGAAAAAAGAATTAGGGAAGACATTGGGGGGGGGGGGGGGGGGGGATAGGAATAGGTACCAGATACAAGTTAAAAAACAGTAATCAGTTGGTCAAGTAAACAGTAGCTTACAATATTCATCTATAAAAATCAGTTATATAATCACTTAATTACATAGTATGAGAAGGCAAAAGATAGTTAAGGAAGGTAGAGTACAGATAAATCAATTGGGGAGGCGACTGCAGTTGATTGGCCTAGGCCAGCTTTATAGGTGGATCAACTGGACTATTTTATGAGGATGGAGGTTGAAGAGGGGGAATACTTAGCTTCAGCTGTTTCATAAATAAAATGCTTATGGATTTTGTTTTGAATGGCTGTCAAAGAAGGGATGTTTTCTGCTTTCCATAGTTGGGCAATAGCAGCTTTAGTGGCTATTAAAATATGCCCCAAAACATATTTATCGCTTGCAGGGACATGAGTTGTGTGTAGCTGGAGTAGCGCAAATGCTGGGTCCAGGGGGATCTCCGATCTCAAAATTATGTTTATCATCTGGAAAACTTCCTTCCATAGTGGTTGAAGAAGAGGACATGCCCTGAACACATGAAAAATATCTCCCGTGTACCCACACTTTCTCCAACAAAATTTAAATTGTGAAGGCCAGATTCTATGTTGCTTTTCTGGTGTGAAGTAGGCCCTCTGTATACGTTTAAAAAACATTTCAGAGTGGTTAATACACCTTGAGATCTTGAAGCAAGATCTAAATATTTCGTCCCAGTCTTTATCTAAAAAGGATCTGTTTAAATCTCTTTCCCATAGGGTCTGGGCCTTTAATTTACTTTGCTTGTTATTTGCTAGCTGGAGTTGATACCACCACGAGATCTCACCCTTATACGTGGGAGCTTCTAAGCAACTTTTAATATAAGCTGGGAGGGAGGATTTATTACCATGTGATGGAGTGAATGATTGGAGCCAGCTTCTCACCTGCAGGTACTTGAAGAAGTCTTGAGACTGGATCCCAAATAACTCCTGAATTTGAGAAAAGGACATCAAAGTACCTTCTGCATAGAGGTCACCTAAAGTGGAGAGACCTTTCCTAACCCAATCGCCCAAATCAATATTAGAAATTACTGAAGTAAGAGATTTGAGCGATAAAGAGGGGGCAGTAAGGTTATCTCTTCCGAGGATGATACTACTTTGTACCAAATTTCTCGGATGGTTTTAATTGATTTGCAGGACCCTGTCCAAGCGCGTGCCACAGGAAAGGGCATCCATAATATATCAGGGAGCGTAACTGACTTTAGACAATGAGCTTCCAGAGTAACCCATGATTTCGGGTTCGTGGCATCAAACCAGTCTGACTTAAGATACAAGCCGCATGGTACATTTCTATATCAGGAAAAGTGACGCCTCCAGCATGTTTGGGCAAAGTTAGAGTCTTTTTGGCAATTTTTGGCCTTGAGCCTCTCCAAACATATCTGGTCAGAATTTGATTAAATTTAGTATATAGTAGTTTAGGGAGGGGTCTTGGTATGGCACGAAATAAATACTTTAGTTTCGGCAGAAGGACGATTTTGGCTGCAGCAATCCTTCCCAGCCAAGACACCTCATGCATCATCCAGTCATCTCCGCAAAGGCTTTGAGTGTAATTTCAGCCCTTTGCTAAATCAACTTATCTTTGCTAGATAAATGAATCCCTAAATATTTCAATGAGTGACTCTTCCAGGCGTATTTATATGACTCTTTCATTCTAGAAATCGCTCCCAAGGAAAATTAAATGGAAGGGCCTCTGTTTTAATAGTGTTTAGCTTATAAAAAGAGACATCCGAGTAGTGGTGAAGGACCCTATGCAGTACTTGGAGAGAATCCTCGGGCTCTGTTAAACATAATAAGATATCGTCCACGAACAGACGTATTTTATGTGATACTCCCCCAATAACTGGCCCCTTAATCATGTCCCTTAATCATGTCTTGAGGCCTAATCATTGCAGCCAGGGGCTCCACTGCTAGGTCAAAAATAATAGGAGAGAGCGGACACCTCTGGCGCGTGCCATTAGAAATATTAAAGCCTGGAGAAATGCATCCGTTTACAAAGACCCTCGCTGAGGGTGTGGAGTAAAGTGCTAGAATGGAGTCTAGGATACTTCCGGAAAAGCCAAACTTTCCTAGCGTTAATTTCATAAAGTCCCAGTGTAGTCTGTCAAATGTCTTCTCAGCGTCTAGAGAAAGAACCAGAAGAGGTTCTTTTTTAGCTGTACAGTATTCAATTATGTCAATCACCCTTAGCATGTTGTCCGGAGCCTGCCTGTTTGGCACAAAGCCAACCTGATCAGGGTTAATAAGGGAAGGAAGGAGTGGGCTAAAGCAATTGGCAACCAGTTTGGCATATATTTTAAGATCTGAATTCAATAGTGCAATTGGTCTAAAATTTTGGACCGAGGTAGGAGGCTTCCCTGGTTTGGGGATGGCTATGATTTTGGCTTCCAACATTTCTTTGGGAAAGTGACCAACCTCTGAGGCTTCATTGAACACTGATAAATGCACCAGGGGCCAAACTCTCCTTAAAGGATTTATAGAAAGCAGAGGGGTATCCATCCGGTCCCGGTGCCTTGTCTGCTGGAAGGGAATCTATAGTAGTCTCGACCTCGTCTAAAGTCCAGGGAGCACTAATGGTCTTGCAAGACTCCGTAGACAGTGAAGTTAGCTTAAAACCACTCAAGAAATTCTGCATATCACCTTTTGTAGGTTGGAAGGTGGAGACATCATCTTTTAAGTTATAAAGCTTAGAACAATAAGATGCAAAGACTTTCGCTATCTTGTTAGGATCATAGACTCTCATTCCTCTATCCGAATGAATAGTATGTATCTTATCTTTAGATTTATTACCCCTTAACTTCCTTGCCAGTAGCTTACTAGCTCGGTTTCCATGTACATAGAATTTTTTATTTAATCTATGTAGGTTGCGGTGGACCTCTGCTAAATAAAAAGTGTTCAGTTCATCTCTAGCCTCGTGTAATGCCCTAAGAAGAGTTTTATTGTGTGGGTTACTCTTGTGAGAATTCTTCAAAGAGGTGACTCTAAGTTCAGCGTGCTCAATTTATTTCCGATATTCCTTTTTAAGTTTTGCCGCTATTTGGATTGCCGTTCCCCGCAATACTGCTTTGAGGGCACACCAAAAATTAAACACAGATGACTCCTGGGAAGAATTCTCAGAGCGGTAGTGATTAATAAAGGATTGGATAGCCTGTTTGGTTTCTGGGTATAGGAGTCTCTGTTTACCCAAATACCAGGGGCCCAGGGAAACTATTCTGTTTGCTATATCCCACTTAATAGATAATGGGGAGTGGTCGGACCATGACATGGGGAGGATAGAAATTTTGTTGATGGACTGTGAAGTCCATTTGTCCGCTAAAGCCAAATCTATTCTTGAGTAAGAGGAATGCACGTGAGAATAATCACTGTAGTCCCTGTCCATTGGTTGTTTGATACGCCAGACATCCAATAAATCGTATTCCGCCAATAACTGGTGGAACCCCTTTGCATTTCTATGGAGCTGACTGGAGAGCGGAGTCTGCCTACGCGAGTTGTCAACTGCAGGGTCCATAGTTAAATTAAAGTAACCTAGCAAAAGTAAGGCACCTTTGGCTAGTTGTTGTACATTGGTGCAGAGTTTCCTACAAAACGCTAGTTGTTTGGCATTGGGGGCGTAACAGGATACTAAGGTCACCTCTTTATTTTCTAGCTTACCCTATACAATCAAAAATCTCCCATCAGAGTCGCTATATTGTGATGTGAAAGAGAACGCACAGTGTTAAGATATTAAAATTGCAACCCCAGCTTTCTTCGCTGGGCCATTTGCTAAGTAGCAGTGTGGGAATCTCCCATTAGAAAACTGCAGAGGGGCAGATTTAATAAAATGTGTCTCCTGGACAGCAATAATTTGTGCTTTAAGTTTGTGGAAATAGTTAAGTGCCAACCTTCTTTTATGTGGGGAGTTAAGTCACTTTGCATTTATAGATACAATGTTAACCATATTGATGTGGTATAGAAAAAAGCAAAAATGTATGTAACCAACTTAAATAGTGTGAATGTAACAATATGTTCCGGGTACCAAGGAGAACAACAGAAAAAGGAAGGAGAACAGGGGGAAAAAAGAGTGTGTCACAACTGAGGGCCTGAGCTGACGGGAGGCAGCCTCAGTTGTAGGGGCTGAGATGTACCGGAACCTGGGAGGTTGTATCAGACCCCTGGACATGTAAGTAACATAATAACTGCCCGAAGGCGTGACCACGACAACTTAGATAAAAGTCAATGATGTTTATTATGACAACTCCGCATCACAGCAGCAATAAAGGAAAACGTAAAAGTCAGCAAAGAATAAATACAGTTCCTGAGTACTACAGCATGGCAGGAGCCACAGGGCACTGGTAGTGTGAGATAGTTCTTATGATCTTCTAGATGGAAAGTCCTTACCAGGCCCGGCTGTAGCAATGGAGATAACCCAGGATTGTACCAGCTGGTGTTCCAGGAAGAGCTGGGTTGCTGAAGGTAAAACAGCTGCTGTGGATACTGGCTGGAACCAGACTGTTGTTAGCACGGAGTGGATACTGGCTGGAACCAGTTAAATAATAAATGAACTTTGGGAGCGATGAAATGTGAACTGAAATGTAGAACTTGAGAGCGGAGAAATAATAATTCCGGTGGAGAGTGGTAAAGTGTAGAAAGGACACCGGCCCTTTAAGGGAAGCTGTATTCTGCTGGAAGCTGAGGCTGGAAGCAGGTAGTGTTGTAGCTGGAAACAGATGAATCCACAATGGATTGGAGAGTCAGGCTACACCGCAGGTGGAATGCTGGTGCGGGTCTCTATGGTGGAAGTCTTGAGACAGGAGCTGGAACCTGGAAGACAATCATAGAAGAGAGACAAACAGGAACTAGGTTTGACAACCAAAGCACTGACGTCTTCCTTGCTCAGGCACAGCTTACTTATACCTGCAGCAAGGAAGGGGTTGGCTAGGCAATTATGCAAATCAACAATACAAACAGCAGATTGGTGGAAATGATCAGATGACAGAATCCAAGATGGCTGCGCCCATGCAGACACTTGGAGGGAAGTTTGGTTTGTAATCCATGTGGTCTGGGAAACAGTAATGGCGGCGCCGGCCACCGGAGACAGGAGACGCCAGGCTGATAGATGCACATTTAACCACGCGGGCACAGCGGAGGCCGCGGCTGATGAAAACACCACTCTGACACTCTGCATGTGGAAACTCAGGAACAGCGGAATCTGGTCCTGGAACGCTGAGCCCGCCTTAGGAGGCATCTGAAGGGTAAGTAATGGCGTCCAGATACCCGGATCGTGACAGCACCCCCCCCTTTAGGAGTGGCCCCAGGACACTTCTTAGGCTTTAAAGGAAACTTTGCGTGGAAATTTCGGACCAAGGCAGGAGCATGGACGTCAGAGGCATTGGTCCAAGAGCGTTCTTCAGGACCATAGCCCTTCCAGTCAATGAGATACTGAAGTTGACCGTAACGGTGACGTGAGTCCAGGATCTTGGCCACTTCATACTCAACGCCTCGTTGAGTTTGGACTTTCGGAGTTGGTGGAAGTGAGGAATGAAACCGATTCAAGATTAGCGGTTTCAACAGGGAAACATGGAATGTCCTGGGTATTTTTAAGAAGGGAGGTAACTGGAGTCTGTAAGCAACAGGATTGATGACTTGATCAATTTTAAAAGGACCGATGTAGCGAGGTGCAAACTTCATACTGGGAACTCTTAACCTCAAATTCTTCGTGGATAACCATACCCGATCACCCACCTTGAGAGCAGGAACTGCTCGACGCTTCTTATCCGCAAACTTCTTGTACCTGAACGATGCCTTGAGCAGAGCTGATCGTACGCTCTTCCAGATATTGGCAAACTGATGCAAGGTGATATCCACTGCGGGAACAGAAGTTGCTGGAAGCGGTTGGAACTCAGGGACTTTAGGGTGGAATCCAAAGTTGGTGAAGAATGGTGTTGAAGAAGATGAAGAATGATACTGGTTGTTATGACAGAACTCGGCCCAGGGAAGTAATTGAACCCAGTCATCTTGAGAGGAGGACACATAGATGCGGAGGAAGGCCTCCAAGTCCTGATTCACCCTCTCAGTTTGACCATTGGTCTGAGGATGGTAAGCCGTGGAAAACTTTAACTTGACTTGGAGGACTTGACATAAACTTCGCCAGAATTTGGCTGTGAATTGAACTCCTCGATCTGAGATAATTTCTTCAGGAAGACCGTGGAGTCGGAAGATCTCTTGTATGAATACTTGAGCCAACTTGGAAGCTGACGGAAGACCGGTGAGAGGAATGAAGTGTGCCATCTTGGTGAACCGGTCAACTACCACCCAGATGGTATTGAACTTGTTGCACATGGGCAAATCTGTAATAAAATCCATCGACAAATGGGTCCATGGTCGACGGGGAACAGATAGTGGAACCAGTTGCCCCGCAGGCGACTGGCGGGATACTTTATGTTGAGCACACTTTGGGCAAGATGCAATAAACTCCAAAACGTCCTTTTTCAGAGTTGGCCACCAATAGGACCTAGAGATAAACTCCAGGGTTTTTTGGATACCTGTATGTCCGGCAAAACGGGAAGCATGGGCCCAATGCATGAGCTTCTTCCTTAGTGTCGGCTTCACAAAACTTTTCCCTGATGGGGGCGTAGAGTCCATCCCTACCGTGGAGAATGCCAACGGATTTATAATAGGATGCTTGTCTGAAGACTCTGACTCATTTTCTTGCTCCCATGAGCGGGAAAGGGCATCGGCCTTGCGATTCTGAGAGCCCGGACAGAACTGGAGTTTAAAGTCGAACCTGGAAAAGAAAAGTGCCCATCTGGCCTGACGAGGGTTGAGACATTGTGCGCCTTTTAGATATAGAAGGTTCTTGTGGTCTGTAAGGATGGTGATTGAATGAGAAGCTCCCTCCAACAGATATCTCCACTCCTCTAGAGCGAGCTTGATGGCTAGCAACTCCTGGTCGCCAATGGCATAGTTGCGCTCCGCTGGGGAGAACTTCCGTGAGAAGAAACTGCAAGGATGTAAATGACCATCTTTAGCCCTCTGAGATAACACCGCTCCTACTCCAACGGAGGAGGCATCCACCTCTAAGATGAAAGGAGAGTCGACGTCAGGCTGTTTCAGGACAGGTGCAGAGATGAACCTCTGTTTTAAAAGATGAAAAGCTTGCATGGCTTCTTCAGACCACTTGGACGAGTTAGCACCCTTCTTGGTGAAAGCAGTAATAGGCGCCACAATGGTGGAAAAGTCTCGTATAAACTTTCGGTAATAATTGGCGAACCCTAAGAACCTCTGGACCCCTTTGAGGGTTAAGGGTACTGGCCAATTCTGGATTGCTTGTAGTTTCTCAGGATCCATCTCTAGTCCGGAACCGGACACAATGTACCCTAGAAACGGAATGGACTTGACTTCAAAGACGCATTTCTCTAATTTGCAGTAGAGATGATTGACACGGAGACGGGACAGAACCTCCTTTACCCAGAAACGATGTTCCTCTAAATTGTTGGCAAAAATGAGGATATCATCTAGATAGACCACGACATGACGGTATAGAATGTCTCTGAAGATCTCATTGACGAAATGCTGGAAGACAGCTGGAGCATTGCTCAATCCGAAGGGCATGACGAGGTACTCATAATGTCCGTCACGGGTGTTAAATGCGGTCTTCCACTCGTCACCCTCACGGATCCGGATGAGATTGTATGCACCTCTCAGGTCCAGCTTTGTAAAGATGGTAGCTCCGCTAACTCTGTCAAAGAGCTCAGTAATCAGGGGTAAAGGATAGCGGTTCTTGATGGTAATGTCGTTCAAACCTCTGTAGTCGATGCACGGCCGCAGACCACCATCTTTCTTCTTTACAAAAAAGAAGCCTGCGCCGGCTGGAGAAGAAGAAGGTCGAATGAACCCCTTTGCTAGGTTCTCTTTTATGTATTCCTCCATAGAATGCGTCTCGGGGAGAGACAACGGATAAGTTCGGCCTCGAGGTGGAACCTTCCCTGGAACGAGATCAATCGGGCAGTCCCATTCTCTATGAGGGGGAAGGATATCAGCAGAAGCTTTACTGAACACATCCGTGAAATCTTGATATGGAGGAGGTGGAACATCAGACGACCTGGGGGAAGAGGAACAGACAGGCAACACTTTAAACAAACATGTCTTAGTACAGGAGGAACCCCATGCCAGGATTTGCGTAGTCGTCCAATCAATTGTAGGATTGTGAAGACGGAGCCATGGAAGGCCCAGGACCACAGGATGTGTGGCTCTTGGAATCACTAAAAGTGAAATAAGTTCGGAATGAAGAACTCCCACTCTCAGACGAACTGGTAGAGTCCTTAGAGAAATAACTGTATCAAAAATTTTACTGCCATCCACAGCAGTTAAGGAAAAGGACGAAGGAAGTCTCTCGGTGGGTAGGGACCACCGTTTAACATAGGCTTCGGTAATAAAGTTCCCAGCTGCTCCGGAATCCAGGAGGGCAATGACGTTCTGATAACGTTGAGCAACTTGAAGCGAGACTGGGAGGTTACAATCTTGAGGAGATGGAGAGGAGATCATTACTCCTAGCCGGCCCTCTCCTTGGCGAGCTAGGATTTGGAGTTTCCCGGACGTTTGGGACAGGCATTAATGGTGTGAGACGGAGCTGCACAGTACAAACAGAGAAACTCGGAGAGACGTCTTCGGCGCTCAGCAGGAGTTAAACGGGAACGGCCAATTTGCATGGGTTCATCTTTAGTTGGTGACAGTTGGCGAGGAGGAGGAGCAGAAGATTTTGGAGCAGATGATCTTCCACGCTCAGTTGCTCTCTCTCTGAAACGTAAGTCAACTTTCGTACAAAGTGAGATTAACTCATCTAACTTGGAGGGTAAGTCTCTGGTAGCTAACTCATCTTTAATACGCTCGGATAAACCATGCCAGAATGCAGCATACAGGGCCTCGTCGTTCCATGCCAGTTCGGATGCCAGGATCTGGAACTGTATAAGATATTGTCCTACAGTACGTGATCCCTGGCGTAAACGGAGAATCTCAGACGAAGCTGAAGTTACCCGGCCTGGCTCGTCGAAGATGCGCCTGAATGTTGACACGAATGCAGTGTAAGAAGATAGCAGGGTGTCGGACCTCTCCCATAACGGTGATGCCCAATCGAGGGCTGAGCCACTGAGAAGAGAAATAATGTAGGCAATTTTTGTACGGTCACTGGGGAAATTGCCAGGTTGTAGCTCAAACTGAATCTCACACTGGTTGAGAAATCCCCTGCAGAATCTTGGAGATCCGTCAAATTTTGCTGGCGTTGGAAGATGAAGACGTGGAGCAGGAATGGGTAAGGTGGGTGGGGTTATAGCTGGAGTCACTGTGGTTGACGCACCAGACGCGCCTGATCCACGGAGAGTGGTCTGAATCCCATCCAGCCGAGTAGAGAGATCCTGGAGACAGCGGATGATGTGGCCCTGTGCAGCCTCCTGATGTTCTAGTCGGGCTGCCAGTTCTTGCATCGGCCTGGCCGCTTGATCCTGGTCTCCGGCTGGATTCATTAGGTCAGTGCTTACTGTCACAACTGAGGGCCTGAGCTGACGGGAGGCAGCCTCAGTTGTAGGGGCTGAGATGTACCGGAACCTGGGAGGTTGTATCAGACCCCTGGACATGTAAGTAACATAATAACTGCCCGAAGGCGTGACCACGACAACTTAGATAAAAGTCAATGATGTTTATTATGACAACTCCGCATCACAGCAGCAATAAAGGAAAACGTAAAAGTCAGCAAAGAATAAATACAGTTCCTGAGTACTACAGCATGGCAGGAGCCACAGGGCACTGGTAGTGTGAGATAGTTCTTATGATCTTCTAGATGGAAAGTCCTTACCAGGCCCGGCTGTAGCAATGGAGATAACCCAGGATTGTACCAGCTGGTGTTCCAGGAAGAGCTGGGTTGCTGAAGGTAAAACAGCTGCTGTGGATACTGGCTGGAACCAGACTGTTGTTAGCACGGAGTGGATACTGGCTGGAACCAGTTAAATAATAAATGAACTTTGGGAGCGATGAAATGTGAACTGAAATGTAGAACTTGAGAGCGGAGAAATAATAATTCCGGTGGAGAGTGGTAAAGTGTAGAAAGGACACCGGCCCTTTAAGGGAAGCTGTATTCTGCTGGAAGCTGAGGCTGGAAGCAGGTAGTGTTGTAGCTGGAAACAGATGAATCCACAATGGATTGGAGAGTCAGGCTACACCGCAGGTGGAATGCTGGTGCGGGTCTCTATGGTGGAAGTCTTGAGACAGGAGCTGGAACCTGGAAGACAATCATAGAAGAGAGACAAACAGGAACTAGGTTTGACAACCAAAGCACTGACGTCTTCCTTGCTCAGGCACAGCTTACTTATACCTGCAGCAAGGAAGGGGTTGGCTAGGCAATTATGCAAATCAACAATACAAACAGCAGATTGGTGGAAATGATCAGATGACAGAATCCAAGATGGCTGCGCCCATGCAGACACTTGGAGGGAAGTTTGGTTTGTAATCCATGTGGTCTGGGAAACAGTAATGGCGGCGCCGGCCACCGGAGACAGGAGACGCCAGGCTGATAGATGCACATTTAACCACGCGGGCACAGCGGAGGCCGCGGCTGATGAAAACACCACTCTGACACTCTGCATGTGGAAACTCAGGAACAGCGGAATCTGGTCCTGGAACGCTGAGCCCGCCTTAGGAGGCATCTGAAGGGTAAGTAATGGCGTCCAGATACCCGGATCGTGACAGAGTGAACAAAGGATAAATAGAATTCACCCCTCTTGGGGGCACATTTGGATGCCTATCCATGGTGACTCTAAACTAAACTAAGGGGGGTAGTGGCCGAACTTCCAGCACCCTAACTAAAGTAGACTAAAATGCAGTTATTCGTTGCTCCAAACCCGCCACTCCATTCTATACTCTACCCGAGCCGCAGAATGCTCGGTGAGTTATATGGAGTAACAATTAAAATTATTGCTAATAACAGCCAGAGTGGACAGGAGAAGCAACAAAAATACACATTAATGACTCCAAAGCCTCTTGAACTAATCCAAAGCATGAATCCAAAACATGACGAGGCCTTGGAGTAGTCAAAACTATCTCTAAGGAACTGCTGAAGAGATATGACTTAAGTAAATATATAAGAGAACAGTGCAAACATGATATACATATTATACTTAAGTGCCTGCTTCCGACTAGGCCCAGTCCCGTGGCGGTCAGGAGAAGTATGTGGGGAGGAGCTTGCAAAGTTCCATTTCGAGAGGATCTTTTTGCCTTTCTCGACATTCGTAATTTCCACTGTGGAACCTTCACGAGTAATTAGTAGCTTTGTAGGGAATCCCCATCTACAGTACATAGAATGTTCTCTTTGTGCAAAACTGAGGTGATGGGGTAGAAGGATTGCCTTTTGACCAAAGTGTCTCGGGATAGGTCTCAAAATAACTGAAGCAGGCCAAGGATGTCCGCTGACTTTTCCGAGGGTCTAGCAGCCTTTAAGATCACTTCTTTAACGTGGAAGTAGTGCATTCTCATAAGTATATCCCGGGGAGCCCCATCAGGAGCGTTCCTAGCTCTGGGAAGCCTATGTATGCGATCAATTAGGAAGTCTGTAGGTTTATAAGGAGGAAGAAGCTTACTAAAGAGTTCTACCGCGTAGTCATTCAGAGCGCTAGTGGAGATATTTTCCAGAACTCCTCGTAGTTTTAGATTGTTACGTCTAGACCTGTCTTCCAAATTGAAGATCTTGTCTTTGAGTGCTGTGACCTCAGTTTGTAGCAACTCGTGAGGAGATCAGGTCGTTATGAGGGGCCACCACTTTGCCCATTTTTGTTTCCAAATTATCTGTACGGCCACTAATCTCATCGGTGGATCTCTGGCATTCTTTCATGGTGGCCCTAAATTCTGCCGCCACTTCATCTTTGAACTGCGATAGTAGATACTTCATTGCGCCCACTATAAGTGAATCATTGTCCTCAAGAGGGTCAACATGCCTGTCGGCCATAGCTGGAGAGGGCGTTTTCAGAGTTAGTGAGGATGCAGGGCTAGGTTTTTTAGAAACGCTGTTTTTCTCTTATCTGTACTTAGCGGTGAGAGGAGACGGTTTGAAAAACACTACTTGTGAAACTGCTTTCTCCACTTTATTGCATTTTTGAGGCATAGTGAAGTTGTCTGTTAAAGGTGAAGTGACTGCTGATTATGATAAAAGGCGTCCGATATATCAATCAGGGAAGGTTCCATGTGGAATGTGTTCTGTTATATCATGTCAAAGAAGCAATGGGTGAGGAAGGAACGTGACACAGAAATTATATCCTTACTGTGCTCAAGTAATCAGGTAAGGAAGGCCTGGTAGAATATCTATTCAGGAAAGTAAGAAAATAATCAGGACGAGAGAGCGAATAGATGTTTCTGATCCCTCTTAATGCTGAGCGTTCAGACTCTGAGCCAGAATTGGGGGGGGAGAGCAGTGAGATGCTTCCTCCAGCTAGCTGTCTAGCGTGGTGCCCAGCTGTAGTTTGTTTTGGTGGGGGGCAGCAACAATGACAGGGGCATGTAAGAAGGGAGACTGAGGGCTGGAGGGTTGGTACCTGGTTCACTGTCCCACTCAGGTGCAGGCTGCAGCTCGTAGTGAATGCCGGGCTCCTTCTAAGATGGCCACCGGGCATCCCTCGATTCAGTCAGGCTGCAGGTCTCTCTGCTAATCTCCGGCAGAGAAGGTAAGCAGGAGCAGCAGCGGAGGCTTCAGTGAAGTGTCCGGCGGTGGCTGAAGCACTAGGAGGAAGGAGGGACAGCCACTTGATGATTGCGTGGCACCAGAGGAGTGTACCGGCCCAGGAGTAAAATCGAGGCCCTGGTCTGGGGGATTCGGATAGGCCGCAGTCCGCGGGAGCTCCGAAAATTGCTCTCTGACTCAGCAGCTTCTATCCGTTCACCCCAGGGGGTACATCAAAGTTAAGGCCTGAGGCGGAGGTAGGTCAGGCTCCGATCGGAGAAAGATAGTGAGGTTTTATACCTTTGGATGCAGGAGCTCAGAGCAAACGTGACCGTTCCTCACAGCAGCCAGGCCACGCCCCGGAAGTGCCTTTATCATCTACTTTCAGATTGATGGTACTAATTAAATACGTTTCTGAAGTAAAGTGATCTTTATAAGGACCTTCATGGCGGAATATGAGATAAGCTGTCTTTTTATATACATATGGTACGGGTTCACTTATAGCCCCTTTACACACACTAACTTGTTGTGAAATTATTTATTATTATTTATTAACAGTTTCTTATATAGCGCAGAAAATTCAGTTGCGCTTTACAATTGGACACAATGATACAACAAAACTGGGTAATAAACAAACAGTCAGAGGTAGGAAGGCCCTGCTCGCAATCTTACAATCTATAGGGAAATAGGCATTGATACACAAGGAAAGGCAATATCTATTGCATATTTGTCCACCGGATTGCAAAGGTTCTAGGTGGGTTGCATGATATCACATCACAGCAATGATGAACTCTGGTCAGAAAGCAGGGAAAGTAAAGAAAGAGAAAATATGTGGAGGATATGTGCGGACTGTACAGTGGGGATATAATCGGATAGGAAAGCTTATGAAGGTTGAGTGAGCGGATCTGGAATGTGATAAGCTAGCCAGAAGAGGTGAGTTTTCAGGGAATGTTTGAAGGTTTGGAGACTAGGGGAGAGTCTTATTGTGCGTGGTAGGGCATTCCACAGAGTTGGTGCAGCCCGAAGGAAGTCCTGCAATCGTGCATGGGAGCAAGTAATGAGTGTGAATGAGAGACGTAGATCTTGTGAAGATTGGAGAGGTCGGGTTGGGAGATATTTTGAGATGAGCAAAGAGATGTACATTGGTGTAGTATGGATAATGGCCTTATGTGTGAGTAAACATATTTTATATTGAATACGGTAGAATACAGGTAACCAATGGAGGGACTAATAGAGTGGATCTGCAGACAATGAACGTCTAGCAAGGAAGATTAGCCTTGCAGCTGCATTCAGAATGGATTGTAGTGG
This sequence comes from Pseudophryne corroboree, assembly GCF_028390025.1. Classification (NCBI taxonomy): domain Eukaryota; kingdom Metazoa; phylum Chordata; class Amphibia; order Anura; family Myobatrachidae; genus Pseudophryne; species Pseudophryne corroboree. The sequence goes on from NC_086444.1 coordinate 552,850,194, forward strand.
TGAGAGTCTTTTTTTGGTAAGACCAGTTTTTACAATGTCTTGTGTAAGGTATGGTCATATTTTGGAGATGTTTTTAGATGCATGTAACATGATCTTGAGACAGATTGAATGTGGGGAGCAAAGGACAGTTCAGAGTCAAGAATGACACCTAGGCAGCGAGCTTGTGGGGTAGGATTGATTGTTGAGTTCTAAACAGTGATAGAGATATCAGGTTGGTAACTACTATTGGCCGGTAGAAATATAAGTAGCTCTGTTTTGTGCGCAGACAAAAAATTAGCCCACGTAAGTTTAATAAGTATTAAGACATATTGCACAAACACTTTGCAAGAAGAAGTCACGGACACAGCATTGTTCATCAACGTTTCAATCCTTTAACGATTTTCGTCAGGAATATATATTCCTTATTACTGACGGAAATCCTTAAAGGATTGAAACGTTGATGAACAATGCTGTGTTCATGACTTCTTCTTGCCAAGTGTTTGTGAGTGCCGCACCTCCGCTATTTGTATATCTTACATTGTGAGGGCAACAAAACCAGTCTCTTTGTTCAGGTGGAGTGCCGGGTTAAGTATATATATATATATATATTATATAGAGTGCCGCCTGGTTCCTGAATGCCATCATTGGAGGGGGTAAGCAGACCCGACCCAGAGACCCTACATCCACTATTGCACATTTTGGATGGCACCCCGGGGGATGGACAGTTTATATGGAGTGCCAACCACACAATCATATATATATATATATATATATATATATATATGGCACACCAGTCAAAAAAGAAACAGTAGTGTCAATGACTACTGTATTTAGGTAATCTGTGAGGCTGGTTTAAGGGGGTTATAGACACTAGTTGTTACTGTATATCTGTCTTTTATCATATGTCTGCCACCTAGTCTATCAGCTTATTTATTATCTATGCGATTGTGCTCTTATCTATTTATTTTTGTACACATTAACAGAGTTTTATCACTGTTTTGTTTACAGCATTTCTATGGTGATCATAGCACAGTGACATCATCCGCGGGAGCCGCGTCCACGTTGTGCGTGATGACATCACCTGGGTTGCGTCCCCGGCCAGGTTCGTGGTCCCATTATGGGAATGGTGCGCTCATTAACTGGTGGTGATTTCTTTTATAAGGTAAGAAACCTGTTTGTTATCGTTAAGCCTGATGAAATTGCCTAATAAAAGGCATTGAAATATTGCCCACTCTAAAGGGGGGTACAGACGGAGAGATCTGTGCTTAAATTCTAAGCAATCTGACTAGATTGCATAGAAGTTAAGCACGGATCTCTCCGTGTGAATGCCCGTGTTGCTATCGCCGGTATTAGATTGGCCTGCTTACAGGCACAATCTAGCAGGTCGCTCATTCACCGCTGTGTGAAATGAGCGCTGCTCCCCCCCCTCATTCCCCCCTCACCCAGCAGACATCTCTCTGTTTGCTGAGCGGGGGGAGAGATGTGTGCCGAGCGGTCTGTGCTAGATCGCTCAGCACACATCTCTCCCCGTGTGTACAGGGCTTAAGCAATCCTCTACTTAGTGTTTTTTTGACATGAGTGCTGCACCTGTAGATTTACAGTATATGTTATTTATGAAGGCAACCAGCAAAGTATTGCTCATTCAACTTGGGAGTACCGGTACCCATTTGTTTTATATATATACATATATAAACAAAGTTTATATTCGGCACTCATTAAACTTGGATAAATTCAACGTAGTCAGCTCACCGGGTGCCCTCCACAGCCAGAGCAGCAATGTAGGTAATACAAACAGGCAGCACTCACGGATTTTCAGGCAGACAAGAACAGAGATCACTCCACCTTGTATGAACTTAACGTTTCGGTTTATTAACCGTCGTCAGAAGTAACAATAACATTAAAAAAGACAATCTTACCTTTATACGCTATAGAATCACCACGTGCACTCCCTTCAAATCCCAAAGGATTAATTTCCGGTGTCGTCATAAACCAGAGACAAAACTGTCAATGAGTATGACGTATACCGGTGTGTGAAAAACCATCACCATGACAACTGAACAACATTATGACACAGCTCATGAGGAGAGTTCAATTGCATTACTTAATACATTAAGACGATATTTTACTTTAACCAAATGAACTGCAAGTTCAAATCAAATTTATATTCCTCAAACAGACTTAGATACATAGTTTTCACAGACGTAAAGAAGCCATAATGTGTAATCGCTACAAATACTCGAATATACGTGCGGGAACATTTTGGATACAAAAATTCATGAAAGTATGTTCCCACATACTTAAGCACAATTGATAAATCACTCATAGAAAACAGGTCAAAGATAAAGTTTCATTGAGGCCGTTGGGGACAATGGTATTTAGCCAGTGTATCCAGCGAGCCTCTTTCTGCAGCAGAATCCTATGTCTGTCACCCCCCCGTTTAGTAAGAGGAACCTTCTCTAACATTTTGTAACGTAAAGTGGACAAGCCATGATTACGTAACTTAAAATGTTTGGCCACCGGTTGATCTACGGTCTTGCCTTCCAATATCTGCTTAATAGCGCTTCTATGTTGGGACATGCATTCTTTAAACTGACAGGTGGTTTTCCCAATATAGTACAACCCACATGGGCATCTTATACAATACACTACAAATTTACTAGTGCATGTAAGGACCTGCTTAATCCCTATCTTGGCACCTGTATGGGGATGTACTATATAGTCACCTGTTTCAAGGTACAGGCACGTTGTACAGCCCGTACATTTGTAATTACCTGGTCTCCTCTTTAAAAAAGTGCCAGTGTCAGGAGGGGATAATTGGGAAATGTCATTGTGCACTACCATGTCTCGTATACTACTTCCCCTCTTCTAGCAGGGCATCAATCTGCTGGATTTTAAACTAGAGAGGTCCGGGTCCATTTGTATGACCGGACAAATCCTCTTAGCAGTATTGGTAAGCTTCTGGCTTGAAGTAGTATACTTGGTGACACAGACAACTGTATTATCCAATTTGTTATTATTACTAGATGTTGCTACAGGTATTTTTGGTTCAAGTAAAGCGCGTGTCCTTGCCGATTGCAGTAATTTAGTGCTATACCCTCATTCCAAAAACTTCTGAGTCATCAGATCCATCTGGTTGGACTCATCATCTAAATTACTACAGATTCTGTGTACCTGAAGGTATTGTGAATATGGGAGACCATTTTTTAAAGATCTTGGGTGATGACTAGAGGACATTAGTAGGCTATTGGCATCAGTGGGTTTATGATAAATAGAGGTGACAAACTCACCCTTGGCCTTACTGATCGTGACATCTAGGAAATTAATACTGTGTGCTTGTATGTCAAACGTGAATTTGATGGCCTCATCCATCTTATTGACCTGCTGCATCATCTCAATGAAACCTTCCTTGGTCCCTGTCCATATAATATAAACACATCGTCGATATAACGTGTGTACATGGCAATGCAGGATTTATATTCTGTATTAGAAAGAATCAACTTGTTTTCTATAGCAAATATAAATGAATTGGCATATGCCGGTGCGGCACAAGACCCCATGGCACAGCCCTGTGTCTGTAGGAAAAATTAATTGTTAAATAAGAAATAATTCCTATGCAACGTCAAATGTAATAATGATTTGAAAAAATCTACTGCTGGATCAGAATAATTGGGATTACCCTCTATGAGTGTCTGTACAGCTTCTAATCCTCGATCATGAGGAATGCTGGTGTACAGGCTGACAACATCAGCCGTGCACAACCAGCATGACTCTGGACTGATATTCATATTACGTAATTTATGTAAAAATGTGGAAGTATCCTTCAGATAAGTGGCCTCATTTTGTATTACTGGCTGTAAGAAAAAATCTATGTACTTAGCTACATTGTTATACAAAGATTCCCTAGCTACAATTATGGGTCTCCCTGGCGGGCGAATGGGATTATTGTGCAGCTTAGGGATCATATAAAACACAGGTACGGACGGAGCCGTCACCATCAAAGCAATATGCGTGCTTTTGGATATAATACCACTAGCTACTTTTGTCTCAAGCAACAAATTTAACTCTCTGGAGTACTTGACTGTGGGATCTGAAACCAATCTCACATACACTTTGTCATCTTCCTATTGCCTATACGCTTCCAATTTGTAATCCACCAGATCCTGAATCACTATGCCACCCCCCTTGTCGGCGGAGTGCACAGTGATATCAGGATATGAGGATAAATCGCGCAAAGCAGTGCGTTCCTCAACAGTGATATTAGAAACATGCAGTTTATCACTTGCCACACAATTTTCTATACAATCAGACATAGTGTTCGTATATACTTTTATAGCCGGGTTTATAGAATATGGATCAAATGATGATTTGGCTTTTACAGGACAGTCAGAATTTTGAGAGGAGTTGTCGGATTTGGAATTAAAGAATTCCCTGAGACGAAGTTGTCTATTACACATTATGGCTTCTTTACGTCTTTGAAAACTATGTATCTAAGTCTGTTTGAGGAATATAAATTTGATTTGAACTTGCAGTTCATTTGGTTAAAGTAAAATATCGTGTTAATGTATTAAGTAATGCAATTGAACTCTCCTCATGAGCCGTGTCATAATGTTGTTCAGTTGTCATGGTGATGGTTTTTCACACACCGGTATACGTCATACTCATTGACAGTTTTGTCTCTGGTTTATGACGACGCTGGAAATGAATCCTTTGGGATTTGAAGGGAGTACACGTGGTGATTCTATAGTGTATAAAGGTAAGATTGTCTTTTTTAATGTTATTGTTACTTCTGACGACGGTTAATAAACTGAAACGTTAAGTTCATACAAGGTAGAGTGATCTCTGTTCTTGTCTGCCTGAAAATCCGTGAGTGCCGCCTGTTTGTATTACCTACATTGCTGCTCTGGCTGTGGAGGGCACCCGGTGAGCTGACTACGTTGATTTTATCCAAGTTTAATGAGTGCCGAATATAAACTTTGTGTATTATACAGCACGTTTGCTACAACGTTGCACCTGATTATGGCACCTACATTGGTAAAATATACCATTGATACTTTCTTTCAATATTATTACAACATTGGATGTAACAGAATAGCTTTACAACATGGACACTGTACATGAGGAGGTTGCTGGATATAGGGATACCCTTTTACCGCAGGGGGAATTCCTCTCTCTGTCGAACATAGATGCTGAACGTATTCTCATTAAGGACAAATTTTCTTCAGCTGCTGAAACAGTTTCCAATGAGCAATTATATTTGCAATTATTGAGACTTAAGAACCGTGAAACGCACTTCTATTTACATGGAGTCTGTTTATCAGACTATTACTGGGACAGAATGTTGCCTAGGGGTTTCCGAATCCGCAACACCCCTACGATTGGCAGATTTAATCCTGAATTCTGCCGCAAATGGGCGGCAGTATTGAACAAAGCTTCCTTCGATTTAATGCTGCTTGTGGTGGAGGAAGCCACGACAGAACTGAATATGATTTGCGATAAGATCAAGGAGCTTGAGACAATCACCTTGCCAATTTTGACTGCCGACACGAGTAACGACTGGATGTCAAAATTAACGCAGCAAGTGGAGAAATATAAAGTGGATCTGGTTAAGTTTAAGTCCAAAAAACTTGCCACGGTCATTAAGGACTACACCGAGAATAAAGTATATCTTTGGGCAAATAACCCGTCATTTAAACCCCAATCTTTTCGTCCAAGATCCCACAGAAGAGGGCGTCGGTTTCCACTTGAGGGGGACACCTCTATTGGAACCTCAAATAGTGAATCAGACATGGCATCTGGTCGACAACGTCCCCAGGCCCAACGTGCCTCTTTAGGGGTCAAGACGCGGGCCCAGCGAGAGAGCCCAAACGAACACGAACCAGACGCGGCAAGCAATGCCAAAGAGAAGGGAAAAAGAAGGGCAAAACAAAAGAAATAATTTACAATTTATCATCACGAACCCTCACGGAGGTGGAGAATAGAGTGTTGTCCAAAGGTCTAAATTTTGTGCCTACTAACCCGCACAAAGTTTTTGAGAGCAAGGTTGACTTATCCAGGTTCAACAGACAACTTCGTCTCAGGGAATTCTTTAATTCCAAATCCGACAACTCCTCTCAAAATTCTGACTGTCCTGTAAAAGCCAAATCATCATTTGATCCATATTCTATAAGCCCGGCTTTAAAAGTATATACGAACACTATGTCTGATTGTATAGAAAATTGTGTGGCAAGTGATAAACTGCATGTTTATAATATCACTGTTGAGGAACGCACTGCTTTGCGCGATTTATCCTCATATCCTGATATCACTGTGCGCCCCGCCGACAAGGGGGGTGGCATAGTGATTCAGGATCTGGTGGATTACAAATTGGAAGCGTAAAGGCAATTGGAAGATGACACAGTGTATGTGAGTTTGGTTTCAGATCCCACAGTCAAGTACTCCAGAGAGTTAAATTTGTTGCTTGAGACGGCAGTAGCTAGTGGTATTATATCCAAGAGCACGCATATTGCTTTGATGGTGACGGCTCCATCCGTACCTGTGTTTTATATGATCCCTAAGCTGCACAAAGATCCCATTCACTCACCAGGGAGACCCATAATTGCAGCTAGGGAATCTTTGTATTCCAATGTAGCTAAGTACATAGATTTTTTCTTACAGCCAGTAATACAAAATGAGGCCACTTATCTGAAGGATACTTCCACATTTTTACAGAAATTATGTGATATGAATATCAGTCCAGAGTCATGCTGGTTGTGCACGGCTGATGTTGTCAGCCTGTACACCAGCATTCCTCATGATCGAGGATTAGAAGCTGTACAGACACTCATAGAGGGTAATCCCAATTATTCTGGTCCAGCAGTAGATTTTTTCATATCATTATTACATTTGACGTTGCATAGGAATTATTTCTTATTTAACAATGAATTTTTCCTACAGACACAGGGCTGTGCCATGGGGTCTTGTGCTGCATCGGCATATGCCAATTCATTTATATTTGCTATAGAAAACAAGTTGATTCTTTCTAATACAGAATATAAATCCTGCATTGCCATGTACACACGTTATATCGACGATGTGTTTATATTATGGACAGGGACCAAGAAAGGTTTCATTGAGATGATGCAGCAGGTCAATAAGATGGATGAGGCCATCAAATTCATGTTTTACATACAAGCACACAGTATTAATTTCCTAGATGTCATGATCAGTAAGGCCAAGGGTGAGTTTGTCACCTCTGTTTATCATAAACCCACTGATGCCAATAGCCTACTAATGTCCTCTAGTCATCACCCAAGATCTTTAAAAAATGGTTTCCCATATTCACAATACCTTCGGGTACACAGAATCTGTAGTAATTTAGATGATGAGTCCAACCAGGTGGATCTGATGACTCAGAAGTTTTTGGAAAGTGGGTATAGCACTAAATTACTGCAATCGGCAAGGACACGCACTTTGCTTGAGCCAAAAATACCTGTAGCAACATCTAGTAATAAGAACAAATTGGATAATACAGTTGTCTGTGTCACCAAGTATACTACTTCAAGCCAGAAACTTACCAATACTGCTAAGAGGATTTGGCTGGTCATACAAACGGACCCGGACCTCTCTAGTTTAAAATCCAGCAGATTGATGCCCTGCTACAAGAGGGGAAGTAGTATACGAGACATGGTAGTGCACAATGACATTTCCCAATTATCCCCTCCCGACACTGGCACTTTTTTAAAGAGGAGACCGGGTAATGTACGGGCTGTACAACGTTCCTGTACCTTGAAACAGGTGACTATATAGTACATCCCCATACAGGTACCAAGATAGGGATTAAGCAAGTCCTTACATGCACTAGTAAATTTGTAGTGTATTGTATAAAATGCCCCTGTGGATTGTACTATATTGGGAAAACCACCTGTCAGTTTAAAGAACGCATGTCCCAACATAGAAGCGCTATTAAGCAGATATTGGAAGGCAAGACCGTAGATCAACCGGTGGCCAAACATTTTAAGTTACGTAATCATGGCTTGTCCACTTTACGTTACAAAATGTTAGAGCAGGTTCCTCTTACTAAACGGGGGGGTGACAGACATAGGATTCTGCTGCAGAAAGAGGCTCGCTGGATACACTGGCTAAATACCGTTGTCCCCAACGGCCTCAATTAAACTTTATCTTTGACCTGTTTTCTATGAGTAATTTATCAATTGTGCTTAAGTATGTGGGAACATACTTTCATGAATTTTTGGATCAAAAATGTTCCCGCACGTATATTCGAGTATTTGTAGCGATTGCACATTATGGCTTCTTTACGTCTGTGAAACCTATGTATCTAAGTCTGTTTGAGGAATATAAATTTGATTTGAACTTGCAGTTCATTTGGTTAAAGTAAAATATCGTGTTAATGTATTAAGTAATGCAATTGAACTCTCCTCATGAGCCGTGTTATAATGTTGTTCAGTTGTCATGGTGATGGTTTTTCACACACCAGTATACGTCATACTCATTGACAGTTTTGTCTCTGGTTTATGACGACACTGGAAATTAATCCTTTGGGATTTGAAGGGAGTGCACGTGATGATTCTATAGTGTATAAAGGTAAGATTGTCTTTTTTAATGTTATTGTTACTTCTGACGACGGTTAATAAACCGAAACGTTAAGTTCATTCAAGGTGGAGTGATCTCTGTTCTTGTCTTCCTGAAAATCCGTGAGTGCCGCCTGTTTTTATTACATATATATATATATATATATATATATATAAAACGTGTGTGTGTGTGTGTGTGTGTGTGTGTGTGTGTGTGTGTGTGTGTATTTATAGAGATGAGCATTTGGACTTTAAAAAATGTGAACTTGTCCGAACTTCAGGGATTTAACGCAATCTGAGCCACAGCTCGGATCCCCCACTGAGAATAGGCATGTGCTGGGGGCATGTGCACTTGTGTAGGGGGAATCCACATCTACTGTTGCTATTCTTCACTTGGTTTAGGGTTTTATTTTTCTTTGCTGGTAGTTAACTACTACTACTTTTGAGAAATTATATTATTTTGGTTTGAATTCTATTTAAAGTATGAGTTTGTTAGCTTGGTTATTGCTAATAAGTTACTATTTTGCAAAACATTTTTAAACAGAAATAATTGCCATGCAGGGGCACTTCTAGAGAGGAATAGGCCTGTGTGCAGACTCCATCTGGGTTCCCTCCTATCTAGCCGACAGAGCTGTAGACTCTTGGCACTAGTGTCACTAGGGGACCCTAGTGCTGTCCCAGAGTCATGTTCATATTTAGATCTCTGGGAAAATGGCACGGTGGCCATTTTCCCAGAGATTTCCATACTGCGCAAATCTTTGGAAAAATGTCTGCCATGCCATTTACCAGAGATTTGCTTAGAGATGCTTCCTCCGGCGGGGACTCTATTGAAGTGAATATTTAAAAAATGAGTGCAGGGTGTGTAGTGTGAGTCCCCCCTGGACCCTGGGGGCCCAAATCCCACCGTACACTCTGCACCCCTTGTAAATACGCCAGTGCTGTCATGTGTTTGTGCTACTGCTCTTTTGCTTAGTTTAGCCAGCCAGCCAGCCAGCCTTTGGTCTATGTTAGTGACCAATTTTATGAGCTTTGAGGAGGTCAAAATTGAGTGGAATTGACTGGAGATTTATGTTATTGTGGTTAGTAATGCTCTCGGAACAAAAAAAAAGCCCAAATTAATTGACTTTAGCTTTTTTTGTTAATGTTTTGGAGAAATGCAAAATCAAAACCAAAACCAGCTAAAATCCAAAAACAAAACCGGATGACAAATTAGAACCATTCCTAGCAATGGTGAGTACAGTTAATTTCTGTATGCGGTGTGTATATATATATATATATATATATATATTGTTCTAGTGGTAAATCAGTTGCGCCTTCAGTGTTTGTGAATAGTTCATTACAAATCCTTAGATGACAGTTAAAATATGCGTACCAGACATACATAGAACAGTTGCCTTATATAAAGTGTCTTTGCGTCGGGGTGTCCCTTACTCGTACTGACTCTCCATTTCAATCCGTCCAGGTGTTGGTGTGGAGTTTGTATGTATATGCAAGACAATGTATCAGTAAACTGCTCTTAGAAAGAGACAAAGTGCTGCTTTGCGCAAAAGTTGCAATAAAAGTGAATGTGTGCAGAAAAGTGCTATAAGTGCTTGTTCAAATAAATATGGATGAAATTAAATAAAAGCAAATATGCCCCCTTTTTTCTTAGGTAATGTGCTTAGATACCATTTATTAAGGGTGCAACACCGTATATCTCATTGATTCAGAGGAGATCAAAAAAGTATATTTATACGAAGCACTTACATATAGAATTGCACTAAATTGAATGTTGCTGCCGTCATTCCGTCATCAGACTTATGTGCCTTAAAAGAGTCCCATATGGGAAGGAAAAGCCTCTGATAGTGTAATATCATTTAAAAAACATTTTAATAATACACAAAGTGACAGAAAAACATATAGATGGACTCGTACAATTTAAAAATGCATAAGAGCTTATCTGTTATTTCACTATCAGAGGCTTTTCCTTCCCATATGGGACTCTTTTAAGGTACATAAGTCTGATGACGGAATGACGGCAGCATCATTCAATTTAGTGCAATTCTATATGTAAGTGCTTCGTATAAATATACTTTTTTGATCTCCTCTGAATCACTGAGATATACGGTGTTGCACCCTTAATAAATGGTATCTAAGCACATTACCTAAGAAAAAAAGGGGGCTAGCACACTGTTAGCAACATATTTGCATTTATTTTATTTCATCTATATTTATTTGAACAAGCACTTATAGCACTTTTCTGCACACATTCACTTTTATTGCAACTTTTGCACAAAGCAGCACTTTGTCACTTTCTAAGAGCAGTTTACTGATACATTGTCTTGCATATACATACAAACTCCACACCAACACCTGGACGGATTGAAACGGAGAGTCAGTACGAGTAAGGGACACCCCGACGCAAAGACACTTTATATAAGGCGACTGTTCTACGTATGTCTGGTACGCATATTTTAACTGTCATCTAAGGATTTGTAATGAACTATTCACAAACACTGAAGGCGCAACTGATTTACCACTAGAACAATTTTGAAAACTAAGTTCCCTTGGGAATTGGACTTTTTTTAAATCTGGTTGCGACACCATTTGAGTTGGGAGTGTTCACCAATTTATTTATTGTTTCACTTTAATTTAAAATCTCCCATTTGGGGATATCTGGTTATAGAATATTTGGGTTGTAGCGCTATTTGCACTTTTTTGTACACAATATATATATATATATATATATATATATATATAAATATATGAATGTATACTTTCTATCCCTTATTATTCCCTTCTAATCTTTCATGCTTATGTGTTCTGATATATAATATACTGTATATGAGTTTTTTTATTGTCAGTAAGGAGAGACTGTAATATTACAAAGTGATGTTGGAAATTACATGAGAGTCGAGAGTTAAATGCAATCTTAACCAGGCCATTACGTATTGTATACTGGAACATGTGGTCTGATCTGAGAGGGAAGCTGAACACACTCTTGCAGCACACATGATATTCTGAGCAGATTAGAAAGGTCTATCTCGAATCGGGTTGTTATTTACCAGCATTGGCTAAGAGGTCATGCTCTTCCAAGAGTTCGATGTGTAACCAATTGAATTGGAATAATATGAACTGTGTCACTTATCTTGGACCTTGTAACTGCTCAAGAACTTCATCTACAACTATGCTAATACTTACGTCGGCTCATTTTTAGTCTGTGCATAGGCACATAACTTTGTTGGACTCATTTCTTCATTTGTCAGTTTCTATTTTTGACAAGTGTGCCATGCTTTGTTTAACCTTGTTCTATAGAATAAAACATTGTTTTGTTTTCATCTATTACCATGTCTGAGTGATCTGCAAACCATGTCGCAAACATGTGTTGCACATAAAATAAGTGGTTAAAACATGGCACAAGTGGGACAAAAGTGTCTGTCGACCAGGGGTCTGGGAGGGCGGATCTGGTGAAGTGCAAGTTCCAGACGCTGAAACTAACAGAGGGCGCCGGTGGGTCCTGGGATTGCTGGGAGGGTGAGTAGTAGATTGGTGGGTTCCGGAGCTGCTGAGAATTTGAGACACACACTCTCACTCTCTCTTGGCTACGCCTCTGATCGCCACTGTTGCTGAATTGCACATACTGTATATTTAGATATTTGTAGTTTTGCATATGGTTGCAATTGTGACTTTTATCAGGGAATACAAATTGATCCTGCAATTTGCACATAAATTGAGGCATTCCTGCATGGTCTTAGCTTTAATATTCATATGGAGTATCTATTTAGAAATTACCGTGGAGAATCTATTTAGAAATTACATTATATTGTGTGCTATTATTGGAGAACTTGTGGAAACTTACTGTAAGAATACAAACAAAAGTACATTTTGCTGGGAAATAAAAAAAAATATGTTAAGCGATGACAACAGCTCATATTTTGCTTTATTAAAGTTTAATGTTGTTTACTAATTTCTGTTCTGTAAAACATTTTACATTACGCTCTAAAGGGTACATTATGTCAAATCAACTTACTTATGGATCACCTCAGCAGGGTGTTCTTTATGTTGGGGATATGAAATCCCAATTCAAACTTACTGTTGCAATATACTCAGAACAATTTAAACAGAAAGTCTATGAACTTAGAGTAACTTTACAAATTAATTAACTGTTGTTTACAGTGCAAATAAATGTCATTGAAATGTGATATACAATATGAGGTTAAACATAGATAATGTACAATACATTTTTTATATATATTTATACAGTATTTGAGCAAAAAAGTTACAACTATTGCTTAAGACATTAAGACATTATAGTAAGAAAAAAACAGCAATATCAAAGCAAAGATGCAAAACAATACAAGAAAATAAAAATACCTAGGTGTGGTAAATCAGTGTAGTACAATAAAACATATTGTATAGTGTAGGCAGATATTCACCAGTCCAAAACCTGTCAAGGTATCCTCCTCACATATAATCAAGAAACTAGACTGCAGTCACAGTTGAAAGATTCCCGAGGTGAAGACACTTCTCTTACCGTTCAGTACGCCTGAAACACATAGGTCCCTGTAATTTAACATTGGGTGGAAACATGTCAATAAAACATTCCCAAATAAAAAAAAAACCTAAACTTGTGATTCCTGTTGCAACTATGTGGAGTGAATAATATGACTTGATTTTAATAAAGACGAGTTCACTTTTGATCTTCATGTGAAATTACTGTACATTTTATAGCCATTGCATGCAAAATCAAAAGGGGTGGGAAGATGTAGAATTAATACCTAATATGCAAAAAGAGAACAAACTGGGTGCTACCTGGAAATACAACCCAAATTGTTACCCCACTCGAAACAGGGTTGCTAATCCCAGATAACCATATACAGTAGGGTGTAGTGAAAATGGCAGAAAATCGAAAAGGCTTTGGTATGGAAAATGTTCTACCCTATGGTAGTAATTCATTGCCGAAGGTTCGTAGCCCTAGGTCAATATCTTCCATAAGTACCTCAAAGTTTTGAAATTTGGTCCAGATAGGCAATCCAGCAACACACAAAATCCTGCAAAGGTGATGGCAGATAATGACCTCTTGGTCAATCTAGTTTTCCCGTTTTTCTTTTATTCTCTTGAAAACTTCCAGCTATTTGTTACTTAGGTCTTTGTAAGAATTATCATTTCAAGCATGTTTAAATTGCTCTACTGTCTTAGCCATAACCACCTATGATGCGAGGCCATACCATTTATTCACTACCCTTTCTGTGAAGTAATTGTTTCATCAAATTCTTTCTGAACCTACCTCCCTCCAGCTTCAGCACTTGTCCTCATGTTCTAATACTTCTCCTCCTTTGAAGAATGTCTCCCTCCTGTACCTTGTTAAAACCCTTGATATATTTGAAAGTTTATATCATGCCCCCCCCCCCCCCCCCCATTTCCCTTCTCTGCTCCAAACTATACATATCAAGATATTTTAGTCTTTCCTGGTAAGTTTTGTGCTGTAGGCAATGGACCATTTTAGTTGCCCTTCTTTGTACCCCATATTAAGAATATGTGAAAAATCGCTCCCATATTAGGAAATACTCTCCACAGCAAAATTTAGCAAACCATATCAAACCAGTTTACCATTCCTCTAAGTTCCAAGTCCTTTTAATTGTCAAAGTTGTAAATATATCTTAGAGTTTTTTCAGTTGATAATACTCTCCATGAGCCTCCAAGAAACCAGAAAAATGTGCTGCTCATAGCATTCAAAAGTTTTACATTTATTGCACCCAAAAAACATAAAATGCTTAAAAACATTGCCAATATCTATATGTGTGGCCATACATGAAAACGCATATAAGGTCTATACCAGATGGTACTTAGTACCTGAGAAACTTCATCACATTTATCCAAATACATCTAATTTATGTTGGAGACATTGTGGGCAAGTAGGTTCATTTTACCACATTTGGTGGTCATACCCTGTGATTGCCCGATATTGGGGTATGGTTAGGTCCCTTGTTAATGCTCTTACTGAGCCCACGACACCCCACTCTCCTGTGAACTTACTACTCTGTGCCCCAATAGAAAATATTTCCAAAGAATCGAACAAATTGATTCTCCATATCTCGTGTGCAGCTAAATAGCAAATAGTGCGTAATTGGAAAGCTGCTACTGCCCCGGACAAACAGGAACTATTGAACAGAATCTGGTTCATATCAAAGATGGAATATATAACCAGTCTACAAAATAATATGATACTCAAATTTCACTCCATATGGCTCCCTTGGTACAGGCTCCACAATACTCCTCTTCCAGGTCTTAGTTAAGGTTTTGATCCCTTCCCATTCTCTCCTTCCCCTTTCTTTATTTTTGTTTTCATTTTTACCCTGACCTATTGGGGACCTTCACTTTTCATCTTTCACCGTTACCTTTCCTCTTCTACTCCTCCTTACTCTCCTCTATTCCCCCATTCCCCCAGCTTATAGTCTCTCTCTAAAAAAATTTTTTATAGTCCTTCAACGAGCCTTCCAGGCACTTTTTCTCTACCTTTCTATAAAAGTTTATGTAAGTTGACAAAGTCTCTCTATAGTTGGATCATCATTGTTTACTTGTTAAACGCATCCTTTTGGTCCACTTTACGTTTACATTTCCTTTTTTGTACAGAGATGTTAATTTTGATGTTGCATGTATGCGTGTTTGTACTTGTATATGTGTGTGTATATGAATGTATGTATGTATATATATATATATATATATATATATATATACTGCTCAAAAAAATAAAGGGAACACTTAAACAACACAATGTAACTCCAAGTCAATCACACTTCTGTGAAATCAAACTGTCCACTTAGGAAGCAACACTGATTGACAATCAATTTCACATGCTGTTGTGCAAATGGATTAGACAACATGTGGAAATTATAGGTAATTAGCAAGACACCCCCAATAAAGGAGTTGTTCTGCAGGTGGTGACCACAGACCACTTCTCAGCTCCTATGCTTTCTCTCTGATGTTTTGGTCACTTTTGAAAGCTGGCAGTGCTTTAACTCTTGTGGTAGCATGAGACAGAGTCTACAACCCACACAAGTGGCTCAGGTAGTGCAGCTCATCCAGGATGGCACATCAATGCGAGCTGTGGCAAGAAGGTTTGCTGTGTCTGTCAGCGTAGTGTCCAGAGCATGGAGGCGCTACCAGGAGACAGGCCAGTACATCAGGAGACGTGGAGGAGGCCGTAGGAGGGCAATAACCCAGCAGCTGCACCGCTACCTCTGCCTTTGTGTACGGAGGAACAGGAGGAGCACTGCCAGAGCCCTGCAAAATGACCTCCAGCAAGCCACAAATGTGCATGTGTCTACTGAAACGATCAGAAACAGACTCCATGAGGGTGGTATGAGGGCCCGACGTCCACAGGTTGGAGTTGTGCTTACAGCCCAACACCGTGCAGGACATTTGGCATTTGCCAGAGAACACCAAGATTGGCAAATTCGCCACTGGCGTCCTGTGCTCTTCACAGATGAAAGAAGGTTCTCACTGAGCACATGTGACAGACGTGACAGAGTCTGGAGACGCTAAGGAGAATGTTCTGCTGCCTGCAACATCCTCCAGCATGACCGGTTTGGCAGTGGGTCAGTAATGGTGTGGGGTGAAATTTCTTTGGGGGGCGACACAGCCCTCCATGTGCTCTCCAGAGGTACACCACAGACTGTCCAGGAGTTGGCGGATGCTTTAGTCCAGGTCTGGGAGGAGATCTCTCAGGAGACCATCCGCCACCTCATCAGGAGCATGCCCAGGCGTTGTAGGGAGGTCATACAGGCACGTGGAGGCCACACACAATACTGAGCCTCATTTTGACTTGTTTTAAGGACATTACATCAGAGTTGGATCAGCCTATAGTGTGTTTTTCCACTTTAATTTTGAGTGTGACTCCAAATCCAGACCTCTATGGGTTAATAAATTTGATTTCCATTGATAATTTTTTTGTGATTTTGTTGTCAGCACATTCAACTATGTAAAGAACAAAGTATTTAATAAGAATATTTCAATCATTCAGATCTAGGATGTGTTATTTTAGTGTTCCCTTTATTTTTTTGAGCAGTGTATATATATATATATATATATATATATATAAACACACACACATGTGTTGTTCGATGAGCGTGATCGATAACAGCGTTAGGGCGACACGCGTTAGTTCGACCCGCAAATAGGTTGAACCACTGATAGATCTACCTGTAATAGATCGACTGCACAAAGGTCGACCTTGATTTGGTCGACCGCTACTAGGTCGACCCGATGATATGTCGACCGCTAATAGGTCTACCTTTAATAAATCGACCGCAAATAGGTAGACCTGCTGTTAGGTCGACCCGCTGTTAGGTAGACTGCTAATAGGTCTACCCGCTGTTAAGTCGACTGATAATAGGTCGACCCACTGTTAGGTTGACCGCTAATAGTTCGACCCGCTGTTAGGTTGACCGCTAATAGGTCGACCACCAACAGATCTACCACAAATAGGTCGACCGCTGTCAGTGTAGATATCTAATATCTTCCACAATGGCCGTTAATAGCTAGCGGTCCGGCCGACCCTACTGGTAATAGTGCCACTACAAGTACCACAATGTCCTCGCACTGCTCCCAACTCTGGTACCACTGTAACCCCCTTCATGCCCCCACCCATGTCTGCCAGCACCCCTGGGCAACCTCCTTCACCCCTGCTGCACACCTGCAACGCTGCCCCCCCAGCCAAACCTAGACACCTCCACCATCATCCCTAGTCACACCACTACCTGTCTACATTTAGACGCATAGCAATACACCCCAGTGCCGTCCGAACTCTATTTTTTACTGTAGCACTACAAGTACCACAACACCCTGGCACTGCTCCCCGCTCTTAGAATGACAGTTTTCTGCAGGGACAGGGGTCATGGTTAAAAACCGGAATGGTCCGGACCCCGGAAACGCCGGACAGGACCAGCACCCTGTAACTAAATTATCCAATTAAACTACATGAATCCTATAGTGAAGGAGGAGTTATGTTCCCGCTCTTTTACACAGAATAAAAACTCTGACCCACCCTTGCTTAGGCGCCATTTTTTGGAGATTGCTACCTGGTTTTATACTGTCTATTAGTGTCTTGGCATTGGCTTCTGGCGATTCTGATTACCATATCAGAGCTTTTCTGGAGAAGTGACCGAGAGGAGTGTTCTTCCAACGCAGAGGAGGAGACCCATCCTGTTTTTTTCTCATCTTAAAAGGTAAGCGCTGTGTTAACTGTACTCGGTCTGTCTTTCTATTACACTCTCATCCCAGATAAATTGCCTTCTATTTCTTATATATATATATATATATATATATATATATATATATATATATATCCATTAATCCTGGCACCCCTCCATTGCATATCAGCATTGCATAGCTTGCTCCGGTGCCATCCCGGGTAAACTGGTACCAAATATATCGAACTTGGTGGGCGGCACTCAGGAGTCAATGTAATTACTGCAAAATGAGCTTTATTAGCATTAGGATTGACATGCTAATAAAGCTCATTTTGCAGTAATTACATCGACTCCTGAGTGTCGCCCACCAAGTTCGATATACTGTGTATATATATATTCTGTCTTTATGACATTCTACACAAGGCTCTATTTAGCTTAAGTTGATGCTGGATTTCTTTTTACACAAATATGTATTCATACTTTGTTAAATTGCTGACATATATTTTTATTTTTAAGCCTTCATGCTGGGCTGTGCAATCTTATACTCCTAGCACAGCTTCCTTTCATTGTCCACCTGTTGGTAATTAAGTGGTGGTTTCTTTAGAGCAGGCATGTCCAAACTGTGGCCCTCCAGCTGTTGTGAAACTACATATCCCAGCATGCCCTGACACAGTTTTGCTGTCAGAGAATGCTAAACCTGTGTCAGGGCATGCTGGGATATGTAGTTTCTCAACAGCTGGAGGGCCGCAGTTTGGACATGCCTGCTTTAGAGTATTTGCTGTCTGTTTCCATATATCCCTGGGTCAATTGGTTTTAATTAGTGTGATTATACACATGTGTTCTCAGATTGGGACTTAGTTAACATAAGTCCTAACTGTTGTTATACAATTAAATCCTCTAGGTAACATATCCATAGGATACCATAAGGACTCTGTATAGATTTCTGCATTTTTCACCTGTATTGTGATTTCTGAGGTATGTTAAGATTAATGTATTTTGTGCTTGTGGAATCTTAATGTTAATAGATTAATTACAATAGTGAATAGAGTCTTCATTGATAAGATGCAGATTCATCAGCACATGTGCTTCATATAGAAGTAATTAATTTTATACTTCTAGTCCAAAAAGACAGAAAAATTAGACTAGAGGTAATACACGCCCATTTTTATTTTTTAAATGAAGGTTAAGGTCTATGATGTATGGAAAGATTAATAGTAATCTCCTAGAACATATCTTTATGGTCTGACTAGTCCTCACATTTCAGATGTGAAGGCGTTTATATACCAGTGATTCTTGAAATGAGTGGTATCTGAGTTTAGGCCCTCCCTTTTTGTATACCTTTCACCATGATAAGGTGAGACACCAACAAATGCTAATTAACTCATTAGGTCCTCCATGTGTGCATGAAGTTGCCATTTGCTCTTTTTTCATACGAATGCTTCCCTTTTGAGCTCTTCATAATCTGAGTTACCAGATTCACGAGGTATGTTGTACATTATTCAACCTCTACGGTATAATTGAATTTAGATAATTGATCCCTTCAAGAACTTGTTATATTCCCAATTAGGCTGACTTTATGCCCTTATTTCACGCATCATTGATGTTTGGAAGCCCACGTATGAACCTATTCGGCCAATGATCTAGGCCTATCACTCTTTTGGATAGACATTATTATCTAAGGTATGTCTAACATAAAATCTTTTTCGGTGGACCATATTTATGAATAACATCTTAAAGTCTCTTCTAATTATGTGAGATTATCAACTGCTCATTCCATGTTTTCGTTTTTTCCTTGTCTTGCCCATCTTTGTTGTTTTTTCGGACTGTTCTTTTGGATTGTTTGTACATTTTCTTATGTATTTTTATGTATTTTCATGTATTCATATATTTTATTGAATGGTTGTTCTATAATTTCTAGATGCACCCCTGATGAAGTCTAGTTCCTAGATGAAACGCGTTGGGTTACTGTATTTCTTGTTGATGTTATCTCCGAATATTTAATGAGGAAGAATAAGGATACAACAGAAATGTTGCCTTCTTTCCTCCATATCCCATTGATGGATTTCTGTAGGAGAAACTTCATCATAATGTACATGTAATAATGATGGATATACTTCATGTTTCTGCATAATTGTTTTAATAAATTTTTATGAAAAGTACAGTCCGTTATGTGTTTTAAAAACCTGCATAAATATTGATTGCAAATCCTGTTAAGCAATAGTCTTTGTATAAGGGTATTTGTAAACCCCTGGGGCGCCATTTTTCCTCTTTTTCTATACTCTATTTTCTTTGCTCAGTTCCTCCTAACAAGGAACTCAGAGGAACCAGGCAGCCCATCCTAGAGATAGATATACCTAATCGCCTATTTTGAAACCAATTAGCGCAGGAGGAGAGTGTTTGTGGAGTTTATATATATATATATATATATATATATATATAAAAAAATCTATATCATTATATATTTCTTAAGATTTTTTTCAGAGATGTTCAAGGAACAAGCAAGGAGGCTTTCACTATCTGCACAGGAAGAAGACTCATCACAAAGACAGCAAGAACCCTCACCAACCGACCATTTGAGAGTTTCCCATGATGAAGCGGACTCCAGAGAAGAATCCAGCAGCAGGGCACCCAACTTCACAGATGAAGAAATGGACACCCTAATTAATCAGGTTGTTCATTACTCATTTCAGCTTTTTGGATCGTCGGCAACAAATGTTCAACACCAATTCAAGGGCACGACGTGGGATGAAATCTCTTATGCAGTTTCTTCGGAAGGTGGTTTCCAGCGAAGCACCGATAGTTGCAAGACGAGGTTATGCGACTGCAGAAGATCCATCAATCGCAAGATCCAAAAAGTACAAAAGTTATACAAGTATTGGGAGAAGATGGAGAATTTCTTTCTGATCGTCCAGGAAGAAATCTCAGGAACCAGTGCACAAGGTATGAATTTAAAAAAAAAATATATATATAATTTGAATACATTTTATTTTATACATTATTTTTTAAATTTGAATAATGTCCATAAATTTTTATTTCAAAAGGTGCAACAAAGGATTCGACACCAATGAAACATCGTAAGCCACAAATGGAAACAACACCAAAGAGGAAATCAAAATCTGAAGAGACAGGTGAGGAATATTTATTAGTGACCTTTTTTTTTAAACATGAAATTGCTAAATAATAACTATTTTCTTTAAATCAATATTACAGATTCTGAAAAAAAGGCAGAGAGAAGAGTTTCATTTGGAGGATTTTAACATATAACAACTGGAGGAAGTGCTGAGGAGCCAGGTAAGCAATCTCCTATATATTATCCCAGATATGTGACTAAGTTTCTGATGCTAGATGGAGTCACACCGCTTTTTGGACTCAGAGTCATAGATCTGGCCAATTACACACATGTCTCTCTCTCTCTCTCTCTCTCTCTCTCTCTCCACATGTGCTGCTCACTGTGCTGCTGCTGCTGCTGCTGTGAGGGGAGGATAGCATAGCGGGCGCCTCTCCTGCCCCTCAGTGTCTATCTTCATTTCTGCGTGGGTCCCCCAGCCAATCAGTGCTCACAGACCAGCAGCTATGGCTCCTGATTGGCTGCCGGAACATGAGCTATGATTGGATCACAAACATGCTCCTAACTGAAGATAGACACCAGCACCCCCGCCGGAGACCAAGGTGCAGGAGAGGCATACCCTGCGCTCTCCTCCCCTCACAGCAGCAGCATGGTGGGCAGCACACTGGCACTGTGGGTACATGTATATCTGGCACTAGGGGCATATCTGGCACTGAGGGCATATATGTATCTGGCACTGAGGGCATATCTGTATCTGGCACTGGGGCATATCTGTATCTGGCACTGACGGCATATCTGTAGCTGGCACTGGGTGCATTTTTTATGTACATTTTTTTTCTATTGTTTTTCTTAACATTTTAGAGACACAGAGGCAGCATCCAAACTCACTGATTGAGACAACAGTGCAAGCACAGCCACTGCAAGAAGAAACCTCATCCCAGAGGCAACCACAGCCACTGTAAGAAGAAAACTCATCCTACAGACACCCACAACCACTGCAAGAAGAAACCTCATCCCAGAGGCACCCTCCAGTCGAAGTCCAGCATCTTGTTCAAAGCCAAGAGCAAATTCCGGATATGGAAACATCTGGCAGTGTTGCAGCAGTCCTTGAATCTCGGACTCAGGAATCTACGCGAGAAGGTGTGAATTTGTTATGAATTTAGTAGTGTGTAATTGTGTTCAACAGCAATTTGTTGATCAAAACTAAAATATTAACTTGTATTACAGATTCACAGCTCAATCTTATCCTGGAGGCTTTGAAGAACATAGAGCAACATAGAGCTAAAGAAAGGCCAAAGGATTGATAGTAGTTTGGACAACATGCAGCAGAACATTGTCCAGATCAAGACAGCGGTTGTTCAACAAACTGATGCAATGATATTGGGGGTAATTCCAAGTTGATCGCAGCAGGATTTTTTATAGCAATTGGGCAAAACCATGTGCACTGCAGGGGAGGCAGATATAACATGTGCAGAAAGAGTTAGATTTGGGTGGGTTATTTTATTTCTGTGCAGGGTAAATACTGGCTTCTTTATTTTTACACTGCAAATTAGATTGCAGATTGAACACACCCCACCCAAATCTAACTCTCTCTGCACATGTTATATCTGCCTCCCCTGCAGTGCACATGGTTTTGCCCAATTGCTAACAAAAATTCTGCTGCGATCAACTTGGAATTACCCCCATTGATGGGTCGATACTACGATCAACTTGTCTCATTACATTTGTCGGTGGTGGGATATTGCAGGAGTATGCAGCAGAAGATAGAACAGATCAGCACCACACAAAATGAACAGAGGGATGGACAATCGAATTAGGACCAACTATGTAGACAATAGAATGATTCTCTGGCACAGATTTCATCGCAATGCCAACAGATTGGAAATAGTCTTCAAAGCATGCTACTGTGGCAACAACAGTGCAACGCAAATACCAGCATGATTTCAACAAAACCGAAGCTGATGACAGAAGGAGGAAGAAGATTGTACAGCGCACAACCACAGCAAGCAGAACAAAGTTCACAAGTCTCAACACCTTCAAACAGACCATTAATTGACCCAGAATGGTATGCTTGACAAGAGAGAGAGAGTATATGGCTTACCAAAGAGGATTGGTAGCAGTCCATAGTACAGCAGGAGATGTGAAACAGAGCCCAGCAGGAGTTGTTAGCAATAGCCCAGGAGGAGATGTGGAACAGAGCCCAGGAGGAGCAGGGCCAGAACCCAGGAGGAGCAGGGCCAGGGCTCAGGAGGAGCAAGCCACAGAACCAAAGGAGCCATACACAGAACCAAAGGAGCCATACACAGAACCAAAGGAGCCATACACAGAAGCACAGGAGCCATACACAGAAGCAAAGTAGCCAGACACAGAAGCAAAGGAGCAGGACACAGCCTAATTTAAAGGAACAATCGAAAATACTTTCTAGACTCCAATGTATTTACTTAAATGTATATATTCTATAATATTATCTGTAATAATAATAATAATAATAATAATAACAACAAATGAGCATTTTTTTTTTTTGGGTGTGCAAAGTTAGGGAAAGTAGAACTGACAAGAATTAAGGGACAGAGTTAGGAACAAGCAAAGCATGAATTAGAAAATACTCACTTGTGTTTTATTTTTCATTTAGCATCACGTCCATCACGACACTTGACCAAAAGAATTTGTGACACAGAAGACTTGGCAAGACAGAATCATTTAAGGGTCCAGTCTGCAAAATAAAGATAGAGACTGGCATTGAGCTTTGCGGTGGAGTTGCAAAGGGTAAATTGTTTAAACATTTTTTCCTCCCTCACAAGTTAGGTTTTTCTCTTTTATTTTTAATTTTTTGGGGGGGTGCTAAATTAGGGAAAGTAGAATTGACAAGGATTAAGGGAAAGAGCTAGGAACAAAAAAAATCATGATTTTGAAATTACTCACTTGTGTTTTATTTTTCATTTAGCATCACGTCCTTCACGACACTTGACCAGAAGAATTTGCGACACAGAAGACTTGGCAAGACAGAATCATCTAGGGGTCCATTATGAGAAGAGGAGAAAATGATGAGGCTGGCATAGAGCTATCAAGGAATGCTGCATCGGGTAAGTGTTATTTTTCCAAAAAACTTAAATAATGTTTGTTTCTTATTACTTAAGTTAGGGAAAGGTGAAATGTCAAGTATTTAGGGACAGACTTTGGCCCAAGCATGTCAGGATTTGGTATGAAACTACCATTTTTAAAAACATTTCTTTACTTTTGCAGCTTGTCCATTACAACACATGCAGGCAGAAGAACTGAAGACTTGACGACACAGAAGGGTGCAAGGGTACAGCCCGAAAAGAGAAGAGAATGAGAAGCCTGGCATAAAGCTAGCAAGGGATACTGCATCGGTAAGTTTGGCGCACCCAGAAAACAACATTTTGTTTTGTTTTTATTTTTTATTTTTTTTACTGTAGTTTAGGAAGAGAGTTGTGAAGTATGAAGGGACATGGTTAGGCATCAATATGGCAGTATTTGATAGTAACTCACCATTTACTTTTTTGCTCTCCTTTTGCAGCACGTCCATGATAGAAGAACTGAAGACTTTGGAAATAAAATAACTTTGCGGAACAGAAGCATGCTACAGTCCATGCTGAAGACATTACCAATAAAAGCATTATGTTACGTGCATCGATAAAACATATCCAAAATATGTCCATCCTATAAAAGAACTGCAAACACTCTAATCCATGCTCTCATTATCTCCCGCATTGATTATTGGAATAGTCTACTCACTGGTCTTCCCAAAATTAGACTCTCACCACTACAAATTATTATGAATGCAGCTGCGAGGCTAATAATCCTCGCTAGGTGTCCATCATCTGCAGATGCACTCTGTTAGTCCCTCCATTGGTTACCTGTATTCTACCGTATTCAATATAAAGAACTTTTATTCACACACAAACTACAGCAGCGTACATCAATTCGCTTATCTCAAAAAATCTCCCAACCCGATCTCTTCGCTCTTCACAAGATAAGCGTCTCTCATTCACACTCATTACTTGCTCCCACTCATGATTGAAGAGCTTTCTTCGGGCTGCATCCACTCTGTGGAATGCCCTACCATGTACAATAAGACTTTCCTCCAGTCTACAAACCTTCAAGCGTTCCCTGAAAACTCACCTTTTCAGTCAAGTGTATGAAATTCATGAACCGCCCACATAACTTTCATAAACCTTACTATCAAATTGCATCCACTCTGCACAGTCCACACATCCTCACATGTCTTCTCATGCTTCACTTTCCCTTCTTCTCGACCATGGTTCATCATTGCTGTATGACCATATCATACAGCCCAACATGAACCTTGGCAGTCTGGTGGACAACTATGCAATAGATAGCACCTATCCTTGTGTATCCATGCCTATTTCAGTATAGATTGTAAGCTTGCGAGCAGGGCCCTCCTACCTCTATGACTGTTTGTTATTACCCAGTTTTGATATATCATTGTTATTTTCAATTGTAAAGCGCAATGGAATTTGCTGCGCTATATAAGAAACTGTTAATAAATAAATAAATAATAAATAAATATAGTCAGAAAATACTATGCATTATTTGATTTTATAGTAATTAAATAAATAAAATATCTATAATAAAGTTTTAGTTTAGATTTAATATGAATTGAATAAAGATTATTTAATGTGATAGACTATATTTGTGAAATAAATGTACATTTATAGATGGAAAATGTCAGTATAATTGGCTGTAACGTGGTGTATCACAAAAAAAGGTATTGACATTGTTATTATTGTACTTTCAATAAATTTTTGGAAAGATTTACATCTGTGTATCTAATCTTGTCATATAATAAATGTGTAATGAAAATATTGATATTCCTCTTGACACATTTGGCACTTCAAACTATGGCAGAGGTTCCCAAACGCGGTCTTCAATACACAACATCGGTACAGGTTTTAAGCTTATCCATGGCTCAGAACATATGGTTATCTCAAGATGACAGAGGTACTACTAATTAAGCCAACAGTGGCAAAGCATGGATATACCTAAAACAAGGAGACTTGTGGTGCCTTGAGGAACGTGTTTGGGAACCTGAACTGTGGTGAATACTCATTAATTGTTGTATTTAACATATACTGCCATTGGGCCATTTATAGTAAAATTAATTTTAACAAACATGTCCAATTGCATTTTCAAAAATAGTCTTAATGAAGAAAGTACACATTAGCATCAGGGCCGATGAAGGGTGGGCAAAGGGGACCCCTGTACTGGGCACCATTTATTTTATAGCGCATCAAATTCCATTGCGCTTTAATATATATATATATATATAATTGACCCAAATATGCAGCGGCACTCAGAGACTCATAGTATGTGTAAAAAACGTGCAAAATTTATTCCATGTTACAAATTGTTCAGGCCTGAGGAGGACCCGCTGTAACAGTTTGGATGATTTGGGATGGTGCCTCATTGGTTTGCCTTGCACGTTCCTTTATCGCTGCCTTAGCTAGGTCCACAATGGTCTTTTTGGGTAGGGGAGAGTGAGTATGCTTACCGTGAGTGTTCAGTTAGTGTTGTCTGGCCACAATAGTTGTTTTGGCAAAGCAGGAACACGGGCCTGTCTTCCTCTCTGTGCAGTGCCCATAGGCAAAGTCACTGCACTGCTTGTTTTTAGCCAGGAGATATCCATCGATGTTCAATAACATTTCTGTTGGTGGAGCTGGTGATGGTGATGGTGTTGCTGATGGTACTGGTGATGGCGATGGTGTTGCTGATGGTGACGGTAACGGTGCTGGTGTTGGTGGTGGTGATGGTGTTGGTGGTGCTGGTGATGGTGTTGGTGGTGCTGGTGCTCTCGCTTCATCTGCCATCTTAGAAGAAAAAATATCTATAGCATATACCACAGAATACTTTATCCGAATGTTAAATGAGTGTTCTAATGTGCATGGCCTGCACACGGACTTTAATAGGGTTCAAAATGGGCAGACGATTGACACTTTTGAAAAAAAATCTAACAATTGAAACAACCAATTAAAATATCTTCTTTTGAAAAGAGTGGGATGGTTTTAAAATAACCGTTGTTACTTGCATAGATAATGGGTGCAAAATAACAAAATGGGTATAGGTCAAAATAATCAGGTTAGACATACTGAAGCCAACAATAGTATGTGGGTCTTTTTTTGGTGGTGTGGGGGTTAACCGATTAGAAAATATCTAACAAAAGCAGGGTGACTAGGGGGGATGGTGGCGGCATCTAGGTTTAGACGGGTCTTGGGTGCATAGAGGGGCAGCTTTGCAAGTGTGCAGCAGGGGTGAAGGAGGGTGCCCAGGGGTGCTGACAGACATAGGTGGACGCATGAAGGGGGTTACAGTGCTACCAGACCGGGGAGCAGTGCAAGGGCATTTTGTCACTTGTGGTGCCACGGTAAAAAAGTACGGACTGCAGACCACTCTGAACTGGGGTGTATAGCTATGCATCTAAATGTATGAGAAGATAAGATATGCAGCGCTATAAACTGGAAATATAAATGTAAATATAAATAATTTATTAAAAGGGTTTAAATTGTAATATCACATAAGTACTTATGTAGTAACATACAGTAGCTACTTTTGAAAAATTTCTTAGCATAAAACAAAACGCCAAACTCAGCACAGCAAATCAAAATTGAATAGTATCATATATAGAAGCCTCACATGATCCTTGGTTTAAAGTAGAGATGAGCGGGTTCGGTTTCTCTGAATCCGAACCCGCCAGAACTTCATGTTTTTTTTCACGGGTCCGAGCGACTCGGATCTTCCCGCCTTGCTCGGTTAACCCGAGCGCGCCCGAACGTCATCATGACGCTGTCGGATTCTCGCGAGGCTCGGATTCTATCGCGAGACTCGGATTCTATATAAGGAGCCGCGCGTCGCCGCCATTTTCACACGTGCATTGAGATTGATAGGGAGAGGACGTGGCTGGCGTCCTCTCCGTTTAGACACTTGATTTACTAATTTTGGGGAGCATTAGGAGTACTACTCAGTAGTGTACAGTGCAGAGTTTTGCTGATAGTGACCAGTGACCACCACTTTTATTTATAATCCGTTCTCTGCCTGAAAAAAGCGATACACAGCACACAGTGACTCAGTCACATACATACCATATCTGTGTGCACTGCTCAGGCTCAGGCCAGTGTGCTGCATCATCTATATATATTATATATCTGTCTGACTGCTCAGCTCACACAGCTTATAATTGTGGGGGAGACTGGGGAGCACTACTGCAGTGCCAGTTATAGGTTATAGCAGGAGCCAGGAGTACATAATATTATATTAAAATTAAACAGTGCACACTTTTGCTGCAGGAGTGCCACTGCCAGTGTGACTAGTGACCAGTGACCTGACCACCAGTATATAATATTAGTAGTATACTATCTCTTTATCAACCAGTCTATATTAGCAGCAGACACAGTACAGTGCGGTAGTTCACGGCTGTGGCTACCTCTGTGTCGGCACTCGGCAGCCCGTCCATAATTGTATATACCAGTGACCTAACCGTGGTTTTTTTTTCTTTCTTTATACATACATACTAGTTACGAGTATACTATCTCTTTATCAACCAGTCTATATATTAGCAGCAGACACAGTACAGTGCGGTAGTTCACGGCTGTGGCTACCTCTGTGTCGGCACTCGGCAGCCCGTCCATAATTGTATATACCAGTGACCTAACCGTGGTTTTTTTTTCTTTCTTTATACATACATACTAGTTACGAGTATACTATCTCTTTATCAACCAGTCTATATATTAGCAGCAGACACAGTACAGTGCGGTAGTTCACGGCTGTGGCTACCTCTGTGTCGGCACTCGGCAGCCCGTCCATAATTGTATATACCAGTGACCTAACCGTGGTTTTTTTTTCTTTCTTTATACATACATACTAGTTACGAGTATACTATCTCTTTATCAACCAGTCTATATATTAGCAGCAGACACAGTACAGTGCGGTAGTTCACGGCTGTGGCTACCTCTGTGTCGGCACTCGGCAGCCCGTCCATAATTGTATATACCACCTAACCGTGGTTTTTTTTTCTTTCTTTATACATACATACTAGTTACGAGTATACTATCTCTTTATCAACCAGTCTATATATTAGCAGCAGACACAGTACAGTGCGGTAGTTCACGGCTGTGGCTACCTCTGTGTCGGCACTCGGCAGCCCGTCCATAATTGTATATACCACCTAACCGTGGTTTTTTTTTCTTTCTTTATACATACATACTAGTTACGAGTATACTATCTCTTTATCAACCAGTCTATATATTAGCAGCAGACACAGTACAGTGCGGTAGTTCACGGCTGTGGCTACCTCTGTGTCGGCACTCGGCAGCCCGTCCATAATTGTATATACCACCTAACCGTGGTTTTTTTTTCTTTCTTTATACATACATACTAGTTACGAGTATACTATCTCTTTATCAACCAGTCTATATATTAGCAGCAGACACAGTACAGTGCGGTAGTTCACGGCTGTGGCTACCTCTGTGTCGGCACTCGGCAGCCCGTCCATAATTGTATATACCACCTAACCGTGGTTTTTTTTTCTTTCTTTATACATACATACTAGTTACGAGTATACTATCTCTTTATCAACCAGTCTATATATTAGCAGCAGACACAGTACAGTGCGGTAGTTCACAGCTGTGGCTACCTCTGTGTCGGCACTCGGCAGCCCGTCCATAATTGTATATACCACCTAACCGTGGTTTTTTTTTCTTTCTTTATACATACATACTAGTTACGAGTATACTATCTCTTTATCAACCAGTCTATATATTAGCAGCAGACACAGTACAGTGCGGTAGTTCACGGCTGTGGCTACCTCTGTGTCGGCACTCGGCAGCCCGTCCATAATTGTATACTAGTATCCAATCCATCCATCTCCATTGTTTACCTGAGGTGCCTTTTAGTTGTGCCTATTAAAATATGGAGAACAAAAATGTTGAGGTTCCAAAATTAGGGAAAGATCAAGATCCACTTCCACCTCGTGCTGAAGCTGCTGCCACTAGTCATGGCCGAGACGATGAAATGCCAGCAACGTCGTCTGCCAAGGCCGATGCCCAATGTCATAGTACAGAGCATGTCAAATCCAAAACACCAAATATCAGTAAAAAGCCTCTTTTTTTCTTTGCGTCATGTGCTGTTTGGGGAGGGTTTTTTGGAAGGGCCATCCTGCGTGACACTGCAGTGCCACTCCTAGATGGGCCCGGTGTTTGTGTCGGCCACTAGGGTCGCTAATCTTACTCACACAGCTACCTCATTGCGCCTCTTTTTTTCTTTGCGTCATGTGCTGTTTGGGGAGGGTTTTTTGGAAGGGACATCCTGCGTGACACTGCAGTGCCACTCCTAGATGGGCCCGGTGTTTGTGTCGGCCACTAGGGTCGCTAATCTTACTCACACAGTCAGCTACCTCATTGCGCCTCTTTTTTTCTTTGCGTCATGTGCTGTTTGGGGAGGGTTTTTTGGAAGGGCCATCCTGCGTGACACTGCAGTGCCACTCCTAGATGGGCCCGGTGTTTGTGTCGGCCACTAGGGTCGCTAATCTTACTCACACAGCTACCTCATTGCGCCTCTTTTTTTCTTTGCGTCATGTGCTGTTTGGGGAGGGTTTTTTGGAAGGGCCATCCTGCGTGACACTGCAGTGCCACTCCTAGATGGGCCCGGTGTTTGTGTCGGCCACTAGGGTCGCTAATCTTACTCACACAGCTACCTCATTGCGCCTCTTTTTTTCTTTGCGTCATGTGCTGTTTGGGGAGGGTTTTTTGGAAGGGACATCCTGTGTGACACTGCAGTGCCACTCCTAGATGGGCCCGGTGTTTGTGTCGGCCACTAGGGTCGCTTACCTTACTCACACAGCGACCTCGGTGCAAATTTTAGGACTAAAAATAATATTGTGAGGTGTGAGGTATTCAGAATAGACTGAAAATGAGTGTAAATTATGGTTTTTGAGGTTAATAATACTTTGGGATCAAAATGACCCCCAAATTCTATGATTTAAGCTGTTTTTTAGTGTTTTTGGAAAAAAACACCCGAATCCAAAACACACCCGAATCCGACAAAAATAATTCGGTGAGGTTTTGCCAAAACGCGTTCGAACCCAAAACACGGCCGCGGAACCGAACCCAAAACCAAAACACAAAACCCGAAAAATTTCAGGCGCTCATCTCTAGTTTAAAGTCCATGGAAATTTTTGCCACAGTCCCAGGGATGCATAAAACACTGATTAGGTGTTGAGAGTCCTTGTGGAGTAAATTGCACAGACCTTTAGAGGATACACCTTGATGAAGCTGTTGACACAGCGAAACGCGTCAGTTTTGGAGAAGCCTACACCACTATTCCTATTGATGTCCTGGAACAACGCCTAGAAGTCCATCATTTATGAACAGGGATACACTGTCGTCCACACTAAGGAGTACAGGACCTAGCTTTTTCGAGAACTCTGACACCCAGATCTAAGCTCTAAAGGTCTGTGCAATTTACTCCACAAGGACTCTCAACACCTAATCAGTGTTTTATGCACCCCTGGGACTGTGGCAAAAATTTCCATGGACTTTAAACAAGGATCATGTGAGGCTTCTATATATGATACTATTCAATTTTGATTTGCTGTGCTGAGTTTGGCCCCTTTTATTTTATGCTAAGAAATTTTTCTAAAGTAGCTACTGTGTGTTACTACATAAGTACTTATGTGATATTGCAATTTAAACCCTTTTAATAAATTATTTATATTTACATTTATATTTCCAGTTTATAGCGCTGCATATCTTATCTTCTCAATTGTTTTCCAAGGGGGTGACTATCCATTAAGCAGCTGCTTTAAGTCAAACACCTCAATTTACAAGCGCCGGACTAATTACGTTGGTAATCTTTTTCCTGATGCATCTAAATGTAGTCAGGCAGCGAGGTGACTAGGGGGATAGTGGCAGCATCTAGGTTTAGACAGGTCTCGGGATGCTTGGAGGGGCAACGTTGCAAGTGTGCAGCAGGGGCAAATGGAGGGTGCCAGGGGGTGCTGGCCATCATGCTTGGATGGACTGTGGCGACAGGTATATGGCGCATGCTAGGGTGACAGTGAATATAGAGATTTATATGCTTGTAGAGATTATACAGCTCAATGTAATTCTGTCCGGTGTGAACAGGCAAAGAACTGTGGCGACAGGTGTGTGCGACATGCTTTTTTTAGGGTGACAGTTAATAGGATTCATTTACAATGTTTTCAGATGCGATTTGTGTAGCCTGGCGTTAGAATAGACGGGAGCAAGGGGAGGAAGATAAGTTTTGAGGAATGAGATCATTAATTTTTTTTATGTTTGCAGAGATCAAGATGGTACATTGGGTGTATAGCTGGGGCTCTAAATGTGTGGTAATTGTAGTGGCAGGTTGCAAAAGTTGCGCGTCTAGATATAGTCAGGCAGCGGGGTGACTAGGGAGGATGGTGACGGCGTCTAGGTTTAGACGGGTCTTGGGGTGCTTGGGGGGAAGCGTTGCAAGTGTGCAGAAGGGGTGAAGGGAGGGTGCGCGGTGGTACTGGCAATCATGCTTGGGTGGTGCTGCGGGTGGTTTTAAAGCTACCAAAGAGGATAAGAGTCCGGATGGCACTGGGGTGTATAGAGTCCGGACAGGCAGCGGTGTGACTAGGGGGGATAGTGGCGGCATCTAGGTTTAGACAGGTCTCGGGTTGGCTGGGGGGAGGCAGCATTGCAGGTGTGCAGTAGGGGTGAAGGTGGGTGCCCGGGGGTGCTGGCAGACATGGGTGGGGGCATGAAAGGGGTTACAGTGCTACCAGAGCGGGGAGCAGTGCCAGGGCATTGTGGTACTTGTAGTGCCACTGTAAATAATAGAGCGCTGACAGCATTGGGGTGTATAGCTAGGAGTCTAAATGTATACAGGCAGCGGGGTGACTAGGGGGGGTGGAGGCGGCGTCTAGGTTTAAACGGGTCTCAGGGTGGCTGGGTGGGCAGCAATGCAGGTGTGCAGCAGGGGTGAAGGTGGGTGCCCGGGGGTGCTGGCAGACATGGGTAGGGGCATTAAAGGGGTTACAGTGCTAATAGAGCGGGGAGCAGTGCCATGGCATTGTGGTACTTGTAGTGGCACTATTACCAGTAGGGTCAGCCGGACCGCTCGAGCCACTATTAACATCCATGGTTGTAGATAGTGGGGATTGGTCTGTTGACAGTCGACCTATTAGCTGACAACCTACTATGCGTCGAGCTATGTGCCGTCGATCTATTAGCGGGTCGACCTATCAGCGGGTCGATCTATTAGTGGTTAACCTACCTGCGGATCAACAATGTACAGGTCGACCTTTGTGCTGTCGATCTATTAGCGGATGACATTTGCCATTGATCTATTGGCGGTCAATCTATTTGCCATCGGTCTATTGGTGGTCGACCTATTTGCAGTCGATCTCTTGGCGGTCGACCTATTTACGATCTATTTCTGTCTATTTCATTCGGTTGTCGATTATTTGATTGTCGACCTATGTATGTTGTCTATCTTGTACTTGTCGACCTTGTGCATGTGTCGATGCTGCCAGTGTCTATATTCTATATGTGTCGACCTAGTGGTTTTAGATGTGGTGTTGTCAATCTTAGGATTGTCAATCTTATTGCGGTCAACCTAACGACCGTAACCCCTTCTACCAAAGCTTAGAATTGTTTTTATTTTTTTCTGCGAATAAGGCAATGGCAAACTAAGTTTTTTTTAAACAAACGTTTGTTGTAAAATATTTGTACATATTTCTCGTCTGTGCTTTGTTATTCTATGAAAAATCACAATTTATGTTTTATAAGATTAAATTACGTTATAAAATATTTTTATCCATTATTAATATTTTTTTACTATTGATGTTATTGTTATTTATTACATGTTATTGTTTAAATGATATTAAAAACATGCATTTACAATTGTGCATTACCATACATAAAATTAAAAATACCTGAAAATAAGCCTATTGTGGCCATTGAGATTTGAAAGCACTTCTACTAATGAATACCACATACAGATGGGTCCACGGTTATCTTGACAAGTTTTCTGCGCCTAGGCACAACATGACTTATTAGCATTAACCCTTCATCTATTGTTCTCAGCTGCAATACAATCAGGGCCGGATCCAGCCCTTTTTTTTCGCTCCGGGCGGAAAATAGGGGCATGGCTTCATACAGAGGGCATGGTCAGTTACGCCCCCTGTAGAGTTGTGCCCCCATTTGTGCCCCCTGTAGGAGTAGCGCCGCTTACACACAAAATAAAAAATTATACTTACTATCCCCGCTCCTGATTCCCGACCACGGCAGACCTCCGCCGGCGCCGCTCCTCTCCTCGGATCTATGGGACAGATAGACACTAGAGGGCAATTATGACCTCTAGCAACTGTGTCAGTTCCACAATGCTGTGCGGTGCCCGATGATGTCATTGCGCACCGCACAGCAAAGGTCCTCTCCGCTAAGGGAAAATAGACGGATAGCGTCTCGTTCCCTTCACAGCGGGGGACCAGCGGCGGACACAGTGGACACAGCGGGAGGCACAGTAGCGGATCTTGCCATGGTGCGGCGCCCTCCGGATGGCGCCAGCGCCCTCCGGATGGCGCCAGCGCCCTCCGGAAAGGGGGCGCCCCGGGCAAAAGTCCTGCTTGCCCATGGCAAGATCCGCTACTGAATACAATACAAAGAACAATACAGCAGGGGATTAAGTCATTACAGCAGGGGATTAAAGGTCAAGATAAATGTGGACCCATCTGTACGTTTATAATTATTTATAATTAGAGATGAGTGGTTCTGATTCTGTGGAAACAGAACAGCTCCGAACATGACTGGCTCGAGAGTTCGCGATCCTGGCCCGCAAATGTCACAATAAGCTCAGGAGTGCGTAAGAGGACGAACCTCATCATCCCGTGTCGGATTTCTCGCAAGACTTCAAGTCTATAAAGGCTTGACGTCATGCGGCTCTGCGCCATTTTCCTGCACGCTTCCACGCTGCGAGGAGCTCTGCTGTGGGATTCTTTCAGTCTGTCCTTTTCAGTGCAGGCTCACAGATACTCTGCTGTCACTGGCCATCAGGGTCTTTCAGGGTCAATCAGGCCTGTGTCAGTGCGTCCCCCAAAAAATAAAACAAAAAAACTTTTTTTTTTTGCTTTTTTACATTGTTTGTTGTGTGCAAAATAAATGCACACTAGTACACCATAGTTACTTGTATTTAGTACCGTGTGTTAAATCGGTCTGACTGAACGCAGTGTGGGACAAGCTGCGTTCCCCCAAAAATAAAAAAACAATTCTTTGCTTTTTACATTGTTTGTTGTGTGCAAAATAGATGCACACTAGTATACCATAGTTACTTGTATTTAGTACCGTGTGTTAAAGTGGTCTGACACAACGCAGTGTGGCACAATCTGCTTCACCCCAAAAAATAAAACAAAAATAATTTGTTTGCTCATCTTTCCATTGTTTGTTGTGTGCACTGCACCCGTGGTTTGTTAATTGTGATCTGTGAATTCAAAAATGGATAACAGTTTACAGAACCAAATACTAGTGCTCCAGCTGCTTCCACCAATCATGATGCAGATTTAATGTCATCTAGTACTAAAGCTGATGCTCAAGGGCATAGACAGGTTTACACAACTGGTAAAGAAAAAAAGGCCTCAAGCAGTAAGAAAAAGAATGTTGGTTCATGTAGAAAAACTTCAAATTGCCAACATGCCATTCACATCACGCAGTGGCAAGGAAAGACTCAGGGCTTGGCATATATTTATGATTGATGATTCTGCAACTGTTAGTGAGGCATCTTCTGCCTCTCGTGACAATAATAGACCTTGTCATTCAAACTTTATAGGTGTAAAAAAATTGATAACCACTAAGGCAGCAAAACAAACTGCGAAATTCAGAAACAGAAATTTCAAAAATCCCTGAGGAGAATCCAATTGTGTCCCCAAATCCTATGTTTGAGCCTAAACTCTCAGAAAAGCTGCCTTCCACTGTTACTACTCCCTCTATATGTGTGGAGATGAGCA
Organism: Pseudophryne corroboree; assembly: GCF_028390025.1. Classification (NCBI taxonomy): domain Eukaryota; kingdom Metazoa; phylum Chordata; class Amphibia; order Anura; family Myobatrachidae; genus Pseudophryne; species Pseudophryne corroboree. Next base: position 552,885,996 of record NC_086444.1, read on the forward strand.
GCATAAGTATTACTGGTGACCTAGCTGTTGAAGATGCCACGGTGGAGATACAAGAGGATGAGGGGGGTATTTGTGTAGCAGATGATGGCACTAATGATGACCTTGAGGATGAGAATGCGGATGTTGTGTGTATAAGTCAGGCACAAGTGGAAGAATCTGTTGACCATGATAATACAGCCATTGTCATGCCTGGGCATCAGACCAACAAATCCACCTCTTATGTGTGGAATTATTTTCACCCATATCCTGAAAACATTTGCCAAGCCATCTGTAGACTTTGTGGAAACAAAGGGGGTAATTCCAAGTTGATCGCAGCAGGACATTTTTTAGCAGTTGGGCAAACCCATGTGCACTGCAGGGGAGGCAGATATAACATGTGCAGAGAGAGTTAGATTTTGGGTGGGGTGTGTTCAATCTGCAATCTAATTTGCAGTGTAAAAATAAAGCAGACAGTATTTACCCTGCACAGAAATAAAATAACCCACCCAAATCTAACTCTTTCTGCACATGTTATATCTGCCTCCCCTGCAGTGCACATGGTTTTGCCCAATTGCTATCAAAAATCCTGCTGCGATCAACTTGGAATTACCCCCATAATAAGTTGAAGTAGGGATGTTAAGCATTTAGGAACCTCCACCCTATTACGTCATCTGCTGCGAGCTCATGGCAGGTGTAGGGTGTCAGAAACTGTTGCTAAGAAAATAACAACATGCAGTCCAGCAGCAAATGTCTCCCTTCTCTCTACTAAAACCCAGCACCTGCGATCTCCACCACCAACAACCTTCATCCTCAACCTCATTATCCTCAGTTTTGACCAGAGATGGTCGTGAAACCAATTTGTTTATATTAGGTGAATCCTCCCCTTTCCAGGATTCCGCAGAAGAATCCTTAAGTGCAAGGACTACTGATGCTGGTTCTGCTGCTGCTGCTGGGGTTAGTTCATCATCCCAGAAGTGGACCAAGAAAACTGCTAGTACTAGTTGTATTAGCAATGGTTGGCAAGGAGAAACAAGTATGTCAGTTCTCACCCAGTCACACAGCGTATCACTAATGCCATGACTGCTTGGATAGTAACAGATCTGCGTCCAATATCTGCCATTAATACAGTTGGCTTTATGTAGTTAATGGAGGCCGCGTGTCCACGGTACCAAATTCCAGCTTGGTTCCATTTCACCAGAAAGGCCATTCCTCGGCTGTACCAGGACATTAAGAAAAACCTCATTCACGTCCTAAAAATGCCATTGTAGCCAATGTCCACTTAACCACAGATATGTGGACAAGCAGGAGCGGGCAAACTAAAGATTATATGAGTGTGACAGCCCACTGGGTGGTTGAATCACCTCTAGCAGCAGCAGTACTAGCTAGCAAACATTGCCAACTCATTCAAAGGCAGGCTACTCTGTGTATCACCAGAGAAAATAAGGGATGTGATAGCAACATGACTTCACCCACTTGGACTCTCCTCAGGATTTGTAATTTCGGATAATGCAAATAATATCGTGAAAACATTACAGCTGGGTAAATTCCAACACATCCCCTGTTTTGCTCACATGATAAACCTGGTGGTTCAGCGTTTAAAAAAAAAATGACAGGGGCGTGCAAGAGATGCTGTCTGTAACCCGAAAGATTTCGGGGCATTTTCGGCATTCCGCAACAGCATGCAGGAGATTGCAGCAGCTGCAAGAAGAGTAGAATCTTCCCTTCCATCAACTGAAGCAAGAGGTGGTGAAAAGGTGGAACTCCACCCTTCATATTCTTCAGTGGATGGAGGAGCAGCAGAAAGCCATTCATATATATACAACAAGCCTTGACTTTGGGAGAAGAAATTACTTTCTGTCTTGTGCAAGGTGCTCAAACCCTTCGAAGTATCCACCTGTAAAGTCAGTTCCAACACTGCTAGTTTAAGACATGTGGTTTTCTTAATTAGGCTTTTGGAAAAACAGCTGGAGAAATTGAAGGAGGAGTTAAAACAAGGCGAATCTGCAAAATATGCTGGACTTGTAGATCAAGCCCTTTTTTTGCTAAGCAAGGATACAAGGGTGGAAATATTTTGAAATCGGATCACTACATTTTGGCAACCGTACTTGATCCTAGGTTCAAGTCATATGTGTTGTCTTTCTTTCCAAATGACACAGATCTTAAGAGATGTAAAGATCTCCTGGTGAGCAAGTTGGCAGCTGAAGTGATGTCTCCTCCTTCAATTTCTTCCGAAACAGCCAGGAAAAAACTAAGTTTTCCCAAAATACCTAGTGGGGATGCAGAGCAGTTCAAAGACCATTTTGACATCTGGTCAGGTCTAGATGAATTTCCCAGTAGTGACACCTCTACTGTAACTCCATCTGATATGGTCAGCATCCAAAGAATGGTGGAGGATTACTTTCATGACACCATAAAAGTAGGCATGTCACAGAGTCCCATGGCGTACTGGAAGGAAAAAAAAGTCAATATGGAGGCCCTTGTACAAACTGGCATTGTATTACTTAAGTTGCCCACCCTTTTTTACACATTAGGCAGACAGAGTCCCCCATTTTTAAACAGTAGGCAGGCAGAGTTCCCCTTTTTTACACATTAGGCAGAGTCCCTTATTTTTTTATTACACATTATGCAGTAGAGTCCCCCTTTTTTCCACATTACAGTAGCAGAGTCCCACTTTTTACACATTTAGCAAGCAGAGTCCACCTTTTTTCCCACTTTACATCAGCGGAGTCCCCTTTTTTTACACATTAGGCAGGGTCCCCCTTTTTAGACATTAATTAAGCAAGCAGAGTCCACCTTTTTTTCACATGACATCAGCAGAGTCCCCCTTTTTTACACATTAGGCAGGCAGAGTTCCCCTTTTTTTACACATCAGGCAGACAGAGTCCCTTATTTTTTTTACACATTATGGCAGTAGAGTCCCCCTTTTTTACACATTACAGTAGCAGAGTCCCACTTTTTACACACTAAGCAAGCAGAGTCCACCTCTTTTTGCACATTACATCAGCAGAGTCCCCTTTTTTTACACATTAGGCAAGGTCCCCTTTTTTACACATTAGGCAGGCAGAGTCCCTCTTTTTTACAAAATTATGGCAGTAGATTCCCCCTTTTTTACACATTACAGTAACAGAGTCCCCATTTTTACACATTAAGCAGACAGAGGTAGGGTGTGTCTGTTTGTGTGTGTGTTTTTTTTTACTCGCCTGTGGGGAAGCCACAATCCAGCATCCACATAACGCAGGCACACTCCTCGGGGACGGCAGCTGCTGCATCGCTTTGGTGCCTTATACAGTGGAAGATACACACAGCCAGCGGCACAAGCTGTACTCAGGGCCGGAGTGGGGGGAGCAACAAAGCTCCGCAGCCCTTACCAGTGACAGTACAACAGAGTCGGCGGTGCCAGTGGGACTCAGCATGGAGTGGGGGGATGACTGCTCTCACATGATGGCTATGCAAGAGCTCCGCTCCCACTCCCTTGCAGACACAGTGGAACTTATGGATGGCTGGATAGGGGGAAAGTGTGACATGTGCTGCCAGATGGCGTCTACAATAGCGCTCAGTGGCAGGGACACAAGGGGCAGTGGAACACAAGCACCAAAGACACAAGAGGCAGTACACAAGTGCCGGTGGCAGGACTTGAAGTAATAACTTGCTGGTGAAAATGGCCGTATGGGGGTGTGATGCCAGATGGTGTGCCTTTAGTGCATTTGCGCTGTAGGCAAGGCACCATCGGCACACACCTAGTTACGGCCCTGGTTCTTGGTGTCTAGTAGCAGGACTAGAGGTGATACTCAGGTTCCATTTCCAGTTTTGTGTATCAGTGTGTAGGTTCCAGTTCTGTTGCCGCCCACAGTCCTGAGTTTCTCACTCCTCACTTCTTAATTGTAGATTCCAGTTTTAGCACATTTCAGTTCTGAGTCTTTGCTTGTTATTTCTCTCTGAGATTTTTCAGTAGTGGGATCCAGTAGTGAGTTCCTGGATTCAAGTTTCAGAGTTGAGCACTTCATGACTGGTTCCAGATTCCTAAAGCTGCGAGTTCCAATTCCATTTTCTGACCTACTGTAAATGCTAATGTTAATGTTCCTTCACTGCTGCCAGTGCTAACCTGGGTTTTGGTACTTCTCAGAAAAGCAGAGGCTCCCACTTTCAGCTTCACTACTGCTTCAGCTAGACCCAATGGTGCTAATATGGATCAACAAATACAGAGGACCATGACAGATTTAACACAGCATTTGTTCTTGCAACACACAATCACATAGCTACATTATTTTTGGGACAAAAGGTTTCTGATGGTGTGAATTATACTTAGCAAAGTAAGAGTAAAGTAAAAGTAAAGTTTAAAAAAAAAACTGTTCAGTAGTGACTGCCTGACCTGCCACCTACTTTAGGTGCTCTGAGTGTCACCTGGCCTGATGGTAACAAGACCCCCTACATGCTCCCTGTCTATTACATAATATGGGGGATGAGGCTGAAAAGTACAATATCAGAAACATTGTCTGGACCATATAGCAAAATTCCACCCAATTGTCAAGGCAGATGAACCTAGATTTGAATAGTTCAAAAGTGTGTTCTATCACTAATATAGTGGATTTGCATGCCTCATTGTATTTCTGCTCAACAGGAGTCTGCAGAAGTGACAATGGAGTCAGAAGTCAGGAGCACCAGCCATAGCATAAATCATCTGCTAGGCAACACAAAACAATGGTGGTGGTGACTAATAATAATAATAATAATAATAATAATAATAATAATAAAATAATAATAATAATGTACACTGCTCAAAAAAATAAAGGGAACACTAAAATAACACATCCTAGATCTGAATGAATTAAATATTCTTATTAAATACTTTGTTCTTTACATAGTTGAATGTGCTGACAACAAAATCACACAAAAATTATCAATGGAAATCTAATTTATTAACCCATGGAGGTATGGATTTGGAGTCACCCTCAAAATTAAAGTGGAAAAACACACTACAGGCTGATCCAACTTTGATGTAATGTCCTTAAAACAAGTCAAAATGAGGCTCAGTAGTGTGTGTGGCCTCCACGTGCCTATATGACCTCCCTACAATCTCCTGATGAGGTGGCGGATGGTCTCCTGAGGGATCTCCTCCCAGACCTGGACTAAAGCATCCGCCAACTCCTGGACAGTCTGTGGTGTAACCAGGGCCGGCGCTACCATTAGGCAGCTTTAGGCAGCTGCCTATGAGCGCCGGCACTTGAAGGGCGGCGCTGAGAAAAAAGAAAAAAATTAAAGGTTGTGTTCCGCAATCACCATGAAGGATTTGTCGGGCCGGGGCTGGAGCCGCGTGTACGGAGCCTGTCCCCGCCTCCCCCACCTGCGTCTCTCTCTTCCCCCCTCCCCTGTCCTGACGACCGGGGAGAACATCTGCTCCCCCTGCCGGGATCTCAATACTTGCAGGGAGCCACAGGAGTCCGAGGAGGAGACCACGAGCGGAGGGGCGGCACCTTTATCCAAGGCGACAAGGGGAGAACTGATCTATCCCCCCTCCCAGCCCTGACTGGCCCTGACTAGCGGCGACGGTGGAGAGTTCAAGCTCGGCGTGGAGGTGCGGCACTCACAGGTAAGGAAATACTTATTCACAGGGGCATCAGAACGGGGGGGGGGGGCAAGGGGGCATCGGAACGGGGGGGCAAGGGGGCATCGGAACGGAGGGGGGGCAAGGGGGCATCTCGCTCACCCCAAATACGAAAAGCGCCATCCACCTGGATCCGGACCGCAATCCCCTGCCTGTGATTGCCGCCGCCACCAGCAGCTGCAGCCCGACCATCACGCGGAGTAGAGAGCGCCATGTTATGGAGGGCGCTGCCGCTCTTCTCGACTCCCGTGGGGCCGCCTGCCAGCTGTGTGTGGAGTCCATGGCATTGAACTCCGTGCAAGTCCAGGTGCTGCTGTGCTCCGAGGCTGAGCAGGAACTCTGCATAGTTCCCTCCCCCAGCAAAGGGACACACTCCCGGCCATTAGAGATGCAATGAGCAGTTCTGCAGAGGGAGGGAGAATCAATCACAGCCGGCCTCCCCCTCCTCTCTCCCTTTCTTCCGCGCTGTGTGTAAAGCACAAATGGGAAGAGTGTGGCAGCAGGGAGCTGTGTTGAGATGCTGGCTAGGAAGCAACTGCGGAGTGCCAGCAGCAGTTTCACAGCACCTTCTTCTTCTTCTTCTTGCACCACTGGCTCTCTGCACACCGATGAAGAAGACACTGAAGCGTGGCCAATATCATAGTACCTGCAGAGAGTGGAGTCCTGTCCCTGGTAACCAGCCTGGGGAGGTGAGATTGGCTATTATAGGTCTGCTGGCTGCAGGGTAACATGGAGGTTCAGTAAGGCAGGGTGTAGGAGGACATGGGGGTGCAGCAAAGAAGGGTGACATGGGGTGCAGTAAGGTAGGGTGCATGCCTGGTGTCATGGGGGTGCAGTAAAGCAGTGTGCAAAGTGATATTAAGTGCTGTATGGCTGAGTGCAGGGTGACATGTGGGGTATGTAGTTGTGATCCCGGTGTTTGGCATCCCGACAGTCAGAATACAAGCGCCGGTCCGTGGCAGATTTGAAATAGTAGCACCATGTTCATAGGAGCCGCAGTGCCGCCGACCACAGCCTCCTCCTCCTTGCAACGCTGCCGCCCTCTGCCTCCTCTTCCACTACACCGCCGCCACCCTCAGCCGCCCCGTCGCCGCCGTAAGTCCTTCTCTACACCTCTGCCTCCTCTGGACCACATCGCAGACAACAGCATCCTCAGCACCGCCGCTGCTAAATAGGTAATCTCACCCTGCTGCCTTTCTCTCTCCCTAGTCCCTACTGTATGCCCTTACTGTCCCTCTCTCTGCCCCTATGTCCCTGCTGTCACTCTCCCTGTCCCTCTGTCACTTCCTATCCCTGATGTCACTTTCCCTGTCCCTCTGTCACTCTCCCTGTCTCTATGTTCCTACTGTCATGCTCTCTGAATTTTGTCTCATTCCATGTGGCATAATGTGATTTTGGCTCATACCGTGTGCTTTAATGTGAATTTTAGCTCATTCTATGTGCTATAATGTGAATTTCAGCTCATTCTGTGTGCTATAATGTGAATTGTAGCTCATTCTGTGTGCTATAATGTGAATTTTAGCTCATTCTGTGTGCTATTATGTGAATTTCGGCGCATACCATGTGGTATAATGTGAATTTCGGCTGATACTGTGCTATAATGTTATTTTCGGCTCATACCGTGTGTTATAATGTGATTTCGGCTCCCTCCATGTGCTATAATGTGAATTTCAGCTCTTTCTGTGTGCTATAATGTGAATTTCGGCGCATACCATGTGGTATAATGTAAATTTCGGGTCATTTTTTGTGCTATAATGTGAATTTCGGCTCATACCGTGTGGTATAATGTGAATTTCGGCTCATACCGTGTGCTATAATGTCAATTTTGGCTCATATTGTTTGCTTTATGTGAATTTCGGCTCACACCGTGTGGTATAATGTGAAAGGGGCACAAGTACTAGATAGTATAAGGCAGGGGTGTCAAACACAAGGCCCACGGGCCAAATCCGGCCCGCCAGACCTCGTCTGATGGCCCGCGGTGCCGCCGCCAGCCTTGCAGCCTCCCCTTTTTTTTTTTCAATGAATTTACTCCGTGCCTGCACGGAGTAAATTCATTTTAAAAATGGCTCAAGTTAAAAAAAAGAAAAAAAAATTACTTACCTTCCGGGACCTGGCCCGACTTCTTCCTGCCCCGCACTGCTCCCTGGGTGTCGGACGTGACGTCATCACGTGACGTCCGCCCGACATCTCCAGGGATCAGAGGAGCGCGCGGACGCCGCGGAGAGGAGCAAGAAGAAAGAAGTAAAAGAAAGAAAGAAGTAAAAGGTAAGTAAAGTAAATGGAGGGGGCAGATGGCTGGGCACTATAAAAGGGGGCAGATGGCTGGGCACTATAAAAGGGGGCAGATGGCTGGGCACTATAAAAGGGGGCACATGGCTGGGCACTATAAAAGGGGACAGATGGCTGGGCACTATAAAAGGGGGCAGATGGCTGGGCACTATAAAAGGGGGCAGATGGCTGGGCACTATAAAAAGGGGCAGATGGCTGGGCACTATAAAAGGGGGCACATGGCTGGGCACTATAAAAGGGGGCACATGGCTGGGCACTATAAAAGGGGGCACATCTAGTCAGAAAAGTAAAAAAAAAGGTAATGCCTTGTGTTTTCCATATGTTTAATAAATAGTGTTTGGCAATATTTGTATGTTTAAAAAAAAATTAATGTTTGTTACCAAAAAACATTTTTCAATACATTGTACAATAATTGTACATTTGAATATCTACTTGTCATTATTCTGACTATGTTTCTGCTTTCAGAGCTAGTTATTACTTACATTATTACAAAAAACAGTAATAATTGAATGCAGTGACATTAATTTATGATAATAAAGAGTGGACACATAGACCTACAGATACAACCGGCCCTTTGATGGGGACCAAACTGCTGATGCGGCCCCCAATGAATTTGAGTTTGACACCCCTGGTATAAGGGGTCCTACTATTGTGGTGCATAATGTGTATAAGGGGTATATGGTGTGGTAAACTAAACTGAAGGACACCTTTTGAGTGGTCACGCCCCCTTTTCCAGAGCGCGTAACCTTCACTTTTCCATACCCCCACTTCAAAATTTCCCCTTCGACCACTGGCTACAAGTGACCTGTCTAAGGTGGCTAGAAGTTAGGGGCGCCAAACTGAGATTTTATCTTGCCCCCCCCCCAACCAAAAAACATTCTGACACCCCTGTTCACAACACTGTCAGGTAGATGACAGTACCGTGAATAAAGGCACTGAAACGTTGCTGGGACATATTGCGGTAGTAAGTGTATTTCTATATCTGTGAGTGCTGCACCTCCGTTTCTTATATACTTGTTCATTTGCGGGCACCCAGACCATTATACAATACTCGGGACAGCCGGACCTCTGGTGTTTATGTGTATGTATACTGTATGTATGGATATATATATATTTTTTTATTTTTTTAAAGAAAACAGAAAAGCTTTTGCATGTACCCGAGTGCCCTCCCTGAAATTGCTAATTTCAAACATTTTCCTGTACTTATGGGCAGCACTCCACGGATTTCAAAGAAGTATGCACATACCAGAAATAGCTTATCAATGTTTCAAGTAGAGATGAGCGCCTGAAATTTTTCGGGTTTTGTGTTTTGGTTTTGGGTTCGGTTCCGCGGCCGTGTTTTGGGTTCGAACGCGTTTTGGCAAAACCTCACCGAATTTTTTTTGTCGGATTCGGGTGTGTTTTGGATTCGGGTGTTTTTTTCAAAAAACACAAAAAAACAGCTTAAATCATAGAATTTGGGGGTCGTTTTGATCCCAAAGTATTATTAACCTCAAAAACCATAATTTACACTCATTTTCAGTCTATTCTGAATACCTCACACCTCACAATATTATTTTTAGTCCTAAAATTTGCACCGAGGTCGCTGTGTGAGTAAGATAAGCGACCCTAGTGGCCGACACAAACACCGGGCCCATCTAGGAGTGGCACTGCAGTGTCACGCAGGATGTCCCTTCCAAAAAACCCTCCCCAAACAGCACATGACGCAAAGAAAAAAAGAGGCACAATGAGGTAGCTGTGTGAGTAAGATTAGCGACCCTAGTGGCCGACACAAACACCGGGCCCATCTAGGAGTGGCACTGCAGTGTCACGCAGGATGGCCCTTCCAAAAAACCCTCCCCAAACAGCACATGACGCAAAGAAAAAAAGAGGCGCAATGAGGTAGCTGTGTGAGTAAGATTAGCGACCCTAGTGGCCGACACAAACACCGGGCCCATCTAGGAGTGGCACTGCAGTGTCACGCAGGATGTCCCTTCCAAAAAACCCTCCCCAAACAGCACATGACGCAAAGAAAAAAAGAGGCACAATGAGGTAGCTGTGTGAGTAAGATTAGCGACCCTAGTGGCCGACACAAACACCGGGCCCATCTAGGAGTGGCACTGCAGTGTCACGCAGGATGGCCCTTCCAAAAAACCCTCCCCAAACAGCACATGACGCAAAGAAAAAAAGAGGCGCAATGAGGTAGCTGTGTGAGTAAGATTAGCGACCCTAGTGGCCGACACAAACACCGGGCCCATCTAGGAGTGGCACTGCAGTGTCACGCAGGATGTCCCTTCCAAAAAACCCTCCCCAAACAGCACATGACGCAAAGAAAAAAAGAGGCGCAATGAGGTAGCTGTGTGAGTAAGATTAGCGACCCTAGTGGCCGACACAAACACCGGGCCCATCTAGGAGTGGCACTGCAGTGTCACGCAGGATGTCCCTTCCAAAAAACCCTCCCCAAACAGCACATGACGCAAAGAAAAAAAGAGGCGCAATGAGGTAGCTGACTGTGTGAGTAAGATTAGCGACCCTAGTGGCCGACACAAACACCGGGCCCATTTAGGAGTGGCACTGCAGTGTCACGCAGGATGTCCCTTCCAAAAAACCCTCCCCAATCAGCACATGATGCAAAGAAAAAGAAAAGAAAAAAGAGGTGCAAGATGGAATTGTCCTTGGGCCCTCCCACCCACCCTTATGTTGTATAAACAAAACAGGACATGCACACTTTAACCAACCCATCATTTCAGTGACAGGGTCTGCCACACGACTGTGACTGATATGACGGGTTGGTTTGGACCCCCCCAAAAAAAGAAGCAATTAATCTCTCCTTGCACAAACTGGCTCTACAGAGGCAAGATGTCCACCTCATCATCACCCTCCGATATATCACCGTGTACATCCCCCTCCTCACAGATTATCTTCACGTCCAGTGTTGGGAAGGTCAGGCATCGCAACCGTCACAATTGGACTCTCCTTGTGGATTTGGGATTTCGAAGAATGCACAGTTCTTTGCTGTGCTGCTTTTGCCAGCTTGAGTCTTTTCATTTTTCTAGCAAGAGGCTGAGTGCTTCCATCCTCATGTGAAGCTGAACCACTAGCCATGAACATAGGCCAGGGCCTCAGCCGTTCCTTGCCACTCCGTGTCGTAAATGGCATATTGGCAAGTTTACGCTTCTCCTCCGACAATTTTATTTTAGGTTTTGGAGTCCTTTTTTTTCTGATATTTGGTGTTTTGGATTTGACATGCTCTGTACTATGACATTGGGCATCGGCCTTGGCAGACGACGTTGCTGGCATTTCATCGTCTTGGCCATGACTAGTGGCAGCAGCTTCAGCACGAGGTGGAAGTGGATCTTGATCTTTCCCTAATTTTGGAACCTCAACATTTTTGTTCTCCATATTTTAATAGGCACAACTAAAAGGCACCTCAGGTAAACAATGGAGATGGATACTAGTATACAATTATGGACTGCCTGCCGAGTGCAGACACAGAGGTAGCCACAGCCGTGAACTACCGTACTGTACTGTGTCTGCTGCTAATATAGACTGGTTGATAAAGAGATGTCTATGTAACTATGTATGTATAAAGAAGAAAGAAAAAAAAACCACGGTTAGGTGGTATACAATTATGGACGGACTGCCTGCCGAGTGCAGACACAGAGGTAGCCACAGCCGTGAACTACCGTACTGTACTGTGTCTGCTGCTAATAATATAGACTGGTTGATAAAGAGATGTCGTAGTAGTATGTATGTATAAAGAAGAAAGAAAAAAAAACCACGGTTAGGTGGTATACAATTATGGACGGACTGCCTGCCGAGTGCAGACACAGAGGTAGCCACAGCCGTGAACTACCGTACTGTACTGTGTCTGCTGCTAATATAGACTGGTTGATAAAGAGATGTCTATGTAACTATGTATGTATAAAGAAGAAAGAAAAAAAAACCACGGTTAGGTGGTATACAATTATGGACGGACTGCCTGCCGAGTGCAGACACAGAGGTAGCCACAGCCGTGAACTACCGTACTGTACTGTGTCTGCTGCTAATATAGACTGGTTGATAAAGAGATGTCTATGTAACTATGTATGTATAAAGAAGAAAGAAAAAAAACCACGGTTAGGTGGTATACAATTATGGACGGACTGCCTGCCGAGTGCAGACACAGAGGTAGCCACAGCCGTGAACTACCGTACTGTACTGTGTCTGCTGCTAATATAGACTGGTTGATAAAGAGATGTCTATGTAACTATGTATGTATAAAGAAGAAAGAAAAAAAACCACGGTTAGGTGGTATACAATTATGGACGGACTGCCTGCCGAGTGCAGACACAGAGGTAGCCACAGCCGTGAACTACCGTACTGTACTGTGTCTGCTGCTAATATAGACTGGTTGATAAAGAGATGTCGTAGTAGTATGTATGTATAAAGAAGAAAAAAAAAACCACGGTTAGGTGGTATACAATTATGGACGGACTGCCTGCCGAGTGCAGACACAGAGGTAGCCACAGCCGTGAACTACCGTACTGTGTCTGCTGCGACTGGATGATAAATGATATAAAAAATATATATATATCACTACTGCAGCCGGACAGGTATATATTATATATTATATAATGACGGACCTGCTGGACACTGTCTGTCAGCAGAATGAGTTTTATTTTTATAGAATAAAAAAAACAACAACACACAAGTGAAGTCACACGACGAGTGTTTAACTTTTTCAGGCAATCACAATATAAGTATACTACTAACTATACTGGTAGTCAGTGTGGTCAGGTCACTGGTCAGTCACACTGGCAGTGGCACTCCTGCAGCAAAAGTGTGCACTGTTTAATTTTAATATAATATTATGTACTCCTCGCTCCTGCTATAACCTATAACTGGCACTGCAGTGCTCCCCAGTCTCCCCCACAATTATAAGCTGTGTGAGCTGAGCAGTCAGACAGATATATAATATATATAGATGATGCAGCACACTGGGCTGAGCCTGAGCAGTGCACACAGATATGGTATGTGACTGAGTCACTGTGTGTATCGCTTTTTTCAGGCAGAGAACGGATATATTAAATAAACTGCACTGTCTGGTGGTCACTCACTATATAATATTATGTACTCCTGGCTCCTGCTATAACCTATAACTGGCACTGCAGTGCTCCCCAGTCTCCCCCACAATTATAAGCTGTGTGAGCTGAGCAGTCAGACAGATATATAATATATATAGATGATGCAGCACACTGGGCTGAGCCTGAGCAGTGCACACAGATATGGTATGTGACTGAGTCACTGTGTGTATCGCTTTTTTCAGGCAGAGAACGGATATATTAAATAAACTGCACTGTCTGGTGGTCACTCACTAGTAAACTCTCTGCACTCTCTGCACTTCTACAGTACTCCTCCTAGTCCTAAGCTCCAGTAAATATCTCTCTCTTATAATCTAAATGGAGAGGACGCCAGCCACGTCCTCTCCCTATCAATCTCAATGCACGTGTGAAAATGGCGGCGACGCGCGGCTCCTTATATAGAATCCGAGTCTCGCGAGAATCCGACAGCGTCATGATGACGTTCGGGCGCGCTCGGGTTAACCGAGCAAGGCGGGAGGATCCGAGTCTGCTCGGACCCGTGAAAAAAACCATGAAGTTCGGGCGGGTTCGGATTCAGAGAAACCGAACCCGCTCATCTCTAGTTTCAAGTGCTGTAATACTGCATCTTACGATGCATCTGAAACGTTGTTAAGCTATTTATGCGTATGTGCATACTTCTTTGAAATCCGTGGAGTGCCACCCATAAGTACAGGAGTCTATCTATCAATATATATATATATATAATATATCCAAACATTTCCCAAATCATAACCCCTAATACCTTATACCAACCCTAATAGCCTATCCCTAATACTCTACCCCACACCCCTAACTAACCCTAATTCACTAACATAAACCACTAAAACAACCCTAATGCCATAACCAAAATATCCTAACCCAATCCAGTAAACTAACCCTAGTATGATTACCACTAACCGAACCCTAATACTCTTTTTCACCTCAGGAGTTGGGTATTGAAGTGTGTGTGTGTGTGTGTGTGTGTGTGTGGGGAAGGGGGGGGGGGGGGGCGGGCAGCAGTGGAAGATGTGCCTAGGGTGCTGAGAAACCTTGCACCGGCCCTGGGTGTAACGTAGCGTTGGTGGATGGAGCGAGACATGATGTCCCAGATGTGCTCAATTGGATTCAGGTCTGGGGAACGGTTGGGCCAGTCCATGGCATCAATGCCTTTGTCTTGCAGGAACTGCTGACACACTCCAGCCACATGAGGTCTAGCATTGTCTTGCATTAGGAGGAACCCAGGGCCAACCGCACCAGCATATGGTCTCACAAGGGGTATGAGGGACTCATCTCAGTACCTAATGGCAGTCAGGCTACCTCTGGCGAGCACATGGAGGGCTGTGCGGCCCCCCAAAGAAATGCCACCCCAAACCATTACTGACCCACTGCCAAACCGGTCATGCTGGAGGATGTTGCAGGCAGCAGAACGTTCTCCTTGGCGTCTCCAGACTCTGTCATGTCTGTCACATGTGCTCAGTGAGTACCTGTTTCATCTGTGAAGAGCACAGGGCACCAGTGGCGAATTTGCCAATCTTGGTGTTCTCTGGCAAATGCCAAACATTGGGCTGTGGATGTCGGCCCTCATACCACCCTCATGGAGTCTTTTTCTAATCGTTTGAGTAGACACATGCACATTTGTGGCTTGCTGGAGGTCATTTTGCAGGGCTATGGCAGTGCTCCTCCTGTTCCTCCTTGCACAAAGGCGGAGGTAGCGGTCCCGCTGCTGGGTTGTTGCCCTTCTACATCTCCTGATGTACTGGCATGTCTCCTTGTAGCGCCTCCATGCTCTGGACACTACGCTGACAGACACAGCAAACCTTCTTGCCACAGCTCGCATTGATGTGCCATCCTGGATGAGCTGCACTACCTGAGCCACTTGTGTGGGTTGTAGGGAGGTAATACAGGCACGTGGAGGCCACACACACTACTGAGCCTCATTTTGACTTGTTTTAAGGACATTACATCAAAGTTGGATCAGCCTGTAGTGTGTTTTTCCACTTTCATTTTGCGGGGTGACTCCAAATCCAGACCTCCATGGTTAATAACTTTAATTTCCATTGATAATTTTTGTGTGATTTTGTTGTCAGCACATTCAACTATGTAAAGAACAAAGTATTTAATAAGAATATTTCATTCATTCAGATCTAGGATGTGTTATTTTAGTGTTCCCTTTATTTTTTTGAGCAGTGTAAATAATGGAAAACTGTAATGTATTCATATCCAGAAGACATCCCTCTAGCATTTATCCTCCCTCAAAATTTTCATAGAGGGATGACTGAGGAAAAAGGCACCATAGCACAACCCAGGATAGACAACTACAAGATTCTTTAATTTTTATTTTGCATTACACACCACCTGCACATTTTTAGTTTAGGCATAGCACCAATTAAGATATATAGATGTTCTCAGATGGTCTCAGCCCAATGTGAGTGCAGGCTATAGCTCACATGACTTTTGGATATCCTGTGAGACAGAAATAGCTACCGTACACTGGTCTCATGTGTGAATGCTGATTATTTTACAGGACAAAAAGCTATACCTCAATACACTTTAATTCGAGCCGCTGCGGCCACTGTATGTAATCCTTACCCTACGTACTTTTTACACAGCTAGCGTATAAAGGCCTGTACCCTGTATGAACTTTGCGTACTCACGCCGCGACGGACGTACAAAGTACACGCAGTGCATACACACACACAGAGACACGCTGAGAGCACAATGCAGCTACACGTGTGATAGAGATACACCTTAAACCTTAGCAGGAAATGGGACACGACATCAATTGTATTTCAAAACTATGTTGGGGTCCAACAAACCAATGGTTATTTTACTAGCAGGGGGTTACAAGCATAACATCATTACTACCATCGAATGCAAATGAAATAGGATTGTGTGGCATAGCTGTGTTGTATTACATAGGTACATTGAACTATCATTACTACCATCGAATGCAAATGAAATAGGATTGTGTGGCATAGCTGTGTTGTATTACATAGGTACATTGAATTATCATTACTACCATCAAATGCAAATGAAATAGGATTGTGTGGCATAGCTGTGTTGTATTACATAGGTACATTGAAAAAGGTTTTTTTTTGTTTTTTTGTTATTTGTAAAGATTTAGTTGGCTGCCTTATTGGAATGTAATGCCTGTTTGTCTTAGCTAATTTATGGCCTTAGCTTTAAAGGGGGATTGTATTGGGTAGAGTTAGCAATCATTGCATTCACATGACAATTTTTCCTATTTAAAGTCTAGTATACGGCTGGTAGTGCTTCCATAGAAGTGCTGACATAAAAGTGTTATTATAATATTAGAATTATACCTGCATTAAACCGAAGGAAAACAGAGGGAAAACAACAACACACCAAAACTATGCCATATGGACTGCCTTAATGCCACAAAAGTATGTAATTCATCTTATGCATATTATCTGTCTTTAACATCAAGAAAAGACAGCCCCAATCTGCTCACTATTGTTCTCTTCTATGCAAACTCATGTATGTTTTTGATGTAATGATTTGCTTGTAATTGGCATTTAATGTGTGGGGAAGTTGTTCAGTTAAACAGTTTACTACTGCATGCTGTCTGGTGTTTACCTCCTTTGACCATTTGGCCATTGTGGACAGGTGTACTATATCTTTACATTTAGTGAGGTGTAGTCGTGGTGTAAAGGACAGAGTGTGATTCCTGATTACTGAAAAAAACAAACAAACAAACACTGAACAACATCACCAAACAGGTAATTCCAACTTTAAACATAACATTTATTTTGTACTGTCTGGACATGGCTACTAATAACAGATGCACAGACAAAATTCTTAAAGCTATGTGTGCAAATGCTAGGAGCTTAGGAGACAAAATTCCAGAGCTAATTACGATAATGACAAGGGATAACCTGGATATTGTCGCAATTACTGAGTCATGGTGCAATGAGAATCATGACTGGGACATAGCTATACCAGGATACAATTTATTTAGGACGGATAGAATGGGAAGAATAGGAGGAGGGGTAGCAATGTATGTGAAAAAAGCATAAATGCTACTTTTGGGTCACCACAGAAACCGGGGAGAATGACATTATTCACTTTGGGGTGATCTCCAGACCACCAGGCCAGGGGCAGGATTTGGATAGGAACCTATTGTTGGACATCTCTAAAATGGCTTTAAAGGGAGAAGTCATAATCATGGGAGACTTTAATTTACCTGATGTAAATTGGGAGGGGTCCTTTGCAAGTTCAGCTGCAAGTGGCAAATTTCTAAATTCCTTACAGGGAGCATCTCTCAAGCAATTCGTGAGGGAGACCACTTGCAAAGACTCAATATTAAATTTAATTCTTACAAATGGTGACAGGATATCAGACATATATGTGGGTGAGCACCTGGGATCCAGTGATCATCAAGCAGTATGGTTTAGTATAAAGACAGGAACCAACTCCTGTCATACAAAAACAAAGGTGTTGGATTTTAGAAATGCTGACTTTGCAAAAATGGGGAGATGTTTAAGTGATTCATTGGCAGACTGGAGGAACTTGGAAGGGGTGCAGGAGAGGTGGGAAAAACTGAAAAGTGCAATACTAAGGGCAACAGACCTTTGTATCAAAAGGGTTAGGAAAAGCACCGGGAAAAGGAAGCCAGTGTGGTTCACAAAAGAAGTATCAACTAGTGTGAAAGCAAAAAAGATGGCTTTTAGGAAATACAAACAGACTCAAAATAATAATGACAAAGAGGTGTATCTTGACAGACGGAAGGATGCTAAGAAAGTGATCAGACGTACAAAGGCAGAAGCTGAGGAGAAAATGGCCCAGTCAGTAGATAAAGGGGGCAAAACTTTTTTTAAGTATATAAATGAAAGGAGAAAATCAAATGGAGGAATAATAAGACTTAAGACAGAGAGGAAGAATTTGGTGGAGGGAGACAAGGCAATAGCAGATCACCTAAATCATTATTTTTGCTCAGTATTTACTACAGAAGGAGAAGGGAAGGGACCAGAGTTAAGTTGCAAGGACATTCATAAAAATAAGGTAGATGAAAGTACATTTACAGAGGAGAAGGTCCTAACTGAATTTTCAAAACTAAAAGTGGATAAATCAATGGGGCCAGATGGGATACACCCAAGGATACTAAAAAGCTAAAAGATGTGCTGTTGGCACCATTAACAGAATTATTTAACCAGTCACTAAAAACAGGTGCCATTCCAGAGGCCTGGAAAAGAGCAAATGTAGTTCCACTGTACAAAAGTGGAAGCAAGGAAGAAGCAAGTAACTACAGACCAGTAAGCCTTACATCAGTAGTAGGTAAAGTAATGGAAAAACTACTAAAAGAAAGAGTTGTGGAATATCTTAAATCAAACAACTTACAGGATCCAAAACAGCATGGATTTACTGGTGGGAGATCATGCCAAACAAATCTTATTGACTTTTTTGACTCTGTGATGAAAATAATAGATCAAGGGGGAACTGTATATGTAGCATATCTAGACTTTAGTAAGGCAATTGACACTGTCCCACATCGCAGACTGATAAATAAACTTGAAAGTGTGGGGGTGGATTATAAAATAGTTAAATGGATAAGAAACTGGTTGCAGGATAGGAAACAGACAGTTGTAGTTAATGGAGTGCAATCCATGGAGGGAAATGTTACCAGTGGAGTACCCCAGGGATCTGTACTTGGACCAGTTCTCTTTAATATCTTTGTTGGTGACATTGCAAATGGCGTTGAAGGGAAAGTATGCCTTTTTGCAGATGATACAAAGATATGCAACAGGGTAGACACATCAGGAGGGGTAAAACAAATGATTGATGACCTAGCTAGACTTGAAAAATGGTCAAGAACATGGCAACTACAGTTTAATACTAAAAAATGCAAAATCATGCACTTGGGTCTCAAAAACACAAAGGCTAAATATAGTATAAAGGGTACTATAATGGAAACTACCGAGGAGGAAAGGGATTTAGGAGTCACTATTTCAAGTGACTTAAAGGCAGGAAAGCAATGCAACAAAGCAATGAGAAAGGCAAGTCAGATGCTTGGTTGCATAGGAAGAGGAATCAGTAGCAGGAAAAGAGAAGTTATAATGCCACTGTATAGGTAATTGGTGCGACCTCATCTGGAATACTGTGTCCAGTTCTGGAGACGATATCTCCAGAAGGATATAAATACATTAAAGAGTGTACAAAGAAGGGCAACTAAAATGGGGCATGGCCTACATCACAAAACTTACCCGGAAAGGCTAAAAGATCTTAACATGCATAGTATGGAGGAGAGAAGGGAAAGGGGAGACATGATAGAAACTTTCAAATATACCAACAGTGATCGCAAAAACGCGCTATAGCGCGTTTTTTACCCGTTTTTGATGACATGGGACTCCAGTTTACAAAGTGGGCGGGTCCCCGGGGACGCGCTCCTCATTCCGCCAATCTGTAAGGGGGATTTGTTTAACTGACATGCAGGCCTCGTGCTGCATGATATAAAGAGGAGGTGGGGCCAGTTTCCCCTCCTCTTTGGCGCCAGGATGCTTGCAGAGGAAGGGTGACTCGGTGTCCGTAAGTTTATAGTGCGTATAGGGGACGGGGGTTGCCACAGGGACTCTTTTGAGGTGCTGGCAATTATGTGCAGGGATCGGAGTCCTTGATCTAGTGGGTAAAGCTGGACAAAATGCCTGGGGCTTCCCGCGGTGCCGTCTGAGGCAGTGGCCGCGCTACCGCTCTTGCCTTTGATGTGTTCTCTCAAAGCAAGAGCGGTAGCACGGCCACTGCCTCAGACGGCACCGCGGGAAGCCCCAGGCATTTTGTCCAGCTTTACCCACTAGATCACGGACTCCGATCCCTGCTGACATGTGGTGCGTTCAAATCCCGTCAGTCAGTCCGCTATGGCCACCCGGTGAAGTATGGTGGCGGTATTCGTATAGCTGCGGCCGTGACTAACACGTGTGAGTGTCTGCCTGGGTTTGTTATGGGGTCCGGGGTTCCCGCGGCGACGGTGCAGCTGGTGCAGAGACTCAAGTAGGAAGTGTTCGGTGACTAACTAGCTCCTTTATTGCAGCTGTAAAGGTTCCCTGGCTGACGTCATCTGAGGGAGGGGGGCTGGAGCTGTGGTCGGCTGTGTTTTTCCCCATCACCAAAGGTGATGTGATGGATTGCCTGATAGTTTTGGGTGGGGGGAGGGGGACAGAGAGAGAGGAGGAAGAGAGAGAGGGGGGGGGGGAGAGGAGGAAGAGAGAGAGAGGGGAAGGGGGAAGCAAGTGGGAGAAGAGAACTACTGGCTGCCAGAATGCTGTGGGTCCCACAGTGAGATAGAGGGGGCTGGTGATTGATTTTGCTGACACTGTTAATTGGGGCAACTCTTGTGGGTGACCCCAATTAACTTTGCACAGCCAATCAGGAGAGTGCCATGACATGGCGCTCCCTGATTGGCTGGAGGGACCTTCACTGACAGAAGTCATGGGGGTCCCGCAAGTCGGGGATAGGGGTTCCATGTGTAAACATGGAACCCCTTTAAGTGGGTGGTTCGGGTTATTCGTTTTTTTTTTTATTAATCAAGTCCCTGGATTACAACATTAAAGAGGACCGATCTACA
Organism: Pseudophryne corroboree; assembly: GCF_028390025.1. Lineage (NCBI taxonomy): Eukaryota > Metazoa > Chordata > Amphibia > Anura > Myobatrachidae > Pseudophryne > Pseudophryne corroboree. The sequence goes on from NC_086444.1 coordinate 552,906,523, forward strand.
CACTGGATTGTGAGTATAATTTGATTTTTACAGGTAATCCGTGGATTCTACTGGACAAGGGGACGCGAATCGCAGCGTTGGAGGTAGGTAAGTATGTAAGTGAGTGTGTGTAAATAAAATTGTACTAATCACGGTGTGTGTCTAGTGTTTTTTTTTGGGTATTTTTTTTGTAGTAGAACTATAGGTACCAGCGGGCCCCTTATTTTCCCGCATGCTGGTACTTGTGGTTCTCCAAGTACCGGCTTGCAGGGAAGGCTTGCTGGGACTTGTAGTTCGTCTACAAAAAACAATATTCTTTCATTTTACGCAATGGCTATCAGCCTCCCATCCACCGCCCACGGATGGGGGGGACAGCCTCGGGCTTCACCCCTGGCCCTTGGGTGGCTGGAGGGGGGGGGGGCCTTGATTTAATGGGTCCCCACTCCTCCAGAGTACCCCGGCCAGGGGTGACTAGTTGGGGGGGTAATGCCACGGCCGCAGGAACCAGTATAACAGTGTTCCCCGGCTGTGGCATTATGTCCCCGGCTAGTGGAGCCCGGTGCTGGTTTAAAAAATACGGGGGACCCCTACATCTTTTGTCCCCCGTATTTTTTGAACCAGGACCGGACACAGAGCCTGGTGCTGGTTGTTTAAATATGGGGGAACCCTACACAATTTTTCCCCCTGTATTTTTACAACCAGGACTGGCTCAAAGAGCCCGAGGCTGGTTATGCTTAGGTGGGGGGACCCCACGCAATTTTTTTTAAATTTCTTCACCTAAACAGACCCATTCCCAGATAATCATGCACAGATCTCACTGATCCGTGCATGACTATCCAAACACACCAGAAAAAGCAGGTTTTTTTTTTTTGTTTTTTTGTTTTCAAATCGCAAAAAAATACAACTGCAATTCAGCGACAAAACCCCAAATATGAATGAATAGTAAATTCCTGTGTTGTATGAACAAACAGCCTAATTTGACCGATAGTCTATTCATTCGTATTTCTTCCCTCTGCCATGAAAACCATTACGAATACCCCAATCATTAAATAAACCCACATAGAAATATTATTTTGGGTCTGCAATTCACCCCATATTATTCATCAGCAATGGGTGCAATTCTCTTAGCACTGCCACCCAAGTGTGTGTGATATAATTTTTTTTTTTCTCGTTTGAAGCCAACTGAGCTAGAGCCGGACTTGGGGAGGTAATTCTAAGTTGATCGCAGCAGGAATTTTGTTAGCAGTTGGGCAAAACCATGTGCACGGCAGGGGAGGTAGATATAACGTGCAGAATAAGTGGTGCAATGTTTATATTTGATTTACTTGGTGCAATGTGTCTTAAGTGTTCTACCTGGTGCAATGTTTATATGTGCTCTACCTGGTGCAATGTATATAACGTGCTCTACCTGGTGCAATGTATATAACGTGCTCTACTGGGTGCAATGTGTATAATAATGCGCTCTAACGTGCACAATGTGTATAAAGTGCTCTACCTGGCGTAATGTGTATAACGGGCTCTGCCTGGCGCAATGTGTATAAAGGGCTCTACCTGGTGCAATGTGTATAATGTGCTCTACTTGGAGCAAAGTGTATAGCGAGCTGTACCTGGTGCAATATGTATAACGTGCTCTACCTGGCGCAGTGTGTATAGGAGGTTCTACCTGGTGCAATCTGTATAAGCGGCACTACTGTGTGATGTAATGTTAATTGGCACTATTATGTGGTCACGCCCCTTCCCCATGAAGCCACGCCCCTCAAATTTTGCGGCGCGCCTTCGGCGCGCGCACTGCCTCTACTTTACGATCTGGTAAGGTGGAACACCAATTCACTTTCTACCTAAGGGCACCAAAATGTCTAGATACAGCTCTGGTGCAGGGTGTCCTGCATGCTACACAGCCCAGCAGCACTATCACCCCATCCCTCCACCTTGCAACACTTTTGTAGTGTCCAAATTAGATTAAGATTAATAAGAACCTTCATTTCGATGGGACCCAGAAAAGGACCGGTAGGACCCCAATTTTTGAAAGTGAGGGGTCCCTGGGACCCACTTTTTTTTGGGATTAGCGCGATCACTGTACCAAAGGTTTTAACAAAGTTCAGGAGGGAAACATTCTTCAAAGGAAGAGAAGTATTAGAACTCGAGGACATACACAGAAACTGGAGGGAGGCAGGTTCAGGGGAAATTTAAGGAAAAATTACTTCACAGAAAGGGTAGTGGATAAGTGGAATAGCCTTCCATCAGAGGTGGTAGAGGCTAAGACTGTAGAGCAATTTAAACATGCTTGGGATAGGCATATGAATATCCTTACAAAGAATTAAGGTTCAAAAAGGGTTGAGATTACCTAAAGGATAAAAAGTAAAAGGGGCAGACTAGATGGGCCAAGTGGTTCTTATCTGCTGTCAAATTCTATGTTTCTATGTTTCTATAATACAATACAATAAGAGAAAAAGGCTACAGTCAATGGTACATACGTTTGTTTGCCTGCGCTTCCCGGTCCGGTCCATAGTCATCAAGGTAGATCACCTTCAGAGATTGTGTGTGCCCGGGCCTGCAGCTGGCTTTTTATACATTTGTCCAAATCCTAACACAGTGGAAACTGTAATCTCTTTGTCTATTGGTCACTGGGATGGTAATTTACAGTACAGGTGAGGTCATAGGTCGGTTTGAATAGGTGGGCGATGTCTGGTCCAGGTGCACTTGCAGTTGGTCTCCACTGGGTTCCCGCCGAATATTAGGAGTACAGTAAATACAGTTGATATTAATATTCTGCTCCTGCGCATATCTATTCGCAGGAGCGTGCTATCTTCCGCAAACCAACACCGGAATATTGCTCTTAAAATACCCTACAGCTGGATACCAAACACCACCTCCTAACCTAATTCTTTCCCCTCATATCCTGTGAAGGTGAATCCCTTTGTTATTATACCCTTTTAGCAAGTGTAACTCGCTGGTGTGGTGCATGCTGACTATGTGTAAATCGTTCACTATGTGTATTAAATATGTAATGTGTTTTTATGGCTTTACCATGCGATTACAAATACTACCGTAATTACTCATACTACGTGCTGATGCGCAGGACCGCGGGAGCGGTATTACGCAAATTGAGAATATGTGCACGCACGGCAGAACTAGTACACGCATGGAGGCCATCTGTGTGTAGTTTGTACGTGATGTGTGTACTGAAATATTTTTGACTTCGACAGTCCATCCTTTGGCAGTCATCAATAACTGCCACACTTTACTACTAAACAGAAAATATTATATACACAATATATACAAGTTTGGATGATCAGGGGAGAGTTGTAGGTGGGAAATGTATAGCCTAGTGGGATAGTAAAAAGCATGTATGTATGAATCAATATCTGAGGGGCATGTATCATCGTGCCGTATATGTTCTAAATAAGCTTCGAGGTATTGCGAAGTATACATTAAATCCTTCTCATCCCATATTAAGGGTCTGTAAATGGGCAAACAAACACTACCAAGCTTTTTTCGGCTTCTTATTCCAACAAATGGGGAGCACATTTAGTTGATGTTGCATGGAGGGGGAACATATGTGAGTGCTAGTATATGTGGATAACACCTGTCGACTGTGTGTGCCATTAACTGGAGGTTGCAGAGATGAAGATAAGACACATATATAAAAATGCATTCACATAAACATTGGGTAGTGCTGACGTCTTTTCCGGTTGGATGTTTCTTGGTAAAGGGGGAAACAGAGAAAAATGGTGAAAGAAATAAGGGCATGAAATTCATTTACAATCCTTATCATAACACTGTCTCTATGGATGGATCATAAATCAAATCTGCTGCTGTAACAACGCCCTCGCTCCTTAGACTCATCAAATTCGTGCTGCGCTTGCGCCGCATCAGAATTCGAACACACCTAAATATCAAACCAATAATCATGACGACACCTAGGATACGCAGGAGAAACTTTCCTACACTTGCAATTACATTCTGCACCCACTCTCCTAATCCAGAAAGCCATTTGAGTTGATTTAACCATGAGACCCAACCGGTCAATTCATTACCCACAGCTGTCAAGGTAAGATTGTGTCTCATCCGGAACTCCCACTTCAACTGCAAGATCTCGTCCATCCTTTGATCGATGATCTCCATGGGGTCGTCAGTGCTGTTTTTTAATGTATGTACAGCACTTCACACCATATTGAGTTGCCATGACACAGTACCCACCCATCACAGCGTGACATAATTCAGGACCATCCTGTGCTGGACCAACTCCATCTTGTAGTCTTGTAACTCCCTACCCGTATACCTAAAGATGTCATCATACATCTCAATGATATTATCTATCAAGTTCGCAAGTACATGGATGCACTTATAATTTATAGTTCCTCTGGCAGTACAGGTGATATCTAATGCGAGAAGGAACTGAAACCCGGTGAATTCGTGGATCAAATTAGAGGCTGCGTGCTCTGCCCTATCTATGAGGTGTCTCTTGATGATATGTTCATAATGGGTATGAGTATAAGGAGTCTGAGCGTTGTGGTGAATGTCTTTCATTTTATCGTGCTCTAAGGTCATGACCTCTGGTAGTACCCTTCCAATGTAACACAATCCCTCAGAGCTCGGAGTGAGCCACTTGTACGCTTTCCTCCCACATATGAAATAGGCATCATCTGGGAGAACATAGGGGACAAAATGTAACAACACCATATTGCAAATTTTCCTGGTAAAGAAACCAATCCCTAGTTCTCTCATCTGCTCAGTACAAGTGTCAGGAAGGATGATGTGGGCACAATACCCTTGTGATACCTTTCCAACCCACATGGTCTTGCTCCCACGTGTATACCTATACCGAAAATACCTCCCACTGTTGGCTATCTTGCGTACAAGTTCAGAGTCAATAGGTTCCTATCATCTCTGTGTGAAAAGGTCATTGTCTCGTTATTCCAGGTTACTTCCCAATTTCTGGGTTTTCGGAAATTGGAAACATTAAAGCATATTAGTGATCTATCTACATGATACTGGTGGAGCTTCAAGCTAGGAGGCCTAGATATATTGAATTTCTTGTCCACCGGTCTCCCACCCCGTAATTCGAGTACCTCATCTAACGTTAAAGGAAATGGCACTAATCCCGACTTACTCTGTCCTTGAGGTACTTGGGAGCACACCCAACATTCTGTCTGGTTTAAGACCTTACCCACTAATGAGTGGTAATCACTCAACGGATGTCGGTCCATATCGATATTAATGTTGGACTGACATCTCTGTATGCATCCATCTTCGACTATGTTCTCGCAGTATCTACAAATACAATATTCGTCAGACAATAACCCCTCACATTGTCTCCGAGCTTCGTGACTACCAGGGCGCTTACTAGTACCAGCCTTTTCTAAAGTGATGTGCTGCTCCTGAGATCCTACAAATTCGTACTCGCCATCAGAACCCATTCCAGATACTTGCTCAACCTCTCTGGGACCAAAACAGATTGTCCTGATTAAAAACAAAGTTACCAGCAGAACCCGAAACGCAGTCTCTTGTGATAGATCCATTTTGTTAGGGGAAAGAAGGAAAATAAGGAGGAGAAAAGAAAGGAAAATGCAGTGGGGGGTGAAAAAAGAAAATGGTGCGACAACCGTCCTTGATCTTGTTGCTCTCCACGCTCAGGTGCCTTTCAACAGTCCTGCCTCTCAGCTTTCCCGGAATAGACTCTCTAGTGATATGAGGTTCTCTTCACCTTGCTCTTTGTCACGTGTTTTCTCCAGGTCAGCGACCTTCTTGCAGTGGGACGAGTGGACCCAAGTCTCTCTTTCGGTGACCTTTAATGCTGTTGTGCTGGTTAACAAGACTTGGTACGGTCCTTCCCACCTGTCTATGAGGCAACCTGAGCGTAGAAAATTTCGTATCATCACATAATCCCCAGGTTCAATGTCATGACAATTACTGTTAGGTAGGTCATGAATCACCAGCTTTAGATTTCTTTGTTGATTTTTCAGCCGCTGGCTCATCCTTACCAAATATTTCACAGGTATTTCATTATTGCATTTCAAATCATCCTGGGGGTCTATCATTACACGCGGTTGTCGACCAAAAAGAATTTCAAAGGGTGATAAGTTAAGCGGTGACCTGGGAGTGGTTCTGATGCTGTACAACACTAGTGGCAAAGCTAGTGGCAAAGCTTCTGGCCACAACAATCCAGTTTCAGCCATCACTTTGCTCAGCTTGTTCCTAATAGTGCTATTCATTCTCTCCACCTTTGCACTCGCCTGTGGCCGGTACGGAGTATGTATCTTGCTATTAATTCCCATCAGTTTGCACATGACCTGAAAGACTTCATCTGTAAAATGGGTGCCCCTATCACTTTCAATCATTCTAGGGATACCATATCTGCACACAAATTCCTGCACAATTTTCTTTGCAGTGATCGTGGCAGTATTTGTGGCAGCAGGGAACGCTTCTACCCAGTTGGAAAACACATCAGTACATACTAACACATATTCCAAATTCCTACAGGGTGGTAACTGTATGAAGTTGATTTGTATTACCTGAAAAGGTCTGTCTGTAGGAGGGATATGGGATGGCTCCGTTGGTATTGTCTTACCAATATTCTTCCTCAAGCAAATAAGACATGTAATTTCTTTCTTACCTGCCTGAGAAGAGAATCCTGGCGCACTCCAGTAGGCTCTTACCAGCTTGCACATACCCTCCTTGCCCTAGGTGAGTCAGACCATGTGCCGCCTCAGCTAGACTTGGAAGATACGTCCTGGGGGCCACTGGCTTACCTTGTCCATCTCTCCAGAGTCCTGGGGTCTCCAAACAATACCCCTTCGACTTCCAGACCTACTTTTCCTGTAGGGAACGAAAAAAAATTCATTCCAATTTACTGTCGTGTGTTATCAGTTGTGTGAAGTAAACCATATGTGGAAAGCGAAGAGAGTGGAAATAATAATAAAAAGAAAATGTCAGGTTTGCGTTCACCATCAGGCTGTCACACCATCATGCATATCGGTGTCTGTACACAGTCTTCCTTCACCAGTATTCCCATTCTCCACCCTTTGTGCATGACCAGGCACACTGCAGTAATACTGGTGTCATTGTGCTGGTGAGATATACTGGGTTTGGGTAGCACTTTGAAGGACCGAGTAGGCATGTGGCGTTTGAACTGTAATCGGATCCATGTATTGTACCCTCCTGTCGGTGAACATAAGATGAAGAGGAAACTTGTGAAGAAAGAAAAATCACATAGAAGTTAGTGACAGATAAGTTTGTAGAGATAAAGAGAATTTGACAACTGGATTGGGCACTATGGGGAATGACTTCTCTACTTGGTCTACTCCCCTTTAAAAAAAAATTCTATGTGTGTTGTATCTCTACTGGGACTATCCCAGCCATCAATCCCGTGTCCTGTCCATCCTAAGATCAGTGGCGTAACTACTGCCCCCGCAGCCCTCGCGGTGGCTTGGGGGCGAGGGGCTGCGGGGGCGCCACTGATTTACAGCAGACTGACATGCGGACGAGCGTCCGCATGTCAGTCTGCAGTCTCCTTCCCTCTGCCGCTTTTTGGAGGGACACAGAGGGCACAGCGCGCCTCCCTGTGTCCCTCCTGCTGCATCATCTCCGGCGGCCGCGGGTCTAATAGGGGAAAGTGCCGTCCGTGAGCTCTAATTGGCTCACGAACCGGCACTTCGCCCTATTAGACCCGCGGCCGCCGGAGATGATGCAGCAGGAGGGACACAGGAGAGGTGAGCTGTGCCCTCCGTGTCCCTCCAAAAAGCGGGGGGGGGGGATATCTGGCACTGGGGGGAATATCTGGCACTGGGGCATATATGGCACTGGGGGGAATATCTGGCACTGGGGGCATATATGGCAGGGGGGAATATCTGGCACTGGGGGCATATATGGCACTGGGGGGGAATATCTGGCACTGGGGGCATATGTGGCACTGGGGGGAATATCTGGCACTGGGGGCATATATGGCAGGGGGGAATATCTGGCACTGGGGGCATATATGGCACTGGGGGGGAATATCTGGCACTGGGGGCATATGTGGCACTGGGGGCATATTTGGCACTGGGGGGAATATATGGCACTGTGGGCATATGTGGCACTGGGGGGCATATGTGGCACTGGGGGGGAATATCTGGCACTGGGGGGGAATATCTGGCACTGGGGGCATATATGGCACAGGGGAATATCTGGCACTGGGGGCATATATGGCACTGGGGGCATATATGGCACTGGGGGGGAATATCTGGCACTGGGGGCATATATGGCACTGGGGCATATATGGCACTGGGGGGGAATATATGGCACTGGGGGCATATCTGGCACTGGGGGCATATGTGGCACTGGGGGGGAATATCTGGCACTGGGGGCATATGTGGCACTGGGGGGGGATATGTGTACCTGGCACATGGGGGGGGCTATATTTGGCACTGGGGCATGTGAGTACCTGGCACCGTGGGGGAATATCTGGCACTGGGGACATATGTGGCACTGGGAGCACAGCCCTAGCAACAAGGACTACCTCCTAGCAACGAGCATGACACCCAGTGCATGAAACACCTGGCAACGAGCATGACACCCAGTGCATGAAACACCTGGCAACGAGCATGACACCCAGTGCATGAAACCCCTGGCAACGAGCATGACACCCTGAGCATGAAAACCCCTGGCACCGTGCATGGAACCAAGAGCATGAAACCCCTGGCAACGAGCATGACACCCAGTGCATGAAACCCCTGACAACGAGCAGGTAATTGAAAAGTAATTAGAAGCCTTACTGTAGGACTTAATGTGTAATGGGCATTACGGTGTGTGGCATAACGTATCACGGACATTGCGGTGTGTGTCATAATGTGTCACAGGCATTACGGCGTATGGTATACTATATCGCGGGCATTGTGATATGTGGTATAATGTCTCAAGGTCATTGCAGTGTGTGGCATAATGTATCACGGACATTGCGGTGTGTGTCATAATGTGTCACAGACATTGTATGTGCTATAATGTATCAGGGGCATTGCAGTGTGTTAGCATAATGTATAACGGGCATTGCGATTCCTGTCATAATGTGTCACAGGCATTACGGTGTGTGGCATAATGTGTCACAGGCATTACGTTGTGTGGCATAATGTGTCGGGGGCATTACAGTGTGTGCATATTGTGTCATGTGCATTATTGTGTGCGGCATAATGTCTAAGGGCCATTGCAGTATGTGGCATAATGTATACTGGGCATTACTATAAGGAGGAAAAATGACAAATAATGTAAGGGGCATGAATCAGGATTATTTTTCTTTCCTGTGGTGGCCAACGTATGGGCGTGCAGGTTGCAAAACTGGGGTATAAGGTAGTCTTTTCCTGCAATGCCACGCCCCTTTATGCGAAACCACGCCCATTCCAATGAAACCACGCCCCCTTTTCGGCGCGCGCGACTTCGGCGCGCGCATATTTATCCCTGTTTTGCTCCCAATTATGGAGCATGAAGGGGAGGGGGGGGGGGCGCCGAAGAATTTTTTGGCTTGGGGGAGAAAAATTTCTAGTTACGCCACTGCCTAAGCTCATAGGGAACCCGGTATATGTGAGATAATTTACTCTACCTGTGATGGACCTGCATCTAGAACAGTGAAATGTAACATTAGTCTTCGTGGGTGTCTAACATACTTTGTACTTCCTGAGCGGGAGCACATTATATGTATATCATATCTAACAAAGCTTCTGTTATGTTAGTCAGGGGCCATTTCTGCTAGAGAGAAAAGCAAAAAATTTTAGGCCCCATCTTAACCCCAGCCAGTTTTGTCAATGTGTAATGTTGCATATATTCCATTCTTTCCATTAACCGAATCTGTGTTTTCTATATGGCTTGTGATTCCTTACTATATGTCCCTTGGTCCCGTCTATGTGTTTAATAATGTGGCTTGTGTTTTCTGTCTAGGGGTTCTATATTGACTATGTGTCCTACTACTCCTATAATCTCTGGCAAAATGCCCTTCTTTCCTACAAGTGTAACATATTGTTGACCTTGACTTACCATTAGGGATCTGGGGTTTGGACTGATTGGTCTTTCCTGTTTGTGTCTGTATACTTACAGTCCTCAACCTCTTCTCCTGTTGTTCTCTGCGCCTAGCAATATTTTTGTTTTGTTCACTAACGCACTCTCTAAGATAAGCTACTGTGACCCCTCTCCAACTAGGCAAAGATGTTTGCATCCTGTCCCTCAATGCCTTATTGAGCCCGTCCATTAGCACAGAGACAGCCACCTCCCTGTAATTCGCACTGTTCCCTATATCCGATACCCCAGTGTATCTAGCCATAATTTGCAATGCCCTATGGAAATATTCAGATGTCATTTCATTTTCTCTCTGTTTTATGAAAAAACTTTTGCTCCACTTAACAGCAGTGGGGAAATACAGTCCTAGTTGTATGTTAATTTGTTCCACGTTCTCCTGATTGTGTTTGTCAGTCATAGGACTATCCGACTCTAATCTACAATCCATGATACATTTTTGGGTGTCAATATTAGGGGGTAGGCACGCTTTCAAAAGTATCCGCCAATCTTTGTTTGCAGGTTCATAGGCATCACCCATATCCTTTACATAATTCTGACATCTGGCTAGATGCTTCTGCGGATCGGGGAATTCTGAAATGATTGACAGCAGCTCTGATCTGGTCCACGGGCAATACATTGCATTATTCCTGGTGAAGGTTACTCCCTGACTATCTTCTCCTATTAGGAGTTACTATTTCCAAGACAGGATGTAACCCAACCATTCCATTCTTGATCTGCTCACTGTGAGGTGTTAATGGCTCTGTGTAATGAACAGTCTCACACTTACCAATGTCTGTGATCTCACCAGTCCTTTCAGTGGGGGATACTGTTACTGCTCTTACTGTTTGGACAGGGCCCACCTGAATTTCCTGTAAGGCGACTGCCTGGATGAGGACTGAGAGTGGGATAGATGCATCATTTTCCTCTGACCTATGACTTTGGAGAGAATTCAAAATAGGATACAACTTGCAAGGGTTAAGGTTAACACATTGAGTGTAGACATTTTCTCCCCTGTCGGTAATGGTGTGTTCGTGTCCACATTCCTGCCAGGTCTGGAATTTGCTGTGAGAGCCAATTCCCTCTGCACATTCCCCTCTTGCTGCCACAAGTTTAAACAATCATTATGTCTGATCCTTTGTTTTCTAGATTTGTTCAGACATATTGTAATACCTAAATTCTGCAGTACCTCTGGTTCAAAGCTGCCCATCTTAAGGAATGATGCCCTATCTTTGTCAGTCATACGCACCCATACGTCACAATAAGCTTCAGCATGTGTACCATATTTCCCACACATAATAAACCCCTTGGGCCGCGGCTCTCCAGCCTGAACCCTGGCTACTACACGTCTCTTACTTGAGCAACTGGCTCCCATTATGGGTCCTTTCCCACAAACACCACCAAAATACACAATGCAAGCAGATGGTGAAAGCTCTCCGAGCGCTCTTCACCCGCTCTTGACCACGTCGGCCAGTACTACGATACACTGTTGATAGTGTAAGGCAATGTACCCAACTTAGGGCCCCTAACTGGCTTCTATTGACTGGAAGTTTTTAGGAGTGACTTACCTTTTCCAGTGAATATCTACCGTTGGAGATTTTCCTGAGAGAGACCAGCTAAAACTCCCTATGCACTTAAACACAAATCACGCTTGCATATGCTCTACACGGCGCTAATGATACCGCGGTTTTGTGCAAAAAGTTCACACAAGGGTATCTTAGTTGCGTCACGTATCGCACCCACAAACACGCGGTCCAATCGCACAGCGTATAGGTACTTGTTACCTATCCGCTCTATGACCACTGGAGTCGAATTCACAAGCTGTGATCCTCAGCCGGAGCGTAACAAAAAATCCTTTACTTCAATACTTCACAATGCACAATTCCCTATTACGCTCCTCTGCAAATCTCCTCATGATTTGCGTACTTCACTATACCATATTCAGCGTGAGTCAGCCACCTCACGCTGCCAAGCCTCCACTTACTTGGTGTACCAACGACGGGATCCCGAATTCACGGGGTTCAATACACTCACTCTTACTTTCAGCTCACACAAATACACAGTATTTTTCTGTGCAGAAAATTTCCACTCTTTCTGATCGGCAGCTTTACCCCAGAGGCAGTACAGTTTAGACAAAAGTCTTACACTAATCTGCTTTTGAAATTGGATAGTACTGTGCTATTTGTATTTAAGGCTATACTATCCCACCTTAATTGAACAACCTATCGTGTGATTTGTACTTAGCATCCGCACTCTTACACAACCTTGTGTAAACACGCGACCGTGCATGCCTTTTACGCCGTGTGCGCGGTCCTGTACTTTGTCCGGCTCACGTATACAAAACGTGCATCCGCAATAAAACAAATCACACAATCTCTATAAATGTGAGCAATACAAACTATAATCACTCACAAACACAACCCACACTTGTTCTGTGTAACCCTTTACAACCAGGCCAGAACTGAGTTTTGTGTTTTTATAATTACTCCCTTAACACACTAATTCAAATTTATCTATATAGCAACCAAATGTATCCGATTTCACACAGATCTAAACTGATCTAAAAATCTATACCTTGTGGCAACAATATGTGAGAGGGTATGCAAAGTATCGGTACACCCTGTGTGCGCTTTTTCACGCCAAAAATTACACAGATTTTTAAATAGCTTTTTTCCTGTTACCTCCGGATTCTTTCAGCACCTCTGCAGACCAGAGCAGACACAATCTAACAGCACACAAATAGGGTTTTAAAACATCCAGCAACCAGAAAATGGTTTAACGTAAAGATGTATTTCCACCCTTTGCTGATAGATTAAAGTCTGCTATGATCTGCTAGTCCTTGAGTGTGTGAAAAACCATTTCGAGCACCCAATTGTGAACGCTGATTATTTTACAGGACAGAAAGCTATACCTCAATACACTTTAATTCGAGCCGCTGCGGCCGCTGTATGTACGCTGTATGTACGTACTTTTTACACAGTTAGCGTACAAAGGCCAATATCCTGTACGCACTTTGCGTACTCACGTCGTGACGGACGTACAAAGTACATGCAGTGCATACACGCACACAGAGACACGCTGAAAGCACAATGCAGCTACACGTGTGATAGAGATACACCTTAAACCTTAGCAGGAAATGGGACACGACACCAATTGTATTTCACAACTATGTTGGGGTCCAACCCACCAATGGTTATTTTACTAGCAGGGGGTTACAAGCATAATACAATACAATAAGAGAAAAAGGCTACAGTCAATGGTACATACGTTTGTTCGCCTGTGCTTCCCGGTCCGGTCCTCAGTCATCAAGGTAGATGACCTTCAGAGATTATGTGTGACCGGGCCTGCAGCTGGCTTTTTATACATTTGTCCAAAACCTAACACAATGGAAACTGTAATCTCTTTGTCTATTGGTCACTGGGATGATCATTTAAAGTACAGGAGAGGTCGTAGGTCGGTTTGAATAGGTGGGCGATGTCTGGTCCAGGTGCACTTGCAGTTGGTCTCCACTGGGTTCCCGACGAATATTAGTACAGTAAATACAGTTGATATTAATATTCTGCTCCTGCGCATATCTATTCGCAGGAGCGTGCTATCTTCCACAAACCAACACTGGAATTTTGCTCTTAAAAATACCCTACAGCTGGATAGCAAACACCACCTCCTAACCTAATTCTGTCCCCTCATATCCTGTAAAGATGAATTCCTTTGTTATTATACCCTTCAAGCAAGTGTATCTCGCTGGTATGGTGCATGCTGACTATGTGTAAATCGTGCACTATGTGTATTAAATATGTAATGTATTTTTATGGCTTTTCCATGCGATTACAAATACTACCGTAACTACTCACACCACACGCTAATGCGCAGGACCGCGGGAGCAGTCATACACAAATTGCGAATATGTGCACGCACGGCAGAACAAGTACGTGCATGGAGGCCATCTGTGTGTAGTTTGCACGTGATGTGTGTACTGAAATATTTTCGACTTCGACACATGCCACTTTGAGTCTTGCCTGGGGAAGCAGATACACGTGGAGGTGAGGGACTTCATTGCTGTAGATGGAGGGAGAAATTGGCTTAAGAGATACCCACTGCTCTACCAGTGACTGACTGGAAGGACACAGTGGCAAAATAATGCATAACTGCCAGCAGCATGTGCAGGCCTGATATGGTACATGACAGGGCACTGTCTGCCTCAAGCAGAGTTTAAATAATGTCTTCCAGGTTCCTTAATTTGTTTCCGTTGAGGCAGAATATCTGTATGACCTCACCATCAGACATTGCATTTAGATTTAACCAACCATGGAAGAACTAGGTCTGCGTAGAGTTCTGCAGTACCTCAATAAGCTACTGATCTTGCTCTGTTTTCTGCCTTCTGGGGCCTTTCAGTCAGATGGTGGAGTGCTACAGATCATATAAGATTGTTCCTGACACTGAGAAACCCTGTGCCTGCCCCATTTTCTACAGCCACATTGCTATACGTGATTTAGGGGGTGATTCAGACATGATCGCTGGACTGCTAACTTTGTTGTCCTGCGTTCAGATAGTCGCCACCCCAGGGAGAGTGTAAATTTGCCATGCAAGTGTACGATCCCATGTGTACACAGACCTGCAAAATCCACTGTGTGCAGTCTCTGCGCAGCCCAGGACTTACTCCTACACTGCGATGAGAACAGGCTGATCGGGGCCGAAGCTGATGTCAGAAACCCTTCCTGAAAGCGATTGGGAATGCATGCGTTTTTCCGGACATTCCCAGTAAACGGTCAGTTACCACCCACAAATGGCCTTTTTTGTCAATCACCTTGCAAACTCCATGCGTTCAGAATTTTGTTGCTGACTGGTGATGCCCTTTGTTGTTGTGTGCTGCGTGTGTGAATTGTGGTGCATATGCATGCACAGTTAGGACCTGATCGCCTGCTGTGAGAAAAAGCACAGCAGTGATCAGGAATGAATCAGGCCCTTAGTCCCCTTTTATTTGCATTATAATTAAGGATGATCATAAAGGAGGTGTTTTCACATACAAGCACTCCACTCATTTGGTAGTCTATGTTATTCTACTATTGTGTTGTGATTTTTCTGCAGTTTCTATTGATTTTAGTTCTGTGATGCTTAGTAAATCTGGGATTTGTATTAGAGATGAGCGCCTGAAATTTTTCGGGTTTTGTGTTTTGGTTTTGGGTTCGGTTCCGCGGCCGTGTTTTGGGTTCGAACGCGTTTTGGCAAAACCTCACCGAATTATTTTTGTCGGATTCGGGTGTGTTTTGGATTCGGGTGTTTTTTTCCAAAAACACTAAAAAACAGCTTAAATCATAGAATTTGGGGGTCATTTTGATCCCAAAGTATTATTAACCTCAAAAACCATAATTTACACTCATTTTCAGTCTATTCTGAATACCTCACACCTCACAATATTATTTTTAGTCCTAAAATTTGCACCGAGGTCGCTGTGTGAGTAAGATAAGCGACCCTAGTGGCCGACACAAACACCGGGCCCATCTAGGAGTGGCACTGCAGTGTCACGCAGGATGTCCCTTCCAAAAAACCCTCCCCAAACAGCACATGACGCAAAGAAAAAAAGAGGCGCAATGAGGTAGCTGTGTGAGTAAGATTAGCGACCCTAGTGGCCGACACAAACACCGGGCCCATCTAGGAGTGGCACTGCAGTGTCACGCAGGATGGCCCTTCCAAAAAACCCTCCCCAAACAGCACATGACGCAAAGAAAAAAAGAGGCGCAATGAGGTAGCTGACTGTGTGAGTAAGATTAGCAACCCTAGTGGCCGACACAAACACCGGGCCCATCTAGGAGTGGCACTGCAGTGTCACGCAGGATGGCCCTTCCAAAAATCCCTCCCCAAACAGCACATGACGCAAAGAAAAAAAGAGGCGCAATGAGGTAGCTGACTGTGTGAGTAAGATTAGCGACCCTAGTGGCCGACACAAACACCGGGCCCATCTAGGAGTGGCACTGCAGTGTCACGCAGGATGTCCCTTCCAAAAAACCCTCCCCAAACAGCACATGACGCAAAGAAAAAAAGAGGCGCAATGAGGTAGCTGTGTGAGTAAGATTAGCGACCCTAGTGGCCGACACAAACACCGGGCCCATCTAGGAGTGGCACTGCAGTGTCACGCAGGATGTCCCTTCCAAAAAACCCTCCCCAAACAGCACATGACGCAAAGAAAAAAAGAGGCGCAATGAGGTAGCTGTGTGAGTAAGATTAGCGACCCTAGTGGCCGACACAAACACCGGGCCCATCTAGGAGTGGCACTGCAGTGTCACGCAGGATGTCCCTTCCAAAAAACCCTCCCCAAACAGCACATGACGCAAAGAAAAAAAGAGGCGCAATGAGGTAGCTGACTGTGTGAGTAAGATTAGCGACCCTAGTGGCCGACACAAACACCGGGCCCATTTAGGAGTGGCACTGCAGTGTCACGCAGGATGTCCCTTCCAAAAAACCCTCCCCAATCACCACATGATGCAAAGAAAAAGAAAAGAAAAAAGAGGTGCAAGATGGAATTATCCTTGGGCCCTCCCACCCACCCTTATGTTGTATAAACAAAACAGGACATGCACACTTTAACCAACCCATCATTTCAGTGACAGGGTCTGCCACACGACTGTGACTGATATGACGGGTTGGTTTGGACCCCCCCCCAAAAAAGAAGCAATTAATCTCTCCTTGCACAAACTGGCTCTACAGAGGCAAGATGTCCACCTCATCTTCACCCTCCGATATATCACCGTGTACATCCCCCTCCTCACAGATTATCAATTCGTCCCCACTGGAATCCACCATCTCAGCACCCTGTGTACTTTGTGGAGGCAATTGCTGCTGGTCAATGTCTCCGCGGAGGAATTGATTATAATTCATTTTAATGAACATCATCTTCTCCACATTTTCTGGATGTAACCTCGTACGCCGATTGCTGACAAGGTGAGCGGCGGCACTAAACACTCTTTCGGAGTACACACTTGTGGGAGGGCAACTTAGGTAGAATAAAGCCAGTTTGTGCAAGGGCCTCCAAATTGCCTCTTTTTCCTGCCAGTATAAGTACGGACTGTGTGACGTGCCTACTTGGATGCGGTCACTCATATAATCCTCCACCATTCTATCAATGTTGAGAGAATCATATGCAGTGACAGTAGACGACATGTCCGTAATCGTTGTCAGGTCCTTCAGTCCGGACCAGATGTCAGCATCAGCAGTCGCTCCAGACTGCCCTGCATCACCGCCAGCGGGTGGGCTCGGAATTCTGAGCCTTTTCCTCGCACCCCCAGTTGCGGGAGAATGTGAAGGAGGAGATGTTGACAGGTCGCGTTCCGCTTGACTTGACAATTTTGTCACCAGCAGGTCTTTCAACCCCAGCAGACCTGTGTCTGCCGGAAAGAGAGATCCAAGGTAGGCTTTAAATCTAGGATCGAGCACGGTGGCCAAAATGTAGTGCTCTGATTTCAACAGATTGACCACCCGTGAATCCTTGTTAAGCGAATTAAGGGCTGCATCCACAAGTCCCACATGCCTAGCGGAATCGCTCCCTTTTAGCTCCTTCTTCAATGCCTCCAGCTTCTTCTGCAAAAGCCTGATGAGGGGAATGACCTGACTCAGGCTGGCAGTGTCTGAACTGACTTCACGTGTGGCAAGTTCAAAGGGCATCAGAACCTTGCACAACGTTGAAATCATTCTCCACTGCACTTGAGACAGGTGCATTCCATCTCCTTTATCGTGCTCAATTGTATAGGCTTGAATGGCCTTTTGCTGCTCCTCCAACCTCTGAAGCATATAGAGGGTTGAATTCCACCTCGTTACCACTTCTTGCTTCAGATGATGGCAGGGCAGGTTCAGTAGTTTTTGGTGGTGCTCCAGTCTTATGTACGTGGTGCCTGTACGCCGAAAGTGTCCCGCAATTTTTCTGGCCACCGACAGCATCTCTTGCACGCCCCTGTCGTTTTTTAAAAAATTCTGCACCACCAAATTCAAGGTATGTGCAAAACATGGGACGTGCTGGAATTTGCCCATATTTAATGCACACACAATATTGCTGGCGTTGTCCGATGCCACAAATCCACAGGAGAGTCCAATTGGGGTAAGCCATTCCGCGATGATCTTCCTCAGTTGCCGTAAGAGGTTTTCAGCTGTGTGCGTATTCTGGAAAGCGGTGATACAAAGCGTAGCCTGCCTAGGAAAGAGTTGGCGTTTGCGAGATGCTGCTACTGGTGCCGCCGCTGCTGTTCTTGCGGCGGGAGTCCATACATCTACCCAGTGGGCTGTCACAGTCATATAGTCCTGACCCTGCCCTGCTCCACTTGTCCACATGTCCGTGGTTAAGTGGACATTGGGTACAACTGCATTTTTTAGGAGACTGGTGAGTCTTTTTCTGACGTCCGTGTACATTCTCGGTATCGCCTGCCTAGAGAAGTGGAACCTAGATGGTATTTGGTAACGGGGGCACACTGCCTCAATAAATTGTCTAGTTCCCTGTGAACTAACGGCGGATACCGGACGCACGTCTAACACCAACATAGTTGTCAAGGACTCAGTTATCCGCTTTGCAGTAGGATGACTGCTGTGATATTTCATCTTCCTCGCAAAGGACTGTTGAACAGTCAATTGCTTACTGGAAGTAGTACAAGTGGGCTTACGACTTCCCCTCTGGGATGACCATCGACTCCCAGCGGCAACAACAGCAGCGCCAGCAGCAGTAGGCGTTACACGCAAGGATGCATCGGAGGAATCCCAGGCAGGAGAGGACTCGTCAGACTTGCCAGTGACATGGCCTGCAGGACTATTGGCATTCCTGGGGAAGGAGGAAATTGACACTGAGGGAGTTGGTGGGGTGGTTTGCGTGAGCTTGGTTACAAGAGGAAGGGATTTACTGGTCAGTGGACTGCTTCCGCTGTCACCCAAAGTTTTTGAACTTGTCACTGACTTATTATGAATGCGCTGCAGGTGACGTATAAGGGAGGATGTTCCGAGGTGGTTAACGTCCTTACCCCTACTTATTACAGCTTGACAAAGGGAACACACGGCTTGACACCTGTTGTCCGCATTTCTGGTGAAATACCTCCACACCGAAGAGCTGATTTTTTTGGTATTTTCACCTGGCATGTCAACGGCCATATTCCTCCCACGGACAACAGGTGTCTCCCCGGGTGCCTGACTTAAACAAACCACCTCACCATCAGAATCCTCCTGGTCAATTTCCTCCCCAGCGCCAGCAACACCCATATCCTCCTCATCCTGGTGTACTTCAACACTGACATCTTCAATCTGACTATCAGGAACTGGACTGCGGGTGCTCCTTCCAGCACTTGCAGGGGGCGTGCAAATGGTGGAAGGCGCATGCTCTTCACGTCCAGTGTTGGGAAGGTCAGGCATCGCAACCGACACAATTGGACTCTCCTTGTGGATTTGGGATTTCAAAGAACGCACAGTTCTTTGCAGTGCTTTTGCCAGCTTGAGTCTTTTCAGTTTTCTAGCGAGAGGCTGAGTGCTTCCATCCTCATGTGAAGCTGAACCACTAGCCATGAACATAGGCCAGGGCCTCAGCCGTTCCTTGCCACTCCGTGTGGTAAATGGCATATTGGCAAGTTTACGCTTCTCCTCCGACAATTTTATTTTAGGTTTTGGAGTCCTTTTTTTACTGATATTTGGTGTTTTGGTTTTGACATGCTCTGTACTATGCCATTGGGCATCGGCCTTGGCAGACGACGTTGCTGGCATTTCATCGTCTCGGCCATGACTAGTGGCAGCAGCTTCAGCACGAGGTGGAAGTGGATCTTGATCTTTCCCTAATTTTGGAACCTCAACATTTTTGTTCTCCATATTTTAATAGGCACAACTAAAAGGCACCTCAGGTAAACAATGCAGATGGATGGATTGGATACTAGTATACAATTATGGACGGGCTGCCGAGTGCCGACACAGAGGTAGCCACAGCCGTGAACTACCGCACTGTACTGTGTCTGCTGCTAATATATAGACTGGTTGATAAAGAGATAGTATACTCGTAACTAGTATGTATGTATAAAGAAAGAAAAAAAAACCACGGTTAGGTCACTGGTATATACAATTATGGACGGGCTGCGGAGTGCCGACACAGAGGTAGCCACAGCCGTGAACTACCGCACTGTACTGTGTCTGCTGCTAATATATAGACTGGTTGATAAAGAGATAGTATACTCGTAACTAGTATGTATGTATAAAGAAAGAAAAAAAAACCACGGTTAGGTGGTATATACAATTATGGACGGGCTGCCGAGTGCCGACACAGAGGTAGCCACAGCCGTGAACTACCGCACTGTACTGTGTCTGCTGCTAATATATAGACTGGTTGATAAAGAGATAGTATACTCGTAACTAGTATGTATGTATAAAGAAAGAAAAAAAAACCACGGTTAGGTCACTGGTATATACAATTATGGACGGGCTGCCGAGTGCCGACACAGAGGTAGCCACAGCCGTGAACTACCGCACTGTACACTGGTTGATAAAGAGATAGTAGTATACTCGTAACAACTAGTATGACGACGGTATAAAGAATGAAAAAAAAACCACGGTTAGGTGGTATATAATACAATTATGGTTGGACGGACTGCCTGCCGAGTGCCGACACAGAGGTAGCCACAGCCGTGAACTACCGCACTGTACACTGGTTGATAAAGAGATAGTAGTATACTCGTAACAACTAGTATGACGACGGTATAAAGAATGAAAAAAAAACCACGGTTAGGTGGTATATAATACAATTATGGTTGGACGGACTGCCTGCCGAGTGCCGACACAGAGGTAGCCACAGCCGTGAACTACCGCACTGTACACTGGTTGATAAAGAGATAGTAGTATACTCGTAACAACTAGTATGACGACGGTATAAAGAACGAAAAAAAAACCACGGTTAGGTGGTATATATTATAATACAATTATGGATGGACGGACTGCCTGCCGAGTTCCGACACAGAGGTAGCCACAGCCGTGAACTACCGCACTGTACACTGGTTGATAAAGAGATAGTAGTATACTCGTAACAACTAGTATGACGACGGTATAAAGAACGAAAAAAAAACCACGGTTAGGTGGTATATATTATAATACAATTATGGATGGACGGACTGCCTGCCGAGTGCCGACACAGAGGTAGCCACAGCCGTGAACTACCGCACTGTACTGTGTCTGCTGCTAATATAGACTGGTTGATAAAGAGATAGTATACAATACTACTAATATACTGGTGGTCAGGCACTGGTCACCACTAGTCACACTGGCAGTGGCACTCCTGCAGCAAAAGTGTGCACTGTTTAATTTTAATATAATATTATTTATCATGTACTCCTGGCTCCTGCTATAACAACCTGCAGTGCTCCCCAGTCTCCCCCACAATTATAAGCTTTATATACAATACATTGATGTGCAGCACACTGGGCTGAGCAGTGCACACAGACTGAGTCACTGTGTGACTGTGTATCGTTTTTTTCAGGCAGAGAACGGATATATTAAATAAAACAAACAACTGCACTGTCTCTGGTGGTCACTGGTCACTGTGGTCGTCAGTCACTAAACTCTGTCTGCACTCTGCACTCTCTTCTAATCTACAGTATCACAGCAATCTCTCTCTCTCTCTCTCTTCTAAATCTAATCTAAATGGAGAGGACGCCAGCCACGTCCTCTCCCTATCAATCTCAATGCACGTGTGAAAATGGCGGCGACGCGCGGCTCCTTATATAGAATCCGAGTCTCGCGAGAATCCGACAGCGTCATGATGACGTTCGGGCGCGCTCGGGTTAACCGAGCAAGGCGGGAAGATCCGAGTCGCTCGGACCCGTGAAAAAAAAAGTGAAGTTCGTGCGGGTTCGGATTCAAAGAAACCGAACCCGCTCATCTCTAATTTGTATTGCTGTCTATGGAAAATATCTGATGTTTGGTCCGATGGTCTTATTCCATCTATTGACATCTAAAGTTGTTGTTTTTTTCCTGTGATTTTCTATTGAATATGCCTTTTGTAAAACTCACAATTAAAAAATGTCTTGGTAAATTTACCCGCTGCTATTCAAGATGCAACAGCTGTAAACATGTCCATATGACTTTGTCTCTCCATAGAACCCTCTAGCATCTCTATCAAGCCAGTAATCATTACTTGGATCCATAACCTGCATTCTGGGTAGCAAAGTCCAAACATTAGTGTGGGGTTTACTGAAAAAAAAAATATTATGTTAGAATGCAACATTGATATCGGTAGGGAAAATGCTGCCTGATAGCACCAGATCTAGTAATACTTGTTAGTCCTATGACAGTATACTCAGGCCATTGCATCCGCAAACCCCCAGC
Source organism: Pseudophryne corroboree (assembly GCF_028390025.1). Taxonomy (NCBI): domain Eukaryota; kingdom Metazoa; phylum Chordata; class Amphibia; order Anura; family Myobatrachidae; genus Pseudophryne; species Pseudophryne corroboree. Next base: position 552,928,843 of record NC_086444.1, read on the forward strand.
TTCTATGGACTGCATCGGATGAAGCCCATAGAAGTCAGATTGGGACGCATGGAAGGCAGGGAGTGGCTTCCTACAGGAAGCCAGCTCTCTGCTTATAACAGCCCAGTCTGGCAGTTCCAGAAGGAGAAAACACCTTCCAATGGTACTGTCTGTAGTCAGAGCCGGGTTAAGGGGGGTGCCAAGGGGTCAGTACCCCCGGGGCCCCTGGCATAAGGGGCCCCCCAGCCAAATCTGCTCTGCATCCACTCTGGTGCTGCTGTCCCCTCTGCCCTGTATCAGTCGCTGACCCGTGGGGAGTGAGCCACAAGCACAGCCACGAGCAGGACATCACACACCCAGTGGCAGCGTGGAATCCTACCTCCCCAGCAGCCGGGAGTTTTCTCCTTCCTGCTGCAGCGTGGAGTCTTGACCCTGACAGCTCCTGTTGCCGGTGGCTGGCTTTGTGCTAGGAAGGGGGGGGGGATACGGGGGTGGCCCAAATGTTTTTTGTTTTCAATGCCTGCTGTCTGGTCCTACAGCTGGCATTTGGAGCCCCGTCCCCTTGTGGCTGTACACCGCGATTCGGGGGTCATAGCAGAGGGGGTAGAGCTAATATGAAATTATTGTTTTAGAATCACGTCATATTGGCTCCGCCCTCTCACCGCCAACCCGCAAATCGCGGCATTTTGCCATGGGGATGGGGCCTAATGGTGAACTGTATCCCTGGCTCCCAGCAATATCTCCTGGCTGCGGCATCCTCACCCCTTTCCTCAGGGTCGGCTTCAGTGTAAGTGTGTGCACAGTGCATCTGTGTATACTGTAGAGATGAGCGGGTTCGGTTCATCGAGATCCGAACCCCCCAAACTTCACGTTTTACACGGTTCCGAGGCAGCCTCGGATCTTCTCACCTTGCTCGGTTAACCCAAACGAGGCCGAACATCATCATCCCGCTGTCGGATTCTCGTGAGATTCAAATTCCATATAATGAACCGCACGTCGCCACCATTTTCACTCGTGCATTGTAGATTGAGCGGAGAGGACGTGGCTACGTTCTCTGCCTGAAAATCTCAATATCTGTGCTCAGTGTGCTGCATTGTGGTGACCACCAGTATATTATACAGTTGTACAGTACAGTAGGCCTTGGCTGTATCTTGCAGCTCCGTGTCAGGCTCAGTTCTAGTATCCTGATCAGTGCTCAATATCTGCTGCATTGTTGTGTGACCAGTATATACTAGAGATTAGCGGGTTCGGTTCCTCGGGATCCGAACCCCCCCCCCCCCGAACTTCACCCAGTTTACACGGTTCCGAGGCAGCCTAGGATCTTCCCGCCTTGTACGGTTAACCCGAGCATGCCCGAACATCATCATCCCGCTTTCGGATTCTCGCGAGATTCGTATTCTATATAAGGAGCCGCGCATCGCCGCCATTTTCACTCATGCATTGGAGATGATAGCGAGAGGACGTGGCTGCATTCTCTCAGTTTCTGTGTTCAGTGTGCTGCAAATATCTGTGCTCAGTGTGCGGCAAATATCTGTGCTCAGTGTGCTGAAAATATCTACGTTCTCTGCCTGAAAAATGCTCCATATCTGTGCTGCATTGTAGTATATAGTAGAAGGACAGTGCAGAATTTTTCTGACCACCAGTATATATATAGCAGTACGGTACAGTAGTCCATTGATCTACCTCTGTGTCGTCAAGTATACTATCCATCCATACCTGTGCTGCATTTTAGTTGTGCGCAGTATATGGTAGGAGGACAGTGCATAATTTTGCTGACCACCAGTATATATATAGCAGTACAGTACAGTAGTCCATTGCTCTACCTCTGTGTCGTCAAGTATACTATCCATCAATACCTGTGCTGCATTTTAGTTGTGCGCAGTATATAGTAGGAGGACAGTGCAGAATTTTGCTGACATCCAGTATATATATAGAAGTACGGTACAGTAGACCATTGCTCTGCCTCTGTGTCATCAAATATACTAACCATCCATACCTTGCTGCATTTTAGTTGTGCGCAGTATATAGTAGGAGGACAGTGCAGAATTTTGCTGACCACCAGTATATATATAGCAGTACGGTACAGTAGTCCATTGCTCTACCTCTGTGTCATCAAGTATACTATCCATCCATACCTGTGCTGCATTTTAGTTGTGCGCAGTATATAGTAGGAGGACAGTGCAGAATTTTGCTGACCACCAGTATATATATAGCCGTACGGTACAGTAGTCCATTGCTCTACCTCTGTGTCGTCAAATATACTATCAATCCATGCCTGTGTTGCATTTTAGTTGTGTGCACTATATAGTAGGAGGACAGTGCAGAATTTTGCTGACCACCAGTATATATATATAGCAGTACGGAACAGTAGTCCATTGCTCTACCTCTGTGTCATCAAGTATACTATCCATCTATGCCTGTGTTGCATTTTAGTTGTGCGCAGTATATAGTAGGAGGACAGTGCAAAATTTTGCTGACCACCAGTATATATATAGCAGTACGGTACAGTAGTCCATTGCTCTACCTCTGTGTCGTCAAGTATACTATCCATATGTGTGCTACATTGTATTTGTGCGCAGTATATAGTAGGAGGACAGTGCAGAATTTTGCTGACCACCAGTATATATATAGCAGTACGGTACAGTAGTCCATTGCTCTACCTCTGTGTCGTCAAGTATACTATCCATCCATACCTGTGCTGAATTTTAGTTGTGCGCAGTATATAGTAGGAGGACAGTGCAGAATTTTACTGACCACCAGTATATATATAGCAGTACGGTACAGTAGTCCATTGCTCTACCTCTGTGTCGTCAAGTATACTATCCATCCATACCTGTGCTGCATTTTAGTTGTGCGCAGTATATAGTAGGAGGACCGTGCAGAATTTTGCTGACCACCAGTATATATATAGCAGTACGGTACAGTAGTCCATTGCTCTACCTCTGTGTCGTCAAGTATACTATCCATATGTGTGCTACATTGTATTTGTGCGCAGTATATAGTAGGAGGACAGTGCAGAATTTTGCTGACCACCAGTATATATATAGCAGTACGGTACAGTAGTCCATTGCTCTACCTCTGTGTCGTCAAGTATACTATCCATCCATACCTGTGCTGAATTTTAGTTGTGCGCAGTATATAGTAGGAGGACAGTGCAGAATTTTGCTGACCACCAGTATATATATAGCCGTACGGTACAGTAGTCCATTGCTCTACCTCTGTGTCGTCAAGTATACTATCCATCCATACCTGTGCTGCATTTTAGTTGTGCGCAGTATATAGTAGGAGGAAAGTGCAGAATTTTGCTGACCACCAGTATATATATAGCAGTACGGTACAGTAGTCCATTGCTCTACCTCTGTGTCGTCAAGTTTACTATCCATATGTGTGCTGCATGTGCTGTTTGGGGACTATTTTTTTAAGTGCCATCCTGTCTGACACTGCAGTGCCACTCCTAGATGGGCCAGGTGTTTGTGTCGGCCACTTGGGTCGCTTAGCTTAGTCATACAGCGACCTCGGTGCAAATTTTAGGACTAAAAATAATAATGTGAGGTGTGAGGTGTTCAGAATAGACTGGAAATGAGTGGAAATTATGGTTATTGAGCTTAATAATACTATGGGATCAAAATGACCCCAAATTATATGATTTAAGCTGTTTTTGAGGGGTTTTTTGTAAAAAAACACCCGAATCCAAAACACACCCGAATCCGACAAAAAAATTTCAGGTTGGTTTTGCCAAAACGCATCCGAATCCAAAACACGGCCGCAGAATCCAAAACCAAAGCACAAAATCTGAAAAATTTCCAGTGCACATCACTAGTATATACTATATAGTAGTACAGTGGAACATTTTGGTGACCACCAGTATAGTAGTACAGTACAGTAGGCCATTGCTGTATCTTGCAGCTCTGTGTCACTTCAAGTATCCATATATGTGCTGCATTGTTGTGAGCAGTATATAGTAGTAAGTGCAGCATTTTGGTGACCACCAGTATATAGTAGTAGAGTACAGTAGGCCATTGCTATATCTTGCAGCTCCGTGTCACTTCAAGTATCCATATCTGTGCTGCATTGTTGTGAGCAGTATATAGTAGTACAGTGCAGCATTTTGGTGACCACCAGTATATAGTAGTACAGTACAGTAGGCCATTGCTGTATCTTGCAGCTCCGTGTCACTTCAAGTATCCATATCTGTGCTGGATTGTTGTGAGCAGTATATAGTAGTACAGTGCAGCATTTTGGTGACCACCAGTATATATAGTAGTACAGTACAGTAGGCCATTGCTGTATCTTGCAGCTCCGTGTCACTTCAAGTATCCATATCTGTGCTGCATTGTTGTAAGCAGTATATAGTAGTACAGTGCAGCATTTTTGTGACCACCCGTATATAGTAGTACAGTACAGTAGGCCATTGCTATATCTTGCAGATCCATGTCACTTCGGGTATCCATATCTGTGCTGCATTGTTGTGAGCAGTATATAGTAGTACAGTAGTGCAGCATTTTGGTGACCACCAGTATATAGTATTAAAGTACAGTAGGCCATTGCTATTGATATAATAATATTACTGGCATATAAATCCACACATTAAAAAATGGAGAACAAAAATGTGGAGGGTAAAATAGGGAAAGATCAAGAGCCACTTTCACCTAGTGCTGAAGCTGCTGCCACTAGTCATGGCAGAGATGATGAAATGCCATCAACATCGTCTGCCAAGGCCGATGCCCAATGTCATAGTAGAGAGCATGTAAAATCCAAAAAGCAAAAGTTCAGTAAAATGATGACCCAAAAATCTAAATTAAAATCGTATGCCATTTATGACACGGAGTGGCAAGGAACGGCTGAGGCCATGGCCTATGTTCATGGCTAGTGGTTCAGTTTCACATGAGGATGGAAGCACTCATCATCCCGCTAGAAAAATGAAAAGAGTTAAGCTGGCAAAAGCACAGCAAAGAAATGTGCATTCTTCTAAATCCCAAATCCCCAAGGAGAGTCCAATTGTGTCAGTTGCGATGCCTGACCTTCCCAACACTAGACGGGAAGAGGTGGCTCCTTCCACCATTTGCACGCCCCCTGCAAGTGCTGGAAGGAGCACCCACAGTCCAGTTTCTGATATTCAAATTAAAGATGTCACTGTTGAAGTACACCAGGATGAGGATATGGGTGTTGCTGGCGCTGAAGGGGAAATTGACAAGGAGAATCTGATGGAAGGGTGGTTTGTTTAAGTCAGGCACCCGGGGAGACACCTGTTGTCCGTGGGATGAATAAGGCCATTGACATGCCTGGTCAAAATACCAAAAATATCACCTCTTCAGTGTGAAATTATTTCAACAGAAATGCGGACAACTGGTGTCAAGCCATGTGTTGCCTTTGTCAAGCTGTTTAAGTAGGGGTAAGGACGTTAACTACCTAGGAACATCCTCCCTTATACGTCACCTGGAGCGCATTCATCAGAAGTCATTGACAAGTTCAAAAACTTTGGGTGACAGCCGAAGCAGTCCACTGACAACTATATCCCTTCTTCCTCTTGTACCCAAGCTCCCAGTGCAAACCACACCAACTCCCTCAGTGTCAATTTCCTCCTTAGACAGGAACACCAATAGTCCTGCAGGCCATGTCACTGGCAAGTCTGACGAGTCCTCTCCTGACTGGGATTCCTCCGATGGATCCTTGAGTGTAATGCCTACTGCTGCTGGCGCTGCTGCTGTTGCTGCTGGTAGTCGATCATCATCCCAGAGGGGAAGTAGGTAGACCACTTGTACTACTTCCAGTAAGCAATTGACTGTCCAACAGTCCTTTGCGAGGAAGATGAAATATCACAGCAGTCATCCTGTTGCAAAGCGGATAACTCAGGCCTTGGCAGCTGTGTTGGTGTTAGATGTATCCACCGTTAGTTTACAGGGGCTTAGAGAATTTCTTGAGGTAGTGTGTCCCCGGTACCAAATACCATCTAGGTTCCACTTCTCTAGGCAGGCAATACCGAGAATGTACACAGACATCAAAAAAAGAGTCACCAGTGTCCTAAAAAATGCAGTTGTACCCAATGTCCACTTAACCACGGACATGAGGACAAGTGGAGCAGGGCAGACTAAGGACTATATGACTGTGACAGCCCACTGGGTAGATGTATTGCCTCCCGTAGCAACAACAGCAGCGGCGGCACCAGTAGCAGCATCTCACAAACGCCAACTGATTCCTAGGCAGGCTACACTTTGCATCACCGCTTTCCATAAGAGGCACACAGCTGACAACCTCTTACAGAAACTGAGGAACATCATCGCAGATTGGCTTACCCCAATTAGACACTCCTGGGGATTTGTGACATCGGACAACGCCACCAATATTGTGCTTGCATTACGTGTGGGTAAATTCCAGCACGTCCCATGTTTTGCCCATATAATGAATTTGGTGGCGCAGAATTTTTTTAAAAATGACAGGGGCATGCAAGAGATGCTGTCGGTGGCCCGAAGAATTGTGGGTCACTTTTGGCATTCAGCCACCATGTGCCGAAGACTGGAGCATCAGCAAACACTCCTGAACCTGCCCCGCCATCAGCTGAAGCAAGAGGTGATAACGACGTGGAATTCAAACCTCTATATGCTTCAGAGGATGGAGGAGCAGCAAAAGGCAATTCAAGCCTATACATCTGCCTATGATATAGGCAAAGGAGGAGAGATGCACCTGACTCAAGCGCAGTGGAGAATGATTTAAATGTTGTGCAAGTTTCTACAACCCTTTGAACTTGCCATACGTGAAGTCAGTTCAGACACTGCCAGCCTGAGTCTGGTCGTTCCCCTCATTAGGCTTTTGCAGATGCAGCTGGAGAGATTGAAGGAGGAGCTAAAACAGAGCAATTCCGCTAAGCATGTGGGACTTGTGGATGGAGCCCTTAATTCGCTTAACCAGGATTCACGGGTGGTCAATCTGTTGAAATAAGAGCACTACATTTTGGCCACCGTGCTCGATCCTAGGTTTAAAGCCTACGTTGTATCTCTCTTTCCGGCAGACACAAGTCTGCACATGTTCAAAGACCAGGAGGTGAGACACTTGTCAAGTCAAGCGGAACGTGACCGCCAACAGCTCCTCCTTCATTTTCTACCGCCACTGGAGCTGCCAGGAAAATGATCAGATTTCCAAAACCACCCGCTGGCGGTGATGCAAGGCAGTCAGGAGCGAAAACTGAAATCTGGTCTGGACTGAAGGACCAGCCACCGATTACTGACATGTCGTCTACTGTCACTGCATATGATTCTGTCACCATTGAAAGAATGGTGGAGGATTATATGAGTGACAGCATCCAAGTAGGCACGTCAGACAGTCCGTACGTACAGTATACTGGCAGGAAAAAGAGGCAATTTGGAGGCCCTTGCACAAACTGGCTTTATTTTACCTAAGTTGCCCCCCCCCCCCTCCAGTGTGTACTCTGAAAGAGTGTTTAGTGCAGCCGGTCACCTTGTCAGCGATCGGCGTATGAGGTTACTTCCACAAAATGTGGAGAAGATGATGTTCATAAAAATGAATTATAATCAATTCCTCCGTGGGGACATTTACCAGCAATTGCCTCCAGAAAGTACACAGGGACCTGTGATGGTGGATTCCAATGGGTACAAATTAATACTCTGTGAGGAGGGGGATGTACACAGTGAAAGGGGTGAGGAATCGGAGGATGATGTTGAGGTCGACATCTTGCCTCTGTAGAGCCAATTTGAGCAAGGAGAGATTGATTGCTTCTTTTTTGGTGGGGGCCCAAACCAACCAGTCATTTCAGCCACAGTCGTGTGGCAGACCCTGTCGATGAAATGATGGGTTTGTTAAAGTGTGCATGTCCTGTTTATACAACATAAGGGTGGGTGGGAGGGCCCAAGGACAATTCCATCTTGCACCTCTTTTTTTATTTGATTTATCTTTGCATCATGTGATATTTGGGGCCAATTTTTTTAAGTGCCATCCTGTCTGACACTGCAGTGCCACTCCTAGATGGGCCAGGTGTTTGTGCCGCCCACTTGGGTCGCTTAGCTTAGTCATCCAGCGACCTCGGTGCAAATTTTAGGACTAAAAATAAAATTGTGAGGTGTGAGTTGTTCAGAATAGACTGGAAATGAGTGGGAATTATGGTTATTGAGGTTAATAATACTATAGGATCAAAATTACCCCCAAATTCTATGATTTAAGCTGTTTTTGAGGGGTTTTTGAAGAAAAAACACCTGATCCAAAACACACCCGAATCCGTCAAATTTTTTTAAGGTAGGTTCTGCCAAAACGCATCCGAATCCAAAACACGGCCGCGGAACCAAATCCAAAACCAAAACACAAACCCCGAAAAATGTACGGTGCACATCTCTAGTATACTGTATGGATGTTTATATGTTCTATTAGTGTATATGTATGTTTGTATATTTTCTAAGTGTGTATGTGTGTTTTATGTGTATGTTATGTTTTTGTGTGTATGTGGGTGTATGAGATCTATGTAACGTGTGTGTGTGTGTGTGTGTGTGTGTGTGTGTGTGTGTGTGTGTATATATATATATATATATATACATACAAATCGATTGTCCGGCACTCCCTCTCCTTAGTCAGCAGCCGTGGTGCTCTTTACACTGCCTTTACATAACCTACAAAAGTATGGCACTCAGCAGACTTCTTAATCGTATATGTGCTTCTTATGTGCTTCTTAATCGTATATGACTTCTTGTCGTATATGTGCTGCTTGACAAAGGGTAAATAAAACCCGAAACATTGCTGAACTAGCTGGTGTTTGTGATATGTGATTAAGAAGTCCGCTGAGTGCCATACTTTTGGAGGATATATATATATATATATGTATATATATATACACACACACACACACACACACACACACACACACACACGTGCGTGCATCAAAGGAAACCCCCCTTCCAAATCCTGCTTTTGCCTCTGTGGGGGGTGGTTGCTGGGTGAGGGGGCCCCCTGTCTTGGGTGCCCTGGGCCCCCCACGGGCTTAATCCGGCCCTGCCTGTAGTGTCTGTGAATGACAGATAAGAATTCCAATAGGACTGCATTTGGTTCACTGACACTGAGCGGGGTTGCAGATTTTACCTAGGTGGGCTTCATTCCAGCAGCTCATGGGTAAAATCCGCCACTGTTTGACACTACCACAGCAACCCTTCGCATGGTCTCAGCCACTCAGTGTTCCCCATCCATTTGTATGGAGTGACAGAGAGTAATCAGTCACTCTGCAATGGGACTCTTTACAGATGACAGTCCTACTTTTTTTTTCCAAAGATCCTTTGGATGCCTACATGGATCGAAGAGGACATGATTTCTACCTTTTTTTAATACAATGGTTAAAGATGTCAGTGGGAGTAGTGTTTTTTTTAATACTGTGTTTATTATTGTTGTTATTATTATTATTATTATTATTTTTTTTAAACATTTTTTACTAAATCATAATTTAATTAAAACTGTTAAACACAATTTCACATGGATGTAAAAGTGTGAGCATAATACTTAATGAATATTTTGAAGAGCTGACTGTTCTTTTTATCCTTTCTTTTATTTCTTCCTTTAATTCAATTTCCAATTATCTTTTCTTTCACATAATCTTATTGAAGGTCAACAACAGCTGCCCTTAAAGTCAAGAGATGTGAGGACTGATGTGTGGTTTAAAAAAGCATGTGTTCTGTTTGTAAAATGTGTTAACAGTATGAATAGAGTTTGTGGTAATGGAACAATAAATCCAGCTTGGGGAGGCATTTTTGAGACACTCGGTGCTCTGGAGGAATAAAAGGCCAAAGAGTAAGTCAAGGACATTTATCTCTGACAGAAGTTTAAAGCATTTAATTTCTTTCCTGCATTTTGCTAGCTGTAATGTTAATGCCTAAAGAGAAATCTAAGACACAGTTTCACACACACACACACACACACACACACACACACACACGCACACACACGCACACACACAGTGCCTTGCACACCATGCATTTTCGCTGTGGGCACAGCGACTGCATCTACCCTGCTTGCCATCGGCCGCCAGATGCAGCACTGGCTGCTGTATATATTACAGCAGGCAACAATGTATAATGGGAGAGTTAGCGTATGCGCCCTGTGTGTTCCGCCCCCCCTCCTGTTGTGCTGGTGAGGTTGGGTATGCGTGACCTGCAGTCAGGAGACTGGCAGTCAGCATACCTCTGTCAGCGTGGGGGGGCGCATAACAAGCCCTTGCGGGCTCACTGTGCTCGCCACGCTGCCTGCTCAGTGGCAACCTGCAGTTGCCACTTGTTCTATTTCCACTCTATAGGTGTCATGGATACTGGACACCCACAAATGGGAATAGTCCATGCTAGTCAGCATTCCGACTGTCAGGATTCCCAGGGGGCGGGATGTAAGAGGAGGTGTTATGACCAGCAGTCTCCTGACTGCTGATCACATAACTACATCCTTTCCTGGTGTGTGTGAGGCAGGGGCTCCAGGTATAGGAGTCAGCTGAGCTATACCTGGAGTAATGTGTAAAAGGGGGTTCTACCTGGAGTAATGTGTAAAAGAGAGCTCTACCCAGTGTAATGTGTAAAAGGAGACTCTACATGGCATAATGTGTATGCAGATGGAGCCTCCGTTATCTTTGCTGGCATACGCAGCATGTCTGGGTGCAAGGAGGCTTGCCTAGTCATAGGGAGGCGCACAGAGCGTTTGGCGTTACCTTTGAGTGTAATACCTGTGATCATCCACCAGATGTTGCTTTTCTAAATCACCATTGTGCATGCGTGTGGTCTACATTAAAATATAATACCGAACTACAGTATAAGAACTACTTTACTGGTGCGTATCATTATGCTACAGTATGCTATAGTATGTCAAATACAGTATATAGTACTGTATTTAGTACAGTATATATAGATACAAATAGTACAGTATATACAGATGCAAACGAACGTGATAAAGCCACAGTATAGTCCATTGACGTTAGAGATATATGAGCGTCCAAGTCCCGCAGACAAATCAACAAACAAAAATAGTAGTGTATACAGACACAAACGAATGTGTTACAAATATGGTCTGTTGATGTTAGGGATATGTGAGTGTCCAAATCCCATAGCCATTACGGTATAATCAAAACCAATGGGCTTATGTATCTGTCATGCGGCGATGTGTCCAGTGGTGAACTGTGCGCTTCCCATGCTTAGAGTCCCGGTTCGATTCCCAAAGTGCGAATGCATGTTAATTTTTTCCTGACACTTTATAATTTTTTTATTTTTGTATCTACTGTAATATACCTTTAATAGAAGTGTGCACACAAGTTTTACATAAAGCAGGGCAAAGCTGCAGGAACGTATTTAAAATACACAGTGGCTATGAGGATAAGTGATCTCTATGCACCACACAGTACACATACAATACTGTAGCAGGCCAGACTCGATTAACATAGCTGCCACCTGTGACCCTGTGCCTCTTGGAAGCCCTCAGCTATGGAGCGAGCGATGACATCAGTTTTGCAAACATCAGGTCAATGCTGAAGTAGCGTATCAATACCCTAGTTATATTACACAGTAGCAATAGGGATAAGTGAGCTCCATGCACATTGCGGTACACCAGACTCGATCACATAGCAAGTTGACAAAATGTCTGCCGCCCGTGACCCTGCGCCTCTTGGAAGTCTTCAGCTATGGAGCTAGTGATGGCATATATTTTGCAAGAATTAGGGCAATGCAGAAGGAACATCTCAATACCCTAGCTAAAATACACAGGGGTGATAGGGATATGCTAGCTCTATGCACATTACCATACACCAGACTCGATCGCATAGCAAGTTGACAAAATGGCTGCCGCCCGTGACCCCTTGCATCGTAGAAGCACTCAGCTATGGAGCGAGTGATGGCATAGGTTGCGCAAGAATGAGCGCAATGCTGAAGGAGCGTCTCAATACCCTAGCAAAAATTCAAAGCGACAATGAGGTCCCATAGAATGAGCAATTAATAAATATAGTGAATACAGATGCAAAACAATGAGTTTAAGCTAGTGATGAGCGGGTTCGGTTCCTCGGAATCCGAACCCCCCCGAACTTCAGCCTTTTTACACGGATCCGAGGCAGACTCGGATCTTCCCGCCTTGCTCGGCTAACCCGAGCGCGCCCGAACGTCATCATCCCGCTGTCGGATTCTCGCGAGGCTCGGATTCTATCGCGAGACTCGGATTCTATATAAGGAGCCGCGCGTCGCCGCCATTTTCACACGTGCATTGAGATTCATAGGGAGAGGACGTGGCTGGCATCCTCTCCATTTAGATTAGAAGAGAGAGAGTGAGAGTGAGACACTTGATTTACTGGAGCTTAGGAGTACTCAGAGAGTGCAGAGTTTACTAGTGACTGACCAGTGACCACCAGTGCAGTTTTATTATATTATTATTTAATGTAATCCGTTCTCTGCCTGAAAAAAAACGATACACAGTGACACAGTAACAGTATACCATATCTGTGCTCAGCCTCAGTGTGCTGCATCATCTATGTATATCTGACTGTGCTGAGTGCTCAGTGCTCACACAGCTTAATTGTGGGGAAGACTGGGGAGCAGTAGCAGGAGTACATATTATTTAACAGTGCACACTTTTGCTGCCAGAGTGCCACTGCCAGTGTGACTGACCAGTGACCACTGTCTGACCACCAGTATATTGTGATTGTCTGCCTGAAAAAGTTAAACACTCGTCGTGTGGTGTTTTTATTCTATAAACGCATTCTGCTGGCAGTGTCCAGCAGGTCCGTCATTAATTATATAATATATACCTGTCCGGCTGCAGTTGTGATATATATATATATTTTTTATATCATTATCATCCAGTCTATATTAGCAGCAGACGCAGTACGGTAGTCCACGGCTGTAGCTACCTCTGTGTCGGCAGTCGCTCGTCCATCCATAATTGTATACCACCTACCTGTGGTGTTTTTTTTTTTTCTATCTTCTTGATACTAGTAGCTTACTTTAGGAGTCTGCAGTGCTGACAGTGTCCAGCAGGTCCGTCATTATAATATATACCTGTCCGGCTGCAGTAGTGATATATATATATATTTTTATATCATTATAATCCAGTCTATATTAGCAGCAGACGCAGTACGGTAGTCCATGGCTGTAGCTACCTCTGTGTCGGCAGTCACTCGTCCATCCATAATTGTATACCACCTACCTGTGGTGTTTTTTTATTTTCTATCTTCTTGATACTACTAGTAGCTTACTTTAGGAGTCTGCAGTGCTGCTGACAGTGTCCAGCAGGTCCGTCATTATATAATATATACCTGTCCGGCTGCAGTAGTGATATATATATATTTTTTATATCATTATCATCCAGTCTATATTAGCAGCAGACGCAGTACGGTAGTCCACGGCTGTAGCTACCTCTGTGTCGGCAGTCGCTCGTCCATCCATAATTGTATACCACCTACCTGTGGTGTTTTTTTTTTTCTATCTTCTTGATACTACTAGTAGCTTACTTTAGGAGTCTGCAGTGCTGCTGACAGTGTCCAGCAGGTCCGTCATTATATAATATATACCTGTCCGGCTGCAGTAGTGATATATATATATTTTTTATATCATTATCATCCAGTCTATATTAGCAGCAGACGCAGTACGGTAGTCCACGGCTGTAGCTACCTCTGTGTCGGCAGTCGCTCGTCCATCCATAATTGTATACCACCTACCTGTGGTGGTTTTTTTTTCTATCTTCTTGATACTAGTAGCTTACTTTAGGAGTCTGCAGTGCTGACAGTGTCCAGCAGTTCCGTCATTATATAATATATACCTGTCCGGCTGCAGTAGTGATATATATATATTTTTTATATCATTATCATCCAGTCTATATTAGCAGCAGACGCAGTACGGTAGTCCACGGCTGTAGCTACCTCTGTGTCGGCAGTCACTCGTCCATCCATAAGTATACTAGTATCCATCCATCTCCATTGTTTACCTGAGGTGCCTTTTAGTTGTGCCTATTAAAATATGGAGAACAAAAATGTTGAGGTTCCAAAAATAGGGAAAGATCAAGATCGACTTCCACCTCGTGCTGAAGCTGCTGCCACTAGTCATGGCCGAGACGATGAAATGCCAGCAACGTCGTCTGCCAAGGCCGATGCCCAATGTCATAGTACAGAGCATGTAAAATCCAAAACACCAAATATCAGTAAAAAAAAGGACTCAAAAATCTAAAATAAAATTGTCAGAGGAGAAGCGTAAACTTGCCAATATGCCATTTACCACACGGAGTGGCAAAGAACGGCTGAGGCCCTGGCCTATGTTCATGGCTAGTGGTTCAGCTTCACATGAAGCACTCAGCCTCTCGCTAGAAAAATGAAAAGACTCAAGCTGGCAAAAGCACAGCAAAGAACTGTGCGTTCTTCGAAATCACAAATCCACAAGGAGAGTCCAATTGTGTCGTTTGCGATGCCTGACCTTCCCAACACTGGACGTGAAGAGCATGCGCCTTCCACCATTTGCACGCCCCCTGCAAGTGCTGGAAGGAGCACCCGCAGTCCAGTTCCTGATAGTCAGATTGAAGATGTCAGTGTTGAAGTACACCAGGATGAGGAGGATATGGGTGTTGCTGGCGCTGGGGAGGAAATTGACCAGGAGGATTCTGATGGTGAGGTGGTTTGTATAAGTCAGGCACTCGGGGAGACACCTGTTGTCCGTGGGAGGAATAGGGCCATTGACATGCCTGGTGAAAATACCAAAAAAATCAGCTCTTCGGTGTGGAAGTATTTCAACAGAAATGCGGATAACATTTGTCAAGCCGTGTGTTGCCTTTGTCAAGCTGTAATAAGTAGGGGTAAGGACGTTAACCACCTCGGAACATCCTCCCTTATACGTCACCTGCAGCGCATTCATCATAAGTCAGTGACAAGTTCAAAAACTTTGGGCGACAGCGGAAGCAGTCCACTGACCAGTAAATCGCTTCCTCTTATAACCAAGCTCACGCAAACCACCCCACCAACTCCCTCAGTGTCAATTTCCTCCTTCCCCAGGAATGCCAATAGTCCTGCAGGCCATGTCACTGGCAATTCTGACGAGTCCTCTCCTGCCTGGGATTCCTCCGATGCATCCTTGCGTGTAAGGCCTACTGCTGCTGGCGCTGCTGTTGTTGCTGCTGGGAGTCGATGGTCATCCCAGAGGGGAAGTCGTACTCGTAAGACCACTTTTACAACTTCCACCAAGCAATTGACTGTCCAACAGTCCTTTGCGAGGAAGATGAAATATCACAGCAGTCATCCTGCTGCAAAGTGGATAACTGAGGCCTTGGCATCCTGGGCGGTGAGAAACGTGGTTCCGGTATCCATCATTACTGCAGAGCCAACTAGAGACTTGTTGGAGGTAGTGTGTCCCCGGTACCAAATACCATCTAGGTTCCATTTCTCTAGGCAGGCGATACCAAAAATGTACACAGACCTCAGAAAAAGACTCACCAGTGTCCTAAAAAATGCAGTTGTACCCAATGTCCACTTAACCACGGACATGTGGACAAGTGGAGCAGGGCAGGGTCAGGACTATATGACTGTGACAGCCCACTGGGTAGATGTATGGACTCCCGCCGCAAGAACAGCAGCGGCGGCACCAGTAGCAGCATCTCGCAAATGCCAACTCTTTCCTAGGCAGGCTACGCTTTGTATCACCGCTTTCCAGAATACGCACACAGCTAAAAACCTCTTACGGCAACTGAGGAAGATCATCGCAGAATGGCTTACCCCAATTGGACTCTCCTGTGGATTTGTGGCATTGGACAACGCCAGCAATATTGTGTCTGCATTAAATATGGGCAAATTCCAGCACGTCCCATGTTTTGCACATACCTTGAATTTGGTGGTGCAGAATTATTTAAAAAACGACAGTGCAAGAGATGCTGTCGGTGGCCAGAAGAATTGCGGGACACTTTTGGCGTACAGGCACCACGTACAGAAGACTGGAGCACCACCAAAAATGCCTGAACCTGCCCTGCCATCATCTGAAGCAAGAAGTGGTAACGAGGTGGAATTCAACCCTCTATATGCTTCAGAGGTTGGAGGAGCAGCAATAGGCCATTCAAGCCTATACAACTGAGCACGATATAGGAGGTGGAATGCACCTGTCTCAAGCGCAGTTGAGAATGATTTCAACGTTGTGCAAGGTTCTGCAACCTTTTGAACTTGCCACACGTGAAGTCAGTTCAGACACTGCCAGCCTGAGTCAGGTCATTCCCCTCATCAGGCTTTTGCAGAAGAAGCTGGAGACATTGAAGGAGGAGCTAACACAGAGCGATTCTGCTAGGCATGTGGGACTTGTGGATGGAGCCCTTAATTCGCTTAACAAGGATTCACGGGTGGTCAATCTGTTGAAATCAGAGCACTACATTTTGGCCACCGTGCTCGATCCTAGATTTAAAACCTACCTTGGATCTCTCTTTCCAGCAGACACAAGTCTGCTAGGGTTCAAAGAACTGCTGGTGACAAAATTGTCAAGTCAAGCGGAACGCGACCTGTCAACATCTCCTCCTTCACATTCTCCCGCAACTGGGGGTGCGAGGAAAAGGCTCAGAATTCCGAGCCCACCCGCTGGCGGTGATGCAGGGCAGTCTGGAGCGACTGCTGATGCTGACATCTGGTCCGGACTGAAGGACCTGACAACGATTACGGACATGTCGTCTACTGTCACTGCATATGATTCTCTCCCCATTGAAAGAATGGTGGAGGATTATATGAGTGACCGCATCCAAGTAGGCACGTCAGACAGTCCGTACTTATACTGGCAGGAAAAAGAGGCAATTTGGAGGCCCTTGCACAAACTGGCTTTCTTCTATCTAAGTTGCCCTCCCACAAGTGTGTACTCCGAAAGAGTTTTTAGTGCCGCCGCTCACCTTGTCAGCAATCGGCGTACGAGGTTACATCCAGAAAATGTGGAGAAGATGATGTTCATTAAAATGAATTATAATCAATTCCTCCGTGGAGACATTCACCAGCAGTAATTGCCTCCACAAAGTACACAGGGAGCTGAGATGGTGGATTCCAGTGGGGACGAATTGATAATCTGTGAGGAGGGGGATGTACACGGTGATATATCGGAGGATGATGATGAGGTGGACATCTTGCCTCTGTAGAGCCAGTTTGTGCAAGGAGAGATTAATTGCTTCTTTTTTGGTGGGGGTCCAAACCAACCCATCATTTCAGTCACAGTCGTGTGGCAGACCCTGTCACTGAAATGATGGGTTGGTTAAAGTGTGCATGTCCTGTTTATACAACATAAGGGTGGGTTGGAGGGCCCAAGGACAATTCCATCTTGCACCTCTTTTTTCTTTCATTTTTCTTTGCGTCATGTGCTGTTTGGGGGGTGTTTTTTGGAAGGGCCATCCTGCGTGACACTGCAGTGCCACTCCTAGATGGGCCAGGTGTTTGTGTCGGCCACTAGGGTCGCTTAGCTTAGTCACACAGCTACCTCATTGCGCCTCTTTTTTTTCTTCTTTGCGTCATGTGCTGTTTGGGGACTAGTTTTTTGAAGGGCCATCCTGCGTGACACTGCAGTGCCACTCCTAGATGGGCCAGGTGTTTGTGTCGGCCACTTGGGTCGCTTATCTTACTCACACAGCTACCTATTTGCGCCTCTTTTTTTCTTTGCGTCATGTGCTGTTTGGGGAGTGTTTTTTGGAAGGGCCATCCTGCGTGACACTGCAGTGCCACTCCTAGATGGGCCAGGTGTTTGTGTCGGCCACTTGGGTCGCTTATCATACTCACACAGCTACCTCATTGCGCCTCTTTTTTTTCTTCTTTGCGTCATGTGCTGTTTGGGGAGTGTTTTTTGGAAGGGTCATCCTGCGTGACACTGCAGTGCCACTCCTAGATGGGCCAGGTGTTTGTGTCGGCCACTTGGGTCGCTTAGCTTACTCACACAGCTACCTCATTGCGCCTCTTTTTTTTCTTCTTTGTGTCATGTGCTGTTTGGGGAGTGTTTTTTGGAAGGGCCATCCTGCGTGACACTGCAGTGCCACTCCTAGATGGGCCAGGTGTTTGTGTCGGCCACTTGGGTCGCTTATCTTACTCACACAGCTACCTAATTGCGCCTCTTTTTTTCTTTGCGTCATGTGCTGTTTGGGGAGTGTTTTTTGGAAGGGCCATCCTGCGTGACACTGCAGTGCCACTCCTAGATGGGCCAGGTGTTTGTGTCGGCCACTTGGGTCGCTTATCTTACTCACACAGCTACCTCATTGCGCCTCTTTTTTTCTTTGCGTCATGTGCTGTTTGGGGAGTGTTTTTTGGAAGGGCCATCCTGCGTGACACTGCAGTGCCACTCCTAGATGGGCCAGGTGTTTGTGTCGGCCACTTGGGTCGCTGAGCTTAGTCATCCAGCGACCTCGGTGCAAATTTTAGGACTAAAAATAATATTGTGAGGTGTGAGGTGTTCAGAATAGACTGAAAATGAGTGGAAATAATGGTTATTGAGGTTAATAATTCTTTGGGATCAAAATGACCCCCAAATTCTATGATTTAAGCTGTTTTTTAGGGTTTTTTGAAAAAAAAAAACCGAATCCAAAACACACCCGAATCCGACAAAAAAAATTCGGTGAGGTTTTGCCAAAACGCGTTCGAACCCAAAACACGGCCGCGGAACCGAACCCAAAACCAAAACACAAAACCTGAAAAATTTCCGGTGCTTATCACTAGTTTAAGCTACAGTATGGTCCATTTAAGTTAGGGATATAGGGGGTCATTCCGAGTTGTTCGCTCGCAAGGCGATTTTAGCAGAGTTGCTCACGCTAAGCCGCCGCCTACTGGGAGTGAATCTTAGCACCTTAAAATTGCGAACGACGTATTCGCAATTTTGCGATTATAAACTTCTTAGCAGTTTCAGAGTAGCTTCAGACTTACTCGGCATCTGCGATCAGTTCAGTGCTTGTCGTTCCTGGTTTGACGTCACAAACACACCCAGCGTTCGCCCAGACACTCCCCCGTTTCTCCAGCCACTCCTGCGTTTTTTCCGGAAACGGTAGCGTTTTTTCCCACACGCCCATAAAACGTCCTGTTTCCGCCCAGAAACACCCATTT
This sequence comes from Pseudophryne corroboree, assembly GCF_028390025.1. Lineage (NCBI taxonomy): Eukaryota > Metazoa > Chordata > Amphibia > Anura > Myobatrachidae > Pseudophryne > Pseudophryne corroboree. Next base: position 552,947,846 of record NC_086444.1, read on the forward strand.
CCTGTCAATCACACTACGATCGCCTGAGCGAAGAAAAAGTCGTGAGTAAAAAACCTAACTTCATAGCAAATTTACTTGGCGCAGTCGCAGTGCGGACATTGCGCATGCACACTAAGCGGAAAATCGCTGCGATGCGATGAAATTTACCGAGCGAACAACTCGGAATGAGGGCCATAGTACAGTACAGTATGTGAGTGGCCAAGTCCCGTAGCCATTAGGGCATAATCTAAAACCAATGGCAAGGGATCACTGCTTACATTTAGACATGAGCTTGTGTATCTGTAATGAAGCGTGCGCATGCCTTATTTTTTCCTGACACTTTATTTAAAAAAACATTCTATTGTAATATACTATACTCTACTGTACTGTACCTTTACATTCAATAGAAATACTGTATGCACACAGGTTTAACATGAATCAGGGCAATGTTGCAATGGCGTCTTATTATGCTATCTAAAATACACAGCAACTATGGGTGGGGATAAGTGAGTCCTGTCACCATAAGCTGTCTGCTATACTGTACAGTACAGCAGACTTGCGCCTGGGATGCATTTGTGTGTTTGTAATACAAAAAATCATTTACTGCACATTTACTGTATACAGCATACCTCTAATACACATTCCTGTGGAAAATAATGTTAAAATGACATGTACAGGTACAGTACCTATACAGTTCTGTACAGCACTGTACATGGAGCATTTTCTTTACTGATCCATTTATTTATTTATGTTTTACATCACAATGTACAGCAGGGATGGGAACCTTCAGTCATCTAGCTGTTGTTGAACTATACATACTGTACCGGCATGCCTTGCTACAGTTTTCCTATTTGGCAATGCTAAAGCTGTTGCAGGGCATGCTGGGATGTGTAGTTCAACAACAGCTAAAGGACAGAGGGTTCCCCATCCCTGATGTACAGTATTGAACAGTGTTTCTTTGGAAAACTGACTTACTGTACAGTATATTTATATACCTGCCTACTGTACACCCAACAATTTTGTTTGCCGTAATACAGTAGAATATGTATAAAGTAACATATTAAAGAAGCAACTTAAGAAAAATCACAAAGCATGGCTACTGTACTGTAAATCTTATAGTCTGAGATTTCAAGCCGTGCCATACTGTACATGGTAGGATAAAGTAAATACTGTATGTACAGTACAGTACAGTGTGGACAGATCTCTACGGTATGCCTTAAATTCCAAATGCAATTTAGAGTAACCTTGTCCAAAGGCCCTCATTCCGAGTTGTTCGCTCGGTATTTTTCATCGCATCGCAGTGAAAATCCGCTTAGTACGCATGCGCAATATTCGCACTGCGACTGCGCCAAGTAACTTTACTATGAAGAAAGTATTTTTACTCACGGCTTTTTCTTCGCTCCGGCGATCGTAATGTGATTGACAGGAAATGGGTGTTACTGGGCGGAAACACGGCGTTTCAGGGGCGTGTGGCTGAAAACGCTACCGTTTCCGGAAAAAACGCAGGAGTGGCCGGGGAAACGGTGGGAGTGCCTGGGCGAACGCTGGGTGTGTTTGTGACGTAAACCAGGAACGACAAGCACTGAACTGATCGCACAGGCAGAGTAAGTCTGGAGCTACTCTGAAACTGCTAAGTAGTTAGTAATCGCAATAATGCGAATACATCGGTCGCAATTTTAAGAAGCTAAGATTCACTCCCAGTAGGCGGCGGCTTAGCGTGTGTAACTCTGCTAAATTCGCCTTGCGACCGATCAACTCGGAATGAGGGCCAAAGTCTTTTGTCTATTTAACTGAAGACTAGATGGTCCAAGTGGTTCTTATAGTATTTTCCATCAAAATCTATGGTTCTTTGCAGAGGCGGTGACGGCTATGGGAGAGGAGAGGACCCACACACAGTCACCGATGGATGCCGGAAAGGTGAGTATAGAAGAAATGAGTGGAGTGTGTGCGGTGTGGGCCCCCTCTGGACCCAGGGTCCCGTGTGCACCGCACACACTGCACCCATTACAGAAATGCTACTGTTTCTTTTTACAGTACATACTGTATTACTAATAAAACATTTGCACCTCACACTTCCGAGTATTAGCAGACATTGAGATACTGTACAGTACAGTAAGAAGCTTACTGGTGCACAGGATGTGTTCTCTACTGCAGGGGAGACTAGGAGGGGGTTACTTAGAGTCAGGACTGCTTTGCACAAATACTGTACAGTAGCAGTCATACTGTACCTGCCTTGACTGGTGCAAATCACTGTCCTTACAAATTCCTTGTTGTAACCCAGGCTGCGGTAAACATTCTGGGAGATTTTATTTACTGTACTGTATGATGCTGGCAATTAGGAGATAGAATTTAAATTTGGAGACTCCTGCAATATCTGTAAGGCAACTACTGTACTGTATGAACCATCAGAATATGTGTGGAGAGGAATTACCCTCCACTGCATAAAGGAAGGACTCAGTACAATTGTGCAAAGTTCTCAAATACTTTTTTATTGCATAAAATAATTAAAAACAAATACACACATCATTTATAACTGTGTAACATACAGTATTATACTGAAAAATGTAAGCACAATTGTGACTTGAATACAGTAATGTACAGTACATACAAAATACTGTGCAGTATGCAGCTTAGACAAATCACATTTCTCCATATTGGTGATTATTAGAATTCATGTTACTCTAAAACAGCCAAGGTACTGTATATCTGTACTGTATGAGAAACTAATGTCCAATATTCTTGAGGGTGCATAGCCCCTCTGAGTTTGGGGGCCCGGTACAAACATACTCCTTTATCCCGCTGTTGCCAGACCTGGCTGCTGTGTATACCAGTGACTGACATCACAATACATGTCTGCCCAGTTGTGACATAATGCATGACACATTGGTACAGTCAGGGGGAGATAGGCCATAGGCCTCACCAGGAAGAATCCTGGTAGGCCGATGTGTCTGTGTGTATTGTTTAAGGTTTTGTCATATGGCCACAGCACACACATGACAGGCAGCCCACACGCCACACTCCAATACACTGCTACTGTACATAAGTCCTATCAAGAGACTGTACAGTCTCACTGTAAAGATTTGATACAGTACAGTACTTTACTATACAGAGCAACCTCAAGAGGTTAATGTACTGTACTTTAGAAATACTATACTGTCTCACTGAGCTTGCAGTGTAGTACTGTACAGTAATTATGACACTGTGTCTGTGATAATGTTGTACTGTAAGCTGAGAGGCTGAGTGGTACTGTATGTCTATGTATAGTACTCTGTGTAATGGTAAAAGGCCTATGGTTAAACAACAGGCAAGCATTCATCATCATGGGTGTCATGAAGAAAATTCAAAACAGAAACTTAGTAAAGTAATAGGTAAATGTACCATATAACATTTTCTGCTTCGCCTCATTACCAAGGCGAAGCAGGAAGGGACATCAACATGATGTACTGTACTAAGCAAAAGCTCCCTTCTCTGGTGATGTCCTCCTGAGCACTTCAGCACAGAGTGCAGGCAAGGAAGAGGCAAACAACTACAGACCAGTGAGTCTTACTTCAGTGGTAGAGAAAAGAAAGAGTTGTACTGTAGATTATCTCAAATACAGCAATTTACAGGATCCCAAACATCATGGATTCACTGAGGGAGTTCATGTCAAACAAACCTTATTAACTTTTAGGACTGTGTGACTAAGGTGGTGGCTAAAGGTGGAGCCGGGGATATACAATAGTTTACAGAACTGTACAGTATATTGACTTAAGGCTTTTGACACTGTTCCCCATCGCAGACTGTTAAATGAACTAAAAAGCTTGGGATTGCATACTAAGATTGTTGAATGAATCAGATCTTGGTTGCATGATAGAAAACAGAGTTGTACAGTAGATAAATGGAGTGCGTTTCGGGGTGCGTTCAATAGATAACAAAAAAACATTTTTAATTATTTAAGTGCCTGGAAAAAATAAACAAGCATTTGCATTTCGAACCTCGGGACTCAGCATGAGAAGCGGCACACTTCAGCACTCGGACATGACACCTCATGATAGATAAACAAGCTCATGTGAAAATATACTGTAAGCAGTGATCCCTTCTTTTTGTTTACGCCGTTACTGGATTTGGATGATCATACTGTATGAAACGTATACTGTACATACAGTACTTTAACATCAATGAACTACTGTATTGCTTTAAAACATTAGTTTCGTCTGTATACACTATTACAGGACTTGGACGCTCACAAATAGTAACACGGCAATGGACAAGTGTTTTAATACATTAGTTTGTGTCTGTATAAACTTTTTTTTATTATTAACTTTCCGTCTGGCCATTGGTCTGTGTGTACAGTGTACAGTATACAGTACATTAACATTACTGTCATCACTGACCATTTGCCAGAGCTTGTAGTTCAATCCGCCACTATTCCCTCTAAAGTACTGGATAAGTGGAGCATTAATCACCCAGCGGTGCAGGGGTGTATTGCATGCTGAGTATGTACTCGTGCCTCAATGCGCCTGTCTGTGATTAAACACAGCAACCTAAGCTATCGCCTAGGTGCGACTAAACCTCAGTTTAAGGGAAGAAACAGCAAAGATAAGGGAGGCTCCATCTGTAAGTGGCTGTACCTGTTACAATGTGTATAAGTAGCATTACTGTGTAGTGTAATTTAAATAATGTGTACTACTGTGTGACGTAATATGAATTGGTACTATTTTGTTACCATGCACAAGCCAGGAGCCTTCAGCATATACTGTCCTTATTTTAAATATTGGGGGGGGGATGGGGAGAGGCCACTTATTCTCTTTTTGGCACAGGTCACCAAAATGTCTAGTTATGGCTCTGATGCTTATCCATCATCAGTTTCGGTCAGTGACATGAAGGGCCAAACAGAGGAATGCATTGGTAGGGGTCCATTAAAAAGTCAGCCACCAGAGGGCACTATAGGTGGGGTATACTCAGCTGACAAAAAAGAACATATATTTTTTTGTTTTGGTATTTGCTAACTATACAAATGCCATTGAAGCTGCTAAGTGTGGCAACACTTCTTTTTTCATATCCATTGCTCTCAGGCTCAAGACAGTTAATACGTCATTATGTCAGAAAGGCATCTGAAGATTTTGAAAAAAATGGCTAAATTGGAAGAAGCAGACAAAAAAACAACAACAAAAAATAATAATTTAAATAACAGTGCACGGAAATCCCTTAATACACATTTGACACATGGATTTCAAAGTAAGTATGGCCAGTTACAACTAAACAAAACGTATCAGAAATGCCTTGGAAAAGTGCTAGATGTTCTTGGATGGTTACTGTGAGGTGGCTAAACAAATACATGTACAGGTAGATGGTCCCTCTTATTCATTTATTATTATTATTATTATTATTATTATTATTATTAGTGAGCGTGTGATGAGAGTGTTTCAGGCATATTGCTAAATTATTTGTGTACACAGAATTATCATTCACATTGGACTATACTCAGATGGCAAATCTACACGTGCCATAGGGCTGATGTATAAAGACACACAAGGCAGTATTACACGCTCAAAGTAAGTGTACACCATGGAGGGCATTTCATAATGTTGCAGACAGATGATTGCCAAAAGATGCAGAATCAGTCCCGTCAGATGATACCTCAGTATATTAACACACACACACACACACACACACACACACACACACACACACACACACACACACACACACACACTAGACTCTAAGTTATATTAACATCACACACATTAATCTGACCACAGAGTAGGGTTTAGTATGATTTACCGACTATCAAAATCCCGACGGTCAAAATCCTGATATGGTCAAAATACCGAAAAGGTCAAAATACCAACATTTAAAGTACAGACAAGGTCAAAATACAGATATTTAAAATACAGTCAAGGTCAAAATACAGACATTTAAAATGTTGACGGGTTAAAAAATCGTCACTTTTAATTTTTGTGTGTATGTCGACATAGGTTGACATGGACACTGTGTAAGTGTACTGCGTCTCCTCGCATGGCTCGCTGCTTTGAGATGCTTACGGGCATGGTGACTCGCTGCGCTCAGCACACAACTATATTCCCCCTCCAGGTTCATTGGGATGGTAAAGTATGAACAAGTCGGTTTCAATGAAAAAAAACATGAAAAACTCGTGTTGACTTTTTGACTTGTCGACATGTTAAATGTCATTATTTTGATTTTGTTGGTATTTTAAATGTTGGTATTTTGACCATGTCGGTATTTTGACCATTGGTCAATTGTTGGGATTTTGACCGTCGGGATATTGATTGTAGGCAAATTGACTGTATCCCTATTAATCTTGTCAAGGGGAAATTGGGATGGAAAACCAGCCCGGGAAATTTCAGTATGCAGCCTTACTGGGGGAAGGGTCTATTGGGGGCAGAGTCTATATAGGGGCAGTTGAAGCTCACCTTTTTGTCTTTTGCTATAGATGCGTCTGTGACTTTATGCAAACTCCTTCCCTGGTGTACATCTGTGCATCTGAATATGCAAGGACTGTGACACCCACTTTCAATGTCTACAGATGCTGCAATTATGCTTTGTGCATCCTTAGAAACTACCATCAGTCTCAACATTGAAACTTTCATTAGCCCTATGCTATGTGCAGATCATCCAACCATGGCTCCAATGTGAGCGATTCAGCTTCTCTATATGCAACCACTATCAGCAACATGCCGATACTACATTACATTTGCATTTAATTAGCCAGCCCTCTGTAACCACTCAGAAAAGCCCAACACATCTCTAATAAAACTCTTCCTTTGTGTGTCTGACTCTGTACTGCTTCACTGTACGAACATCATCAGGAGACTATAAAACACATACAAATTCTGAGAAAAAAAAGCTATTTAAGTGAAAACAACATATATAAAATTAAATGACAGGGGTGCGAGCAAAAATTTGTGTTATTTTTATTAATGTAATTGCCATAATGGGCCAGATTCAGAGATGCATGAAAACCCAATCCCACACGCGTGGCTCCGGCGTTTTATTTCTGACAGCCATGCTGTGTGACCATAGAAGTACACAGAAGCTCGACTGGTCTGCGAGCAACGCTGCATGTGTACACAGCAACTAAGATTTGCAAGGCCACTGGTGAATGCCTTTACATATTTACAGGCATTGACAATATTTTCACAAATTTCGGAACCCGCTGCAGCCGACTCCATTGAGGAAGACAGTCAGATGCTAGAGGTCCAACTTGACCTCTATTATCTGTCTCCCTGTTCTCCTCCAGATGCTCGAGGTCAAGTGGTACCTCTAGCATCTGACTGCCACCGTCAATGATATCAGCTGCAGCACATGTCCACATAGCCCACAGTGCCTGCTGTAGCCGAGGTGCGGATGGGAAGCAGGACCCCTGGCAACGATCAGGAAACCCACAGCATGAAACCCTTGACAATGAGCATAAGGCCCCTGACCATGAGCTTGGAACCCCTGGGAAGGAGCATGGAACTCAGAGCATGAAATTCCTGACAAAGAGTATGAGACCCCTGGTACAGAGCGTTAGACCCCTGGCAATGAGCTGGTAATTTCAAAGTAATTAGAAGCCTTACTGTGGGGCATAATTTGTAAAGGGCATTATTGTGTGTGGGGCATAAAGTGGTGTCAGGAGCGTAACTGTTTGTGGCCTAATGTGTAATGGCCATTACTTTGTATGGCATAATGTGTGGCATTATAGTTACATAGTTACATAGTTGTTGAGGTTGAAAAAAGACAAATGTCCATCGAGTTCAACCTATTGTACATTACATTATTTTATTTTATTATTTGTTTATTTATTTTTATAAATATTAATGAAATGCTGTATCCCTGGAAAAAAATTTCAGCTAGGAATTTATCTAATCCATTTTAAACTTATTGTATCCACCATTACTACCTTCTCTGGAAGAGAATTCCAAATCCTTACTGCTCTTACTGTGAGGAATCCTTTTCTCCATTGGGTATGGAATTTTTTCTCCTCTAACCTCAGTGGGTGTCCTCATGTCCTATGTAGTATTTTTTTGGTAAACAAATCATTTGATAGATCCTTGAGTTGTCCCTTAATGTATTTATAAATATTAATGGTGTCCCCTCTCAGTCGCCGCTTTTCCAGTGTGAACATATCAAGCCTTCTAAGTCTTTCCTCTAAGTCCAATGCCTCTAACCCCTTAACCAGTTTGGTGGCTCGCCTCTGAACCCTTTCAAGTTCCAAGATATCTTTTTTATAGTATGGTGCCCAAAACTGTACACAATATTCCAGGTGTGGTCGCACCAATGATTTATACAGTGGTAGGATTACACTCTCATCCCTTGTTTCCATACCCCGTTTTATGCATGATAACACCTTATTAGCCTTTGCTGCTGCATTTTGACATTGCAAACTGCTACCAAGTTTATTATCGGTGAGCACACCCAGATCCTTTTCAACTACCGTTATCCCTACATTTTCCCCATTTAGTTTATAGGCTGCCTGATTGTTCTTAGTTTCAAGGTGCATAACTTTACATTTGTCTATATTGAACCTCATTCCCCATTTGTCTGCCCAGGCCTCCAGTCTAGTTAAGTCATTCTGTAGAGACTCAACATCCTTGTCTGAATTAATTATTCTACATAATTTAGTGTCATCTGCAAAAATTGACACTGTGCTTTCCAGTCCCTCAGCTAGGTCATTAATGAATATATTAAACAGCAATGGCCCGAGTACTGAGCCCTGCGGTATTCCACTGAGTACTGAAGCCCATTCAGAGTACATCCCATTAACCCCCACTCGCTGTTCACTATTAAACAGCCAATTACTCACCCAAGTACAGGTAGTATTTCCCACCCCAAGCTCTCTTAGTTTGAGGATTAGTCTCCTGTGTGGAACTTTGTCAAAAGCCTTAGAGAAATCAAAAAAAGATCACATCCACTGCTTGACCCTTATCAATATTATCGCTCACTTTCTCGTAGAAGCTTATTAAGTTAGTTTGACATGACCTGTCCTTCACAATTCCATGTTGATTCCTAGTAATAACCTTGGAGGTATCCAAGTACTCTAGAATGCTATCCCTTAATATACCTTCTAGTATTTTCCCCACTATAGATGTCAAATTAACCGGTCTATAGTTCCTGAGGAGCGTTTTAATACCCTTTTTAAATATTGGGACTACCTCTGCTATACGCCAGTCCTTTGGTATCATTCCTGATCTAATTGACTCGATGAAGATCAAATATAGAGGTTTGGCTATCTCTACGTTGAGTTCCATAAGAACCCTGGGGTGGAGTCCATCCGGCCCAGGAGATTTATTTATCTTAATTTTACTCAGTCTCTCTCGGATTACTCCCTCGTTTAAGCAAGTACCAAGCAGTGGGTATTTATTATTATTTCTGTTATGCTCTATTCTTGTCAACCTGTCCTCTTTCGTGAATACTGATGAAAATAATTTATTAAATAAATCTGCTTTTTCCCTATCATCATTAATCAACTCATCCAGCTTACCCTTTAAGGGCCCAATATTCTCCCTTTTCAACCTTTTACCATTTACAGTATATGGTGTGTGGCAGAATGTGGAACAGGTATTACGGTGTGTGGAATAATGTGTAATGGGCATTACGTTGTGTGACATAGTGTGCAAGGGGCATTTCTATAAGGAGGAAAAATGACAAATAATGTAAAGGGCATGAATCATTTTTTTCCCTGTGTTTTTGTTTTGCCTCTGTTGTATAAGGAGCTTTATCTGGTGTAATGTATAAGGGGTACTACTGTGCAGTGTAATGTGAATTTGTACTAATCTGTGGCCATGCCCCTTCTCCATGAAGCCTTGCCCTATTTTTTGCTGTGCACCCTGCACACATACTATAAACTACATTGTGACATAGGGGTATATGCAATTGCGGTCGAATTCCCAAAAATGTCGAAAAACGGGTCATTTTCGACAAAAAAAAAAATTGACAATGCAATACAGTAATTTTCGTCAAAAAAACGGACTTTTCAGATTCGACTGTTTGCAATTCGACATTTTGAAAATTCAACATGTCTGCAGTGGTAAAAATGCGGCAATTCGACAAAAGTATATTCAATTGAAGAATGTGGATTCGACTTTAGTGCTTTTCGATAGTAATATTGTCAATTTCCTTCCGCCTCACTTTGCTGGCGGAATCTAATAAAAAAAATTTAAAACATGTTTTTTTTGTGTTTTTTTTTATTGCTAATAGCATATCTATTTATATTAGAAGGGATTATGTACTTGGTTTGTCTATTAGAGGGACACAAGTATTATTTTTATATTTTTTTAAAAAAAAATTTTTAATGACTAAAATAGAGAGAGCATGGTTTTTAGTGGGAAGGGGTGGGAATGGGTTAAAATCAGGAAAAAAAATGCATGGGGTCCCCCCTCCTAAGCATAACCAGCCTCTGGCTCTTTGAGCCGGTCCTGGTTGCCAAAATACGGGGAAAAAATGACAGGGGATCCCCCGTATTTTAACAACCAGCACCGGGCTCTGCGCCTGGTCCTGGTGCAAAAAATATGGGGGACAAAAAGAGTAGGGGTCCCCAGTATTTTTTCTACCAGCACCGGGCTCCACTAGCTGGACAGATAATGCCACAGCCGGGGGACACTTTTATACCGCTCCCTGCGGCCGTGGCATTAAATACCCAACTAGTCACCCCTGGCCGGGGTACCCTGGAGGAGTGGGGACCCCTTCAATCAAGGGGTCCCCCCAGCCACCCAAGGGCCAGGGGTGAAGCCCGAGTCTGTCCCCCCCATCCAAGTACTGCAGATGGGGGCTGATAGCCTTGAGTAAAATGAAAGAATATTGTTTTTTGCAGAAGAACTACAAGTCCTAGCAAGCCTCCCCCGCAAGCTGGTACTTGGAGAACCACAAGTACCAGCATGCGGGGGGGAAACGGGCCCATTGGTACCTGTAGTTCTACTGCAAAAAAAATACCCAAATAAAAACAGGACACGCGCACCTTGAAAGTACAACTTTATTACATACATGTCGACACACACACATACTTACTTATGTTGACACGACGTTCGGTCCACTTGTCCAAGTAGAATCCACGGGGTGTACCTGAAAATAAAATTATACTCACCTAAATCCAGTGTCCAGTGATATTTGTAATCCACGTACTTGGCAAAATAAAAAAACGCATTTACCCGATCCACACGGACTGAAAGGGGTCCCCTGTTTACACATGGGACCCCTTTCCCCGAATGCTGTCACCCCCTGTGACTCCTGTCACAGAGGGTCCCTTCAGGCAATCAGGAAGCGCCACGTCATGGCACTCTCCTGATTGCCTGTGCGGGTCTGAGGTGACAGATGCGCATCGCACAGCTCCTCCATTATATTCAATGGTGGGAATTTTGCAGTCAGCGGTGAGGTTACCCGCGGTCAGCCCGGTGCTGGCGCAGAGCCCGGTGCTGGTTGTTAAAATACGGGGGATCCCCTGTCATTTTTTTCCTCGTATTTTGGCAACCAGGACCGGCTCAGAGAGCCCGAGGCTGGTTATGCTTAGGAGGGGGGACCCCACGCAATTTTTTTGGGGGGGTTTTACCGCTTTTTGTACCATCTGAAAAGTTGAGTCAAAATCCGTCAATTGGTCTGTTTTTCGACAGCGGGACTGTCGAATCCATTTTTTATTGAATATGTCAAATTCCGGCCCCCGCCGGACGGAATTCGACGGTCGAATTGTGTCGAATTAAAAAACGGCCAAAAAAGTGCCGCAATTCGCCCGGAATTGCATATACCCCATAATAGCAAATGAGGGCATTATATGACATAATGTGAACTGGGGCACTACAATGTTACGTAATACAAACTGGGGCACTACAAATTTGCTTAATGTGAACTGGGGCATTGTATGTCATAATAGTACTATTCTGCATAAAATGAACTACTTAAGGTACACTTTCAGTCCAACAAGGTACTGTAGTTTCTGGCCCAGGCATACCTGCTGCACAACTTCGACTCCATCCCTTAGGTGCAGGACTTTCAGACAATGTAGCTCATCGAGGATTTACCCAATATTCTGCTAGGTCAATCCACCATTGTACATCATTATTATTATTATTACTACTACCACCAGTTATTTATATAGCACACACATATTCCGCAGTGCTTTACAGAGAATACTTGGCCACTCACATCAGTCTCTGCCCCAGTGGAGCTTACAATCTGTATTCTCTACCAAATGTACACACACACACATTCATGCTAGGGTTAATTTTGTAGGGATCCAATTAACCTACCAATATATTTTTGGATTTTGGAAGGAAAGCGGAGTACCCGGAGGAAACCCAGGCAAGTACGGGGAGAATATACAAACTCCACACAGTCAGAGCCATGGTGGGAATCGAACCCATGACCTCAGTGCTGGGAGGCAGTCATACTAACCATTACACCATCCGTACTGCCCATCTTTCACTCTTCTGTAGGTGGTAGAGGATGGTTCTGCAAAGAATGTGATGATTTGGGTAACACTGTTTTCATACAAAATAGATCAAATAAACATATCTATTTTGCAAGTATAACTGCTATCCTATCAAAAACTGCTTTCAAAATACACTTACTAGTAGGCTGGGCATTTCTAGTTTTACAGCACTGCAAAATGAAATAAATTGTATTTTTGTAGAACTGCTGACATTGCACCAATGCCTTGGCTCTAGAGATAGGATTGCAACAGGAATAATGATTGTTAGATACAAACCAAAATAAATGTTATCTTTTAAACGCCTTCAGATACAATGGGGTAAATTTACTAAGATTCGTATTTTCCCGTTTGAGGTCAAAGTTCAATCACGAATGACATTGAAAGTGTAAATATGCAACTTTTTGAATTGATTACGACTAATTTACTAAGCTGCCGTATTCTGCATTTTCGGGTTTTCCGATGTCGATGTCATTCGTTTTTTTTGGCAGTGTTTTACATGAGTGACTTGTAAAACACTGCCGACTTTAATACAATGAATCTCGGCCGGATCTGAGAGATCCGTGCTGGGCTTCACTGTGCAGCTTGTAAAAAAAAAAAAAAAGTTTAAATGTAAAAAAAAAATTGCGTGGGGTCCCCCCTCCTAAGGCAAACCAGCCTCGGGCTCTTTGAGCCGATCCTGGTTGCAGAAATATGGGGAAAAAATGGACAGGAGTTCCCCCATATTTAAGCAACCAGCATCGGGCTCAGTGCCTGGTCCTGGTTCCAAAAATACGGGGAACAAAAAGAGTAGGGGTCCCCCGTATTTTTTAAACCAGCACCGGGCTCCACTAGCTGGACAGATAATGCCACAGCCGGGGGTCACTTTTATACAGTGCCTTGCGGCCGTGGCATCAAATATCCAACTAGTCACCCCTGGCCGGGGTACCCTGGGGGAGTGGGGACCCCTTCAATCAAGGGGTCCCCCCCAGCCACCCAAGGGCCAGGGGTGAAGCCCGAGGCTGTCCCCCCCATCCAATGGGCTGCGGATGGGGGGCTGATAGCCTTTGTGAAAAGTGATTGATATTGTTTTTAGTAGCAGTACTACAAGGCCCAACAAGCCTCCCCCGCAAGCTGGTACTTGGAGAACCACAAGTACCAGCATGCGGCGGAAAAATGGGCCCGCTGGTACCTGCAGTACTACTACTAAAAAAATACCCCAATAAAGACAACACACACACACCTTGAAAGTATAACTTTAATACATCCATCCACACCTCCATAGACACATACTTACCTTATGTTCCCACGCAGGTCGGTCCTCTTCTCCAGTAGAATCCATGGTGTACCTGTAAAAAAAATTATACTCACATAATCCATGGTTGAAGGCTCCTCTGCTTGTAATCCTTTTGTAATCCACGTACTTGAAAAAATAAAAAAACGGACACCCGACCACGAACTGAAAGGGGACCCATGTTTTCACATGGGCCCCCTTTCCCTGAATGCCAGAAACCCACTCTGACTGATGTCTAAGTGGGTTTCTTCAGCCAATCAGGGAGCGCCACGTTGTGGCACCCTCCTGATCGGCTGTGTGCTCCTGTACTGTATGACAGGCGGCACACGGCAGTGTTACAATGTAGCGCCTATGCGCTCCATTGTAACCAATGGTGGGAACTTTCAGGTCAGCGGTTGACCGAAAGTGACCTCACCGCTGACCTGAAAGTTCCCACCATTGGTTACAATGGAGCGCATAGGCGCTACATTGTAACACTGCCGTGTGCCGCCTGTCATACAGTACAGGAGCACACAGCCGATCAGGAGGGTGCCACAACGTGGCGCTCCCTGATTGGCTAAAGAAGCCCACTTAGACATCAGTCAGAGTGGGTTTCTGGCATTCGGGGAAAGGGGGCCCATGTGAAAACATGGGTCCCCTTTCAGTTCGTGGTCGGGTGTCCGTTTTTTTATTTTTTCAAGTACGTGGATTACAAAAGGATTGCAAGCAGAGGAGCCTTCAACCATGGATTATGTGAGTATAATTTTTTTTACAGGTACACCATGGATTCTACTGGAGAAGAGGACCGACCTGCGTGGGAAAATAAGGTAAGTATGTGTATATGGAGGTGTGGATTGATGTATTAAAGTTATACTTTCAAGGTGTGTGTGTGTTGTCTTTATTGGGGTATTTTTTTAGTAGTAGTACTACAGGTACCAGCGGGCCCATTTTTCCGCTGCATGCTGGTACTTGTGGTTCTCCAAGTACCAGCTTGCGGGGGAGGCTTGCTGGGCCTTGTAGTACTGCTACTAAAAACAATATCAATCACTTTTCACAAAGGCTATCAGCCCCCCATCCGCAGCCCATTGGATGGGGGGACAGCCTCGGGCTTCACCCCTGGCCCTTGGGTGGCTGGGGGGGACCCCTTGATTGAAGGGGTCCCCACTCCCCCAGGGTACCCCGGCCAGGGGTGACTAGTTGGATATTTGATGCCATGGCCGCAAGGCACTGTATAAAAGTGACCCCCGGCTGTGGCATTATCTGTCCAGCTAGTGGAGCCCGGTGCTGGTTTAAAAAATACGGGGGACCCCTACTCTTTTTGTTCCCCGTATTTTTGGAACCAGGACCAGGCGCAGAGCCCGGTGCTGGTTGCTTAAATATGGGGGAACCCCTGTCAATTTTTTCCCCATATTTTTGCAACCAGTGCCGGCTCAAAGAGCCCGAGGCTGGTTTGGTTTAGGAGGGGGGACCCCACGCATTTTTTTTCGAAAATGTATAACATTTCCCCCCCCTTCCCACTGAAAAACATGCACGGATCTCATGGATCCGTGCATGCCTATACAAACACGGGATATAAAAGCAGGTCTGTTTTTTTTTAGCACTTTTTCACGATTTGTATTTTATCACGGCAGTGTTTGGCTGTTGTCGGCAGTGTTTGTGTTTTGCACGTTTTAGTAAATTCCCGATTTCTACCAAATTGCAGGCGTATTTGACCGATGGTGTATTGATTCATGATTTTTTCCTAGGACTTCCAAAATATTACGAATGCCCTCATCATTGCCGTGATTTTTGCTTAGTAAATTACCGAGATGACACTTTGAAGAAAAAACGGCATCTCTGTCAAAATCGGGACCTTAGTAAATATACCCCAATGTAAGATAATAAAGACAGACAGACAGACAGACATATATGTAATCTTTCACCATATGTTTCCAAAATAAATAGTCGAAGAATTAATAACACAGTTATTGCTATTTGAAGACAATTGTAAGGTAAGGTCAATATTCCAATAATTTATTCTCAATCAACTTTGCATTTAATTACTTTAAGTAATTACTTATGCATAGCTATCAAATGCTTTTGGAAGTAATATTTGTGAATTGTATTTACTCATTACCAAATAGATTTTTGCTAACATTATATACTGTACATTGTACATGTGAACAGAAGAGTAAAGTTTAGAGCTGATTGTGTACACAATAACAAGACATAGGGGTAGATTCAATTACCCACAAAATATGCATTATGATCTTGTGATCAATTATTGTGTGATATTTTAGCAAATAAAATGTGGTTGGTTTAGCTATCACTGCTGCTTCCTTGGAAGCAACAGTAATAGCGCTGTATGCATATCCTCCAACAAGACCCATTCCATTAGGTACAAAATGCTCTGTTCCTGGACTTCCTTTCCAGTGATCCCTCCAAAAGTGAAGCAGCAGCATAGTCCAGAATTCTGATAGGGGAGCCACACCAACTGCCACCCCAAACTGCCAAACATTGTGGGCTGGGACTTACTGGCAGTTGGTGTGACTCCCCTATTTGAATTTTGGACTTTGCTGCAGCTCCACTTCTGCAACTGCCACTGACAAGGAAATCCAGTAACAGAACATTTTGTACCTAATGGAATGAGTCATGTTGGAGCAGTGACGTGCGGTGGGGTGAGGCAGGTGAGGCAGAGCCTTTCCTGTCATACTTACGTTTGTACCAGAGTTTTGACTGTATAAAGTATATGAAAAATACAAAGAATATGTTTGAAATATCTTCTTTGCATTATTCTAATCATTTTTATAGCCAAAACTCTGGAGTAAAAAGTCTATGGCAGGTGAGGAGGTGCCTCACCTGCTTATCTTTTCCGCACATCTCTGATCAAAACTCACCAAATTTCCAGGAGTTTATACTACTGCACCTGTGTATAATGCCCAGATGTACACTTTGGCTCATATTTTATGTGTACATCTAGCTCTGGTGCTAGCTAGTGCCTCATTAGCCTTTTAGCTCACCGCATGTTCCTGTGTTGGAGGATATGTGTATGTAGATGCAATACATGCAGATGCCTCTTGCTGCACTAGTGATCCAAACTGTGTCCTAGAATGCAGCATTGCAACAAACCAAGCCACCTGTGACAGAGGCCAGGAAATCTCCTCCCTACTATGGAGAGTCCTAGCCTCTTCCCATCCCCAAAATGACAGCAACATGCATCTGTTTTTACAGACAGAGGCTGTCGCCACCAACTCCTAGCCCCCAGAATGGCATCAGTATGTCAATCAAAGACAGTCTGTTGCTGGGTGACATCCTATGCAGCAGGAACTATTTGCGCACTCAGAGAATGGTTTCTGCGCATTCTTAAAGTAATGAAAATTGGTACTTTGTGCTGATGGTTGCAAAGACACTGATACAAATTATGACAAAATATCAGATGTAAATGTGTGTGAGAACCTTGGATGCAATGGTCATCAAGCAGTACAGTTCAGTATAAGAATAGGGTCCAAATCATGCCATACAAAAAGAAAAGTGTTAGATTTTAGGAAGGCTGACTTTGCAGAAATGGGGAGATGTGTTAGTGATTTATTGGCAGATTGTAGGAACTTGGAAGGAGTGCAGGAGGGTGGGGGGAATAAAAAGTGCAATACTTAAAGCAACAGATCTTTGTATCAATAGGGTTAGGAAAAGCACCAGGAAACAGGTTTACAAAAGAAGTAGCAGCTAGTGTGAAAACAAAAAAGATGGCCTTTAGGAAATATAAACAGACTCAAAACAAGGAGGATAAAGAGATGTACCATGTCAGAAAGAAGGAGGCTAAGAAGGTAATCAAATTTCAAAGGCACAATCTGAAGAGAAAATGGCCCAGTCAGTAGGTAAAGGGGGCAAAACTTTTTGTAAGTATATAAGTAAAAGGAGAACATTAGACAGAGGAATAAAAAGACTTAAGACAGAGAGCGAGAGAATGGTTGAGGGAGACAAGGCAGTAGTAGATCATCTACAGATGGAGCAATGCTAATCATGGCTCCATCTGCCTGGGCGCGCCTGGCGAGGTGGACCACTGGGAGCGAATGTGTCGTAGATATGCACGTGCCCCATTCAAATTGAATTGAAGTGTCTCTGTGCGTTTGGAGATGTGCTGAAGCGCAAGCGCACCTACGCACGCTACTCGCCCCTGCCTGTGATGCAGCCACACTCAATGAGCATAGCTGCATCTGTAAATAATTATTTTTGCTTAGTATTCACTGCAGGAGAGGGTAAGGGGCCGCAGTAGCAATGTTTGGCGCATGGGGTGTCACCCAGCAGTATTCTTCAAAATGAGGGCATGTCACCCTCATTTTAAAGATGTGACGGGTCCAGGGTCCGCATAGTTCAAATGCAGACTTGCTGTACCCAGGTGTCTGGATCTGATGGCCAACATGAGTAAGCTTCAGCTTACGCAGGCTGACTAGTGCATAAAACACTGAAAATCCTGACACATGGTCGTAATGATCATTATGGTGATCCGAGGTTGTGTCCTTAGGCAGCACATTGATCTCACAAATACATGCAGGAGGCATCTGTCTGCTGCATTTAAATTTTAATTACACAGAGTTTTGGAGACACTTCCTTGTGGCTGTGCAAATCCATTCACTCATTAATTAGTGCCTAAAAGGCCTATTCAGTAAGCCAGGGCAAAACACAGTCAGGTATATTCTTTAAAAATGCATGCACAACCTTGTCTCTGATTCTAGAGTCACCTTTACAACATGCACCACCTTGTCTTGGATTCTAGTGTCACCTTTAAAACAGCCAAAACAGTGCTCAAAGAGAAAACTAAAGCTGAAGAAAAACTTGTGTTTACAAACTTCAGAGATCCCTGAGGACAGTATATGGGTGTCAATGAGTGCTATATGTGAGTCTGACATTTCTAAAAAAAAATATTTTGACACTGTAATTGTAGAGAAGCCTCCTTCCAGCATTATGAACTATCTGGATAAATAATAAATCTGTAAATGTAAAAAAGCTAATAAATAATACATCTGCAAATGTGAGGATGAGTAGTAGTAAAATTAATGATGATGATGATGGTTTAGAAGTTGAGGCTGCTACTTTGGACGTGCAACAGGATGAGGGAGATCATTGTGTATCTGACACTAATAAGGATGTTGATAATGATAAAGAGTGTGTATGACAAGAACAAGTTGATAAAATTCAGGAGGATGATAATGTTGTGTCAAAGTTAGTCAGCCAGGGGCAGCACTTCTTGCCAGTGATAAGAAGAAGTGCATTGTCATAGTAACATAGTAACACAGTTATTAAGGTTGAAAAAAGACAAAATGTCCATCTAGTTCAATCTTTTTAATAACTCTTACACTAATATGTTTTGACACTATTTTAACTATACTGACTCAGATGAAGTTAAGTTATTAAGTCTAACTAGCACTATAAATCATGCTTTTTCTAAAATACACATTTAAATGCTACAGTATATCCTTGATACTTCATTCAGTTAGGAATTTGTCTAATCCTTTTTAAACATTTTAATTGAGTCCACCATTACTACCTTCTCTGGCAAAGAATTTTAAATCCTTACTGTGAAGAACCCTTTGCTTCGTTGGGTATGAAATTTCTCTCCTCTAACGTCAGATGGTGTGCACATGTCCTGTGTAGAGACTTTTCAATAAACAAATCTCCTGATAGAACCTTGTATTGTCCCTTTATATATTTGTAAATATCAATAATGTCTCTGCTTGGCCGCTTTTTTCGAATGTGAACATATCTAACCTAGTAAGCATTTCCTCATAATCCAGCGCCTCTAACCCCTTAATCAATTTGGTTGCTCGCCTCTGAACCCTTTCAAGTTCCAAGATGTCTTTTTTGTGGAGCGGTGCCCAGAACTGAACACAAAATTCAAAGTACGGCCATACTAATGATTAGTACAATGGCAGGATTATACTCTCATCCCTTGACTCAATTCCCCACTTTACGTATGCTAACACCTTATTTGCTTTTGATGCTGCACCATGACATTGCCTGGGTAAAAGACCAAAAAGCTTAATCTTCTGTGTGGAATTATTTTTACAAAAAAACATTTGTCAAGACATATGTACCATTGGTAGTGTCAAAGTAAGTAACAATCTTGCACCTCATCTTTGTTACATCATTTGCAGTGGGTTCAGTGAAGCTATTAATCAAAATCTGGAAAATTATATATAATAATCTGTCCAATATCAGCTAACCTGCCACATGTATAGATACCGACACATGAAGTCTGCACTGCCAATACCTTCGTCGTCAACCTCTTCATTAATGAACAGTGTTAGTCCTGCATCCAAATTGCAAAGGCAACCCGTCTCATCCCAAGAAGAATCATTGCGCACTAAGGTTGCTGCTGCTGCTGAGGTGAATCTTCATCACATAAAGGGGCCTAGAAGAACATTAATTTTCTATGAAACAATAATTTGCAAGAGGAACCAAGCAAGAAAGTCGCCATCCTGTAGCACATCGGATAACTGAAGCCATGACGGCTAACTTAGCATTATAACTGTTTTAAAAACAACCTATTTAGGCGCTTATATGAATTAATATATGTAAATCAAGAGTTTTTATTTCAAAAATATGTTGAGTAGCAAATATAGGAGGTAATTCACACTTGATCATAGCAGAAAATTTGTTAGCAGTTGGGCAAAACCATGTGCACTGCAGGGGGGGCAGATATAACATGTGCAGAGAGAGTTAGATATGGGTGGAGTGTGTTCAAACTGAAATCTAAATTGCAGTGTAAAATTAAAGCAGGCAGTGTATACTCTGCACAGAAACAAAATAACCCACCCAAATCTAACTCTGTCTGCAAATGTTATATCTGCCCCACCTGCAGTGCACATGGGGGATAATTCAGACCTGATCGCTGCTGTACATTTTCGCACAGCGGGCGATCATGTCTGACCTGCGCATGCACTGGTGTCGCAGTGCACTGTCGCATGCCAGAGATGCTATCAGCATCTCAGCCCAGTGATTGCCAGGCAGAGGCTTTCGCTGGGCAGGAGGTTGCGGGCCAGTGGCATTATGCTGCAGTTTTGGGGGCATGATGCGGGCAGCGCATGCGTGTCTGGACTGTGCGGGGGCCGGGCCACGCACAGCCCATCACGTCACACGCAGCCGCTGCAAACCGGGATGCGACAAGTAGCTCCCTTCCAGTGCGCAGGAGCTACTTGTCAAGTACAAAAGCATCGCCACTGTGCAGGGGAAGGGGGGTAGGGCCTGACATGCGAGGCAGACTAGCCCCGTGCTGGGTGTCCCCCTGTATGTCAGAGTAAATGATCGTAGATGTGATAAATTTAGCACATCTAAGATCAACTCTGAATTAGCCCCATGGTTTTGCCCAACTGCTAACAAATTTGTGCTACGATCAGGTCTGAATTAGCCCCATGGTCCAGTTGTGTCTGTGTACACACAACCTAAAAGGTAGCAACTATCTGCTCCAATAGACAATCCAACACTGGGGGTCATTCCGAGTTGGTCACTCGCTAGCTGCTTTTAGCAGCCGTGCAAATGCTAAGCCACCGCCCTCTGGGAGTGTATCTTAGCTTAGCAGAAGTGTGAACAAAAGGATTGCAGCTCGGCTACAAAAAAAGATTGTGTAGTTTCAGAGTAGCTCCAGACCTACTCCTAGCTTGCGAACACTTCAGACTATTTAGTTCCTGCTTTGACGTCACAAACATGCCCTGCGTTAGGCCAGCCACGCCTGCGCTTCCCCAGGCATGCCTGCGTTTGTATCTATCACGCCTGCGTTTTTACACACACTCCCCGAAAACGGTCAGTTACCTCCCAGAAACACCCACTTCCTGTCAATCACTCTGCGGCCAGCAGTGCGATTGAAAAGCATCGCTAGACCTTGTGTGAAACTGCATCGGCTTTTGTGAAAGTACGTTGCGTGTGCGCATTGCGCCACATACGCATGCGCAGAAGTACCGATTTTTAGCATGTTCGCTGCACAGCGAACAACAACAGCTAGCGATCAACTCGGAATAACCACCCCTATACAAAAATTGACTAATTGCGGTATAAAAAATATATCAGGTGTATAAATGACTGAACACACACACATCTATTTGAAGTTTTATATTCTTTTATATATGTTATATATCAAAGCTCAGAATAAAATTAATAAGCATACAATATTGAATAAAACATTTTCTGACATAAACAACTTGCATGTGGCATCCAATGTTATATAATAAAAATATCGTCATGTGCATCCAATAGCTGACACTGATGCATCTTGTTTTAGATAGTTAGATGATTAGTTGATTACCAAATTACATCTCAATTCTATTTTTCAAGAACAGCAATTATTCACCTGTACACCTGTACCATAACATTAAACAAAAAGTGATTATATGCCAATCAGCTTCCTACCATGTAACTGGTTGTGTTTGAAAAATTACAGTTAGGAGCTGATTGGCTTGGCATTTATAACTCTTTATCTGTCTTCACTTTATCACTTTTTTAGGGCTTTATATATTTGGGCCATTGTACTAACATTAGAATTGGGTGAATTTGAGCACATCACATATTTTGAACTCAAACCTGGTGGTTCAGAATTTCTTAAAAAATAACAGGTCTGCGGAGGATATATGGCTGTGTCCCCTATAAATTATGGCCATATTTTGCATTCTGCAACTGAATGTAGAAGATAGAAGCATCTGCAAGAACAGTACTATTTACAATGCCACTTTCTGAAGCAAGAGGTGGTAACTAGCTGGAATTCCCCCATTTATATGCTTCAGGAGGAACAGCAACAATCCATCTGAATGTACATATCAAGCCATGAGATAGGGGGAGATGATCATGTTAGCCTTACTGCAGCACAATAGAGAACTCTCTTAGTTTTATGCAATCTAATGAAATCATTTGAAATTGTAACCAATTAAGTGAGGCTGAGTCAGGTCATAACTTTAATTACATTACTGGAAAAGCAGCTTAAGAAGCCAAAGGAAGAGATGAAACTAAGTGATTCTTTTAAGTACATTGGAATTGTAGATTAGGTCCTTTATTCGCATTGCTAGGACAAAAGGGTTTACAATATATTGCAATTCTTGGCAACCATGTTTATTCTAGGTTTACGTCCTAAGTAATGTATTTCTTTCCAGCCTAAAAAGATATTAAGAGAGAGAGGGTGCCCTTGTGGCACATGACATGACAACACCTCCTGCTTCAGTTCCTCCTGCAAATGCTGCTTCCAGGGAAAAAATTACATTTTCCAAGAGACTCACTAGTTCAAATGCTGAGTCAACTCAGCACACCAGAGTGAAATATTATGACATTTGGTCAGGCGTAAAAGAATTGCCTACATATATTGACAACTTCACCTTGACTCCATCTAATACAGTAATCATCAAAAGAATAGTGTAGTATTAGAACAGTTTATCACACATGGGGTAACTCAGACCTGATTATTAACATTTGTTAGCAGTTGGGCAAATTTGTTAGCAGTTGGGCAAAACCATGAGCACTGCAGGTGTGGCAGATATAACATTTGCAGAGAGAGTTAGATTCGGGTGGGTTATTTTGTTTTTCTGCAGAGTAAATACTGGCTGCTTTATTTTTACACTGCAATTTAGATTTCAGTTTGAACACACCCCACTCAAATCTAATTCTCTATGCACATGTTATATCTGCCCCCCCCCCCCCCCCCCACACACACACACACACACTGCAGTGCACATGGTTTTGCCCAAATGCTAACAAATTTGATGTTACGATCAGGTCTGAATTACCCCCCCCCCCCCAGTCCCTTTGAATATTGGGAAGAAAATAAATAAATTTGATCCCTCTTTAACAAACTAGCTACCATTTAATTAAGCTTCCTAGACAGCATGTACTGGGAAAGAGTGTTTAGCATAGCTGGAAAATTTGTGAGTGATCTACATAGTAGGATACTTCCAAAATATGTGGAAAAACTGATGTTCATTTGAGTGAATACAAATTCTAAGAGGCTTTTGCCACCAATTACAACAGAGACTGTTATAGTTGATTCAAATGGAGATGAGCTAATTTTGTGTGATGATGATTTTAACAACAGGGATGAGGGTCATGATGAGGATGAGGACATTTTCCAGCTGTGAGAATTATTAACAACACTATTAGCTTTCAGCCCAGTAGTGGTATGGTGTAACCAAATCACCAAGGTGTTTTCTTTTGTGAGGTCCCAAATAAACCAAGCACTTCAGCTACAAAACTGGCAGTCCCTGTGGCTGAAAGCAAAAACCATACTTCAATAGCAAATGACCTACAAATGTCACTCCTGTCAGCTTTACTTGAAATTTGGCCATAGGTGAGAGGGATTTGCCTCCAATTTCCTGTTTGATGGCAAAAATATAATTTTCAGTGCCTAACAAGCCATCCTTACCTGAAGAAGGGTTCATTGGAACCTGAAACGCATTGCATGACTACACCTGGGTTACTATTCAATCTACAGCCTTTAAGAACACATAAACTCTGTGGTGGCATGAAGCTACTTAGCCTGGGACCGTTTTGCTCTGCAGGTATTAGCCCATCGCAGCTTACCCCTTAATTTGTCCATTGTATTCATTTGATTTATGTGAAACTGCTTCAGCTCTATTTGGATGTAATAAAAATTCTATATTTTTAACACATGTTCCCAGTTATTTTGGTATTTATTATTGGAATATCTATTTATTTTTTTAGCACCAATCTTCTTCACTATTTTCTATTTCCATTGATTTTGGAAATTGGTGTTTGTTTCTTTATTAATGTTGCTGAGGCTGCTTTAAATCCAAATGATTGTGCATTTACTGTACTATTGTATTTTATCTTTGAAATGCTTGATTTGTCAAACTTTACAGCATAAGGGTAAGTGGGTAAGAGGATGCAATGACAATTCCAGTGTGCACCACTTTTCATTATGGCCTTTGCCAAGATTGTGTGTTTAAGAGTCAGAATAGCCATATATTAATGTACAACTTACTGGGAGTTTTGGCACTGAATCAAAATTATATTACTGCAAAGCAATATAGATCATAATTCTGACCACATGAAGACAAGGTTACAAGTATCCATGTGATTATCATCATATTCACTGTACTCTAAGTACAATGAATGTGAATAGCAATGGAGACAGTATATAAGTTACAGATGTATTCATGTTCATCTTTGCTACATTGCGGCATGCTGCATTGCATGCCAGGGTTGTGACTATTTAATTCCAATAGGAATTAATGGAGCAATTGCCGGCTGCGACTAGTCACAGCCTGGCATACCAGGCAGCATGCCACGATGCAGAAAAGATGAACATGGCTACATCTGGATTATATTACTAAAGCCAAAGTTATGGAAATACAAATAAGTGCCCTGATGAGACTCTTTTTATTATATATTTTATCTGATTCACTATAAATAGTATATATGATCATTTCAGCTTTTCCTCCTTCAGTAGATGTTCAAGTATCAACTCCAGCTTCTCAGCTTTCTTCTGATAGTTGTGGCAGTAGCATACATCTTAAAATGGACAGCCAGATGTTTCCATAGGCATTGGTGTTCTATATCTTGCAAGACCATCCATCAGCAGCTTGTCATCCAGTAGTGTGGACCCTGTTTCCTGCGGCTTCCCCAAAGATAAAGAGTATGTAACTTTGATTACAGTCTAAGCTGTGACAGACACATAAATTTACACTAAAATAGTGTGTCATGCTTGTGTAGCTGCTTACAAACATAGCTCATTTGCATTTGGAAGCTTGGTTAAATTTTTTCCCATGTCTTCTAAATTTAATGTTCCATATATTATTAGAAATTACATTTAATTAATGATCAATTTGTAATTTCTACTTTTTACAATTATCAATTTCTGTTGTCCTGAGGCCTGTGATTTGCTGGTCTGAAAAGTTTGTTATTAACTTATTAATTAATTATCAAGTTTACTAGATATTACCATTACTGGCCTGAGGACTGTGATTTGCTGTTTGGAGAAGTGTGTTGGTAATATATTTTCTACTAGGCTTTTATTTTTATTCTATTAGTTCTTTGTTAATTAAAACATTCCATAGGAGTGTATAGTTCATTGAACTGTAATCCTGTCTGTGACTGCTGTACCACTATGTTTCATAGATGGCCTATATTCTTTTAAACTGTCATGCATTTGTGCCGATGTTCTTCACTTCTTTTACCCAGACAGCTTGCTGCAGACTTTAGCCAAAATTGGTGAAAACAATATTTTGAGCTTTGAGGAGGTCAAAATGACTGGATATTACTGGAAACGAATGCTATTGATGCAAATAATACTGTAAAGACAAAAACAGGTTCAAAATACATTATTTTAGCTGATTTAATATTTTTTTAAAGAAATCCAAAAACCAAATTTAAAAGAACTGAGGGTGGTTTTGCCAAATCTTAAACAAAAATACGATGATTTCAAACCAAAACCAAAACACTGTGGACTGTGCACATTTCTAGTAATAATATGGCTTTTAAACTCAGTTTAGAATAATTAGTGAATAATCCCCATTCTTCAGGGTTATGCTAAAAACTTAGTTCATCCATGAACTCATTTACATCTTTACAGATATATATGGAACCTTGCATTTCATAGCAACATGCAAAGTTTTCTAAACATAGAAATCCTTGTGTCGTTAGCAACCAAATTCAATTGTAGCAACCAGGATCCTAATATTTCGGCATGTTGTTTTGAAAGTTGTAAAGTTATTAATTCTCCTTGCTTATTTAAGTATGTGTGTTTTGTCCTGCTTGGTACTGTAACTGGAATTACAAGATGTAGAGTGATGTCATTTTATATGGTGCATTGTTCGATTCCAGGTGGCATTGTTAATTTTTAAGCATTTTAATGTGTTTTTTGTTTGCTTGTATCTAAAAAATGTAATATGATATTTTCAGTGTCATATTCTGAATTAGCAAATCAAAGTTAACAACAAATGACAGTTGCAGAAACCTTGCTGACAAGTGTACCACCTATTTTAACTAGAGATGTGTGCCTGACCATTTTTGCTGGATTTGGATTTGGCTCTCATTCATTGTTTTGGATTTGGATTTGTCAAACCGCTGTGACTGGTTTTGGATTTGGATTTGCATTTTTAGTAAAAAATTGACAAAAAAGCTAAAATCACATAATTTTGACTTTTTTTATTCCTAGAGTATTATTAACCCAAATAACATTAATTTCAGTAATGTCCAGTCAATTTTGGCCACCTGACATTGCTTACAATATTGTTTTCACCAATATTGGCCAAAAGCTGCAGCAAGCTGGCTGGTTACTAAGAGACAGAGCAGCAGTACAAACACACAGCAGTTTATAACACATCTATGAAACCTTGCCACACAGCAGTGGCAGAAATGAAAAGTGGTGCATGACTGGTGGCAGCAAATGACCACTAATTTTAAGTAGCTCTTCTATAAACTTATCATTATCCATTTTTCAATTCGCTTGTCACTGCGTGGAGTTAACGGGCTTATAGATGCACATAAACAAAGTGCAATACATATAATAGAACTTAACTATATGTATTTTTTAAATTTTTATATTTTGAACTTGCAGCTTGGTTCAAACTGCGTGGATTCACAGAGCTTATAAATGCATGTGAACAAAGAGTACTAGGGTAGAGAGCAACAAACAGTACAAACAATAGAAATTAACTTTATATTTCTTAATTATTTTTGTTTTTGAACCTGCAGCTCAGTTCAAACTGCATGGAGTCACAGGGCTTATAGATACAGGGGAACAAAGCATAATAGGGTAAAGTGCACCAAACAGTACAAACAATAGAACTTATCTACATATTTTTTTCAATATATTTCTGTTTTTGAACATGCAGCTTGGTTCAAACTGTGTGGGGTTACAGGGCTTTTAGATATAAGTGAACAAAGTGCAGTAAAATAAATTGCACCAAACAGTGTAAACAATAGAACTTAACAATATATTTATTTTAAGTATTTTTTTATTTTTCTGTTTTTTAACTTGCAGCGCTATTCAAACTGCGTGGAATCACAGAGCCTATAGATGCCCATGAACAAAGTACACTAAGGTTAAAGCACACCAAATAATATAATTTACAGCAGAGTACAGCACAGCATACAGCAGTGTGCCCCTATACACATTGACTATACAGAGCAAAGCCACTTGTGAGTCTGTGGTCTTTGGACACAGCGCAGCCAATACAGCAGGGTATAGCACAGCAGACAGCAGTGTACAGCGTACCCCTATACACTGTCACTTTAGAGTGCAAAGCCACTTGTGAGTCTGGAGTCTCAGCAAAGCCACTACAGCAGAGCACAGTTAATTCAGCAGCATGCCTGAGAATGAAATGGCACAAGTCATGGCCACTGCACCTTATATAGAATCCAAAACCTGCAAGTATCCAACTCTAGGAGGATGATGTTTTGCTTCAAAGTGGAATCCGAGTCTGGCAGGAAGACCCGAGTTGCCACTCGGATTGACTCAGATACTGGAAGTTCAGGCACAATCAGATTACATGTAATCCAAACTTCTCAAATTTTAAACTAAAACTAGTTGAACCTCTCCTTGCCCAATATGCAACCCTGGTACACTCGCAAGGCCCAATATACAACCCTGGTATTCTCACAAGGTGTGTTCTTTGTCCTTTGAACCTCAGTATATTTTCAAGCTTGAAATCTCTGTTTCGGATCTCAGCACATCATTCCAGTGTGTATTACTGAAGATTTCAGCTGAAGTTATCTGAGGTCTAACATATAGAACCATACAGTACCTGCTGTTTTTTTAATATTCTCCAGAATGTGTCATACAGATATAAACAACATGAAAATAGCAAAGTTGAATAAGGGACCCACATTGTTGTACTATTTAAGGAAAGACTTAGATTCAATGTATTAGAGCATATAATTCTACATTAATATCCAGTAGAAAATCACATCATCATACAAATTTACATATTGCACAGCAAATAAAAGGAAAATGTGATGATTATATGTACAACTGTTTCCTGCTATTTTACAGTAAGACAGATGATCTTGACATGGTATTTATTGTTTTTCCTAAAATGTGGTTTTAAAGTTTACTTTGTTTATTATGAATTAAAAAACAACTAGATATTCCATTGTAAAATTATTAACGTGCAATACATTATAAACAGCAAGTCATTTGCTAGAACTGATAATTAGTAGATTTGATCAGAAACACTTGCTTGGTGCACAGTTAAACAGCCCTAGTCTTTTTATTCTAAAAGAATTAAGATGAATTATTCTCTTGGCAGTCTTTGAAACCTCATTGCTCAGTAGTTGAAGATTAGCAGCATCCACATTTATTTTGTTGTTCCTGTTTTGCTCAGTTACTTCCCTGAGCAGAACAAATAATAACATATTTAATTGTAATATTATTCATTGCCTAACAGACTCTCAAGCAGAGAAAAGTATTAGATACAGTACATGAATCTTTATTGAAAGCAACAGTGCAAACGTGTAAATAGAAACAAAATAAAACTAATAAGTTCATTTACTATGGGTCAGATTTTCCAACGAATTTAACCTAACTGGCGCTGACGGCAAATTGCAGTCTAAAAACAGTATTTACTATATATCGGTTTTTGCCTGATCTTTGTAATCCGCAAGTGATACGAACTTCCATCCTCTATTCTGTACCAGATCCAATGGCAAATCTACCATCACCTTGTGGTAGAGTGAAAGATGGTTGTTATAAAAAAATAAGTCATTGGGTCCCTCACAAAATATTTAACTTGTGTAGCCCTGAGGCTCAGAGCCAGGCTGTTATTGGAAAATAGAGGGGAAAATGGCATGGGGATCCCATATTATTATTATTATTATTATTATTATTATTATCCTTTATTTATATGGTGCCACAAGGGTTCCGCAGCGCCCAATTACAGAGTACATAAATAATCAAACAGGAAAACAGCAACTTACAGTTGATGACAGTATAGGACAAGTACAGGGTAAATAAACATAGTTACATCAGCAGATGACACTGGAATAAGTATCAGGTGGCAGAAGACTGCTGGATGTGGTACAGTTGAATATTATTAAAGTAAGACAAAGGATGAGCACATGAGGGAAGAGGGCCCTGCTCGTGAGAGCTTATCATATGTTCCGCTAACCAGCATAAGTCTGAACCTATGAATCTATAGCAGGGGGACACACAGTGTGATATCCCTTCTCATAATGACAACCAGCCCCAAACTAGTAAGACCAGAGCTAGAATCCCTAGGGAAGTGGGGACCCCCCAAAAAAAATACAAAAAAGAAGGAAGCACTAAAATGAAATAGTAACATAGTAATATAGTTAATGAGGTTGAAAAAAAGACAAATTGTCCATCGAGTTCAATCTATATTAAAACTCTTACCCTATTCTGTATATAACTATAGTTTTACTATAATGACCCTGATGAAGTTAAATATTAAGTCAAAATATCAACTATAATTCGTGCTCTTTCTAAAATACATTCATTTTAAATGCTATATCTTTTTCAGTTAGAAATTTGTCTAATCCATTTTTAAACATATTGACTGAGTCCACCATTTCTACCTTCTCTGGCAGAGAATTCCAAATCCTTACTGCCCTTACTGTGAAGAACCCTTTCCAACGTTGGGTATGAAATTTTCTCCTCTAAGCTCAGAGGATGTGTGCGTGTCCTGTGTGAAGTTCTCTCAATGAACAAATCGCTTGATAACTCCATGTATTGTCCCTTTATATATTTGTCAATATTATTAATATCTACTCTTAGGTGCCTCTTTTCTAGTGTAAACATACCTAACCTATTAAATCCTTTTTCATAATCCAGTGCCTCTAACCCTTTAATCAATTTTGTAGCACACCTCTGAACCCTTTCAAGTTCCAAGATATGTTTTTACAGTGTGGTGCCCAGGACTGTACACAATATTCAAGATGTGGCCGTACAAATGATTTTTGCAGTGGAAGGATTACACTCCCAGGGAGTATGAAAGGAAGTGAGGAAGGCAGTGTAGGTGGGAGAATGTGGGATGAAATGAGGAATGTGGGAGAGATTTTCAGAGATATTAAGCATGGGTAGGAGAGAGTGTGGAATAGAGGAGAGAGAAGAGAAAGATTTGTGGTATACTATTAGCTTTATGTGGACAATTTTAGGACCTTGTACAGTAAACCATGGGTTTGATAGAAGTTCAGAATATCTTCATTAAGAACATACTGTATGTATTTTGTGTATATATATATATATATATATATATAAAACTCATCTCACTCCTACTGCCAAAAATGTTCACGTGCTGCTCCATATCTCTGAAATTCTCTACCTATCAGAATCACTACTTCTCTACAAAACTTAAAATGGGCTCTCAAGACCCACTTATTCACCAAACCCAGCCAACTCTTATCCTAATTCTCTGTTCCACTTTCACTGTCTATCCCATCTGTGTCACCCCTGTCTGTCTTCCCCTCCCCTTTAGACTGTAAGCTCTTATGAGCAGGGCTCTCTTCCTTCATGTGTCTTTCCTTCTCATACTTAAACCATCTTCTACTCCATAGTCCCCTTGATGGCACCAAATGCTGTGGTTTACTTATTTCAGTTATGTCTGCTGATGCAAATATGTTTATATACCATGTAGTTGTTCTATATTGTCTTGAACATGTAATTCACTCTTGTAATTCACCTAATTCAGACCTGATCATAGCAGCAAATTTGTTAGCAGATGGGCAAAACCATGTGCACTGCAGGGAGGGAGGGGGGGGGCAGATATAACATGTACAAAGAGAGTTAGATTTGGGTGGGCTATATTGTTTCTGTGCAGGGTAAATACTGGCTGCTTTATTTTTACACTGCAATTTAGATTTCAGTTTGAACACACTCCACCCAAATCTGACTCTCTCTGCACATGTTATATCTGACCCCCTTCCCCCCACGCGGTGCACATGGTTTGCCGATCTGCTAACAAATTTGCTGCTACAATCAGGTCTGAATTAGGCCCATTGTCAGAGAAAAGATCAACCTAGACTTTATGGAAGTTAAGTTTTGTCAATCCATTTGAGTAGATTACATAAATTAATATCCTTGCCAAAAGGCAGTTGGCACTATCTCTCCTGTCATAGATATTTTACTCAAGAGTTTTGACTATAAAAATTATTAGAATAATAAAAAGATTTTTTTTTAAATATATTCTTTGTAATTTTCAAATACTTTATATAATCAAAACTTGCATACTGTATACTGGAAAGTCTCTGCCTCACCTGACTGCATGCCACTGATCCCTGGTGTAAATCATTTGGGGAGCATACATTGGAAAATTAACTTATTGTAAACATTTGGGCAATACAAATTGCAGATTAGGAATTTAGGACATAATTTAAGATATATTGCAAAACAACATTTTCCTCTAATGGGCAAAACCATGTGCACTGCAGGTGGGGCAGGTATAACATGTGCAGAGAGAGTTAGATTTGGTGGGTTATTTTGTTTCTATGCAGGGTAAATACTGGCTACTTTATTTTTACACTGTAATTTAGATTTTAGTTTGAACACATCCCACCCAAATCTAACTCTCACATGGTTTTGCCCATTAGAGGAAAATGTTTTTTTTGTAATCAACCTTGAATTAGGCCTTTAGAACCATTAAGTTATAAATCAGAAACACATAGTAACCCTCAGGGACAGCCACATAGAAAACTTTCAATGCAGTGACCCATTTTTATCAGAATTGCCTCCCCTTGTACCTTCAAGTTATGTGAGCAGTAGAAACAACTGATTATTTCGTCATATTCAATATCTTCAGATTCAGATTCAACTAATTGTTTTCCTGTGATATCGCCAGACCAGTGCCTTTGTTGTCTTTAGTGATAAAGTATTTTTTACACTTAAAAGGGGAGTTAATTACCCATATTTTAAGAACATATTTTCAAATCATAGAGCCACAATGTCGAAAGACAATAAAGAAAGTAAGAAAGTCATAGAAATTTGTCAATGGTGTGGAATGAACACTTACTAAAGCATAAATGTAACAGGCTTAATAGCCAATTGAAAAATCAGAAGTTTAAGTAGGGGAAGATGTTGACTCCCAGAAAACTTTAATACATCCTGTAGAAAAGTATTAAGAGTGACTGCTGTGGTCAATCCTTGGATATTATGTAATGGGGTCTGAGATATGTGAAGCAGTGCAATTCCCATGATCTTGGCTGCATATTTAAAGGAAGAATACTGTAATTGAAAAGGAAAACTAGGTTGGGTATTTTATGCAGCCAAGATCACTTGAATCTTACTGCTTCATAGAACTTGTGCCCTGTTACATAAACCACCTTGTATTAGTCATCATTAAATAGTCCCATTCTTGCAGGTGGGCAAATATTGGTGAGAACTGTTTATGGCTCTAAATATTTCATTGTAGTGATCTTGAAATATATATATATATATACGTATTGTTTGCCCTTTCATGTACAGTAAGGTATTGCAGACCACATTTAGGGGTCTATTTACTAAGCCTTGGATAGAGATAAAGTCAACAGAGATAAAGTACCAGCCAATAGGTTTCTAACTGCCATTTTTCAAACACAGCCTGTGACATGGCAGTTAGGAACTGATTGTCTGGTACTTTATCTCCATCCAAAGCTTAGTAAATAGTCCCCCAATTCCTTATTGATCCATTTCCTGCTCTATAATCACAACCTTGCATTCTGCAGAAACATCAAAGAGAGTGGACAGGGTACTTATGAGGAAATATTCCAAAGATTTTAGAAATACCCACTTTACAATATATACATTGTTTCTCCAAGGTTTACACTGTATATAGCTAGCGTTCTATTCATTGGCTAACCATTTCATGAACTGTCTAATTGCAGTGTGTACATATCATCTATAGATATGAGAATACTGATTTCCTATCATCAGATACAATGTGCAATACTGTAAAGCTCCAGTACATTGTAACACTAAACATATCTCCTGGTGCAGTGCCTGTAACAACTTAAATGATCAGATATGATTAATTTCATACTTTACTCCAAACAAAAGTCCTGATGTATGCTGAATATCTCTGTATGCGTGAATATTGTTTTATCACAATGCTTGTAGATATATATTCAAGACATTTTCTTCAAATGCAATACATTCTCATTGGAGTTGACAATCCATAAATTATAGTGGAAGGCTATGAATAATGTTTATTTTCTCATTTCTGTGGTGACCTACTTTCATATGTATTTGTGCTGTATTATGTGACAAATGTATACTGTAACAGGAAATTTTATTTGATAGCTTACCATTAGCATTTTTCTTTTTCTTTTTTATAAACAGAAAAAAACAGATCTACATTTTCTTTTAAAAAGATACAGAAAACATTTGAATTTAAACATTATAAAAGAAGGCCAATAGCTTATATGAGAAGGTTAAAAAATAAGCCACTTACACGTTCAACTTTGGGGTGATTCACCCTAGTAGAATGGGCCACATTTGGGTAAATGCTGAATATTGCTCTAAAATAACAGTACATATGATATCCAAATTTTCACCCACACATTATATATAATATATATATATATATATATACTGTATATCACAGAGGCTCTGCACTTGCTATCTTAACAAACAATAATAAACAGTACGTGAGTGCCATGGAATAGTGTTATTTTGTTTATTAGATTTATTTTTCTATTAACCTTCTTGTGATCACATTTTCACATGCACCCTGTTTTAGCTTCATTATAGCTTGTATCAGCTGTTTCCCTAGGTGCTTTACAACAGGTCTGTTGGTAACTGTCTCACCTATATAAGCAAAGTTGCTGTGAGCTTTAGACCAGATAGCATACCTAAAGTTTAATACTAATGTGATAGCAATTTTTGTGATAATTATTATGAGCAATAGAGCAGGACCTGCAGTATAGTGGGGTCCCTTGTCGAGAGCTGCAGGCTTAAATGCATTGATCAATACATGAACTAAAACTCCACTGTTTTATTATTGTTAGTTAATATAGCAAGCGCAGAGCCTCTGTGATATATATAGCTATATATATATATATATATAGATAGATAGATAGACAGATAGATAGATAGATAGATAGATAGATAGAGATAGATAATGTAACAAGGGTACTTGAAATAAGGCTTCACATGCAGGTATTCAGGTTGCAACATGGCGACTTTACTGGTACCATACACTATGCAGTGTATATTCAGACTTGGGCCTGCTCACACAAGTGCAAATAGAAAAAATAAAAAAACACAAACATAAAAAGTCCTAGCACTCCTTGTGCTCCATCATCAGTCCTCTGTAGTGATTTGCAGCCACACACATGCCATGCTCTCCAGTATGACCAATGTCCATAGTCCCCAGTGCTGCAAACTAATCCCTGCTCACTGGCCCCTAATAGGCATCAGCGCAATGCACTGTGGGTAAAAGGGATTTTTAAACTCCTCTCCTGCACCTGACTTTCTGCTGCCCCTAGGTGAGCTGAAAAACCCAAACCTCTGTTTCTCCAGTTGCAGGTCTGCTTTTCTTCTTCCTTGGAGAGAGCTGATCCCACAAAATGTGGGCATTTTTGGTGAGACCCAAACCCTCTCACCACAATATATACATAAGGCATGAAGACCCAGCACTCTCAAAAGTATAAATGCTCCATTGTCCTCCTTTGGTATACACACCCGTAAGTAGAGAGAATGGTAGGCAGCACTCAGAAGACCTAGTAACTCAATATAAGTTTAATGCATATTATATATATATATATATATATATATATATATATAGTAGTTTTATTTGAGGAGCGCTATAATTAATTAGAAATGTCTCAATTGGTTAAAAACCACTTAGAATAGTAGAGAATATGGACTAAGGAATGACTCTTATTACCTTAATGCACATTTATTTCACTTTTGAACTCCAGACTGAACAGAGCTGCTGCAATATTGCTGGTGAGTCTATGGAATACCTTCATACACTATACTTTACTAGTCTGATGCCAATAGCATTAATATAAATTATCTTTAAATAGGTACTCAGAGGAGTTTGGGATTTTTCATACAGAGTATTTTAAAACTGTTTTCTAAAGTTACAAGCCAGATTTTAAGTCTTTAAGTAAGTATCAATTTATGACTCAATTTAATTTTATTGCTTTAATAAAAACTAGTAAATTCACAAACCTTACTTATATTTTGGATTATAGGATTCCACAGTACGAACTCAGATTACAAATCATTCTGTCGGTGGAATTCAAATAAGACTACTATAGAAATATAAAAAACAATCTTTAATTTAAAAAGGAACACTGCTATTATCTCAGTAAGGATTAATAATAACAAGAAATTATAATAGGACGTCCAATATTTAATGATGGTGTAACTAAGAAATCTTTTTGTTATCTGAACAGGCAAAATTGTTTACTACTACATTAGGTGCATAACCTGCACCAGTCAGCAATGAATGGAAATCATTTATATCATTAAAAAATAATAAAATATAAAGAAAATTTGTAATTATGTCTTTATCAATAGCTTTGGAGTCTTTCAGCTGACTGTCATTAATAAAGATATCAGAAATAAAGAAGCTTAGATCTGGTTAAAAAAACAGGGATCAGCTTTTACATGTATCATTGAATAAAGTGAAATACCTATGTATAAATTCCCCCTAAGGGTAATTGTTAATTGTGAAATATGTATTTTCATACCAGATATTGTCAAAATTGAGTAGTTACATTTTAATTGTTTTTTAAATTATGTATCATTTCTGCACACTAAAACACCCTTTGTTCTCCTTTTTTCACATTCAAAGACACCCCTGAAGAAGTCACCTAAGACGAAACGCGTTGAGTGAAAACTATGGGGAGATTCAAATGTTTGAAAAGTCAGTTGGGTGTCTGTTTTTTCCTGTCTATTAGATAAGAGAAAACAGACTCCCAAGTGATTTTTCAAACATTTGAATCTCCCCCTATTTTGTTATATCCGTAAAAGTGAATGGGCTTTAAAAGCCTGAAAGTTGTCATTGCTATTTTTGGTGAAAAACTGTTTTGTGAAAATGAAATCTCTAATATTTTAACAATTGTTTTTACTGTATTTTAATAAATTAATCTTTATATATGAATACATTGGGTGTGTGCATTAAGGTAATAACAGTCATTCCTCAGTTCATATTCTCTACTATTCTAAGTGGTTTTTAACCAATTGAGACATTTCTAATTAATTATAGCGCTCCTCTTATAAAACTATTTTATATTATTTCTCTTAGGCCCATATTGGCAAGGGGCTTCTATTTGAGGTAGCAGCATAAGATAATTAATAAACTATTCTTGAAAGAGACAATGGTACCACCTGCGATCCTCGCTAGTGAACTGGCTGCTGGAACTTTTAAGTGACTACACCAATCACAAAAGAACAATCAAAAAAAGGGGGAAAAAGTTCCTGCGCACTGGAAAGGGTATATAGCACACCTTATTTGGTGTGATTAAAACCTTAACCAATTTTTCTGATTATATACAAGTTGATATTTCTATCAAACAACTCTCCACGTTAATATATATAAGTACAGATGTTTCTCCTAAATTCTGGAGAAAATGTGTGGACCACCTTAATTGGGGTTTTTAAATTTTAACATTCGTCTTATTTCTCGCAGAAGAAGTAAAACAAAAGAAAAAGTTTCGTGATGATATCATGAAATATATAAAGAGCACCAACGCGTTTCAACCAATCAGGTCTTTGTCAAGGTGTCCTGAATGGTTGAAACGCGTTGGTGCTCTTGGCTGCCCAGGACCTGGTGAAGGTACAGCTCTATAGGGGGAGCTTCACAAATACCCTTGCACGCTATTTACTGTGCCTTCCTGGAAGGTCATTTGTGGTACGCATTTTAAGTGTAAAATATTGTTTTTTGAATAAATTTGTAGAAGTCTGCACCATGATTCCCTATTATTTGTTTTGCATGTACCTAAACTGAGGAGCTAGACAAGGAATCATATACGGTGGGGACGACTTACTACAAACATTAAGGAGGATACCAGATAAGAGACTTATTGCTTTTTCATTGATTCGGATTATTGGACTTTGTTTGGACTTTATATATTTCATGATATCATCACGAAACTTTTTCTTTTGTTTTACTTCTTCTGCGAGAAATAAGACGAATGTTAAAATTTAAAAACCCCAATTAAGGTGGTCCACACATTTTCTCCAGAATTTAGGAGAAACATCTGTACTTATATATATTAACGTGGAGAGTTGTTTGATAGAAATATCAACTTGTATATAATCAGAAAAATTGGTTAAGGTTTTAATCACACCAAATAAGGTGTGCTATATACCCTTTCCAGTGCGCAGGAACTTTTTCCCCCTTTTTTTGAATAAACTATTCTTGTTTAACATGATATTTTGAATCACACTCAAAAGGTATATCATAAAAGGAATATCTTGGTTAAAGCCCAACAAGGATTTATTTATATAATTTTTTTGTTTTTATATATATATATATATATACATATATATATATATATATATATATATATATATATATTAGGGATGTCATTAAAGTACCATGTTTGGCATTTTTCAAATATGTTGAAGTCAAACCACCTTATATTGAAATTCATGAAAAATAAAGTTATGTGAATAATTTGACTTTATTTCAATAATATTTACAGGTGTCACATTGAAAAGAGCAATTACTGCGTACCGTACATGATAATACAAAAATACATGTACTACTCAGTACCCAATCTACCCATTGTATTTAAACCAATAATAACTCCAAAATTTGTTTAAAAAAAGCATTGATCAGTGATCACAGTTACAGCTTTTACTTGGATGACAATTTTGATGTAACTGTTGCCTTTGCAGCATCTGGAAACTTCTTTCTATGTTTCTTCATAACCTGCAGAATATACTGCTTTTGGTCTTCATTCCTTGCTAAAATGTTGTTGAATGTCTGCATAAGAGCTACAACTCTTTCTGCAATGTCATTTACAACCCTCATGTTTAGAACAACAGATTTAGCTGCCTGGTAATCTTCTCTATCCTTCCATTCCTGTGGATCAACTTCTAAAAATACTTTCCTTGCGGATCTGTTGATCAGATCTGCGTGATCTGCCTTTCAGAAGAGCACAATATGCATTGTATTCCTTCTTGATCTTCGGGACTGTATTGTAGTCTGCTATAACAGGAATTCTGTCTTTCTCCCAGAAAGGTTTCAACTCATCCATGGTAATTCGTGGGGCTTCCTTAACTGTGTTGTCCTTTGTTCTAATGAGAAAGAATAAACATTGAATAACATCATCATTAGCATTTTTTTTCGTATCATCAATTCAAGGTGTTGATCAACAAGCCAGATATCAGTGTACGTGTTACAGCACCACCAGACATCTTTTTTCATCAATTCAATTTATCACAATTCACCTGCTATTTTCAGCTTGATCAAAAATGCAGTAGTTTATAGTTTGCATACCACCAGTGTTTAAAAAACATCTGACACTTCGGTCCATTGTGGATCTTTGTCAAGGCTAGCAAAACAGCACATCCACAATAGTGGAAAGACAACAGTAAAAAAATGGTATGCGGTCAATAGATCTATAGGGGTATATTTACTAAGGTGTGAGGTTTTTTAGTAGTGTAGATGTTGCACATAGCAACCAGTCAGATTCTAGCTATTATCTTCTAGAAGTAGCTAGATTAATGTTAAGTTGATTCTGATTGGTTGCTATGGGCAACATCTCCACTTCTAAAAAAAACCTAACACCTTAACATATGTACCTCACAGTTTCTAGTTAGACAGTCAATAGATTTACACCATATAGTCGACATGCATTAGGTCGACTTGGTCAAAGGTTGACATGGTCATTAGGTTGACCTATAAAATGTCAACAGTGCTTATGGTCAACAGGTACAAAAGGTCGACATGTTAAAATAGTCGACATGCAATGGTCGTCACACGTATGGTCGACATTTTTTTTTTTCATTTTTTTCAACTTTTTCAGATTTTACCATCCACATGGACTACGATTGGTAATAGTAACCTGCACAGCGGTAGTGGAGCGAGGCACATTGCCTGAAGCATGGCAAGCGAAGCGTGCCATGTGAGGGGATGCAGTGTATTAATTGGGGGTCCCTGTGCTAATACTGTTAAAACAACACCAAAAACATGCAAAAATGTTGTATCAACCTTTTCCTGTGTCAACCATTTTCCATGTCAACCTTTTCATGTACCGACCTTTTGTACCTATTGACCTTTTCCTGTGTCAACATTTCATAGGTTGACCTAATGCCCATGTTGACCTTTTGCCCATGTTGACCATACGATGTTGACCCAATGATTGTAGACCTTCTGACTGTATAGCTATTGATTCATAACCCAAAAAATGTTGACCTTAGCTCTGCTGTAATGTCCATGTTGTCCATTGTGGTCTTTTTCTGGCTCTATCACAGTTATTTAAGCACAGTTATTTCAGGCAGAAACTGCCTGAAATCCAGTTCCATTGTTATAATTAATTTTCTTTTGCATTTCTCAGATTTTTTATTATGTGCATTCCAAGTGACTGTAAGAATAAAAAGATTGCAAAGAAAGTTACCACAGTCTTTCAAAAGAAACTAGTTATTGCTACAATTCCATGGCAGTTTGCAAAAGCTGTATCAAATGAAGGAATATAATGCCATCTAGTGGTGTTAAAGAGATGTGTTTAAATGTTAGCTGTTTAAAAGAAGATGGGTAGATCAGCTCTTATTATTTCTCTACCCAGGAAAGTAAGGAATCTACCAGATAAAAAATAAAAAAGATAGAATAGTTGTATATTGTACAGTATTTATCAAGAGTAAGTGTGTATCATTCTGAAATTCTGGTAAAGAGAATAAAAACACAGTACAGTATCATTCACAGGGACGCGTGTGAGGCTGTATGGGAGTTTGCCAGTTTATTTAATAGCAAGGCTTCGCAGATCTGTTGGTTCCTCTGCAGAGTCTAGCCTTCTGCTTACGTCAGGCACCAAATTGCATTTTTTAAAGTAAGATTTGGTGGCACATGTACTGTATTATTTTCAAATGTAGTATACCAGATTATTTTAATAACAAGGCTTCTCATCCCTGTTGGATACTTTGCAGGGCAGTGCTGGAATACTGTAAGTCAGCATACAAGTTTGGCCTCACTAGGCTATGGGTCAGCCTCTGGTCTATACGGCAGATGCCAAGGTTGCATAGAGTTCTAAGAAATTCTGTTTGGGTTTGTGATAAAAAGAGTGCAGGATCCGGTTCCTGGTGGTTGGTTTCTTGACAGTCAAAATACCAACGCCGGAATCCTATGGTCCAAAGCCCGGTGCCAGAATTCCGACCATCGGGATCCCGAATGAGTGTCTGCTGGCCTGTCTGACTGGTAAGCTGCAGAGGTTAGGTTTAGGCTGCAGAGGGAGGGTTGTTAGGTTGCACGGCAGGGGGTTAGGGTAAGGCTGCAGGGAGGTCAGGTTTAGGCATGCCCCGGGAGGGTTAGGTTAAGCTGTGTGTGTGTTGAGGGGAGGGGGGTTAGATTTAGGCACCACTGGGTAGGGTTAGGCTCTGGTGGGGGAGGGTTATGTTTAGGCGCTAAAGGGAGGGTTTATTTTAAGCCACCACAAACTGCTTGTGATGCCACAATCTAGAACAACACATGACCAAAGTTTTGCTTCTCTGAACACCAAAGCTTCAGTCCAGTTTGTTGGCGAAGCTGCAGCCTTGTATTGTGATGGTGAGCTCCTATTAAAAAAGTATATATATATATATATATATATATATATATAGATAAAAATATATATATGTTCTATAGGATTCAGTCACAACTAATCAGCACTCTTCCGTTACTGCACGTTCACTCCATGGCAAGTTACAAGTTCAAGCACAGTAGCTTTTTCTCCTATATTGGTGTACAGTACATCAATCATGGCTCATTCTATAGAAGCACAGGAGCATCCCAGTACTAATGATAGTAGCCACAGTTGTAAATGCTGATTTACTTACAGGACTAAAAAGCAATACCTTATACATTAAAATTCAAGCCGCTGTAGCCGCTGTATGTAATCCCCAAACTATGTACTATTGACTCAATTAGCGTACAAAGGCCCATACCTTGTACGCACTTTGCGTATACACACCTCAATGGACGTACAAAGTACATGCTGTGCATACACACACACCGACACGCTGATAGAACTATGAAACTACACGTGTGGCTGAAATACACTTAAAACCTTAACAGGAAAGAGACATGACACCAATTGTATTTAAAATGCTGGGGTCCGACCCACCAACATATATTTGCTAAAAAGGGGGTTACAACAGATATACAATTATAATAAGAGAAAAGAGGCTCCAATCAATGGTACATATGTTTTGTTTCGCCAGCGCCACACGGTCCCGGTGCTCAGTCAATCAAGCAAGATGACCTTCAGAGAGAGATAAATGACTAGCTAGGCAGCTTGGCTTTTATACATTTGGTCAAAACATGGTACAATAGAAACTGTAATCCCTTCACCTATAGGTCAAAGGGCTGGTCATTTACAGTACAGGAGGGGTCATAGGTTGGTTTGAATAGGTGGGCGATGCCTGGTCTAGGTGCACTTGTAGTTGGTCTCAACTGGGTTCCCGCCAAATATCAGAGTACAGTAAATACAGTATAATATTAATATCCTGTTCCTGCACTTAATTATTTGCAGGAGCGTGCTATCTTTTGCAAACTGCTACCGGAATGTTGCCCTTAAAATACCCTACAGTTGGATACCAAACATCACCTCTTAACCTAATGCTGTCCCCTCATATCCTGTAAAGGTGAATCCCTTTGTTATTGTACCTTTTAAACAAGTATAACTTGCTGCTGTGGTGCATGTGGGCTAAGTGTACATTTTGCACTATGTGGATTAAATATGAGATATGTCTTTGTGGCTTTTTCCGTGAGAATACAAATGCTACCGTAATTACTCATATCACACGCTAATATGCACTGCCGCGTGAGCGGTCATACGAAACTTGCGAATATGCGCACGCACTGCAGAACAAGTATGAGCACGGAGGACATCTGTGTGGTGTTTGCACGTGATGTGTGTACCATAATATTTTCTGACTTCGACAGTCCACCTTTT
Organism: Pseudophryne corroboree; assembly: GCF_028390025.1. Taxonomy (NCBI): domain Eukaryota; kingdom Metazoa; phylum Chordata; class Amphibia; order Anura; family Myobatrachidae; genus Pseudophryne; species Pseudophryne corroboree. Next base: position 552,990,484 of record NC_086444.1, read on the forward strand.
GGCAGTCATCAATAACTGCCACTCTTAACTAATAAACTGAAAATATTATTTATACAATGTATACAAAGTTTAGATGATCGGGGGAGAGTTGTAGGTGGGAAATGTATAGCCTAGTGGGATAGTAAAAAGCATGTATGTATGAATCAATGTCTGAGGGGCATGTATCATCGTACCGTATATGTTCTAAGTAAGCTTCGAGGTATTGCAAAGTATACATTAAATCCTTCTCATCCCGTGTTAAGGGTCTGTAAATGGGCAAACAAATACTACCGAGCTCCTTTCGGGTGAGGGCTTTTGACCCTGACCTTTTTGGCTTCTATTACCAACAAATGGGGAGCACATTTAGTTGATGATACAAGGAGGGGAATATATGTGAGTGCTAATATATGTGGATAACACCTGTCGACTATATGTGCCATTAACTGGAGATTGTAGAGATGAAGATAAGACACATATATAAAAATACATTCACATAAACATTTGGGTAGGGTTGACGTCTTTTCCGGTTGGATGTTTCTGGGTAAAGGGGAAGACAGAGAAACATGGTGAAACAGGCCATTAAATTCATTTGCAATCCTTATCATAACACTGTTTCTAAAGATGGGTCATAAATCAAATCTGCTGCGGTAACAACGCCTTCGCTCCTTAGACTCATCAAATTTGTGCCGTACTTGCGCCGCGTTAGAGTTCGAACACACCTGAATATCAGACCAACAATTATGATGACTCCCAGGATACAAAGGAGAAACTTTCCCACAATCATAATAACATTCTGTGCCCACTCTCCTAACCCTGAGAACCATTTGCGTGGGTTTAACCATGAGACCCAGCCGGTCAGTTCATTACCCAAAGCCGTCAAGGTAAGGTTGTGCTTCCTTCTGAACTCCCACTTGAACTGTAAGATCGCGTCCATCTTCTGATAGATGATCTCCGTTGGGTCGTTAGTGCTATTCGTAATATACGTACAGCACTTGACACCATATTGAGTTGCCAGGGTAACACAGTACCCACCTGTCACAGCCGTAACTTAATTTAGGGCCATCCTGTGCTGGATCAGCTCCGTCTTGTAGGCATGTAACTCCCTGCCCGTATACCTGAAGGTATCATCATACATCTCAGTGATATTGTCTATCAAGTTTGCTAGCGCATAGATGTACCTATAATTTATAGTTCCTCTGGCAGTACGGGTGATATCTAATGCGAGAAGGAACTGAATACCGGTGGATTCGTGGATCAAATCAGAGGCTGCGTGCTCTGTCCTATGTATGAGGTGTCTCTTGATGATGTGTTCATAGTGGGTATGAGTATGAGTCTGAGCGTTGCGGTGAATGTCTTTCATTTTATCGTGCACTATGGTCATGACCTCTGGTAGTACTCTCCTAATATAGCACAACCCTTCAGAGCTCAGAGTAAGCCACTTGTACGCTTTCCTCCCACATATAAAATAGGCATCATCTGGGAGAACATAGGGTACAAAATGTAACATCACCATATTGCAAATCTTCCATGTAAAGAAACCAATCCCTAGTTCTCTCATTTGCTTAGTACAAGTATCGAGCAGGATGATATGGGCACAATACCCCTGTGATACCTTCCAAACCCACATGGTTTTGCTCCCACGTGTATACCTGTACAAAAAATACTTTCCACTGTTGGCTATCTTGCGTACAAGTTCAGAGTCGATAGGAATCCTATCAGCTCTGTGTGAAAAGGTCATTGTCTGGTTATTCCAAGTCACTTCCCAATTTCCTGGTTTTCGGAAATTGGAAACATTAAAACACAATAGGGACCTATCTACATGATATTGGTGGAGCTTCAAACTAGGGGTCCTAGATATATTGAATTTCTTGTCCACCGGTCTCCCACCCCATAATTTGGATACCTCATCTATTGCTAAAGGGTATGGCACTAATCCTGACTTACTCTGTCTTTGAGGTACATTCTGTCTGGTTTAAGACCTTACCCACTAATGAGTGGTAATCACTCAAAGGATGTCAGTCCATGTCGATATTAATATTGGACTGACATCTCTGGATGCGCCCATCTTCGACTATGTTCTCGCAATTTCTACAAATACAATATTCATCAGACAATAACCCCCTCACATTGCATCAAAGCTCCATGACTACCAGAGCGCTTACTGATACCAGCCTTTACTAGAGTGATGTGCTGCTCCTGAGATCCTACAAATCCGTACACTCGCCATCAGAACCCATTCCATATCCTTGCTCGACGTCTCTTGGACCCTCACCAAAACAGATTGTCCTGAGCAAAAACAGAATTACCAGAAAACCCCGAAACGCAGTCTCTTAAGGTAGATCCATTTCGTTAGGGAAAAAGAAAGGAAATAAGAAGGGGGAGGGGTAAGAAGAATGCAGTGGGAGGTGAAAAAAGAGAAATGGTATGACAACCATCTTTGATCTTGTTGTTCTCCGCGCTCAGGTGCCGTTTCAACAGTCCTGCCTCTCAGCTTTCCTGGAACAAATACTCTAGTGATACGAGGTTCTCTTCACCTTGCTCTTTGTCACGAGTTTTCTCTGGGTCAGCAACCTTCTTGCAGTGGGACGAGTGGACCCAAGTCTCTCTTTCGGAGACCTTTAGTGCTGTCATGCTGGTTAAGAAGACTTGATACGGTCCTTCCCACCTGTCTATGAGGCAACCTGAGCGTAAAAAATTTAGAATCATCACATAATCCCCAGGCTCAATGTCATGACAATTGCTGTTCGTTAGGTCAGGAATCACCAGCTTTAGATTTCTTTGTTGATTTCTCAGCTGCTGGCTCATCCTGACCAAATATTTCACAGTTATTTCGTTATTGCATTTCAATTCACCCTGGGGGTCTATCATTACATGGGGTTGTCGACCAAAAAGAATTTCAAAGGGTGATAAGTCAAGCAGTGACCTGGGAGTGGTTCTGATGCTGTACAACACTAGTGTCAAAGCTTCTGGCCACAGCAATCTAGTTTCAGCCATCACTTTGCTCAGCTTGTTCATAATAATGCTGTTCATTCTCTCTACATTCGCACTCACCTGTGGTCGGTACGCAGTGTGCAGCTGGCTATTAATTCCCATCAGTTTGCACATGACCTGAAAGACTTCACCTGTAAAATGGGTACCCCTATCACTTTTAATCATTCTAGGGATACCATATCTGCACACAAATTCCTGCACGATTTTCTTTGCAGTGAACACAGCAGTATTTGTGACAGCGGGGAATGCTTCTACCCAGTTGGAAAACACATCAGTACATACTAATACATATTTTAAATTCCTACAGGGTGGTAACTGTATGAAGTTGATTTGTATTACCTGAAAAGGTCCGTCTGTAGGAGGGATATGGGATGGCTCCATTGGTATTGCCTTACCAATATTCTTCCTCAAGCAAGTAAGACATGTCATTGCTTTCTTACCTGCATGAGAAGAGAATCCTGGCACACTTCAGTAAGCTCTTACCAGCTTGCACATACCCTCCTTGCCCAGATGAGTCAGACCGTGTGCTGCCTCAGCTAGACTTGGAAGATATGCTCTGGGGGCCACTGGCTTACTATGTCCATCTGTCCAAAGTCCTGAGGACTCCTGACCATATCCTTTCGCCTTCCAGACTGCCTTTTCCTGTAGAGAACACAAATTTTGCATTTCAATTAACTGTTGCATGTTAACTGTTTCAAATGTCATCAGTGATGTGATGTTAGTTCGTATGGTTGTGCTTGCTGCTGATTTAGCAGCTTCGTCTGGCTGGCTGTTTCCAAGTGAGATTGGGTCTTCATTGTAAGTATGTGCTTTACACTTGAGAACAACCACTCTGTCTGGTTCCTGTATTGCTGTCAGGAGCCTTTTGATGTGGGACGCATGCGCTACAGGTGTGCCATCTGCCGTCATGAAATTTTTGAGGAGCCACAGTGCCCCAAAATCATGCACCACTCCAAAGGCGTACCTAGAGTCCGTGTATATATTAGCTGACTTACCTTTGGCCAACTCACATGCTCTGGTCAGGGCAACCAGCTCAGCGACTTGTGCTGAGTGTGGTGGGCTAAGGGGTTCAGCTTCTATGATACCTTCGTCATCTTCAACTGCATATCCGGTGCACAGGTATCCCGATTCCGTCTGTCTGTGGCAACTACCGTCAGTAAGGTAAAGTCTACTCCTTCCAGTGGGTTGTCACTGATGTCAGGTCTCGCAGTGAAAGTTTGATTCAGGTATTCCATACAATCATGCGTATCAGTATCTGCACTAAATCCTCCTTCACCATCGTTCTCATCCTCCACCCTTTGTGCATGACCAGGCACACTTGGCAAGTAGGTTGCAGGATTTAGTGAGCTGCATCTCTTAATGGTGATGTTTACAGGGGCCATCAGTGATAATTCCCACTTTGTAAACCGAGAGGATGAGACATGTCTGGTTTGGGCGGAGCTTAGCAAGGCTGATACTGCATGAGGTGTATGGATGGTCAAGTCATGTCCTAACACTACGGCCTCACTTTTACTTACCAGCAAAGCTATCGCTGCAACACTTCGCAAGCAAGTAGGGAGAGACGGCGCTACAGTGTCCAACTGTGCACTGTAGTAAGCTACCTTTCTGCTGGCATCACCATGTCTCTGTGTTAAGACTCCTGCTGAGCACCCAGCACTTTCAGTACCGTACAATTCAAAGGGCTTCTCATAATCTGGCATACCCAACGCAGGTGCTTGTGATAAACACTGTTTTAGTCTCTCAGACGCTCATCTGTGTGAGAGACCCGTTCCGGTTTGTTTGAAGAGACCATTTCTTGTAAAGGTAGTGCCAGTATGGAGAACTCTAGAATCCAGTTCCGACAGTACCCACACATTCCGAGGAAAGTGCGGATCTGTTGCTGAGTTTGCGTCAGAGTCATGTCACGAATTGCCTGTATCCTATCAGCGGTCAGATGCCTAAGTCCTTGTGTCAAGCAGTGTCCCAAGTATTTAACCCTGGTCCGGCATAACTGCAGCTTATCCTTTGAAACCTTGTGTCCTGTCTGGGAAAGATGAAAAAGAAGCTGTTTAGTACCTGCCAAGGACGACTCGAGTGAGTCAGAACACAACATCAAGTCCTCAACATATTGTATTAGCACTGATCCACTCTACGGTTGAAAGGATTGCAAACAGTCATGCAAGGCCTGGGAGAAAATACTCAGGCTGTCAATGAAACCTTGGGGAAGACGAGTCCAGGTGTATTGTACTCCCCTGTACGTGAAGGCAAAGAGTTATTGGCTGTCAGGGTGAAGAAGGACAGATAAGAAAGCAGAAGAGAGATCAATGACAGTGAAGAATTTTGCAGTAGAGGGAATCTGCATGAGGATGACAGCTGGATTGGGCACTATGGGGAATTGGCTCTCAACTTTTTTGTTTATCCCCCTGCACTAACCTGTAACCCCTCCCCCCCACTCTTTTTCACAGGGAAGATGGGACTATTGACGGTGCTGGATGTCCTGACTAGGATGCCCTGCTGTAGCAGCCGCTCTATAACGGGGTACACTCCTAAGTCTACCTCTGGCTTCAGAGGATACTGGGGGATTTTTGGAGCTATCCTAACATCTTTTACTTGTACTACTACTGGAGCTACATTCGCCATCAATCCAGTGTCCTGTCCATCTTTTGTCCATAGGGAACCCGGTATTTGTGGGATCATTTCCTCTACCTGCGATGGACACGTGTCTATAACAGTAGAGTGCAACATTAGTCTCTGAGGGGTGTCTAATTTATCTTGCACCTCCTGTGCGTGGTTCTCCGGTATATCTAAGAATACGCCCTCAGGGGTACAGTATATGACACACCTCATTTTACACAATAATTCTCTGCCGAGTAGATTAGTCGGAGCCGATGCAGCCAGCAGAAAGGAATGTTTTCAACTTCACTGGCTGCAGACTACAGGGGTGGCCCAACCCCTATTGTGTAGTGGGACCCTCCTGCAGCGCATTGGCAGCTACAATATGTGAGGGGGTAGCTGTGAGTTTTCGGAGGCCTGCCAGTCTCTTCTGGGTGGAGACCTCCTTGTTTCCCCTCTATGTGGCTCGTAATCTCTTCTATGTGGTCCCTGATCCCAATTATGTGAATTGTAGTATGGTTCGTATTCAGGTCTAGGGGGTCTGTATATGTTATCTGTCCCTTTTCTCCTACAATCCCTTGAAAAATGTCCTTCTTTCTTACAATAGAAACATACCATTGACCATGACTTACCATCAGGGGTCTGGAGTTTTGGATGATGGGGTTTTGCTGTAAGAGCCTGTATACTTACCATCATCAGATTATCCCCTTGCGACTCCCTGTGTTTACTGATGTTACTATCGTACTCGATAGCGGACTCTCTCAACGCAGCCACCGAGATACCTCTCCAATTAGGTAGAGAGGTTTGCACTCTTGTTCTTAGTGCCTCCTATAATCCGTCCATTAACACAGAGCCAGCTACCTCCAAGTGGTGTGCATTCTCCTTAATATCCTCGATCCCAGTGTATCTAGCTGTTTCCTGCAGTGCTCGATGGAAATACTCGGATGCCATTTCACCTTCCTTTTGTCTTATGGAGAAGATTTTATTCCATTTAACAACAGTGGGGAAATACACTCCTAATTGCAAGTTGATTTGCCATACATTCTCCTGATTATACTCATCAGTGAGAGGTACCTCTGCATCCATAGGCGTGCGCACGGGGGGTGACTGGTGCGCACAGGCACCCCCTAATGTCCGGCACCCCCCTCCTCACCGAGAATGCAGATCGGTTCCATGCACGCTCAATGCTGTTATAGTGATCACAGTCAGTGTGGGTAAAAGCAGCTGAGCCTCCTGTACAGCGAATGAGATGAATCGGGAGTAGGCTCTGCCAGGGCATTGCTTCACAGTGTCTCTCTCTCTCTTCGTGTCCGGACCCTCCCATCAGGCACAGAGTGGGCTCCGTCTATCAGCCTAGCACAGCCCTCTCTTCCTGCTCCTCGTTGGTATGAGTCACTACACTGCCTGGCTGGCTGCCTCCTCTCACTACTCTGTCCTGGGCTGGCCTCCTGCAAATCACAGGAATAAACTAGAAAGCCAGGTAGGGGCTCTGCTTAATGGGGTTTATATAAAGGAGGAGGTTTGTGTACAGTGTAATACAGTATGTGTGCTATGAGTGAGGGGGCTGTGTATAAGTAGTATAGGTGTCTTATGGGGAGTTGTGTACAATGTAATATACTATGGGTATGGGTGTGCTATGGGGAGGGGGGCTGTAGATATTGTAATAAAGTAAGGGTGTGCGCCCCCTCTCCCTGTTGTACAGATGATTTTTACTTATTTTTTATTTTATTGCAGCTGCATGGATGAGGCTGCTGCTGTCACCCCTTCCCATGCTGTTATGATTGATCTCAGTGGTGGACTGTAGCCATCAGGCAAAGTCAGGAACCGGCGTGGCTCTGCGGTCTTCATTTTCAACATCCTGAGCTGGCCGGCAGCTGCTGTGAAGTGGATCGAGCAGCAGTGGCCGTGTGTTGGTGAGCCTGTGTGTGGGCTCATATTGTGTGTGGCATAATATGAATTTTGGTGCATAATGTGTGGTGTAATGTGAATTTTGGCTCATACTGTGTGGCGTAATGGGAATTTCGGCTCATACTGTGTGGCGTGATGTGAATTTCGGCTCATAATGTGTGGTGTAATGTGAATTTCGGCTCATACTGTGAAGTTATGTGAATGTGGCTCATACTGTGTGGCGTAATGTGAATTTCGGCTCATACTGTGTGGTGTAATGTGAATTTCGGCTCATACTCTGTGGCGTTATGTGAATTACGGCTCATACTGTGTGGTGTAATGTGAATTTCGGCTCATACTGTGTAGTAATGTGAATTTGGCTCATACTGTGTGGCATAATGTTAATTTTGGCTCATACTGTGTGGTTTAATGTGAATTTCGGCTTATACTGAGTGGTGTAATGTGAATTCAGGTCATACTGTGTGGCGTAATGAGAATTTAGGCTCATACTGTGTGGCGTAATGAGAATTTAGGCTCATACTGTGTGAGTAATGTGAATTCAGCTTATACTATGTGGCATAATGTGAATTGCAGCTCATACCATGTGGCATAATGTGAATAAGGGGCACTACTGTCGCTGGTGAGCATGGGGACATGTGTGACAAATGTTGGTGTCCTGCAGAGCAGGGGTCTGATGGCAAAAAAAGGGGCAAATGTGGCTCTAATGGCACATGTGTAAATTTAAAACTTTACTTGTGTTAGATTAAAACTCAAATGTTCAGCCCCCTAAATCTCCTGTACTTTTCAGAATGGCCCACTCAAAATCAGGGTGTAGGTGCTTGGGGGTTGCAAGGAGTGGGGAGTGTGTGGGGGGGATGGGAATGCATATGCACCTAGGTCCACCACTCTCAGGGATGGTTGGAGAAGTGTAAACAGCGATAGGGTGCAACGGCAGTTACGACGCAGAGTTAAGCTGTAGCGGACAGTCAGTACCAGTCGGTGGTTTCACCATTATGTTTAATTCAATTTCTCTGGGGTGTATTATATCTACTTTAATATTAGGAACTAAAGAGAAATTAGATTGTCATGTGATTTTACTGAGAGAATGTAAAATAGTGCTAGACACGCCCCTGGGTGGAGCTAGACATGCCCAAAGGTGGTGCTAGACACACCCCTACTGCGGTGCACCCCCTAATAAAATTAGCTGAGCACGCCTATGTCTGCATCTAATTTACAATCCGTTATGAATTTTGGGATATCAACATTTGAGGGTAAACACACCCGTAGCACTGTTCGCCAATCTTTATTTGTGGGCTCATGGACATTACCTAATTCTTTAATGAATTTCTGGCATCCGACTAGATCTTTTCTGGGATCGGGGAATTCTGACATAATTGACCTTAACTTTGCTTGGGACCAAGGACAATGCATGGCAATGTTCCTGATGGGAGTTACTGCCTGAGTGTCAGTTTTCCCTTTGGGGACTGCAATCACCCTGACAGGATTTAGTTCAACTATATCATATTGACTTGTGTAACCCTTTCTTTACCTTCCCTTAGAGTGCCTCCACCCAAACTTTTGGATAGGTTTTAACCTATGTTCTAGGATCAATTTGGGAAAACCTTATAGTGTTGTTTCTTGTTTTACAGGTGCATGAATCTAAGATCTTTGTTGCCCGATTCCAAGGCTCTCCTCCTTGTACAGGTAAGTTCCCTCGTAACAACAAGACCTTCTTGCCAATAATACTCTTTACTGTAGTTTACTATAGGTTAACACATTTCAATTTAATAGACATGCTTTACATTTCATATACATGGCTACCATATATATATATATATATATATATATATATATAACTAAATACATTTCATTTATATACCAGGATATACTTGTTCCTTAGTACCTTACTTTAAAGTTATATGTTTATGGACATATAAATATCCCATTACCTGGTATCATACACAGTACTTTTACTTACGTGCAGATATAAAGTATATTTTAATTACTATTAAGGCTATATATATATATTTTCTGTACGTTGGTAACCACTAGAATAAAAGTAAATCTCCTGTAAGATCCTTGAACTCCTGAGGGTGAACTGTAAACCACCAGAATTGTGAATGAATATGTATGGTTACTTGTATCCAATTAGTTTCCCTGGGTAGTATTGTTACTGTTTTGTATCCACTGAAACTTAACAAGCTGATTCTCTGTGTGATCTGACTGAGGGTATGTTAGAACTATCCTCCAGATGTCACTATGATCTTGGTTACTATACTTTCTTATTATGAACTTGTAATAGTCACTTGAGGAATTAGTAGGAGTAAAGAGGCAAGAGGCTATCTGTAAAATGTATCATATTCCTCTTCTGGTATATAAATAGTCTGTAGTTTTAGATGGAGACAAATACATATAAAATTTGTCTGTACTGCAACCAAATACCCCCTGTTATAGTTATTTGTGTCTCAGTCTCTTGACACCATCACTACTTTTATTTGTTATAACTGAAAACACTACCCTTTCCTTTCAGTTAAGCTCTCCTGGACTAGTAGTGATATTTACTTAGGTTTCCCTATTGTATGAAGTTACAATGTGAGGTGCAATATTTCACAGACCTGTGACGTTTTCACTATTGACTCCTGTCAATAGCTGGAAGACTGGACGGGTAGCCACTCCTTTTTTTCACTCTCATTGGTGGGCAGTGACTCTTCATTGCTTTCCTATGACGCCCTCTGCTATACTAGCATTTGTGAGAGCTTAGCGGGTACTTGGAGCACTAACATATGCTGGTAGTTGTTACGTGCCGGGTGGTTGTCATGATGAGGCAGCTAGAAGTGACTCAGCCTCTCTGATTGATGCCTCCGCTCTGGACCTTTCCAGCGCTTCTACGACCTGTCACTCGGGGGGCCGCTCCTCCCTTCTTGTAGTCGCCTCCTTCTGAGTGGTTCAAGCGCTCCCCCGGCCAGTCACTCTGGATGCCGTTCCACCTCTTTCAATGTCGCCGCCTTCCGCTTGCCTCCCGTCTCCGCTGTCTTGATGACACCTTCCTCCGTCCGCGTTCTTTAGTGCAATACCGCCGGTAGCAGCAGCCCCCACTCCCCAAGCGCCTGCTGATCCCACAGCCTAGCTCGGAAGCGCTGAAGAGAGGATACCGCTACCACGGCTGCGCACCCGACTCCAGATCCAGACTGATGTGTGTCTCCTCTATTTATACCGCTGCCATCAGGGTCGCGTGGAAGGGTTCTTCCCGCCGGGGTCTCGTGAGCCACATGTATCCCCATGTGCCCCAGGTTATGTCAGGCACCCCATCCACCAATCAGGTAACCGTTTTATTTCAATCCAAGGTCAGGACAGAAGGTTACCTCACCAACCATGTCCTGTGGTATTATTAAACTTCACTTTTCCCTTGTAACCCAGGGACACTCCATCAAGTCTATGTCTAATACATTAATAGGCATATATAATAGTCTTTCTATATATATATATAGATATATATATAATGAGATATCTACTATTTACCAGGAAAATACAGTCATGTATAAAGTAAGTACATATAGGTTCTCATATATTAAACCGTCATATATGAGAATATCATTACATTCTCCCCCTGGAGATCAGATTTACTATTCTTATTAAAGCACACCATCTGATCACCACTTTTGAAACAATACATTTTATATTCGGCTTAGGTAACCGACCTTATTTCAGACACATTCCCCCACCAACATTAGCAAACCCAAAGTACGGCCATGCATAAATGATACTAGGATGAACGGTTCTTTCCACAATATTAGGACAACCTAACTGATCGTAGGTTAACAGTTTAGGGGGCCTACGTACCCTCTGAGGTAGAGGAGTGGTGGAACAGTCCCATAGTGGATTCGGATTATATTGAACATCAGGACTTTGGTCTATGGTTAACTCCTCATCTTGACAGTCCATTTCCCCTTCACTCATAGGCAAACTAAAGTCCTTAACTTTCAGGTGAGTATTCAGATTTTGAGGGGATGGAGTGATTTCTTCAGTCCTATGTTCATAGAAGTACCCGGTTTCGGTAGTTAAATTATCAGATTCTAAGTTATCATAAGTGAGTTCCATAGATGATGTGGGTGTTGTATGATCTGGAAGGGTAACAGTTTGTAGGGTAGTCTCGGAATTTTCAGTGGGACACAATACCAAATCATGGTTTATGGGCAATAGGTGCTGTCGGTGGTATGTGAGCACAGGTCCATCAGTATGTTCGGGAACATTTTGATACACTGGTATTCCAGGCAATTTCTTTACCACTCGATAAGGGGTCTCCTTCCATCTATTAGCAATTTTCTGTCTTCGAGGGAAACCCAACCTTCTAAGAAGAACACGGTCACCGGGTGAAAGCACATGTTCAGTTACTCTCTTATCATAGGCCAATTTATTCTTATCATTCTGTCGTTGAGCTGCCTTGTTGGCCAGATCATAGGCTTCATTAAGTTCTTTTCTCAAATTATTCACATACTTAGAGTGAGAGGGAGCTTTAACAGAGGTAGGGGAGGTGCCAAGGCTAATATCTATAGGTAATCGTGCTTCTCTTCCGAACATCAACACATATGGGGAGTACCCAGTGGCCTCGTTCCTCGTACAATTATAAGCGTGTACCAGTTGACAGATGTACTTTTTCCAATGGACTTTCTGTTTATGATCTAAGGTTCCCAGCATATTCAAAAGGGTTCGGTTAAATCGTTCTGGCTGAGGATCTCCTTGTGGATGATAGGGTGTCGTATGGGATTTTCTTATTCCACAGCATATACCCAATTCCTTAATGAGTCGACTTTCAAAGTCAGGACCTTGATCCGAATGAATACGTGAAGGTAAACCGTAATGTACAAAAAAACGTTCCCAAAGGGTTTTTGCCACTGTTAGTGATTTCTGATCTGGTGTCACAAATGCCTGAGCATACCTTGTAAAATGGTCGGTAATGACCAGGGTGTTACTATCTTGCCCGTTAGGACCTTCTAATGACAGAAAATCTATACATATAAGTTCCATAGGCCCAGAACTTTGTAAATGACCCAAGGGGGCAGCGTGCTGTGGTAAAGTTTTCCTTAGAATGCAGTTTTTGCAATTATGACAGTATTTCTCAATGTCTTGATTCATATAAGGCCAATATACCCGTTCAGTTATTAAATGTTGGGTCTTATCATAGCCTAGATGACCATGATTGTCATGAAGGGCTTTTAATATCATGGGGACAAAGGTGGCTGGCAACACTAATTGTATTTTAACTTTACCAGTAGTAGTCCCTGTTCTTCGGTATAGAATCCCTTGCTTAAAAAATAACCTGGCTCGTTGTCTAAGCAGCACTTTAGCTCTTTTAGACATATTTAAATGACTTATCCTCGTGGTTTGCTTCTTGAGATATTGTATGACGACCCTTAAATCAGTGTCACTGTATTGAGCTTGTTTTATTTGATCGTGTGATAATACAGACAGTTCACCCATTTCAGTTTTGGATATCCAACAGTACATTAGTGGAAGGGCTGCTCCCGATGCTCCTAATGCACTAATAGCTTCAGTATTAGAGTTCTGTAACATAGAAATCTGATGACAAAGACCTTGAAGAGCAGGGGCAGGTAACTCTATCCATTCATCATTTGAGCTATCGGTTGGAAAATGCGGTAATCGAGATAAAGCATCTGCATCAATATTTTGAAGCCCAGGTTTGTATTTTAGACTGAAATTATAATTGGACAGTGCTGCTAGCCATCGATGTCCAGTTGCATCTTACTTGGCAGTGGAATTGTTGTATATTAAAGGATTATTATCTGTGTGCACCGTAAACTTTACTCCATATAGATAGTCATGGAATTTTTCCACCACCGCCCACTTTAGTGCCAAGAACTCCAATTTATGTACAGCATAATTCTTCTCACTGTTGGATAATCCTCTACTAACATAAGCTACAGGCCGTAACTGTTGGTTTTGTTGCTGGTACAACACTCCCCCAAGTCCTTCAAAGGATGCATCAATGTGAAGTTCATAGGGTAATTCAGGATTGGCATATGCTAAAATAGGAGAATGGGTCAGTAAATACTTGAGTCTCTGAAAAGCATCTTCACACTGGTCCGTCCATCTATCCCCAAACTCTTCTTGAGGTTTGAAATACTTTCCAGTTGAATGGCGACCGCGACCAGCAGGTGGATATCCCTTGGTCAATTCCGTCAAGGGGCGGGAGACTTTTGAATATTGTGGTACAAACCTACGGTAGTATCCACTGAACCCCAGAAATGAGCGGAGATCTTTTAGATTCAATGGTCGGGGCCACTCTTGTACAGCCGCTATCTTATCCGGATCAGTTGATATTCCTTCTCGGCTGACAATATGACCCAGATATCGGACAGTGGTTTGACACAAACGGCATTTGTCAATAGACAGCTTCAGACCTCTCTTCTGTAATCGATCTAATACTTTTAATAATTGGTTGTTATGCTCCTCCAAGCTTCGACCAAATACGATGACATCATCAAGGTAAACAAGAACTTCACGGTAGCACATGTCTTCAATGATCTTCTCCATGGTCCTCTGAAATGTTGCAGGAGCCCCTTTTATACCTTGCGGCATTTTAATGAATTCGAAGAAGCCAATGGGACACAGAAACGCTGTTTTAGCACGGTCATCCGGATGCATAGGAATTTGGTAATAACCACAGCACATGTCAAGAACCGAGAACCATCTACTCCCTTGAAGGCAGTTCAAAGCTTCCTCTACTTTTGGTATGATGTACTGATCCTCAATGGTGCGATTATTTAGAGTACGATAGTCAATACACAGTCGAATGTCACCATTTTTCTTTCGGGCTACCACAATTGGAGAAGCGTAAGGACTTCTGACTCAGCAATCACCTGATTTTCTAAAAGATGTTTCAAATGTTGTCTCACGTCCTCAAAATCAGCAGGAGCTAACCTCCTAGATCTCTCTCGAAAAGGGGTATCATTCCGTAATCTAATTTGATGTTCTACTTCAGTGGCAGTACCTAAGTCCCACTCTCCAAAGGAGAAAACGGATTCCCGAGACAGCATTTCATTAATCAATTTATCCCGATCCTTGACAGACAGATCACTTCCTTGGAAACATTCTTCAATTTTGCTGACAGCAGTTACTGAACTCGTTATAGTATAGATGTCATTTTCAAGTATATCACTAGTATCAGATACACCATTGTCAGTTCTTGGAATACTTTGTTTCATAGTGTCCTGCTGTATACACCACCTAGCCAGAGTTTTAAAAAGATGTGAATTTGTCCCCACTATAATTGATACCACTCCTTGGTCTGATGGAGGGTCTGGGCACACTAACGCCAAAAAGGGAAAAGGAGTTTGGTACCCTGTGCTGTCATTCAGGAATTCAATTTGAGTGGTCACATACCCTAGATAGGGGTATTTTTGGTCGCTCAAACCCCATATCACGAGTCCATCAAAAGGCATTAGTGGTACATCCGAAAGATATTGTCGGTACCAACTTTCAAATATAATTGACACCTGTGATCCACTGTCCAATAATGCTTGACACACTTTTCCATTTATTGAAGATGGTACCATTGGCGCTTTTCCAATTATTCCACTGGGAACGATATGTGACCACTGAGTACTCCCCATTGCGCATACATTTATAATCGGGGAGTCGATGCGGGGTTCATCGACGTCCCTTTCCCGTTTTCCGTCCTAGATGTTGACCCCAACTCCGAACTGTTCTCATGGACTCTGGTACTTTCGTTCTGTATACATTCAAAAGAACGATGTCCTAATTGCCCACATCTATAACAAGTGAGGTTTCTCATACTAGCTGGTCGTCTATTGAAACCTCTCCCCCTGCCCGCTTGATGTATCCTAGGATTTGAAGATAAGGTACTCTGTAAAGAAATTAACTGATCTAATTTCTTATTTTGTTCCTCTAAAGCTTTTAGCAAGTGTTCATTAACAGAAGGAACTTCAGAGGTAGGAACAATAACTTTGACTCTTTTTAGATTTTTTTCGCAATTTTCAATTTGTACTTCTTCCAATTTAACTTCTCTTATCAATTCTCCTAAAGTAGGAGGAGGATCCCTGGGTATCTTACACCTTAATCTTTGAGCTACAGGATTGGTAGTCATAGCTCCTCTCAATATATACTTTAGTCGCATGGTATCAATTTCTGGGGGATTAACCCCTCCTTTATCTAACAATTTATAAAGAATTTTGTCTAAACGATATATATAAGTGGTGAGGGTTTCAGTAGGTTCTTGATAAGTCTGATTTAATCGAGTCAACAGATCTCCCACATCTTCTAATGTCCCAAAAGAATAGTCCAGAGCATCAAAATAGTTTTTTAATGTAGCATGGGAGTTACTTCTCCTGGTAGCATGAATGATTCCCATCGCTGGTCCTCTTAGGCTTTCCACAATTCTCTGTTTTTTAATATGCTCCGGACACCTCCACTCCTCGGAATGTTGTACTGCCGCCTCCCTCCATACATCGTAGCTCTCTTCTCCAGAGGGAACTGGAATTACCCCAGAAAATATCCTTAGTCTTCTATATCCCCCTTCGTAATGCCATCTTTCAAAATGGCTAACAACTTTATCCATTACATTCTCCACTTGTGGATCTATTTTTTCTTCACCCATAGATGTTTCTTCGGATGTATTACTAGTATTATGAACACATCCTGCGCTAGTACTCTCCACTTTACTATCTTCTTTAATTATGGCTTTCTCTCCTTCATTTATATACTTATCGACTGGCCACCTCACTTGCAATCTCCTACCCGGTATCCTTTCTATTAGAATATTAGCTGGGATTACTGACGCATCTAGCTGATTGTCATTACTTATTAAAACGGCACATATCTCATCACTAACATCTTTCCACTTATCTGCAATATGCGGTTGTTTCACTCCATACATTTTTTTTATTTCACTAATAATATCTTCTTCAATAATATCAACAAAATTTCCCAGAATACCCACACTTTTCTGTACATCCACCCCCTTACTTCTACACCAGCTATAAATATCCTCTCCACTGATCTCCATTTGTAACTTTTTATCCGGATCTCAGCTCAGTGCCTCCAATATGTAACCCTTTCTTTACCTTCCCTTAGAGTGCCTCCACCCAAACTTTTGGATAGGTTTTAACCTATGTTCTAGGATCAATTTGGGAAAACCTTATGGTGTTGTTTCTTGTTTTACAGGTGCATAAATCTAAGATCTTTGTTGCCCGATTCCAAGGCTCTCCTCCTTGTACAGGTAAGTTCCCTCGTAATAACAAGACCTTCTTGCCAATAATACTCTTTACTGTAGTTTACTATATGTTAACACATTTCAATTTAATAGACATGCTTTACATTTCATATACATGGCTACCATATATATATATATATATAACTAAATACATTTCATTTATATACCAGGATATACTTGTTCCTTAGTACCTTACTTTAAAGTTATATGTTTATGGACATATAAATATCCCATTACCTGGTATCATACACAGTACTTTTACTTACGTGCAGATATAAAGTATATTTTAATTACTATTAAGGCTACATTCTATTAAACGATCAATTATACTTTATAAAATTTCCATATACATATATAAATCAATACCACATATTAAATACAATATGCCATCTTCATATGACAGTCTAATAAAGTATCTATTTATATATATGCATATATATGGGTATTGATGGGAATCCTCACAGAAGCAGGGTGATAGTTTAGGATGTAATTATATATATATATATATATATATATATATTTATTTTCTGTACGTTGGTAACCACTAGAATAAAAGTAAATCTCCTGTAAGATCCTTGAACTCCTGAGGGTGAACTGTAAACCACCAGAATTGTGAATGAATATGTATGGTTACTTGTATCCAATTAGTTTCCCTGGGTAGTATTGTTACTGTTTTGTATCCACCGAAACTTAACAAGCTGATTCTCTGTGTGATCTGACTGAGGGTATGTTAGAACTATCCTCCAGATGTCACTATGATCTTGGTTACTATACTTTCTTATTATGAACTTGTAATAGTCACTTGAGGAATTAGTAGGAGTAAAGAGGCAAGAGGCTATCTGTAAAATGTATCATATTCCTCTTCTGGTATATAGTCTGTAGTTTTAGATGGAGACAAATACATATAAAGTTTGTCTGTACTGCAACCATATACCCCCTGTTATATTTATTTGTATCTCAGTCTCTTGACACCATCACTACTTTTATTTGTTATAACTGAAAACACTACCCTTTCCTTTCAGTTAAGCTCTCCTGGACTAGTAGTGATATTTACTTAGGTTTCCCTATTGTATGAAGTTACAATGTGAGGTGCAATATTTCACAGACCTGTGACGTTTTCACTATTGACTCCTGTCAATAGCTGGAAGACTGGACGGGTAGCCACTCCTTTTTTTCACTCTCATTGGTGGGCAGTGACTCTTCATTGCTTTCCTATGACGCCCTCTGCTATACTAGCATTTGTGAGAGCTTAGCGGGTACTTGGAGCACTAACATATGCTGGTAGTTGTTACGTGCCGGGTGGTTGTCATGATGAGGCGGCTAGAAGTGACTCAGCCTCTCTGATTGATGCCTCCGCTCTGGACTTTTCCAGCGCTTCTACGACCTGTCACTCGGGGGGGCGCTCCTCCCTTCTTGTAGTCGCCTCCTTCTGAGTGGTTCAAGCGCTCCCCCGGCCAGTCACTCTGGATGCCGCTCAGCCTCTTTCAATGTCGCCGCCTTCCGCTTGACTCCCGTCTCCGCTGTCTTGATGACACCTTCCTCCGTCCGCGTTCTTAAGTGCACTACCGCCGGTAGCAGCGGCTCCCACTCCCCAAGCGCCTGCTGATCCCACAGCCTAGCTCGGAAGCGCTGAAGAGAGGATACCGCTACCACGGCTGCGCACCCGACTCCAGATCCAGACTGATGTGTGTCTCCTCTATTTATACCGCTGCCAACAGGGTCGCGTGGAAGGGTTCTTCCCGCCGGGGTCTCGTGAGCCACATGTATCCACATGTGCCCCAGGTTATGTCAGGCACCCCATCCACCAATCAGGTAACCGTTTTATTTCAATCCAAGGTCAGGACAGAAGGTTACCTCACCAACCATGTCCTGTGGTATTATTAAACTTCACTTTTCCCTTGTAACCCAGGGACACTCCATCAAGTCTATGTCCAATACATTAATAGGCATATATAATAGTCTTTCTAGATATATATATATATATATATATATATATATAAAACGAGATATCTACTATATACCAGGAAAATACAGTCATGTATAAAGTAAGTACATATAGATTCTCATATATTAAACCGTCATATATGAGAATATCATTACACTTGATTCTATAATGCGGGGAGCTATCGTCTCTGCGTAGTGTATGGTACCGTACTTACCGGTGGACACAACCTCACTCACCCCTCCGCTGGGGGGTATTGCAACTACTCTTGGTGGTTGGGCCGTGCCCTCCTGGATGTCCTGTATGGTGGCTGCTAGAGAGAGTGCTGATATCGTGCTGGGCTCATCTTCCTCCTCACAATCCTGGGGAAAATTTAAAATGGGATACAACTGGCAAGGGTTAGGGTTAACACATTGCTCAATCACTTTCTTATCCTTTACCAATGCACCATTGCTTGTAGTCAATTTCTCCCCATCAACATATGGTGGTGATGGTGCGCTCGCAATCGCTTTCCCGTTAGGTTTGGAACCTGATGTGAGAGCCAGTTCCTTTTGCACCTCCCCATCTTGTTGCCACAGATTTAAACAATCGGTATGTCTGATCCTTTGTTTTCTAGATTTAATCAGACATATTCTAATCCTTATGTTCTGCAATACCTCTGATTCAAAGCTGCCCACCCTGGGGAATGATGCCTCATCATTAGCAGTCATATGTACCCATTCATTGCAATAAACCTCCATGTGTGAACCATATTTCTCAAACAATAAACCTTGCTGACCCGCTGGGAGCAATCCTTCAGCCTGAACCCTCGCTGCTGAACGTCTCTCACTTGAGCAACTGGCTCCCATATTTGTGGGCCTTTTCCCACAAACACCAAAATACTCAATGCAAGCAGATGGTGAAAGTTCTCTGAGTGCTCTTCACCTGCTCTTGCCCACGTTGGCCAGTACAACGATACACTGTCGATAGTGGATCGCAATGTACCCAACCTAGGGCTCCTATAAGACCTTACAACACCACAATTTCTTTCGGTGGAGGCTCTGTTGGAATATTTTCTTGAGAGAGGAAGCGAAAAATTCCTTTTTGGTATCTTTCCACTGGAATTTTTGTAGGGTGAAAAAACACTTTCCTAATAACTATTGCTCACCCTTTCCAGTGGAAGCTCACCAGGGAGATTTCCCAATGTTATCAAAGAAAAACCCCTTTCACTTTCCTTTTACACAATCACGTCTGCGTATGCTCTCCACAGCGCATATGACACAATAATATCACTTTGTGCTGTGCAAAACACATGGACATGCGGTTCAGTCGCACAGCCTATAAATACTAGTTATCTATATGCCCTACGATCGCGGGAGTCGAATTCACAAGCTGTGCTTCTCAGCCGGAGCGTAACAAAAAAAAATCTATATGTTTGGGATTCACTTTTACTTCAATTCACAATTTCTATACTTCTCAATGCACAATTCCTTATTATGCTCCTGTGCAAGTCTCCTCACGACTTGCGTATTTCTCTCTTTATGTTCACGTAAGGTAGCGAACCTTATGCCACCGGGCCTCTACTAACCCAGTATTCCCATGGGACCCGAATTTCCGGGGTTCAGCTCCACACACTCTTTTACTCACTCATATACACCTTTGTTTTTCTTTTCTGTACAGAAAATACCACTCCCTTAGGTTGGTTACTTTACCCCAGAGGTACTTACAGTTTTAAACAAAACATTTAAGGTAACCTGCTTTTGAAATCGGATAGTTATGTGCTATTGTATTAATGTATATTACCCCGCCTTTACTTGAACAACTATCGTGTGATTTGTACTTAGTATCCGCAATCCTACGCAACCTTGCGTAAACACGCGACCGTGCGTGCCTTTTACGCCACGTGTGCGACCCTGCATCACGTGCATGCTCCTGTACTTTGTCTGTACCACGTGTACAAATGTGCATCCACAATTCAACAAATCACACAATCTCTATAAATGTGAGCAATACAAACTATTATCGCTCACTAACACAACCCGCACTTGTTCTGTATAAACCTTTAGGACCAGGCCAGAACTGCGTTTTGTGCTTTATAATTACATCCTTAATACACTTATTTCAAATGTATCTATATAGCCAATAAATGTACCTGCTTTCACACAGGTCTAAAATGACTAATAACCTATGGCAACAACATGTGGGAGAGTATGCAAAGTATCAGTACGCTTTGTGTATGCTTTTGGCTCCAAAAATAATTACACAGATTTTTAAGTAGATTTTTTCCTGTTTCCTCCGGATTCTATCAGCACCTCTGTAGACTAGACAGAGCAGATGCGATCTAACAGAATGGTTTATACATAGGCAGTTTTTATCAGATCATTAATCTCTTTTCTAACTGGTTTAGATTCTTTCTTATTTTGATTGCACATATATTCTCTTTCTATTATTTATCCAAAGAAAGTGACTTTGTTTATCTCCTATGTCCCTCTGACCTTCTGTGTATTTCCTTCCGTTCCAATGTGTCATCCCCTCTTTGCTACCCTATTTCATGTTTAGATTTGTGTTTCTATACACTACACATTTTGGACATCATAGTGTCCTTTAATTTACTATTTAAAGATTTATAGCACCATATTTTTCTTTTATTTACATATCTAGATACTCCTTGTGATGTTAAATATGTATTATGCTCACAGATTCTTATGTGTGAAGGGCTTGTTCACTATTCTATGCATTCTGTCATCAATGTGCTATTTTCATTTTGGTAATACTGTATATTGCTGGACATTGTGGGGTTTCACCACAAAATACGGAATTAAACCAGTCTTAGGATGGAATGGTCATGCAACAGTATAGAAGAAAAAAAGGGTAGTATCCCAATTTCATGATGTCACTCAGCCCCAGCCTACTGTATTTCCTAAGGGAATCAGACCTGCAAAACATGAGGGTCCTAGTAGCTAAGAAAAAAAAATGAATTAATGTATCCAACTGTAAAAGGGCAAGCTCCCTCCAATAAATGAATAGCCCACTCAGCACCAGTCACATCACATACAGGGCCCTCCATATCCTCACACTTCCCTTCTCTATTAGATCCCCCCCATCAACTCTCTAGTTTTAAAATTCCTTTTATGACATTTGGTCTGCATTGCTTTATTTTTTACCTATCTCAAATATTTGTACATCTGTTTATTGGATTACAATTATACAAAACACTGTATTCCTTTTTCTACTTTTGATTGACAGCTCAAGGGTAACATTTTAAATGTGGTGGACAGTATTCGTTCCCATCCCAATAATACAAAACCCTTCAGAATAAATGACCCCTGAATATGTTCAGAAATGTTCCTTAAATATATACTAATATTTATTACTCTAGGTTAAATGGAAACACTAATCAAAATAAATACTTACTATATGTGGTAAAAATTAGGCTAACACACCTTAATAGATTCCCCTGTTTCAATATTTCCACCTTTTGTCAACTTTCCTATTCACTGCATTAAACATATCAACTATAAGCACCATTTACTAAACCCTTACCCATATTCACTTTCACATTCATCTCCCACGCTCAGTAAAATCACTGCATCAGTGGTGCAATATAGAATAAAAGTCCACTGTCATATCAGTTAATTTTGACCAAAGCTTTGTTGGTGCACATTAAAAAAAAAAATGTTGGACCTGAGTCATAAAACTAAAGAGAAGACTGATATCCAAAATAGAGCACAGGTTTTCACACTATCCCCAAAAATTCTGAAGTTTGTCTCTCATCTACTCCCTTAATTGCAGTGTTCAATATAAAAGACAATAGTCAATTGACAAACTTCTTGTAAGAACAGTAATGTTAGGTAGGTATTTTCTGAGGACTGAAGCAGAAATGTGGGAGCTTTTCCTACTGAAATTTGAGTTTGAGAGGTCTCCTAATAATCCAGTAACAAGATACACAGCTGAAGCAACAATCTACACTGCATTTAAAGACACTATTGGCCCGATTCAGAACTACCTGAAAAGGAGCCACATCTGCGATTTTCCACACTGCATATGCCCACAAGACCAAAGATGCATACCTATGCATCTGTGAAGTTTTACAGGACTATTAAGCATAACACAGATGGCAGTCTGATCTGAAACTTGTAGCTAAATAAGTATAACTAATTTAAGTTTATGGAGGAGATGTACTAAGCAGTGATAAAAGTAGAGAAGTGAGCAAGTGAACAAGCTGCCCATGTCATCCAATCAGCATTGACGAAACATTTATAATTTGCATACTATAAAAGTATACAGAGCAGCTGATTGGTTGCCATAAGCAACTTCTCCACTGGCTCACTTCACTTTTATCACTGATTAGTACGTCTCCCCCTAAGTTTGCTATAGCATGTCATGGGCATGTAGATAGAACTGCTGGGTGTGGTATAATATGTTGACAGTCATAATGTCAACATTTGTCATGTCAAGAAGAGAATGTCAATATGTTCATAATGTCAATGTTGACTCCAGTTTGTTGACATTCATCATGTAGACAGTGATTAAATGACAAATTGCTATAACATTAGCATGTTGTCGTTAGTGGCCTAGCAGTGACTTACCTGCTCCTGATGCTGCAGTGGCTCCAGCACAGCTTCAGAGTCCTGGCAGTCATTTGAATGACACATCTCAATTCTGATAAGTATTAGTACCCTATTTTTAACCCTAATCCCTTCCCCTAACCTTCCCTCTAGTGCTCAACATTAACCTCCCCAGCAGCCAATTCCTAACCTTCCCGTGCAACCTAACCCCACAGTCGACATTCTGTGAATATTGACATGTTGCCTGTCAACATATAAACATTGTCGACATAATAACTATTGAGATTGTGGTGTCAACACTATGACTGTCAACATTGTAACTGTTGACATTTTGACCACATCCAAGAATTGCAGCCTATTCAAAGGTATGCATGTGCAAGGATCAAGTGACATATCGCTTTAACACAGGATAGGGCTAATGCAAATGCCTGCTCATGATGATGATGACTGCTTACAAGTTATATATGTGGGTAATACGGCCACCCCAGCCACATTCTATAACTCCAGCCAACTCTGAATGTAGATGGTAATCTGCAGATATTTACAAGCATGCAATGTTGTCACTTTGTCTGCGACCACACAGGACTTTGATATACTTACACAGAAAAAATGCTCTCATAATACAATACGCATATAATAATAAATAATAATAATAATAATAATAATAGTAGTAGTAGTAGTAGTAGTGGTGGTAGTAGTAATAATAATAATGATAATAATAATATTATTATTATTATTATTATTGCTGGGAGTTTAGTTTAGATTATATCACACAATTTATCCTTCATTTACTTGCTTTTTAATTTCAAACACTGCATATGTGCAACTGCATTATTTATATCACAGGCCTTATAATCCTATGTTTACTATTCTGACGTACTACTGTTTCCTCAATAAATCTCCCAGAGCTGAATTAATAACAGTCACAGGAAAGAGGATTGATGAGCCTGAGGTGTGATACATTTTACTCTATGTATTAGACAGTCCTGCAGATAAGCACTTTTTCCTCTGCACACATTTGATTTCTTTAAAATGTATTAATGCATTTACAGCAATTTGTTCTACCGTTGATCTATAAACATATGAACAAGCAGGTTGTGCCTTTTGGTACGATCTGTATTTGTTTAAAATTTGTAAATTAATGATTCTTAAAGGACACAGTGACTTTGCTGGCATTTTACAATAGCTAAATGTAATATAGCCATTGGTTCTAGTTTGCAAACACAACAATCTACCTACCATAAACTTTCTGCTAGATACACAAATTTGTCTAACTAGTAGAGGAAGTTGGAAAAATCTTCTGAAGGGAAATTACAGCACAGTATGACTATACATACCAGGCCACCACAATGTCATCTTCTCAATAATAACAATGGTAGTAAGTTTAAACTATGCAGCATTATTAACTTTGTATGAGAGAAGGTCAGATATTAACAATCAGAATTTGTGCTTTCAGCTTTCAGAGATGACATGTCAACACTGTGTTAATGTTAATTTTTTGTTCTACAGTTTGCTTACAGTATTTGTTTTATTATGTACCCCACCATGGCAGACATGGTAATTACAGTATGTGTATACAAAGACACCAGGGAAAATAATGGATAAGGTAACATTACTGTGGATAGGGCTGGTGCACTATTTATAAAACAATTGACAATGGATTCACTGCACCAAAGCCTAAAGTACAACATAAGAGAAGAGTTTACAGTGTGCAGGATCCCCTGCCGAACTGGATCCCCTGCTGAACTGTAATCATTCCAACAAGGATTTTACCAAGTCCACTTTTAGAGATCTCAATATGGGACAAAATCCACAGACACATACATGATCTATTCATGGAACAATCCACAAAACATTCCATCATGAGCTGCAAATCCTAGAGAGAACTGTTCAAGCAGAAGTATCCTTCCAGAGGGACGAAGTGTCTTATGAATGGTCTGGTTCCCATGGTAATGTGATTTTGGCAGCGTGAGACTTTTAAAAAGAAGACTGACTGAATTGTCTGTTGGTGATTTTCAAACAGTTAGTGAATAATTCCCACATAGATTGTACAATCTGTCAGCGCTAACATTCTGGGTGCATCTAGTCAGTTGGTAACTCTGGTTTCCTTAGGAGTTGGTAGCTTCTTCAGGAAACATATTATAGTAAAAAGTCTAGCAATGAGTAGAATACCCACTTGATGACATTTAACATTAAATGTAAAACACAAAGCGGTATGTACATTTATATATTTATATAACCCTATAAAAGTACTGATAAAAGGAGGCTTATCATTTATTGAAATGTTGCCTTGCATCTTTCTTTCCTTCCAATGCACATTCACAAGTTTTCATAACAAAATGTAAATATACATGTTAGGAAAATGTTTAATGAAATGTACTTTTAATTTCCTTGAATATCACTGAAACTTACGGCCTAATTCAAGGTTGATTGCAAAATAACATTTTCCCCTACTGGACAAAACCATGTGTAGTCCAGGTGGGGCAGATATAACATGTGCAGAAAGAGTTAGATTTCCCCATTAGGGGAAAATATTTTGCAATCAACCTTGAATTAGTCCCTTACTATCCTGCTTTCAGGAAACAAACCTGCTGATCTTCTAATAGTAGATTATGTGGTACAGGTCTGCAGTCTTGCTTAAATACCACCAGTAAGACAGTATTTAAACTGCAGTTCATGAAGGGCTAACAACAGAATTTCTTACTAATCAATGTGCTTCACTTTAATTGTAGAGGTTAGTAAGAATTTCTGCCCTGTGTACTGAATTGGCATGTCCTTGACTGCATCTCTTCTTGAAAGAGTTTGACTTACTAATTCCTTTGGTTTCTTCCAATCCATGCACTCAAGCAGTTGGAGTCCTTCTCTGATGATAGCTACAGTATCTTACAGAATGCCAAGAGTGCAACCAATATACTTTATGCTCCAATCAATGGTTGCGTTAACATCTGCAATCTCAGTTCCAAGTTATACAAACAATGCAAAATTAAGTTCAGGATGCAACTAACCAGGTTTGCACTTTTACAGATGGTTTGCATTTATACAGATCCATTCACTAATTCATGACTTGCCCTTCCTTTCTGTCCTTTATCTCCTTTGAAAACTAATTTATTCCTTCCTCCAAAGTTTATCAGATAATGACGCTATTACCATGGATTCTTACACCAATGCAATTTTCTCTTTAAAACTTTATCTTCCAGGCTCCACAGCAAATGAAACAAAGGAAGTTGATTTATTTTGTTGTTTATAGATGAAGCTACAACTCTGCCTTACTTAAACAGGACAGTCCTAAATTATGGAAATTGAATTTTTTTTATAATATAATACAGATTATGGTTATTTAAATGATTTAATTGCAATTAACCCATTTTTAAAAAAAATTACTCCGCTTAATGTACTAACATTAATAGTAATAAATATACAAATAATAGTGTTTGGTTTCACTCAATTAATACATGGTGAAACTTACTTATAGTAATAACAATTTTTACTTATTTCAGTTAAAAATGATACATTTCTTTAAAAAATTATTTGAAACAAATAGTTTCTCACTTGACATATAATTGGTAAATATAATTCAGGTTGAGTATCCCTTATCCAAAATGCTTGGGACCAGAGGTATCTTGGATATCAGATTTTTCCGTATTTTGGAATAATTAGATACCATAATGAGATATCATGGTGATGGGAACTAAATATAAGCACAGAATGCATTTATGTTACATATACACCTTATACACACAGCCTGAAAGTAATTTTAGCCAATATTTTTTATAACTTTGTGCATTAAACAAAGTGTGTCTACATTCACACAATTCATTTATGTTTCATATACACCTTATACACACAGCCTGAAGGTCATTTAATACAATATTATTAATAACTTTGTGTATTAAACAAAGTTTGTGTACATTGAGCCATCAAAAAACAAAGGTTTCACTATCTCACTCTCACTCAAAAAAGTCCGTATTTCGGAATATTCCGTATTTCGGAATATTTGGATATGGGATACTCAACCTGTATTACATATCAAACAATAGAGCTGGCCAGATGATGAAGATGTTAGATCGCAGCCAGATGAATAATACTGGAGTCTCCACACACTGTTTAGTTAGCAGCAACAATGTGCTTCTTTCAATAAAGAGCAATCAAGTTCCAACTGCTATATAGCAACAACAGCACCACAAATATGTTTCCAAATACTTGGCAATAGGTGCACAATCAGAGCTGGATTAAGGCATTGGGGGACCCGGGGTTCTTAAGACAGGGGGGCCCTAAGGTCTAAAATTGTGTGTATATATATATTATATATATATATATATATATATATACACATACACAATGTATCGTTTGAACTAGGGGAGTATCGGGTAGTTTAGATAAATTAGCTATTTTACATATACACATATATATATATATACACACATATATATATATATATACACACTCACCGCAGCCTAACCCTAATACTCCCACTGCAGCCTAAACCTAATTCCCCCCCCCCCCCCCTCCCCCCCACATGTTACCTCTCCGTGGGCCTGGCAAACACTCGTTGGGGATACCAGCGGTCAGGGATCCGAGCAGTGTCGTAATTCCAGTGTCTGTATTTCGAATGCTGGGATCCCGACTGCCAGGATCCCCACCCTGCTTATATATATATATATATATATATATATATTTTACAGAATAATCAGCGGCAACTGTATTGAACAAGTCACATACAACCGTCGTTTCGAGGCTCGCAGACCCTTTTTCAAGGTGTGAATAAGGGGAAAAAAAGGTCTGCGAGCCTCGAAACCTCGGTTGTATGTGACTTGTTCAATACAGTTTTTGTTTACTGTACTGCAACGTTTTGAGGTAATCCCCCCAACTGTCATCAGGACCCACTTGTCCTGATGACGGGGGGAAGTATCCCGAAACGTCGAAGTAAAGCACTTTATCTTTCACCAAGTGCTGAGTCCGGGAGTGCCGCCTCTGTTGTTTGTGTGTGTATGTATGTATGTATATATATATATATATATATATACACATACATACATATACAGTGTGTGTATATATGTATTTTATATATATATATATATATATATATATATAATATATATCCCGTGTGTGTGTGTGTGTGTGTGTGTGTGTGTATATATATATATATATACACACAACCCAGAACCTACGTTTAAGTTTACTACAGAAATGTAAGAAAAAATGAACAGCCCATCCTGACCTTAAAGACAGGACTAGAGCCTGTCTCTTCACCCGCGCTGGCAGGGAGCTTCCTTGTTTCCTGCAGCCTGCGTGCTCAGCCAGTCGCTGAGCAGCAGGCTGCAGCGTGACACACTATTGGGCAGCTGAGCCGTCGCTCAGCACAAGCAGCCCAGGAAGCGCTCAGCGGCGCCGGCGGCTGTGTGAGCGGCGGCTGCTGCTGGGCTCATAGTGGGGAGGGGAGCGCAGTGCAGTGCCGCGGATCGGATTACAGATCCGATCTGTGGCGCGTGACGGGGGCCCCTTCAGACAGGGGGGCCAGGGGTACTTAATCCCGGAGCCCCCCCCTTAATCCGGCTCTGTGCACAATAGGTATAACAATAGTATAATCCCACAGTATAATTTAGTGTCATTCCAAGCCACCTGCCACTGGCGTCCCAGTGCAGAGGATAAAGCTCTGTATTATAATTACCCAATCCAGCGGGAATAGAAAGCAAAAGGGTGTGTTAGCACTGGCAGAAATATTCTGTAAGAATTCTACAAAAAAATATTTATCATAACCAACATTATTAGATTCTACTCACTATATTGTCGAGTTTTAAAAATTGTTGGCGGTGCACCAAAAGGTTTCAGTAGTGTCCTACTGGTAGTCCATTAACAAACAAGAAAGAAAAGACCCTTGTCTGGCGCACTCATTTAATAGAAGAATTTGTTGTATGTATTGATTATTTACATTCTTAATCATAACCTTTATTATAGTTATAGTTAAAATATGATACCAGCTGTGATATATATACTTTTTTTAGGGTGTCTATAGGGAACAAAAGTATCAAGAATATATGATATTATATCATTAACTAACTTCCAAATATATAGTAATTTAACAGGCTATATGCTTTATATGCAGCAGGAATAGTATTTTAGTCCTAAAAAGGACTTGTTACATGGCGACTTCCATTGATCAAATAGTTATTACACAAATTTTTATGTTGGATTCTAGTAGCAGTAGAATTACCCCCACATTCTAGTTGATACAAAAATTACTAGGAAAAAATGTCATTATTGTATCAACAAGTTATACTTAGTATCCATCTGTGGGTTATTGCACAAGGGAAAATATATAAAAACAAAATATTCGGAGGCAAGAATAGGTAGGAAACAAGTATAGATGTGAATCTGCTTTCAGCGTTAGACTGGATTTAAACCCAGAACTTACTACACCGGGTATTCTCTGGGGGTCCCCCTCCAGGAACTTGTCCTGCCCGACACTTTATTGCTTCCAAGATTGGACGAGATTGGGCAATTTAAGTGTGGTTTGGTAGTAAATTGGAATGCACCTCCTCCTGAATCGTTTATGGGAGTTCATGGATATAGGAAATTAGAGGTAGATGTAGTATTGACAAAGAGTATGTATAGGCAAATGAGTCGGATCTGCTGTTGGCGATAGACAGCTAGGACCTGTCAGTTGAAAAACTGCCCCAGGAAATCATTTATCTGTGCTGAATCGCCAATGAGAGTCCTTGGAATGAGGACAAAAGAAAAGGGTAAAAATGTAACAGGTACTGTATAACCTTTTCTGCAGTTGCAGGATTATTGCCAAGTGACAGTCAATAAAATTGTGCTGCATCCACCTATGAATAGGTGAAGTATGCAATGATTATCAATACATATATAAACAGTATGTGTCCTATCTTAAAATAACAGCCATGGTGCCAAACGAATACTTCCTCCTGTGAGCCAATCAACACTGGATATAAGCAAGTTAAATAACCTAAATTAAAAAATGCCTGAAAGATCAGTATTATGTAGCAGTTATATTATCCAATCATAGGACCATAATCTGTGCTTCCTTGTGCATAATATCCATTGTGAAACCAAATTAAATATTAGGTTAAACTGGTTCAGAATACCTGCATTTACTGATCCAATAAATGATGTAAAAAAAACACAGTAAATGTACTATGTCAAATTGCCTAAAAAGGTCAGAGAGACTGCATTAGCTCATGAACATAGGCACCTTCTCCTGTAATCAAATGAACATGCCAATAAACACAGTAAATATCCTGTATAAAATTGCCTGGAATGGTCAATAATATGTATCTGTCCTATCCCAGAAGCATAGTCTGTGCTTCTTTGTGCATTGCATCTATTGTGGGACCTTGTAAGATATTTAATTGTATTCACTTTTGGAAAATGTATATTGATATTCAAAAAGCAAATTTGGGGAGGGTTTTGGGTAAAATACCAGTTACCACTGTCAGGACGTGGCAGTGAGCTGGAGCAGGGCACTGCATCCAGAGAGAGCGGCTGACAGTAGGCTTGGGTGAAGGGCTGCTGCTGTCACTGTGTCCGGAAGGCGCTGCAAACTTCCTGCTGCCGGTTGCTGTGGGAGATGCATTTCGCCCGACTGGTGGGCTTGGTCACTCCTACGGCTTGTGTCCCGGTGATGCTACATGGATAATCAGTGTTTTGTTGCTCGCAGTTAGGTGACCACTATACAGCACCACCTTTGGTTAGGTGGGAAAATAATATGTAGAAATAGATCTAAAAGATAAACATCAGAGATGGAAGTGATGGTATAGGGGATCCATGTGATGTTACTGAAGTGACTATGGATTGTCTAGGGTGGATTATAACATCTGTATCACATTGCTGAGGTAAAAGTATAGGCTAACATTTTTTGACATGTAGGCAATAAGATTTATATATGGGGAGGAACAGGTACCAAGGAGAGGTAAGTATATGTGCATTGTTCCTGATGATCAATGTAGTGTAGGGAAGAGGTGGGTGTATAGCTGGATGATGTGTAGGGGAGAAAATTGCTGACTGGAGTAAGAGAGTATCTGTATGGGTCAGAAAGGTGTATATGTGAATTGCCTGACCAGTGAGGAGATGACCACATGTGAGAGGTTATTTAGTGAGGAACATGTGAGGGTGATATTCCTTATGGTGAAATACCCAGATGGTAAAATAAGACTGGGAGTTACAAAAATGAAAACTAACAATTATTAAATCATGTGATGTGTGCACACTGAAATACTTGTAGACTTAGGACCAAAATGAAAGAGGTGTCAGTGATGTGATGAAGTATTATGAAAGAGTGTATAGGGACAGTGTCAGGAAAGCAGGAAGCATGGCTGCGCTCACCATAATTCAGGCACGGTGCCTCGCTGCACTCGGCACACTATTATATTCCCCCTCCAGGTCCACTGGGATGGTAAAGTATGAACAAGTCGGTTACAATGAAAAAATCATGAAAAACTCATGCAGGTTCTAATACAGGCTATTGTAGAGTATGAAGGCCTTCAGGAAATGTTTGGATGGACAAGAAATTGAATTATAGTTTTTTTGCTACGTGTACTATCTTGAATGCCATAGCACTTGTCTAACTCTTTAAAGGTAGAGAAGGGTGCATTAGCAGTTCAAACCAGTCCTGCACTGATCCTAAACCTAACCAAGTGTAGGTAGTTTTCAGTAGAAGCAACCAGGCTTGGACTGGCCCACAGGGGCACAGGGGAAACCACCGGTGGGCCCCACTGCCTGGGGGCCCACCTCCTGCTCTAAGGATCAGGTTCAAGACTGTGTACTTGAATTATACATTATACATATGTTACCTTATACTGGACTATGGTGTATTTTCTACAGTGCATTGCTGTTATTAATCTGGTACATTATCATGCATACAGCAGCTGAATTTACTGAATTTAATGAAGGGGCCCAGATGTTGCACTCTCTAATGGTTAGTTAAACTAACATGGTGGCAGACCATACCCCCTATGCAGACTGGCCACACCCCTAAACATGGGCCCCTACCACTGCATTCCCCCGATGGGCCCTACATGCCCCAGTCCGACACTGGTAGCAACTCAATGGTATAGTCATCAGTTTTTACAAATATAATATACATTGAAACCATATCAGCCCCGTAAACATTTGTAACTCTTTTGCACGGTTACAATTAAAAGGAAAAATAATAGTAAATTAATTTGTAAAACTTAAAATAGTATTAACATAGTTTGCTTACAAAACATTGTATTGAAAGAGTGACTTCAATATTTTGATAACTAATACAGTTATGATAATCTAAACATCACTCAGCCCAAGTATCTTTTTCCCAGATTAGATCGCAGTGTGGCTGTAGTGATGAAGGATTTAAACAGATTCTTGATTTGTTTTTTCTTTTGTTTTGTTTTTTTGCCAAATTTGCTCTTTGGATTATATCCGATCATTAAAAAAAGCAAGACATTTTATGTAGGTGATGATGATGATGATGATTATTATTATTATTATTATTATTTTAATTGGAATTGTGGAGCCATTACTCTGAGTACATTATTCAAATAAAATGCCTTTTAAAGAGTCAGTGTTTATTTAGAAACTTATTTTCTCAAATATACTAGACAAGTTTTGTTATACTTCTAGGCTAATTTGTATCCATTTTTCTGGTCCTGTTAAGCAGTTAAAGCTCTGTGGTCCCTGGCCAGGTGTTAATTAAGCATTTGTCAGATCCCAAAAGGTAATAATGAAGTATGCCAATTTATCATTGCAGCAGTGTACTAATGATAACCACTAGTGCTTGTCAGTATAAATTAGAAGATATCGATTTGAACTGCATGAAGATGAAACTACAGTTCATGGGACTTTTTTTTATCATGCAATATACAATATGTAAGTGTCAAATTAAAAGCCCAACCTCATACCATTGTAGAACCATAGGCATTTCTATCATGGGTGCAATGTGTGCGCGGGGGGGGGGGGGGGTCCACATCGCACAGATTGCACCCATATTTTAATACTTACCTCTCCGGAGTCCAGCGTCGGGCACTGCAGCCATCACAGAAAAAAATCACATCCAAAATTGCCGTCGCACGGTGTAGTACGAATTTTGTCTCTGGAAAATGCTGGGCACCATGTTTTCAGAGACCTGCGCATGCACAGTAAACTCCAGCACAATGCCTGTGCCTATGGCACTGTGGACAGGAGGGGGCCCACCTGGAGTCTGCACATGTGCCCCCTCCTCTCTAAAGATGACCCTGTGTAGAACCATGCATTTAATTAAATATTTTTCTTAGAGATGAGCGGGTTCGGTTCCTCGGAATCCGAACCCCCCCGAACTTCAGCCTTTTTACACGGGTCCGAGGCAGACTCGGATCTTCCCGCCTTGCTCGGTTAACCCGAGCGCGCCCGAACGTCATCATCCCGCTGTCGGATTCTCGCGAGGCTCGTATTCTATCGCGAGACTCGGATTCTATATAAGGAGCCGCGCGTCGCCGCCATTTTCACACGTGCATTGAGATTGATAGGGAGAGGACGTGGCTGGCGTCCTCTCCGTTAGAATAGATAGAGACACTTGAGTTTATTTACTACTAACTTAGTAATTTTGGGGAGCATTAGGAGTACTCAGAGTGCAGAGTTTTGCTGATAGTTACTAGTGACCACCACCAGTTTTATTTATTATTTAATATAATCCGTTCTCTGCCTGAAAAAAAACGATACACAGTCACATACCATATCTGTGCTCAGCCTCAGTGTGCTGCATGATAATATCATCTATGTATATCTGACTGTGCTGAGTGCTCACTGCTCACACAGCTGAATTGTGGGGGAGACTGGGGTGCAGTTATAGCAGGAGTACAGTGCACACTTTTGCTGCCAGTGTGACTGACCAGTGACCACCAGTATATTGTCTGCCTGAAAAAGTTAAACACTCCTGTGGTGTTTTTTTTTAATTCTATAAACGCATTCTGCTGACAGTGTCCAGCAGGTCCGTCATTCATTATATTATATAAATATTTACCTGCAGTAGTGTTATATTTTTTTTGTTCATCTCTATCATCTTTATCATCTCTATATTAGCAGACGCAGTACGGTAGTCCACGGCTGTGGCTACCTCTGTGTCGTCAGTGCTCGTCCATAATTGTATACCTACCTGTGGTGGGGTTTATTTTTCTATCTTCTTCATACTAGTAGTTTAGGAGTCTGCTGACAGTGTCCAGCAGGTCCGTCATTATATTATATATACCTGCAGTAGTGATATATATATATTTTTTATATCATTATCATCTCTATATTAGCAGACGCAGTACGGTAGTCCACGGCTGTAGCTACCTCTGTGTCGTCAGTGCTCGTCCATAATTGTATACCTACCTGTGGTGGGGTTTATTTTTCTATCTTCTTCATACTAGTAGTCTAGGAGTCTGCTGACAGTGTCCAGCAGGTCCTTCATTATATTATATATACCTGCAGTAGTGATATATATATATTTTTTAAATCATTATCATCTCTATACTAGCAGACGCAGTACGGTAGTCCACGGCTGTAGCTACCTCTGTGTCGTCAGTGCTCGTCCATAATTGTATACCTACCTGTGGTGGGGTTTATTTTTCTATCTTCTTCATACTAGTAGTTTAGGAGTCTGCTGACAGTGTCCAGCAGGTCCGTCATTATATTATATATACCTGCAGTAGTGATGTATATATATTTTTTATATCATTATCATCTCTATACTAGCAGACGCAGTACGGTAGTCCACGGCTGTAGCTACCTCTGTGTCGTCAGTGCTCGTCCATAATTGTATGGACTGCTATCAATTAACCCTGCATCCATGTCTGCATGGTTATTTAACTAGTATTGGTCAAGGCTGCAAGCATTTTAGGGTGCCAGCATTTTAGTTGCGAAGTATATTAGTGCAAAGTAGGATGATATAATCTATGGAGATATACGGAGATAAACAGGAGAAAAACAGAGGGACAGCAGACTACCTCCCCCCACCTCCACAAAAGAACTACAACCAACAGACTACAGTGAGTTACCCATACCACTACCAGTAATGCCTGCAGCCTGCACAGCCTGGATACTGAACAACCTGTCTGATTAAGTAGCAGCCCTACTGCTTTCACACATTGCTCACACTCATTTACACAATCTACAACCACTGTTTATCCATCTAGCCTTTCCGTTCCTAACATTATTTCTTAAAATACTGTTTGCACTGTCTTTTGCTTACATTACACCCCACATACTCCTTGTTCATTCTATATTACACCTACACCATTCTATTCCCCTTAACACTACTGTACCAAATTATGGCTCCTCGATCCTGTCACATACCAATCCTCACTGCCAGGTCTCACCCCCCAAATTCAAAATCACCCACAAACACTCAGAACCCAGCCAACCTTATCCCTATCTCCCCTGTCCCCTCCCTTCCTTTCTCCTGTGCACTCTGGAATGCTAGATCAATCTGCAACAAGCTGCCAACTATCCATGACCTCTTCATCTCCCACTCTTTTCACCTTCTCGCCATCACTGAAACCTGGCTCTCCTCCTCTGACACCACCTCCCCTGCTGCCCTCTCCTACGGAGGCCTCTCCTTCACCCACACGGTCAGACCTGATGGTCGCCAGGGTGGAGGCGTGGGCATCCTTCTCTCCCCTAACTGCACCTTTCGTGTCATCCCACCTGAGCCCTCCCTCACCTTCTCCACCTTTGAGGTCCACACTATCCGCCTCTTCTACCCCATTCACCTCCTTGTGGCAGTGATCTACCGCCCCCCTGGCCACTGTTCACCTTTCCTTGACAACTTTGCTGCCTGGCTTCCCCACTTTCTCTCCTCTGACCTCCCCTCTGTTATCCTCGGAGACTTTAACATCCCTATTGACATCACTAATGCAGCTTCCACTAATCTTCTCGCCCTTTCCACCTCCTTTGGACTTTCTCAATGGACCTCCACCGCTACTCACAATCTCGGCCACTCCCTCGACCTTGTCTTCACCCACCGATGTGATCTCTCTGATTTCTCAAACTCTCCCTTCCCTCTCTCTGACCACCATCTGCTTTCTTTCACCCTCTCATCCTCCCTCCTCCCCTCCACGCCCAGACCCACCACCACCAGACGCAATCTTGGGTCTCTCAATCCCACTTTCATGTCCTCCCTCGAGACTTTCCTCTCTCCTCTTTCCACTATGACTTGTCCCAACCAGGCAGCCACCTTCTATAACTCTTCCCTAACCGCTGCTCTCGACTCTGTGGCCCCCCTCTCCTCTGTCCCCCTCCGCCGCTCCAAACCCCAACCCTGGCACACCAAACTAACACGTTTCTTACAAAAATGCTCACGCTCCGCTGAACGCTCCTGGAGGGAATCTCACTCTCTACCGGACTTCCTCCATTTCAAGTTTATTCTCTCCTCCTACAGCTCTGCTCTTTCCCTCGCCAAGCAATCCTTTTTCCAAGCACTCATCTCTTCTCAGTCCTCCTGTCCACGCCGTCTCTTTGAAACTTTCAACACTCTCCTTCGCCCCCCTCCTCCTCCCCTCCCATCCTCCCTCACTGCCACTGACTTTGCCTCCTTCTTCATCTCCAAAATTGAGGGTATCCGACACGACATCTCCCGCCGTCACCCCTCTGCTACCCCCCTGCCCCCTCTATCCCTCCCCTCCATCTATCCCACCCTGTCCTCCTTCCATCCGACTTCAGAAAAGGAAGTCCACTCCCTCATCTTATCCTCCCCCCCTACCACCTGCCCCCTGGACCCCCTCCCCTCCCGTCTTCTCCGCTCCCTCTCCCCCACTGCCTGCTCCCACCTTGCTCACCTCTTTAACCTGTCCCTCTCCACCGGCATCTTCCCCTCACCATTCAAACATGCTCTGGTCTCACCTATTCTCAAAAAACCCAACCTTGACCCCTCATCACCCACTAACTACCGCCCCATCTCTCTTCTCCCTTTCGCCTCCAAATTACTTGAACGACTAGTCTACAGCCGTCTCACAAGCTACCTCTCTGACAATTCCATCCTCGATCCACTACAATCTGGCTTTCGCCCACTCCACTCAACTGAGACTGCCCTGGTGAAAGTCACCAATGACCTGCTTTCGGCCAAATCCAGGGGCCACTTCTCTCTGCTCATCCTTCTGGACCTCTCTGCTGCCTTTGACACCGTAGATCATCCTCTCCTCCTCGGCACACTCCAAAACGCTGGCCTCTCTAGCACTGTCCTTGACTGGTTTTCTTCTTACCTCACTAACCGCTCCTTCTCTGTGTCTGCCTCAAGCACCACCTCACACCCTTCCATCCTTCCTGTTGGTGTCCCTCAGGGTTCTGTCCTTGGACCACTTCTGTTCTCCCTGTATACCTCTTCCCTGGGTGCGCTCATTAACTCATTTGGCCTTCAATACCACCTCTATGCTGATGACACACAACTCTACCTCTCATCTCCTGATCTGTCCCCCTCTATCCTCTCTCAGGTTTCCAGCTGCCTCTCTGCAATCTCCTCCTGGATGTCTGAACGCTCTCTAAAGCTCAACATGGACAAAACGGAACTCATCATCTTCCCCCCATCCAGAGCAACACCCCCAACCAATATCTCCATCATTGTTGACAACACCACCATCTCCCCCGTTCCCCAACTCCGCTGCCTGGGCGTCACTCTTGACTCCTCCCTCTCCTTTGCACCCCACTTACAAGCTCTGGCACAATCCTGTCGTTTCCAGCTACGCAACATTGCTCGTATCAGGCCATATCTCTCCCAGAGTGCAACTAAACTCATCATCCACTCACTGGTCATCTCACGACTTAATTACTGCAATGTCCTCCTCACTGGCCTCGCTTGCTCCCATCTTGCTCCCCTCCAATCTGTCCTGAACTCCGCAGCTAGGCTTATCTTCCTCTCCCGCCGCACCACATCTGCCACTCCCCTTCAACAAAATCTACACTGGCTCCCATTCCCCTACAGAATCCTCTTCAAACTCCTCACCCTCACATACAAGGCCATCTCTAATTCCACTGCTCCCTACATCTCCAACCTCCTTTCCCTTCATACTCCCTCCCGCCCCCTACGGTCGACTAATGACCGTCGCCTCTCCACCGCCCTGGTCACTGCTTCCCATGCACGAGTTCAGGATTTTGCACGTGCTGCACCCCTTCAGTGGAATGCACTCCCCCGCTCCATTAGACTCTCCCCAACCTTGCAAAGCTTCAAACGGGCTCTAAAAACCCACCTATTCATCAAAGCGTACCCTTCTAATGCATAACCCAGAGCTGAAGCCGCGCCTCCACCCCCTGCCTCATGCCGTGAACATCTCCGCTTTGCTTGCATACTGCCATCAGGCTACCTCCCGCTTGCCTGCACCTCTTGTCATCTGTCTGTCGCCCCTCCCCAATAGATTGTTAGCTCTTCAGAGCAGGGCCCTCTTTCCTCTTGTTATCTAAGCCCTAGTCTCAACACATTTCACTCACAGCTCTCCCCTACTCAACGACCATTTTTATCCTGCTAGTAAAGGCTCATCTTCATCTATGACCACCAGCCTCTAGTAGTACGATGATCACTCCCTCAATACTTACATCTTAGCTGTACTATGTCTTGAGAATGTGTGGTGCTCTGTTACCTGTACTCTACTTCTGTTATTTATTTACTGTAATGCAATGTTTTGTCCCCTGTACTGTCCTTTGTACGGCGCTGCGAAACACATGTGGCGCCTTATAAATAAAATGTAATAATAATAATAATAATACCTACCTGTGGTGGGGTTTATTTTTCTATCTTCTTCATACTAGTAGTTTAGGAGTCTGCTGACAGTGTCCAGCAGGTCCGTCATTATATTATATATACCTGCAGTAGTGATATATATATATTTTTTATATCATTATCATCTCTATACTAGCAGACGCAGTACGGTAGTCCACGGCTGTAGCTACCTCTGTGTCGTCAGTCACTCGTCATCCATAAGTATACAAGTATCCATCCATCTCCATTGTTTACCTGAGGTGCCTTTTAGTTGTGCCTATTAAAATATGGAGAACAAAAATGTTGAGGTTCCAAAAATAGGGAAAGATCAAGATCCACT
Source organism: Pseudophryne corroboree (assembly GCF_028390025.1). NCBI lineage: Eukaryota > Metazoa > Chordata > Amphibia > Anura > Myobatrachidae > Pseudophryne > Pseudophryne corroboree. The sequence continues at coordinate 553,029,709 of NC_086444.1, forward strand.
TCCACCTCGTGCTGAAGCTGCTGCCACTAGTCATGGCCGAGACAATGAAATTCCATCAACGTCGTCTGCCAAGGCTGATGCCGAATGTCATAGTACAGAGCATGTAAAATCCAAAACACAAAATATCAGTAAAAAAAGGACTCAAAAATCTAAAATAAAATCGTCGGAGGAGAAGCGTAAACTTGCCAATATGCCATTTACCACACGGAGTGGCAAGGAACGGCTGAGGCCCTGGCCTATGTTCATGGCTAGTTGCTCAGCTTCACATGAGGATGGAAGCACTCAGCCTCTCGCTAGAAAAATGAAAAGACTTAAGCTGGCAAAAGCACAGCAAAGAACTGTGCGTTCTTCGAAATCACAAATCCACAAGGAGAGTCCAATTGTGTCGGTTGCGATGCCTGACCTTCCCAACACTGGACGTGAAGAGCATGCGCCTTCCACCATTTGCACGCCCCCTGCAAGTGCTGGAAGGAGCACCCGCAGTCCAGTTCCTGATAGTCAGATTGAAGATGTCAGTGTTGAAGTACACCAGGATGAGGAGGATATGGGTGTTGCTGGCGCTGGGGAGGAAATTGACAAGGAGGATTCTGATGGTGAGGTGGTTTGTTTAAGTCAGGCACCCGGGGAGACACCTGTTGTCCATGGGAGGAATATGGCCATTGAGATGCCTGGTGAAAATACCAAAAAAATCAGCTCTTTGGTGTGGAAGTATTTCAACAGAAATGCGGACAACAGGTGTCAAGCCGTGTGTTGCCTTTGTCAAGCTGTAATAAGTAGGGGTAAGGACGTTAACCACCTCGGAACATCCTCCCTTATACGTCACCTGCAGCGCATTCATCATAAGTCAGTGACAAGTTCAAAAACTTTGGGAGACAGCGGAAGCAGTCCACTGACCAGTAAATCCCTTCCTCTTGTAACCAAGCTCACGCAAACCACCCCACCAACTCCCTCAGTGTCAATTTCCTCCTTCCCCAGGAATGCCAATAGTCCTGCAGGCCATGTCACTGGCAATTCTGACGAGTCCTCTCCTGCCTGGTATTCCTCCGATGCATCCTTGCGTGTAACGCCTACTGCTGCTGGCGCTGCTGTTGTTGCTGCTGGGAGTCGATGGTCATCCCAGAGGGGAAGTCGTAAGACGACTTTTACTACTTCCACCAAGCAATTGACTGTCCAACAGTCCTTTGCGAGGAAGATGAAATATCACAGCAGTCATCCTGCTGCAAAGCGGATAACTGAGGCCTTGGCATCCTGGGCGGTGAGAAACGTGGTTCCGGTATCCATCATTACTGCAGAGCCAACTATAGACTTGTTTGAGGTACTGTGTCCCTGGTACCAAATACCATCTAGGTTCCATTTCTCTAGGCAGGCGATACCGAAAATGTACACAGACCTCAGAAAAAGACTCACCAGTGTCCTAAAAAATGCAGTTGTACCCAATGTCCACTTAACCACGGACATGTGGACAAGTGGAGCAGGGCAGACTCAGGACTATATGACTGTGACAGCCCACTGGGTAGATGTATTGACTCCTGCCGCAAGAACAGCAGTGGCGGCACCAGTAGCAGCATCTCGCAAACACCAACTCTTTCCTAGGCAGGCTACGCTTTGTATCACCGCTTTCCAGAATACGCACACAGCTGAAAACCTCTTACGGCAACTGAGGAAGATCATCGCAGAATGGCTTACCCCAATTGGACTCTCCTGTGGATTTGTGGCATCGGACAACGCCAGCAATATTGTGTGTGCATTAAATCTGGGCAAATTCCAGCACGTCCCATGTTTTGCACATACCTTGAATTTGGTGGTGCAGAATTATTTAAAAAACGACAGGGGCGTGCAAGAGATGCTGTCGGTGGCCTGAAGAATTGCGGGACACTTTCGGCGTAGAGGCACCACGTACAGAAGACTGGAGCAACACCAAAAACGCCTGAACCTGCCCTGCCATCATCTGAAGCAAGAAGTGATAACGAGGTGGAATTCAACCCTCTATATGCTTCAGAGGATGGAGGAGCAGCAAAAGGCCATTCAAGCCTATACAACTGACCACGATATAGGAGGTGGAATGCACCTGTCTCAAGCGCAGTGGAGAATGATTTCAACGTTGTGCAAGGTTCTGCAACCTTTTGAACTTGCCACACGTGAACTCAGTTCAGACACTGCCAGCCTGAGTCAGGTCATTCCCCTCATCAGGCTTTTGCAGAAGAAGCTGGAGACATTGAAGGAGGAGCTAACACTGAGCGATTCCGCTAGGCATGTGGGACTTGTGGATGGAGCCCTTAATTCGCTTAACAAGGATTCACGGGTGGTCAATCTGTTGAAATCAGAGCACTACATTTTGGCCACCGTGCTCGATCCTAGATTTAAAACCTACCTTGGATCTCTCTTTCCGGCAGACACAAGTCTGCTGGGGTTCAAAGAACTGCTGGTGAGAAAATTGTCAAGTCAAGCGGAACGCGACCTGTCAACATCTCCTCCTTCACATTCTCCCGCAACTGGGGGTGCGAGGAAAAGGCTCAGAATTCCGAGCCCACCCGCTGGCGGTGATGCAGGGCAGTCTGGATTGACTGCTGATGCTGACATCTGGTCCGGACTGAAGGACCTGCCAACGATTACGGACATGTCGTGTACTGGCACTGCATATGATTCTCTCTCCATTGAAAGAATGGTGGAGGATTATATGAGTGACCGCATCCAAGTAGGCACGTCAGACAGTCCGTACGTATACTGGCAGGAAAAAGAGGCAATTTGGAGGCCCTTGCACAAACTGGCTTTATTCTACCTAAGTTGCCCTCCCACAAGTGTGTACTCCGAAAGAGTGTTTAGTGCCGCCGCTCACCTTGTCAGCAATCGGCGTACGAGGTTACTTCCAGAAAATGTGGAGAAGATGATGTTCATTAAAATGAATTATAATCAATTCCTCCATGGAGACATTCACCAGCAGCAATTGCCTCCACAAAGTACACAGGGAGCTGCGATGGTGGATTCCCGTGGGGACGAATTGATAATCTGTGAGGAGGGGGATGTACACGGTGATGAATCGGAGGATGGTGGTGAGGTGGACATCTTGCCTCTGTAGAGCCAGTTTGTGCAAGGAGAGATTAATTGCTTCTTTTTTGGTGGGGGTCCAAACCAACCCGTCATTTCAGTCACAGTCGTGTGGCAGACCCTGTCACTGAAATGATGGGTTGGTTATAGTGTGCATGTCCTGTTTATACAACATAAGGGTGGGTGGGAGGGCCCAAGGACAATTCCATCTTGCACCTCTTTTTTCTTTCATTTTTCTTTGCGTCATGTGCTGTTTGGGGAGTGTTTTTTGGAAGGGCCATCCTGCGTGACACTGCAGTGCCACTCCTAGATGGGCCAGGTGTTTGTGTCGGCCACTTGGGTCGCTGAGCTTAGTCATCCAGCGACCTCGGTGCAAATTTTAGGACTAAAAATAATATTGTGAGGAGTGAGGTGTTCAGAATAGACTGAAAATGAGTGGAAATTATGGTTATTGAGGTTAATAATACTTTGGGATCAAAATGACCCCCAAATTCTATGATTTAAGCTGTTTTTTAGGGTTTTTTGAAAAAAACACCCGAATCCAAAACACACCCGAATCCGACAAAAAAAATTCGGTGAGGTTTTGCCAAAACGCGTTCGAACCCAAAACACGGCCACGGAACCGAACCCAAAACCAAAACACAAAACCCAAAATATTTCCGGTGCACATCTCTAATTTTTCTCCTAAACTCTTGCTCAGTTTACCCTCAATGTTGTATGGCATACATTTAATAGAATAATTAGTGAATGTCTGTGTTTGAACACTTATTTAACATAGAGCAAAGTGTGCTTAGAGATGCACTTCCCTGTTTTACAACTAGATGAGCAAAAAGCATCCTATGAAAAGTGTAAGCATAGACCTACACAATGGGGGTCATTCCGAGTTGATCGCTCGCTAGCTACTTTTAGCAGCCGTGCAAACGCATTGTCGCCGCCCACTGGGGAGTGTATTTTCGCTTTGCAGAAGTACAAACTCTTGCACAGCAGAGCACCTGCAAAATCATTTTGTGCAAAACATGACCAGCCCTGTAGTTACTCTTCATGTGCGCTGATTCTAATGACGGAGGGACGGCTTTTGACGTCATACACCCGCCCAGCGTTCGCCCAGCCACGCCTGCGTTTTCCCCGCCATGCCTGCGTTTTTCTAAGCACTCCCTGAAAATGGTCGGTTGACACCCAGGAAACGCCCACTTCATGTCAATCTTCCTGCGTTCAGCCGCCTGACTGAAAGTTTTGCTAGAACATGTGCAAAACCACAGAGGACTTTGTACCCGTACGTCGCGCGTGCGCATTGCGGCTAGCGATCAACTCGGAATGACCCCCAATACCCATGCACTTGCCCCTCATTAATGAGGCTGAATTTAGCTTAATGCGGTACCATTCCTCGGTATCTCATCCTAGTGAGTTTGGCAATTATATTAATATCGTATTTTCAGCTAGTAATTCTATTAAAAGTCACTACAGTCAGTATTTTTTCACCGAACAGTCTGGTAAATGAGCACTAAAACTTGTGTTCAGCTTGTATTCAGTTTAAAAGCAATGTCAGATTTCAAGCACTGCAAAGGTATGTGAATTTGCATGCATACTTATAATTGCTATTAGTTTTTCTTTTATATAACCCAGTTTAGATTTTAGATTTGAAAACATTACATTTGATATTGATTTTGTACTCAACGTCTGTCCATTGTACTCCAAAAAATTGTTTCCATTGTAAACAAAGAATTTAAATGGTTATGATACTATGATTACATTAAATTAAATACAATAAATAGTTAAGCCATTGTGTCACTATTTCTGAGAACATTATTTTTTAGCTAAGCAATTAGGGCTGCATTTTCAGAATAAAATGTGATATTAGCAGGAAGAGAAGTGCATAGCATAAGCAGCATGAAATCGTTAAGCCTGAGCCCAATAACATTTATTTTGCAGAGTGTGACTAAAATATTTATAAAACGGAGAAATGTAGCTGAATACCTTTTATTCCTGCAAGAAAGGATAATAGCCAGAAGCAGCCTGCTGGCACACACTGCCTGCTGGTGGATGCTCTGTTTGTTCTGTATAACAGGTCTCTTTCAACTAACTGTCACATATAGGAGCTGCTATTTTTGTTCTGTTTTTTTTTAACATTTCAAAATGTTGTCAAGTGGAACAGGGTACTGGGGGCAGTCTGAGTTGTAATACCTAAAAAGATTTGGATCAATTGCCATAAAGTTTTGTGGATGGGAATGTTCTACAAAAAAATGTAATTGAGTTAGCATGGTTACGGATGTGTCAGCTGAAAGCCGCTGTACTCGGAACCTTCAATTTCAAATGCTTTAATGCAACTTTTATTATGTGTCACAATTTAAAATTTTCATATCTCGTTTTAAGAGTCATTGTCGTTTTTTCCCTACTGGGCACTTAATTTTTCTGCTGAAGTGTCACAGTTTAGGCTTTCTAATATAGGGTAAAGAGCAAATATATTTATTCTGGATATTATAAAACTTTCACTGCCATCACCATAGTATGTTGTACATGTCACTGTTCCAAAATTAAAGCTGCAGTTCCAACCAGCCAACAAGTTGGATTGTTGTACAAATAAGCTTATATGGCTAGTATATGGCCAGCTTAATAGGCTGCTGCAAAACATTGCAATGTTCTGTGAAGGTAAATCATATCTGTTCTTTATACAGTAGCAATCAGTTAATAAATCAGTGACATTGGAGCAACCCAGCTCAGATGCAATAAGAAACCAGCCCAATGTAAGATGCTTTATTCTTTTCATGGGACGGATGTAATGGATTGCGAGATGGCTGGAGCTCTGAGACTCCGGCCGAACTTGTGCGTTTTTTTAAAAGCGACAACATAAGAGTTATTTCAGATTTCATAACTCGTCATAACCTACTGTAGGTCTCCTTGAATCAGAGAATCATCCATTATAAATCATTTATTAATAAAGGGGGTCATTCCGAGTTGATAGCTCACTAGCAACTTTTTGCTGGCTGCGATCAGATAGTCGCCACCTATGGGGGAGTGTATTTTTGCTTTGCAAGTGTGCGAACGCTTTAGCAGCCGACGGCACAAAAAAGTTTGTTGCAGTTTCTGAGTAGCTCTGGACTTACTCAGCCGCTGCGATCACTTCAGACATTTGACGTCAGACACCCACCCTGCAAACGCTTGGACATGCCTGCATTTTTCCAAACAATCCCAGAAAACTGTCAGTTGACACCCATAAATGCCCTCTTTCTGTGAATCACCTTGCGATCGGCTGTGCAAATGGATTCTTCGTTAAATCCATCGCCCAGCACCGATCCTCTTTGTACACGTACGACGTGCCTGCACATTGCGGTGCATACGCATGCGCAGTTTTGCCGAGTTTTAACCTGATTGTAGTGCTGCAAAAAGTTGCTAGAGAGCGATCAACTCGGAGTGACTCCCAAAGTCTTTACATCTCTACATGATTTTGATGCATAATTTTAAATACTGCAGCTGTAAACAGTGCTTTACGGTAGGTAAAAATAATTTAAAATCACCTATACCTAGGATTTGAGCAGTACAAGAAACACATAGTGCATTATATTTTTCTGGATCCTTTACAATACTGACCTAATGGAAATGAACTACTATGGATGGGAGATGCCTACAATATGTGCATTCGTAAAAATGTAATTTCTGGTAAATTGAAAATAAAACACAAGCAGTTTCAACAGTTAGAACAACTTTGGGATTTAGTGTTTCTAAGATGGAAGTTTCCTTCAATTGAATTTTCTACTCTATTAAATCACAAGGCATAACCCTGCATAAGTTTTTATAAGAAGCAATAGGTTTAACTGTATAGTCCCCATATTAAATGCACATACACAAGGCTCAGGGCATGCAAGAGAGTACTTGTTAACATCTTAGAAAATACATTGTGTACTTGGGTATGTATATTTTAATTTTAATTTAAAAAGAGCATTTCATATATAAAATGCAACCAGAAAAATGCACATAATGCAGTTCTGCAGCAGTTATGATTAGAGCACGTAAAGAAATTTTTTTAAAGACTGTGAGGCCTATTTAATTGTTGGAGAGATTGTTTTCACTAATGGGCGTCTATCGTAGCTATTCAAATGTTGCTCTGATCCAAGGCTGCCATCAGAAATTATGGGGCCCAGGACTGGCCAGATAGGCAGGGACCCTCCGCTCCTCCACCCCAAAAAAAAAATTAAAAAAAAAATATATATAAAAAAATAAATAAAAATAAAAAATATATATAAAAAAATAAATAAAATACATTTATATATAAAAATAATAATAATTCCTATGCCCCATCATCATATTATCATATTATTAAATGCCCCAGTACCTTTAATGGGGTTCTAATCGTATTGTCAGGGGTTCTGCTTGTCCTCCACCCTTCCCTTCTGCCGCAGCAGGCAGTTCAGCAGTAAAACTATTGAAAATGTCCCTCCCAAAAAGGCCACTGCCTCAGTTATTAAAGATAATAGAACCTCCTCTAGTATCTTTAATAACCATCTCCTCTGAGGTGGTGGCCATCTTTAAAGGGACATATTCAATAGTCTGCTGCGGGCGCTGGACAGTGGGCATACAAAGGCAGTTGCGGCAGATGGTGGGGGTGGGCGGGCTGTGGCATGAGCGGCCCGAGCCCTCCCCTCTCTGTCAGAGAGGCTGGGCCCAGGACAGCTGTGCCCGCAGCACCCCTCTGATGGCGGGCCTGCTCCGATCAGATGCCTATTAGCCAAAGCAGTCACATTTCAGCTCGCACCTTCGCATATTAGTTTTAATAGGTTTTGCTACTTTACATGGCTAAACCCTGTCTAACTGTGCGTGATAAGTGCAATAATTAAAGTGTGCCCAGAACAATTAAACAGCAACAATGGGTGCACTTTAATTATCACTAAAGAACAAACATTTAAATAGTCCCCTACGTATGACAAATGTACTTAAATTACAACTTTAAATCTAACATATCTATTTTTACAGTAATATAACATAATATGGGACATAGGAATGCCTTTGTAATTGTAAGAGTTTTGTCATTCGATTATTTTGTCCCAATTTATGAGAATAAAAATAAGCATTTTCATAGCAGATACTTTGTCTATGCATAATGTATTAATTGTTCCTACACAGTATATGAAAGCTATAATGATTAATATTTCATACTATGTTTTCTTTTTTCCTACTTTTCCAAATAATAGTTTTAAGAAAACTAAATGCAAATAACAACAGATTAGAAATGTAAATTTATAGCTTAGAAATATTAATATCAATCACTGCTAGCAAAAATAGATGTTTTGAGTCCATTTGTTCTGTTTAATATTCATTTATCCATATGAAATGCATGAATTATTTAGAAGCTATTATCCTAATACGTTCTGTTGATTTAAAGATTTAACAATGATGAAAAATATCTAATAATCAAACTCAATAAATTGAAACATGAACATTATCAGTGTAAATTATTTAAAAGCTAAAGCTTTTGTTATGCATCAAAATAGATTCAGCAATATTATAAGATTGGTTGCCTTAGCTTATGGTATTTCCATTTTTCAGAGATTAGTCCTTTCTCCCTTTATAATATATACATACATCAATCAGTGCTGGGTCATGAGCATGCAACACACATGGAAATTTTGAAATACATGGGTACCTGTAAACAAAAATATACATTACAGAAGCAGTGTGTGTGTGTGTGTGTGTGTGTGTGTGTGTGTGTGTGTGTGTGTGTGTGTGCGTGTGTGCGTGTGTGTGTGTGTGTGTGTGTGTGTATACAGGGCTTCCGACAGCTATACTGGGCCTGGGAGGGGAGGTGTGGCCAAGCCCTCTACTTACTATCAAGGTAAAAATGCCGCATGGGGGGAACCAATGGCTGGGCAGATGTGGGGGAGGTCGATTGGGATCACCCCCCCCCCCCCCACTGCACATCACACAGGGAGAGAGAGGACTGCCTGCTACCGCAGCAGCTGTTCTCCCCATCCAGTCTCTCCTGGCTCCACTGTTCATGATGTGAGGGGGATGGGATGACCCCAGGTACAGAGTACCTGCCCCGCCCCATCCCACTGGCCCTGTTAGTGTGTGTGTGTGTGTGTGTGTGTGTGTGTGTGTGTGTGTGTGTAACTCACCCTTGGACTCTCCATTTTGGCTAGGTTGCAATTATAGGTAATGCCTGCACCCAAGCTATACTACTTCAGAAAAACTACTTTTGGGCCTGCATGGGAAAATCTAACTGTATAATGAAAGTATACACATTTTTTTTTTTTTTTTTTACAGTATTAGTTAAGATTTCCAGGGTTTAGATACACAGACAAATCCACTTGCCTAAATAGCACACCTGGAATTCAGAATGGAGGAGTGTGTATACCCAATTGTCCCCTAGTGATGACTTCAGTGCAGGGGCTGGATGAGTATTGCCATAGCAACAGGAAACACATGTGCCAGAGCCTCCTCTGTCAAACATTAATAGTGTACTGTAGTAGAGCTATAAATCACATACAAATACAAAACACATAACACGAACATGTAGGACACAGTAGGATAGTGCTGCAATAAAAAATATTTTATTATCATTAGTACCTTGTATTTATATGGTGCCACAAATGGTCAACAACCATGTACAAGGATAAACCATGCCTTGTACATTATTGCCCATCTAAAAAAGAGCCAGAGTTCAGCTGGCTTCCCGCACGGCCACCGAAATCAGACCATATTACATTCTGGCCAAGAAATTTAAAGAACCACCTATTCTAGCTCTTAGCCTACCAAAAACTTTAAATAGTGTGTATCTCAAACACTAAAGTTTTTTTTTTTTTAATGTAATGTGTGCAATGTTTGCAAACTTACCAGTCATACTTATAATAATGTTATTAACTGCAATAACACCAAAGATTACAAAACTAAAGGCCTTATGAACTACAGTATATGACTATCTTGGTGATTTAACAGCTAGACTGTACCTGTGACTTGAAGTGTATTGGAAAACATAAAAGAAATCTGAATTCAAGAACAAGTAATGAGCACTAAGAACATTAATTATTGCTAAAGGGTTAAAGGGTCTATGTTCTTCTCTTGCTGTATTGCTACAAAGACAAGAATGTCTCGATGTTTTCTATTGTGGTTATGACCTTGCAAAGTTATCCCACACTGATACTATGCCTTAGCTTCGACACGTACTCCTGTCCGTGTACGGAAGCCCCTATATGGACATAGAGCTCATGATGTCCTCATGCTGTATGATATCCTGCATGTAATGTCGTATGCTACTTCTATTTATCCAATCATATGCTTGCACATATTGTATACACCCATGTTTCTTATCTATATAGTACGCTGTAATTTTTACAATAAACAGAGTGATTCTTGACTACAGCTGCGTGCTTACTCTTTGTGTTAAGAGTTACTCTCACGGGTACCTAAGGGGTCATCAAGTCGAGGTGGTTCAGAGATATAATCCTTACAATTGCAATAGTCTTCTTACTGGTCTTACCAAAAAGAGACTCTCACCACTACAATCCATTCTGAATGCAGCTGCGAGGCTACTCTTCCTCGCTAGATGTTCATCGTCTGCAGATCTACTCTGTCAGTCCCTCCATTAGTTACCTGTATTCTAACTTATTAATTATAAAATACTTTTACTCACAAATTAATCAAACTACACATGTACATCTCTTCATTTATCTAGAAATATTTCCCAACCCATTAACGATTGCAGGACTTTTTACGGGCTGCACCCACTCTGTGGAATGCCCTCCTGCACACAATAAGACCCTCCTCTAGTCTCCAAAACTTTAAGCATTCCTACCTCTTTAAGCAAGCTTATCAAATTCTGGAACTGCTCACATAATATTCATAAGCTTTCCTATCCAATTACAACCCCACTGTACAGTCCACACATATCCTCACTAGGGATGAGCGAGTTTGGTTCCGAGATAACCAAACCCGCCCAAAGTTGGTGATCTAGGCCCGGATCAGAGTCAGGCTCATTTATGCATGCCTGACTCAGATCCCCAATCGAGGCAAAACATCAGGATCCCGCTGTCGGATCGTGAGGTTTTGGCTCGGATGCCGGTCTCTATAGTGACCTATGGAAGACTGCTGATTGGCTGAGGGAGCCATCTGTCACAGCTCTCAGCCAATCAGCATCTCCCCATAGGCTACTATGGCCAAGATGGATGCCCCCACAGCTCTAATAGTGCCGCCGCCCACACTGCTGACACCGCCACCTGCACTGCCGACACTGCCACCCGCACTGCCAACACTGCCAGCAGTCCTGCACTGAGGACACCTCCAGCACAACCGCACCGCCAACACTGCTGGCACCCCTGCACTAAGGACACTTCCAGCACTCCTGCATTGAGGACACCTCCAGCACTCCCACACTGCTGACACTGGCATCACCACAGCACTGAGGACACCACTGGCACCCTTGCACTGCTGACACTGCCGGTACCATCGCACTGAAAACACTGCTGACACCCCTGCACTGAGGACACCGCTGACACCCCTTCACTGCCGACACTGCTGGCACCCATGCACTGCTGACACTACCGCATTGAGGACACCGCTGGCACCCCTGCACTGAGGACACTGCCGGCACCGCCGCACTGAGGACACCGCTGGCACCCCTGCACTGTTGACACTGCTGGTACCACCACACTGAGGACACAGCTGACACCCCTGTACTGCCAACACTACCACATTGAGGACACCGCTGACACCTCTGCACTGCCGACACTGCCAGCACCACCGCACTGAGGACACATCTGGCACCCCCACACTGCCGGCACCACTGCACTAAGGACAACACTGGCACCCCTACACTGAGGACCCTCTGTCACAGTAAGTGCACTGTTGGTGTATCTAACCTGTACTGTATCCAACCTACACTGTAATTCGTGCTGTATCCGACCCACATTGTATTTGACCTGCACTGAAACCCACGCTGTATCCAACCTGCATTGTATTTGACCTGCACTATATCCAACCCACACTGTATTTGACCTGCGCTGTAACCAACCCACAATGTATCCGACCTGTGATGTATCCAACCCACACTGTACTTGACCCACACTGTAACCTGCACTTTATCTGGCTTATGCTGTATCTGATCCACAATATATACATCTCACAGTGTATGCGACCCAAACTGTATCTGACCTGCACTGTATCTCACACTGTATCCAATGCACACTGTATCTGACCTTGCACTGTAGCCAACCCTCACTGTATGCGACACGCACTGTATCCAACCTGAACTGTAGCCTACACTGTATCCAACCCACACTGGATCCAACTCGCACTCTGACCTGCACTGTATCCGAGACACACTGGATCCGACCCGCACTGTATGCAATCTTCATTATATACAACCCACAATGAATTCCACCTACACTGTATCCGACCTGCCCTGTATCCACCTGCACTGTATCTGACCCACACTGTAACCTACATTGTATCCTACCCACTTTGTATCCAACCTGCACTGTAACCTGCACTGTGTCTGACCCCCACTGTATCCGACCAGGACTGTAACCTGGTCAATATTTTACTGTGTGTCCCACAGTATTCTGCTCTGTACTACGCATGTACGGAATGCTGTTCTTTGTGATTGGGGAGATTTTGGGGAGATGCTTGACTGAAAGGCTGATTGATCAGGGCTTTACATGGGCACAGAGTGCCAGTCATCAGTGACCCAGGGCCACCAGGAGGGAGGTACAAACTGGGCACTGAGAACAGGCATGTGCTGGGGGCATGTGCACTTGTGTAGGGGGCATAAATGTCTGCTGTTGCTATTTTACACATGGTTTCATGTTTTTTTTCTTTGCTGTTTGGTAACTACTTTAGAGCAATGATATTGTACACACGATTCTCAGGAATGTCTTTGTTGGATTGTTCTCTATTGGTAGTACTTGTGAGTTGGTTTGATTGGTTATAAAAATGTTACTAATTTGTAAAACATTTTTAAACAGAAATAACTGCCGTGTGTTTGTGCCACTGCTCTATTGCTTAGTTTAGCCAGCCAGGCTTTGGCCTATGTTGGTGAATAATATTGTGAGCAGTGAGGTGGTCAAAAGTGACTGGAAATGAGTGGAAATTAATTTTATTGAGGTAAATAATACCGTAGGAACAAAAATTCTGTTATATTAGCTGTTTTGAAGATTAAAAAAAAAAAATCCAGAACCAAAACCAAAACCCGCAAGGGTGGCTTTGGCAAAACCAATCCAGATCCAAAACACGAATGAGATCCAGATCCAAAACCAAAACACAAAACACAAAAAATGGCCTGGTGCACACCACTATATTTTCTCTTTCTTCATTTTAACTTACTCCTGATCCTAGTTCATCATAGCTGCGTGGCAATATCATTCAGCCTACCAAGAACCTTTGCAATCTGGTGGACAGTTATGCAATATATATCACCTATTCTTGTGTAACATTGCCTATTTCTCTATAGATTGTAAGCTTGTGAGCAGGGCCTTCCTACCTCTATGTGTTACGTTCACTGTACTTGGTACTCCTGGAACTGGGCGGATGAGCCCCAAGTACAGGAACGTAAAGCTGCAATAGATACGGAGCTCAGTAGCAACCCCTACGGAAACCTGACTCCATTGTCTCACCCTCATTGTCAGCCCACGCCTGCGTAACTATGGTTTCTTGGGCCCACGGCAGCCGCGTTTGAAGGGCGGATTAGGTCTGCCCAACTCCGATGCCCCCAGGTCTTAATGTGAGACAAGGCGTGAACCGAGACGGGGAGATGACAAGGGGAACCTCTAACTAAAGACAGAAATACAGAGTTAGGGGCGCTACAGAACTTAAATAAAGTATTTGCGGCACAGCCGCCAGGATAAACAACAACAAAGGAAATGCTGTCCACACGCCGACACAATACTGTTGTGTACCGGTGGTGACAGCATATGCAGAACCCTCTGCAAAACACCAGTAACAAGTATAACTAAAGAATACAGCGGCCTAGGCCGACGGATGCGGCAAAGCCGCTACTCACGGAACCGGTAAAAATACTGGCAAACGGACAGGAACCCCCAATGTAGCCGACACAGGCTCTCAGAACCGGAGGACAGGCAGAATCCCAAACGACAGACCGGTGGACACCAAGAAGCCACATACTCGACCAGGCACAGACAAAGCCACAGGACTTCTGGACAGGAACGCTTCACGGCAGGACACGGGATCAGACACTGGATCAGACACTGGATCAAACACTGGATCAAACACTGGAACAGACACTGGAACAGACACTGGATCAAGGCTGGAAGCAGCTAGAAAGAAGCTGCTAGACAGAAGCGCAGAAACTCAGGAACTGGCAGGAACTAGCTCAGAACTATCACCAGCGTCTGTGTAATGCACTGAGCCAGAATATAACAGGGAGCCCTAATTAATCATGTCGTGCAGCTGCCCTGTTGCACGAATCCAAACTGACAAGATGCAATTAACAGACAGGTGAGGCCAAACACATGGAAACAGGCTGCAATTACACAGACTCACCACCGGCAGCAAACAAGAGTCTTCTAAACCAGAGCAAAGGGAAATCCTTGCCTGCAAGAGAACTAACACATAAAATACATAAACGGAAAACAGGAATGAACCACTACCTGTGGTTCATAACAGTACCCTCTCCTTAAGGGTGGGCTCCGGACACCCCATGACACCCACGGGGAACAGAAACAGAAGTATAACATAAAATACATAACCAAAATGCAAAACAGGAATGAGCCACAGCCGTGGCTCATAAGAGTACCCCCCCCCCTTAAGGAGGAGTCAACGGACCCCAAAATTCAGGTTTTCCAAAACAAGGAATACATTAATAAACCTGACACTGGACAAACAGACAAGATACAGAAACAAGATGTGGCAACAGCTTTTAACAGTACCCCCCCTTGACGGTGGCCACTGGACACAAGACAAGGAGAAAAAAAACTCTTCTTTTTTTATATATATATATACCACAAGGCAAGAGTCAGCAATATTTCTTTTTCTTTTTCTTCTTTTTACCCTGTGCTTGCTTGGCGACACCAGGAAAGGAAGAAATCTCTGGCTCAAAAAATTCTTCAAAACATATAGGTTGAGCAATCAGATGCTTCTTCCCTCTCCTACCAGAGTGCCCTGGCATATAAGAAACCTCATCAGTTTAAGAATCTGAGAACAGACCATAGATTGGTTCCATTCCCCTAGGTACTGAAACTTTAGAAGATATCCTGTAGGGAGAAGACAGGAAAGCACATCCAGTAGCAATGGTAATAGGCTATGATTTTTGTGCTGACTGGCTGGAGTGCTTCACTGTGACCAAGTCATTACAGACCTTCCTCGAGGCTGTGACTTTCTGAACCCCACCTGGGGCAGCGGCCTTCGGGAACCCCGCTGGGGCAGTGGCTTTTGGGAACCCCGCTGGGGCAGTGGCGTTCGGGAACCCCGCTGGGGCAGTGGCCTTCGGGAACCCCGCTGGGGCAGTGGCCTTCAGGAACCCCACTGGGGGCAGCTCCTCAGATTCTTTTACTGGGACCGGGCCGTCAGCCTCCCTCTCTGGGACTGGGCCGTCAGCCTCCCTCTCTGGGACCGGGCCGTCAGCCTCCCTCTCTGGGACCGGGCCGTCAGCCTCCCTCTCTGGGACCAGGCCGTCAGCCTCCCTCTCTGAGTCGATAATTACAGAAACTTCTCCCGGGACTATGACCTCCGGGACTTTTGCTGAAGCTATAACCTTCAGAACCTCCACTAACGCTATGCCTCTTGAGTCCTTTCCTGGGGAAGCGACCTCTAGACCCTTCTCTGGGGCTGTGTCTCTCGAGACCCCACTTGGGGATATTACTTCAAAGATCCCTTCTGGGGTTTTGCTTCTCGAGTTCCCTTCTAGAACTATGGTTTTAGATACCCTTTCTGGGGTTGCGCTTTTCAACTCCCTACCTGGGGTAACAGCTTCTGAGACCCCTTCTGGTATTGACACCTGAGCTATAATATTCGATGTCCCTCTATGACCCAGAGCATCGGGTACCGCTCCAGGACTCTGGGCATCGGGTACCACTCTAGGACTCTGGGAATTGGGTACCGCTCCAGGACCCTGGGCATCAGGCACCGCTCTAGGACCCTGAGCATTGGGCACCACTCCAGGACCCTGAGCATCATGCACCACTCCAGGACCCTGAGCATCAGGCACCACTCCAGGACCCTGAGCATCAGGCACCACTCCAGGACCCTGAGCATCAGGCACCACTCCAGGACCCCGGGCATCGGGCACCGCTCCGGGACCCCGGGCACCGCTCCAGGACCCCGGGCATCGGGCACCGCTCCAGGGGTTTGCAACTCTGCTTCAACAGGAAAATCAAGAGAGGAGAGAAACATTCTCCTTTGGTTCCTGAATCTATAATGGGGCTCCTTAGCCCAAGGACCCCAATTATAGGACAGAGTGCTTTTTTCAGTGTGGGTTGTGTGACAAGTACCTCTGCCACAATAGAGACAGGGGTAGGTCTTGTATCCTGACTCAACTTGGCCAGAGGGCAGGACTTGTCGCCACACTTTGGCTTGCGCAACTCACAGGTCTGCAGATAGTGGCCTAAACCCCCACAATATAGGCATAAATTTAAGTTTCTGCGACGCAGATGCTCCTCTTCTGAGAGCCTGGGCCACAGAAAACTTTTAAACTTTTTCTCTCCAACTGAACCTGGGGATTCTCTTGTCACCATATTGTGAGCAAGAGTCTCTTCAGAGATAGATGTACTCTCAACAACTTCTGGCAAGATAAGCAAAATTTTGGTCAGAAGGTTTTGCAGTTGCTTTAAGGATTGCGGCAAAACTTCCAGCCGCTCAGGTTTCAAAGCACTGAAAGCAGAGTTCAGGGCTGAGAGAGATGCTTGCAGGGCTTGCATAATAGGCATAGGAGGATTTCAAACTAGACAAGACAAGACTAGACACGATTCTAGACACGATTCTAAGACAAGATTCTAGACAAGATTCTTAGACAAGATTCTAGACACGATTCCAGACACGATTCTAAGACAAGATTCTAGACAAGATTCTTAGACAAGATTCTAGACACGACTGGATTCTAAACACCGGACTGGATTCTGCACACTGAATTCTAGACAGGATTGGATTCTAGACAGGACTGGATTCTAAACACCGGACTGGATTCTGCACACTGAATTCTAGACAGGACTGGATTCTGCACACTGAATTCTAGACTAGACACTGGACTGGGCCAAAAAAGAAAAAACTACTATTTAGCTTTGTTTCTTTTTTGTTGTTTGGCCGGTGATAATGTTACGTTCACTGTACTTGGTACTCCTGGAACTGGGCGGATGAGCCCCAAGTACAGGAACGTAAAGCTGCAATAGATACGGAGCTCAGCAGCAACCCCTACGGAAACCTGACTCCATTGTCTCACCCTCGTTGTCAGCCCACGCCTGCGTGACTATGGTTTCTTGGGCCCACGGCAGCCGCGTTTGAAGGGCAGATTAGGTCTGCCCAACTCCGATGCCCCCAGGTCTTAATGTGAGACAAGGCGTGAACCGAGACGGGGAGATGACAAGGGGAACCTCTAACTAAAGAGAAATACAGAGTTAGGGGCGCTACAGAACTTAAATAAAGTATGTGCGGCACAGCCACCAGGATAAACAACAACAAAGGAAATGCTGTCCACACGCCGACACAATACTGTTGTGTACTGGCGGTGACAGCATATGCAGAACCTTCTGCAAAACACCAGTAACAAGTATAACTAAAGAATACAGCGGCCTAGGCCGACGGACGCAGCAAAGCCGCTACTCACGGAACAGGTACAAATACTGGCAAACAGACAGGAACCCCCAATGTAGCTGACACAGGCTCTCAGAACCGGAGGATAGGCAGAATCCCAAACGACAGACCGGTGGACACCAAGAAGCCACATACTCGACCAGGCACAGACAAAGCCACAGGACTTCTGGACAGGAACGCTTCACGGCAGGACACGGGATCAGAGACTGGATCAGACACTGGAACAGACACTGGAACAGACACTGGATCAAGGCTGGAAGCAGCTAGAAAGAAGCTGCTAGACAGAAGCTCAGAAACTCAAGAACTGGCAGGAACTAGTTTAGAACTATCACCGGCGTCTGTGTAATGCACTGAGCCAGAATATAACAGGGAGCCCTAATTAATCATGTTGTGCAGCTGCCCTGTTGCACGACTCCAAACTGACAAGATGCAATTAACAGACAGGTGAGGCCAAACACATGGAAACAGGCTGCAATTACACAGACTCACCACCGGCAGCAAACAAGAGTCTTCTAAACCAGATCAAAGGGAAATCCTGGCCTGCAAGAGAACTAACACATAAAATACATAAACGGAAAACAGGAATGAACCACTACCTGTGGTTCATAACAGTACCCTCTCCTTAAGGGTGGGCTCCGGACACCTCATGACACCCACGGGGAACAGAAACAGAAGTATAACATAAAATACATAACCAAAATGCAAAACAGGAATGAGCCACAGCCGTGGCTCATAACACTATGACTCTTTGTTATTACACAGTTTTGTTTTATCATTGTTGTATCCAAATGAAAAGCACAACAGAATTTTCTGCACTATATAAGAAACTGTTGTTAATAATAATAATAATAATAATAAATAATAAGAACAAACTGGAAAATCATTTAGTACCAAAACACTTTTTAAAACATCACAATTCATACCCTACATTTTTAAAGTTTAAGCTATTGAACATGTGCAATTGGGTCCAAGGGGTGGTGATCATGACAATAAATGATCCTAGAGAGTGATGTTTTGGATTTATAATGTAAATACAATGGTGCCACATGTGGGTAATGTTTTATAATGTTTACATACTTGAGATTGGCATTAATATTGATGTAGAAAGCCAGGTATAACATTTGAGGCTATTTTAGCATTAAAGACAAGGGGGTATATTTACTAAAAGTCGATTTTGGTTTTCAGTCCATTTTCAGTTGATTTTGAGTTGATTTTGTGTGACAGGTGTTTACTAAAGTAAAAATTGACTCAAACTTGGCTCAAAATCTACTAAAATATAACTTTACACTTAAATAGAACTATAAGAAAACCTTCGATACTTTAACATAGAGTTCAATTCCTATCCCATATTTACTAATAGTTGATTTGAAAATCAACTCAAATCGACTAAAAAATCAACTCAAAATCGACCACAAATTACTATTTTCATTAGAGCTATCAGAAACAGTTCTATTTCATTTTAAATCATGTGGAATTGTTTGACATCTCAACATGGGAGAAAAGCATTTGGGGCACTCTAGTTGCATAAAATATGGTATTTGAAAGCATAGCAATGAGTTAAAAAATTGTGGATATGCAAATTAGCACAAGAATGACGGTGTTTGCGGGTAATGTAATAGTGCATGTGGCCAATAGGTATGCTTTTGTATAATTTAGTCTTTTTGGGTCGATTTTTGATGAATAGAACACATGTAGAACTTCAAATAGAACTCACTTCACCCAAGGATTTTAAAATGGAACTTAAAATAAACTTTTAGTTAATGAGCTATTTGGAATACAAACACTGTAGTTGATTTTGTGGGGATGTTGGTTATATTTAGGTCGATTTTAAATAATCCAAAATCGTCATTTAGTAAATGTACCCCAAGGGCTCTAGTATTAGCAATGTGTCTGAACACTGTCAAAATGGCACTGCACAGGAAATTTAATGGGCTACAAGAAAATGGCTGCCGCAATGTGTTATGGTTGTTCCGGGTACCTAAAAGTGGCATTGAATAGGGCAAGTTAGCGGCCCACCACAGACCACCCAAAGCTTGTGGGAGCTCAACCACTAATATCATAATCGTTTACTAATTCTGTTTAACTTAAATGGTAAGCTGTATGCAAAAAGAGTCTATTTTTTAAGTTGGGTTAGAGATTCCATGCATGCGCGATACCACTAAAAATGGTGGCTGCTCAACAATACCTGGAAATGTCATAGAAGGCATTGCAAATTAATTCACCTGCTATAAATATGAGTTCTGAGGACTAAGCTCTATCCTTCCACTAAGTCCAGCCTTATTGGCACGAGAGACAAAACGCGTTCAGACTTTTAAGCACTGCACCAGCACTTTCTCCACCTTGTCCTAATGAATGCAAGATATGTTTTATTTCTTGTTTTTGTTTATTTATGTAGTATATACAAATAAACCTCTAAATACTATACTGTGGAAAAAAAAAATTTGTATGCACATGAAAAATACCCACTGGGTGGCTGAACAATGAGGGTACTCATTGCATGGAGCAGTGCTGTCCAATTAGAGATGGACGCGAGAAACCAAAAACATTTGCTTCGCAGTTCTTGACAGTAGCAGAGAGAATGTATGCTTAAATTGATATAGATGCCTTAAGTCTAATATGGTGAGTAAAAATGTCATTGATATTTGTATGGACAAAAGGTCACATTGATAACTGATCATCAACCATTGGCATCAATTTTCAACCCTCAAAAGGGAGTTCCAGTCATGACTGCTGCTCATCTTCAGTGTTGGTCATTATTCCGTGGCAATGTTGACAGTCTGTCATGTTCCTCCTTGCCCAAAGTGAGGAGAACAATGGTAGATACCAACTGAAAATAAATATATCACAACATGTTGGCAGAATAGCTACTTATTACCAGTGACATGATCAATTGTGAATTGAGGAAAAACCCTGTGCTGTCTAAAGTAATATATTTAAATCTAAAAGGTTGGCCTAAACATGGCAAAGCTCAATATTATAGCTTTTCAGCCAGGAGAGATTAACGTTCAGGCCCAGATTTCTCAAGCCTTGGAGAGTGATAAATTGCATGGTGATAACGTTCCAACCAATCAGCTGGGATAAATCTTAACTTGTAATAACACCAAAACTGTAAAACAGAGCTCTGTACAATGTTCATGAGGGTTACCTGATAGAAGCCACATGTGGTGGCCAGGAATTGATGTCCAAATTGAACTTTAACAAAAGTATATGAAGAATGTCAGAGATTTCAAAATGAACTACCCATAGCCCTGTTACACCTCTAGTAATGGCAATAATCAACTTTGCAGTATGAATACATTGACTTTGCCAGTCCATTTATGGATTGTGTGTTTCTTCTTGCAGTGTTTGCTCACTGAAAATGGCCTGAGTTACTAAAGATGAAATTCACTACATCTAAGAAAACAATTGATGAGAACCACCTTTGCACGAAATTGTCTACCTGAGCAAATATGTAGTGACAATGGTCCACAATTCATGTCTAAGGAATTCCAAAAGTTCATATGGGAAAATGGTATTAAACATTTTACATCAGTTCCAGACCTACATCAGTCCCACACCACCCAGAAACCAAAGGTTTGGCAGAGAGATCAGTACAAATGTTCAAAAAAGCTATCAAGTCTATGCACCATGACCCTGTGCCATTGCAACACAAGATTGACAACTTCCTGATAATACATTGTAGGACTAAGTACTACACTACTAATCAGCCATCTGCTGTGCTCTTTTTTCAATATATTTTGCAGTCTCAAAGGGACTTGATAAAACTGGATGTGAGACAAAAAGTACATAATAAACAAATTCAAACTGTTTATCAGAAACCTACTCAGACCTTCGACATTGGTCAAGAAGTGCTTGTCCATGATTACAGAGAAGACAAATGGCAACTGGGAATAGTTTTCGCAAGTGTGGATGTTTGTTTAAGTCAGATTTACTACCTTATGCAACGGTCATCATTTTTTAGAAGTGACACTTCCACCAAAACTATACTGGTGCAATAGATCTATTAGAAACAGGTGTCACTTCATCATATGCATTCCTCATACTAGTATGAAAAGCTGGCCACATGACCATGACACTCCCATGATAATCCCACAAAACAGATTTCTTAGATATGTTGTCAAGAAAGCCGCCCAGTTGCCACCCATAAACCCTACACTGGTACGCACTGAGCCTCATCAAGTTGCTCTGCGTGTGTATGCATTATGTGGTGCATGCTCAATTCACTACATGCACTTGCTTTTGGACTTGCAACTCTGAATTGGTTACTTTATCCTTCTATTACACCCCCCCCCCCCACCCCACACTGCCTCAATCTATTAATTTTCAATGCCAGAAATAAAACACAATGTAATTTGTAAATCAATGTAAAGAGTAAATTGCTTCTTTATCATTTTTGTCTAATTAATTACTGGTTGGACTTCCTACAGTTAGTGGATGTCAAAGGGCTCCATGGAGTAGTGGGGAATGCAGAAAATACATAAAACATGAACGTGCATGGTAAACAATATAGACAGGAAAATAAAGAATATACTGAGTGACTCGCTTCAAAAATAACTTGCAATCTAATAAAAAGAGGGCACAGATTAAACAAGAAGGCAGAGATAAGAGTGGAAACATGTCTGTATACCAGATTGAGGTTTTTGAAAGGAGTAGGTTAATCTCAATTATTTTTTGGGGGTTTTAAGAGCACATTTGAAGATTTGGAGTCAGAGAGAATGAAATGCCACAGGTAACTTCCAAAGGGGACTTTCTCATTGGTTTATTCAGCATAGGTTAGGAGAGCTGTGTTTAGATGAGGTTGGAAATGTGTCAGTGGAGGAAGACATTTCCAGCATGTGAGATGGAGGTGGGTATGTGGGGGGAAACAAGGTGCAGAGTAGTTGGAGGGGAATAGGGTCAAATGAGCATGTTGAAAAATGAGATAAGATACTGAGGGGGAGATGTACTAAGCCTTGGAAAGAGATAAAGTGGAGAGATATAAAATACCAGACAATCAGTTCCTAGCTACCATGTTGCAAGCTATGTTTGAAAAATTACAGGAGCTGGTTGGTTGGTTGGTTGGTAGTTTATCTCTCTGCACTTTATCATTTTCCCAAGGCTTAGTGCATCTGCCCCTGAATGTGTAATGACTTAATGCCTAAACCATTTAAATTCCTTTAGCTAATGTAAAAAAATAATACCTTCCCACTTAAATGTGGAAATGTTGGTGGAAATAACACCCTCCTGCTCATATTTGTAGAATATATCTAATTGGATTTAGTGATGAGCGGGTTCGGTTTCTCGGAAACCGAACCCCCCCGAACTTCACCCATTTTACACGGGTCCGAGGCATACTCGGATTCTCCCGTATGGCTCGGTTAACCCGAGCGCGCCCGAACATCATCATCCCGCTTTCGGATTCTCGCGAGATTCGGAGTCTATATAAGCAGCCGCCATTTTCACTCGTGCATTGGAAATGTTAGGGAGAGGACGTGGCTGGCGTCCTCTCCGTTATTGTTGAACTTGATTGTGCACTATTGCTTAATTGTGGGGAGGGCTGGGGAGCAGCTGTAAAATATAGGAGGAGTACAGTGCAGAGTTTTGCTGATCAGTGACCACCAGTTATCCGTTCTCTGCCTGAAAAAAATGCTCCATATCTGTGCTCAGTGTGCTGCATATATCTGTGCTCACGCTGCTTAATTGTGGGGACTGGGGAGCAGCTGTATTATATAGCAGGAGTACAGTGCAGAGTTTTTCTGACAGTGACCACCAGTATACGTTGTCTGCCTGAAAAACACTCCATATCTGTGCTCAGTGTGCTGCTTTATTGTGGGGACTGGGGACCACCAGTATAATATTATATAGGAGGAGTACAGTGAAGAGTTTTGCTGACCAGTGACCACCAGTATATAATATATAGCATTACGGTACAGTAGGCCACTGCTGTACCTACCTCTGTGTCGTCATTAAGTATACTATCCATCTAGATTCTATACCTGTGGTGCATTTCAGTTGTGCAGTTTGCTGACACAGTGACCACCAGTATATATAGCAGTACGGTACGGAAGGCCACTGCTGTACCTACCTCTGTGTCGTCATTAAGTATACTATCCATCTACATTCTATACCTGTGGTGCATTTTAGTTTTGCAGTTTGCTGACACAGTGACCACGAGTATACTATATATAGCAGTACGGAAGGCCACTGCTGTACCTACCTCTGTGTCATCATTAAGTATACTATCCATCTACATTCTATACCTGTGGTGCATTTTAGTTTTGCAGTTTGCTGACACAGTGACCACCAGTATACTATATATAGCAGTACGGAAGGCCACTGCTGTACCTACCTCTGTGTCGTCATTAAGTATACTATCCATCTACATTCTATACCTGTGGTGCATTTTAGTTTTGCAGTTTGCTGACACAGTGACCACCAGTATACTATATATAGCAGTACGGTACGGAAGACCACTGCTGTACCTACCTCTGTGTCGTCATTAAGTATACTATCCATCTACATTCTATACCTGTGGTGCATTTTAGTTTTGCAGATTGCTGACAGTGACCACCAGTATATATAGCAGTACGGTAAGGAAGGCCACTGCTCTACCTACCTCTGTGTCGTCAAGTATACTATCCATCCATACCTGTGGTGCATTTCAGTTGTGCGCAGTATATATAGTAGTAGGCCATTGCTATTGATAGTTACTGGCATATAATTCCACACATTAAAAAATGGAGAACAAAAATGTGGAGGTTAAAATAGGGAAAGATCAAGATCCACTTCCACCTCGTGCTGAAGCAGCTGCCACTAGTCATGGCCGAGACGATGAAATGCCATCAACGTCGTCTACCAAGGCCGATACCCAATGTCATAGTAGAGAGCATGTAAAATCCAAAACACAAAAGTTCAGTAAAATGACCCAAAAATCAAAATTAAAAGCGTCTGAGGAGAAGCGTAAACTTGCCAATATGCCATTTACGACACGGAGTGGCAAGGAACGGCTGAGGCCCTGGCCTATGTTCATGGCTAGTGGTTCAGCTTCACATGAGGATGGAAGCACTCATCCTCTCGCTAGAAAAATGAAAAGACTTAAGCTGGCAAAAGCCCAGCAAAGAACTGTGCGTTCTTCTAAATCACAAATCCCCAAGGAGAGTCCAATTGTGTCGGTTGCGATGCCTGACCTTCCCAACACTGGATGGGAAGAGCTTGCGCCTTCCACCATTTGCACGCCCCCTGCAAGTGCTGGAAGTAGCACCCGCAGTCCAGTTCCTGATAGTCAAATTGAAGATGTCACTGTTGAAGTACACCAGGATGAGGATATGGGTGTTGCTGGCGCTGGGGAGGAAATTGACAAGGAGGATTCTGATTGTGAGGTGGTTTGTTTAAGTCAGGCACCCGGGGAGACACCTGTTGTCCGTGGGACGAATATGGTCATTAACATGCCTGGTCAAAATACAAAAAAAATCAGCTCTTCGGTGTGGAATTATTTCAACACAAATGCGGACAACAGGTGTCAAGCCGTGTGTTGCCTTTGTCAAGCTGTAATAAGTAGGGGTAAGGACGTTAACCACCTCGGAACATCCTCCCTTATACGTCACCTGCAGCGCATTCATCATAAGTCAGTGACAAGTTTAAAAACTTTGGGTGACAGCGGAAGCAGTCCACTGACCACTAAATCCCTTCCTCTTGTAACCAAGCTCCTACAAACCACACCACCAACTCCCTCAGTGTCAATTTCCTCCTAACCCAGGAAAGCCAATAGTCCTGCAGGCCATGTCACTGGCAAGTCTGACGAGTCCTCTCCTGCCTGGGATTCCTCCGATGCATCCTTGAGTGTAACGCCTACTGCTGCTGGCGCTGCTGTTGTAGCTGCTGGGAGTCGATCGTCATCCCAGAGGGGAAGTCGGAAGACCACTTGTACTACTTCCAGTAAGCAATTGACTGTCCAACAGTCCTTTGCGAGGAAGATGAAATATCACAGAAGTCATCCTGCTGCAAAGCAGATAACTCAGGCCTTGGCAGCCTGGGCGGTGAGAAACGTGGTTCCGGTATCCACCGTTAATTCAGAGCCAACTAGAGACTTGATTGAGGTACTGTGTCCCCGGTACCAAATACCATCTAGGTTCCACTTCTCTAGGCAGGCGATACCGAAAATGTACACAGACCTCAGAAAAAGACTCACCAGTGTCCTAAAAAAAGCAGTTGTACCTAATGTCCACTTAACCACGGACATGTGGACAAGTGGAGCAGGGCAGACTTAGGACTATATGACTGTGACAGCCCACTGGGTAGATGTATTGCCTCCCGCAGCAAGAACAGCAGCGACGGCACCAGTAGCAGCATCTCGCAAACTCCAACTCGTTCCTAGGCAGGCTACGCTTTGTATCACCTCTTTCCAGAAGAGGCACACAGCTGACAACCTCTTACGGAAACTGAGGAAGATCATCGCAGAATGGCTTACCCCAATTGGACTCTCCTGGGGATTTGTGACATCGGACAACGCCAGCAATATTGTGCGTGCATTACATCTGGGCAAATTCCAGCACGTCCCATATTTTGCACATACATTGAATTTGGTGGTGCAGAATTATTTAAAAAACGACAGGGGCGTGCAAGAGATGCTGTCGGTGGCCCGAAGAATTGCGGGCCACTTTCGGCATTCAGCCACCGCGTACAGAAGACTGGAGCACCACCAAACATTCCTGAACCTGCCCTGCCATCATCTGAAGCAAGAGGTGGTAACGAGGTGGAATTCAACCCTCTATATGCTTCAGAGAATGGAGGAGCAGCAAAAGGCCATTCAAGCCTATACATCTGCCCACGATATAGGCAAAGGAGGGGGAATGCACCTGACTCAAGCGCAGTGGAGAATGATTTCAACGTTGTGCAAGGTTCTGCAACCCTTTGAACTTGCCACACGTGAAGTCAGTTCAGACACTGCCAGCCTGAGTCAGGTCATTCCCCTCATCAGGCTTTTGCAGAAGAAGCTGGAGACATTGAAGGAGGAGCTAAAACAGAGCGATTCCGCTAGGCATGTGGGACTTGTGGATGGAGCCCTTAATTTGCTTAACCAGGATTCACGGGTGAACAATCTGTTGAAATCAGAGCACTACATTTTGGCCACCGTGCTCGATCCTAGATTTAAAACCTACGATGTATCTCTCTTTCCGGCAGACACAAGTCTGCAGAGGTTCAAAGACCTGCTGGTGAGAAAATTGTCAAGTCAAGCGGAACGTGACCCGTCAACATCTCCTCCTTCACATTCTCCCGCAACTGGGGGTGCGAGGAAAAGGCTAAGAATTCCAAGCCCACCCGCTGGCGGTGATGCAGGGCAGTCTGGAGCGAGTGCTGACATCTGGTCCGGACTGAAGGACCTGCCAACGATTACTGACACTGTCACTTCATATTATTCTCTCACCATTGAAAGAATGGTGGAGGATTATATGAGTGACCGCATCCAAGTAGGCATGTCAGACAGTCCGTACGTATACTGGCAGGAAAAAGAGGCAATTTGGAGGCCCTTGCACAAACTGGCTTTATTCTACCTAAATTGCCCTCCCTCCAGTGTGTACTCTGAAAGAGTGTTTAGTGCAGCCGCTCACCTTGTCAGCAATCGGCGTACGAGGTTACTTCCAGAAAATGTGGAGAAGATGATGTTCATCAAAATGAATTATAATCAATTCCTCCGTGGAGACATTCACCAGCAGCAATTGCCTCCACAAAGTACACAGGGACCTGAGATGGTGGATTCCAGTGGGGACGAATTAATAATCTGTGAGGAGGGGGATGTACACAGTGAAAGGGGTGAGGAATCGGAGGATGATGATGAGGTGGACATCTTGCCTCTGTAGAGCCAGTTTGTGCAAGGAGAGATTGATTGCTTCTTTTTTTGGTGGGGGCCCAAACCAACCAGTCATTTCAGTCACAGTCGTGTGGCAGACCCTTTCGCTGAAATGATGGGTTGGTTAAAGTGTGCATGTCCTGTTTATACAACATAAGGGTGGGTGGGAGGGCCCAAGGACAATTCCATCTTGCACCTCTTTTTTCTTTCATTTTTCTTTGCATCATGTGCTGTTTGGGGACAATTTTTTTTAAGTGCCATCCTGCCTGACACTGCAGTGCCACTCCTAGATGGGCCAGGTGTTTGTGTCGGCCACTTGTGTCGCTTAGCTTAGTCACACAGCGACCTTGGTGCGCCTCTTTTTTTCTTTGCATCATGTGCTGTTTGGGGACAATTTTTTTGAAGTGCCATCCTGCCTGACACTGCAGTGCCACTCCTAGATGGGCCAGGTGTTTGTGTCGGCCACTTGTGTCGCTTAGCTTAGCCATCCAGCGACCTCGGTGCAAATTTTAGGACTAAAAATAATATTGTGAGGTGTGAGGTGTTCAGAATAGACTGGAAATGAGTGGAAATTATGGTTATTGAGGTTAATAAAACTATGGGATCAAAATGACCCCCAAATTCTATGATTTAAGCTGTTTTTTAGGGTTTTTTGTAAAAAACACCCGAATCCAAAACACACCCGAATCCGACAAAAAAATTTCGATGAGGTTTTGCCAAAACGCGTCCGAATCCAAAACACGGCCGCGGAACCGAATCCAAAACCAAAACACAAAACCCGAAAAATGGCCGGTGCACATCACTAATTGGAATGACAAATAAGTGACAAGACCTTACTACTCCTTCAATCCTTTGGGTCTCAATATTTTAAATACAAACAATCAAATCATAGTATTCCATGCCTCTCAACTGTCCCATTTTTTGTGGGACAGTTCTGTTTTTTGGGCACTGACCCACTGTCCCACCCATGGGCCGCAGTGGCCAGAGGTGGGTAAGGGGAGTTGGAAGGCTCCCTGTAACTTGCTGCTCCATGTAGCAGAGGTAAATAGATGTTGTGTGCATGTGCACAGCATCTATTCATCGGAGAAAGGGAGAGGGGGTATGGCCAGCAGCTCCTGGAGTGCCCCCACAGTGATGGAAACAGGAGGCATGGATCACGATAGTGGCATTCCTGTGAAGCCACACCCATTTTGCCGAGGCCATGTTCCCTTTTCAGTTAGCTTTGCCCCTTGTAGGAGTCCTGACTTAACCATCCAGAATGTTGGAAGATATGGTTTTCTACAGCTGAACTACATTTCTCTTTACTGAGCCACAATAATTGGTGTCCATATTCAATATGTATTACAGAGCTACAGCAAAGAATGAAATAAGTTTGTGTTTTGAAACATTAGGTAGTATGAGGACAATTGTGGGGATCTGTGAACAATAGAAAAGTAGCACAAGAGAAGCTCTCAGTCCTAAATTAATAGAAAAACCGCTTGACAATGATTAGAAGCACTTGAGCAATAGCAATTTATTCGCAAAATTCAGCATAATTTACTGCAGACAAATTAAGTTGTCAGCTCCCTCACTAGGACATTTATCATACAATATGGAAATTACATATTCAATAGCATTTAAAAAAATGTATATTATCTATTTTAAAGTGTATTTTTTATTCATATGGCTCCATCTGCTACAAAGCTTTTTCTTTTAAATTCACAAAGAACAATGAATTTTGATAGCTTATATCTTAACTGCTAGTACTATCGCAATAGTCCTTATTTCCTTACTGTAAATGGGGATTTGTTGAAGAATGATTATTGGCTCACTTTGACATCTACGGAATGGGGGGGGGTTATGTCTTTCACTTAAATATAATTGATAACTAGAGGCATCATTCTTCATACAAAGAACTGTTGGAATTATTAATGTCAAAATATAGAATGAATAGCAGCTATTGCAGTTAAGACATCTATTGTATTTCCAGAATAAATGGTGTTGTCATTTCTGAGTAATTTTCCCATTCAGAATACACTTATCCAGTAGTCTAAACTGTGAGAGCTATAGTACATTAGATGAGAGAATAATGTTGTTCCTATATAAACATTTTGTACTGGTATATTGAGCTTTAAATGTCTGCATATATTTTAGGGTTTCACACATCTCATTGTTTTTAAATATTTCAGTGATACAAAACTTTTGGTCTAACCACCTTACTCAAGGAAAATGCAATAACATGATAAACCACATTTACTTTTTTGCCTGTTGTTTAAACACAATGGTCACAAGAATATGGACACTGGATTTAATTAAATTATAAACTAAAAGTAAAAATGTAGTAATTAATGTCGTGTGTGTGTGTGTGTGTGTGTGTGTGTGTGTGTGTGTGTGTGTGTTTGTGTGTGTGTGTATGTATGTGTATATATATATATATATATATATACAGATGTGCTCATAAGTTTACATACCCTAGCAGAATTTGTGATTTTCTGGCCATTTGTCAGAGAATATGAATGATAACTCCCAAACTTTTCTTTCACTCATGGTTAGTGGTTGGGTGAAGTCGTTTATTGTAAAACAACTGTGTTTTCTCTTTTTAAATTATAATGACAACATAAACTACCCAAATGACCCTGATCAAAAGTTTACATACCCCAGTTCTTAATACCGTGTATTACCCCCTTTAACATCAATGACAGCTTGAATTTTTTTGTGGTAGTTGTGGATGAGGTTTTTTATTTTCTCAGATGGTAAAGCTGCCCATTCTTCTTGACAAAAGAGCCTCCAGTTCCTGTAAATTCTTGGGCTGTCTTGCATGAACTGCACGTTTGAGATCTCCCCAGAGTGGCTCAATGATATTGAGGTCAGGAGACTAAGATGGCCACTCCAGAACCTTCACTTTATTCTGCTGTAGCCAATGACAGGTCGACTTGGCCTTGTGTTTTGGATCATTGTCATGTTGGAACGTCCAAGTACGTCCCATGCGCAGCTTCCGGGCTGATGAGTGCAAATTCAAAGTTTCTACAATTCAAAGTTTCTACAGATATATTAAACCCAACTAATACTTGAAAACCATATGACTCATAGATAAGTTGTGAAACTGACTGGTCCATGGTTTTCATGCTTTTTCTCCTGTCTCTATTATTTTATTGCATTTTTGTCTTCCATCACTTAAGGGCCCTACACACTGGTCGATTGGCCGCCTAGGTGCTTGACGGCCGGTACTCCCCCTGTAACCCGGACCCATAGCCCTGCATGCTAATATGGACAATATTGTCAATATTAGCTTGCAGGCATAAACGACCCAGCACCAACGATGAATGAGCGTTGGCTCGCGCATCGTTCATCGTTTATGCATAAACACTGAAAGATATGAATGGTATCTTGTTCATTAATGAACAAGATCGTTCATATCTTTCAGTGAAATCTGTAAATATGTAGGGCCCATTACAGTACTTTATATTGTCATGCATAAACTAATTAACTACTGAACTCATTCTACTAAGATAACATGTTCCGCTAAATGTAATGGTAACCATTTACATACTGTCTTAGAAACATTCAATAAATCAGTACAGAGAATACTTACAAATATTTCATATGGATGTAGTCAAATAATAGTGTGTCAACACCAAAATGTCAGCCTTCATAATGTCCACTTGTTCAAAATCAGGTCAACTTGGAAAAAAGGTTGACAGGGTCATAATGTTGACAGTTAAAATGCAGAGGCAGACAAAATGTTGACATATGAACATAGACAAATCATAACATCAACAGTCATGATAATGATTGCAATCAGCTTACTTATGCTAATAGCAATGAAATTGTGAAAAGAATAGCACAGTCTGATTGCTGTTAGCACATGAATGTAATGATTTCACCAGTTTCTGTGCTATTTGCATCAGAAAAGTAGTATACCAGTAGTATCCCTTGAGATAGTGTCCCACTCATAGCCAGATTAAGGGGGATGTGCAGGGCATACTGTACCCTGGGACCCCCTTTGTGAGACCCCCCCCCCCCCCCCGGCCAGAGCACAGCACTAGCTTTCCCTCTTAAGCAGCAGCAGAACCAGCAGCCAGAATTTGAGCAGGACAGTATGCAGTGCAGGCACAGACACAGGAGTATCATGTTTCATGAGGTACTGATGGAGCTTTCTGACCATATGAGAGATAGAGGGTGGAGAGACCTGCAAGTGACAAAGGGATACCAGATTCACATCCCTGACTGGGTGTCTGATTCCTGTGTAAACTGTTATGCAACTAAACTATTTGGGACTAGAGATACAGACACACACAGAGAGTCCTCCTGAGTCCTGTCCCAGTGTGTAAGTAGTACAGAAGCTGCTGCTATTGTTGCATGTGACAAGATAAAGTATTTAATTTTTCTATGTGTATTTTAAGGTTAAGTTGTCTTTGTTACACTACAAGAAAAGTTTTTTAAAAATTGTCTTTCAATTAGGTGGAGCTATAAACAGTACCCAGGCATTATTAAACTATTAGTTAAAAGGAATATACACCATTGATTTAAATTTATTATACGCAATCTATATTTCCCACCATGACCCATTCCAGGAAGGACAAAATTCTCTCTACCTGGACTTCCTTCTTTATTTGTGATTGCAATCACCTGTGTTGAAGTACCTTTTTATCAATTAAATAGTTCAACACAGGTGACATTAATCATATATTAAGTGGGAAGTCCAGGTAGAGAGAATTTTGTCCCTCCTGGAATGGGACATGTTGGGAGGTATGCACAATTTAATATACAACCACCACCTTCCATCGGGGCCCCCCTGTCTTAAGTGCCCCGGGCAGCCCCAATGCTTAATCTGACCCTGGTCCCACTAAGAGCTGCTGTGACACCACATAGGGCAGCATGCCATTGCACAGATTTGTTGTTAGGACATGCTGAATCTGGCAGGGCATGCACCCATATATAGTTCCACAGCAGCTGCACTGCAACAGTTTCATACCTCCCAACTTTCATCCACTGAGATTCGGGATTCCCGTGTAGCGAAGCCGCTTGCACTCCCAAAAAAGGGGCATGGCTTTATTGTAATGCCACAATTGCAAGCCATGCCTCCTCTGTTCGTTACTGTGGGGGCATGGCCAGTGCTCTGTGAGCTGCTGGCATGCCCCCAGTCCCTCTGTCTCTGGTGACTAGATGTTGTGTGCACAGTATCTTTTTACTGGTACTCTACTTATGTAGAGCAGAGTGACAGGAGCCTCCCAACTGCACCCTCCCCCCACCCCCACCACCACAGCGGGACACTGCAGCCCTTGGGAGGGATGGTGAGACAGTGCCCAAAAAATGGGACTGTCATGCAAAGATCAGGACAGTTGGGAGGTATGCAGTTTACCTACTGGGAGTACTGCGTATGCACAGTCATTCGTGCATGTCAGCCACACAGTCCGTAAATGTCAATAATAATAATAATAATAATAATAATAATTGTGTCTCCCTGCCAGTGGACTGCACACCTACTAACAGTCCATCCGTTATGTGCCGCAGTATACAATTATTGCCACAAATGTAAATGCCATGGCTGCTAATTCCCTTCATAGTAGCCCTAAATAACTGACAAGCCTGCTTAGTTGCACTAAATAGAGCATGTGCACCTGCTTATACTGTGTATTGACTGCAGGTTAAACTACTGTATGTGCAGTTACCTACAGTATATTTTCAATGTCGACATTTTGATCGTCTATATTCTGACCATTTCAAATAAAGACAGTCAAAATACAGCCAGGCTTATAATTTTAATGTCTATGTTTTGATTGTAAATAAGGTGAAAATGTCTTAACTATTGTATATTGTGACAACATTATGACAGTAAGCTGATTGCAGTGATTATTAAGACTGTAAACACTATGACTGTACATTTTGGTTGTTTACCTTATAATTTGTCTACATTTTAACTTTTGTAATTTTGACTGTGCCTATATTTTAGCCACATTTTGACTACATTTTAATTGCTTACCTTTAGATCACATCAACATTTTGAACTGTCTATATATTGAATGTCTAAAGTACTGTATGTTCATGTGTAAAGTCATGTTGATTATCTACATATAGTCCATGTCTACATTCTAAATATTGTACGTGTCAACATTATGGTGTCTAAGTTTCGACTGTCTAAGTACTGTACCCACCATTGTAAACTGTACATGTCAATTGGAGATAAAGGGACTGAAACTATAGCTAGCAATCTGTACAGGCACCTGATTGTGTTTGAAATTCTGGGCTGCCTTTACTGTGTAGTGCGCACACTTATGAAGGGTTATATAATTTATGCATCAGGGACAGAGACAATACTGTGATTGCAAGCTTAGCTGACAAAATAATATTGTGCTGTGCAGGGGCATCTCTAGAGAGGAGGGGACCCGTGTGCAGGCTCAGTGTGTGGGCCCCCTCCTCTCCCATAGCCGTTGCGCCGTTGCTAGCGCTCTGAGCACTGTAGACTCTGGCACAGTGCCAGAGTCTACAGCGCATGTGCAGGACTCCGAAAAATGACCTCCGTGCCATTGTTTCGGAGTCCTGCGCATGCACTGTAGACTCTGCCACTGTGCCAGAGTCTCTAGTGGTCAGTGCGCTAGCAGCGGCGCAACAGCTACGGGAGAGGAGGGGGCCCACACACGGTCAGCGATGGACTCCGGAAAGGTAAGTATAAGAAAAATGGGTGCAGTGTGTGTGGTGTGGGCCCCCTGGGACTCAGGGGCCCGTGGGCACCGTACAGACTGCACCCATTATAGAAGGGCCAATGGTGCTGTGTCTAAATGAGCTGCACCCCAGAAAATAAATCTTTTTCTGGTTTCTGGACTTTTGAAATTCAGTTTAGATATTTCAAAGGAAGATTGTTGGGTTTGAGATGCAGATTATAGTACTTACTGCATACGTACCAACTGTGCCGATTCCAGTACAGTAAACAAAAAGTTATGCATTTAACTCCAGATATGTTGACAAGCGGCACTGGTCAAACTAAAGATTGCATGACTTGATAGCTCACTGGATGGGTTTATCATATTCAGCAGCAGTATCTAACACAAAGTCAGCTCATTAATAGGCAGATTACTCTCTATATCATTGGCTTCACTAAGAACCAGTGTCAATCTGCTGGAAAAGCTCAGGAATGTGGTAGCAAAATGGCTTACCCTGCTAAATCTCTCCTCAAGATTTGTAATTTCTGATAATGGAATAATGGAACTAACACTGAATGAGGATTATGACTGGGTACATTTCAAAATGTACCATAATTTGCGCATAGAATAAACTTGATAGTTCAGAATTTGACAGTGGCAGGTCTGAGCAGTGAATGTTGCCTGTTGCCTGTAAAATTCCTGTACATTTTTGTCATTCAGCAACCACATCTATAACATTGCAGCAGCTGAAAGGATAACCTTTGCTTCCAGTTACAGAGATTGTAATGGTAGAGAGAGAGAGAGAGAGAGAGAGAGAGAGAGAGAGAGAGAGAGAGAGAGAGAGAGAGAAGTTATTTGATTATAAGTATGCTTTTAAAATAAAATATAAATACATTTAAGAAAATTAAGAAAAGAGGAAAAAAGTAACACACTTAAGAAAGAAAAAAGAAATTAATTTACAGTACACTCAGCTGATGCAAAGTAATTGACTTAATTGGCTATGGACAACACTTTGTCTGAAGACAGTCTTGGCAGAAGTAAATACTGTAGATTGTTGTAGTTGATATTTGCATACTTTACAGTGCATTATCTATTATTTCATATTGGTGAAAATATTAAATTCTTGTTACAGCTGTTAAAGCTGGGTACACACTAGATGATGGGGAAATGATGCAATATAGTCAATGATGTCCTTGAACTCCCAGACAATAGTGCATACACACTGTGCAATATTGCTAATGAGTGAATGATACATCATGCATCATTAGGTTGTTTGGTCCTTAATGATACATCAGAGATATCTGTAGGTAGTGCATAGACAATGCTTGATGTGCTAAACATCATTAATGATATCCTCCGATTGAATAGCATGTAGGGACGAGAAAAAGGTGCAATGAACGACTCACGGGAGCACACAATAGTGCATACACAATAGACGATGTGGGCAATTCATCATTATGATTTGTTGCTGAACAACAGATTGTCCAAAAAATTGTCTTGTGCGTACCCAGCTAAAGGTTATTTTTTGTGATATAATATGCAAAGTGCAACGATAGCAATTTCACAGTGTTAAAAATCACAATAATAAAAAATTGGTTTTCTCTGCCATTCTTTAACACATATCCACATGGACTTTCAATTCTCCATGGGGCAGATGTATTAAGCCTGGGGAAGTGATAAAGCAGTGATAAGTGGTCGGTGATAACGCACCAGCCAATCATTACGGGATTGAAAAATGACAGTTAGGAGCTGATTGCTGGTGCATTATCACCTTCCACTTATCACTTCTTATTCACCACTTTATCACTTCTTCGTGCTTAATACATCTGACGAAATTAAAGAAAATGTAAAATGTAACCTATTATTCAAATGCCTAAAAGATCTTTACCGATAGTTGAAACTTTACTCATATAATCATTCTTATAGTTGACAAATTCCTCAGATTTTAATCTGAGTTTAGAAACAGTAACTTATCTAAAAGGGACTTGTGCTGTCAAAAGCTGCACGTTTTCAGAATACTAAGAGGTGAGTAAGCCTAATAGTTATTGTGAAAAATGTATTTCAAATATCCTTTCTTGCTATAAAGCTTTTCATTATTATTTTTTTTACTGTAGTCTAAATAAAACAAAATGCAAGTTAGAATACACACTTTAATTAAAAACTCTTCATTCTACAATAGGATTATTATAACTAAAAGATAATATTTAAAATTGCCAGATCACATTTTAATATGAAATAATCACAAAACTATTTTCGGTGTGTAGAGTTCAGGTTTTGCACCTATAATTGTTACAGTCTATGGGGTATACTGTTAACTTTAGGTTATTTAGTTCATGTAGTATATGGCTAGACAACAAAGATATTGTACTGTTCGCAAACATTGGAACAATAATCCATTTGCTTGACTTGCAACAAAGACTAAATGAAACAATAATGAAAAGTTTTATTGCAAGAAAGGATACCTGAAATACATTTTTCACAATAACTATTAGGCTTACTCACCTCTTAGTATTCTGAAAATGTGCAGCTTTTGACAGCACAAGGGCCTTTTAGATAAGTTACTGTTTCTAAACTCAGATTAAAACCTGAGGAATTTGTCACCTATAAGAATGATTATATGAGTAAAGTTTCAACTATCGGTAAAGGTCTTTTAGGCATTTGAGTAATAGGTTACATTTTAAATTTTCTTACATTTTGGCAGATGTATTAAGCATGGAGAAGTGATAAAGTGGTGAATAAGAAGTGATAAGTGGAAGGTGATATTGCAACAGCCAATCAGCTCCTAACTGTCATTTTTCAAAGGATCGCTTTTCTTCTGAAGAAACAGGCAGCACTTGAGGCCGAGAAACGCATCAAGGATATTGGATACATGGACTGAATCAGTTGTCTGACACTACTATTCAATCTGCTCCATTGTTAAGACCCTGTCCTGCAAACTTGCAGGGCATCTTTCTACCACACTCCGGTTCAGTCCATTCTTGCTGTCACATCCAGCGAGGCACACCTAACCCAGAATCACCACAGAGAGGAGATTCCGTCCAGTGGTCACTGCCGGCTGCATGACTACTGCATTTGAGCCACCTCACACCCGGCTCAGTGCAGCCGCCAATCACCTGCACCCCAGCTCATAGACACATGGCTGGTAAAATACCCGCTGTCTAAGTACGTCTGTCTCCCTGCCACTCACCACACTAAACCTGTTTTGGAGGACTTGTGAACCAACAGGAGGACTGATACTCCCGGTGGGTAAGATACTCACTGATTTATTAATTCCAGCGATGCTCTCCACAATGGATGCTTCATACTTTTAAAACCTTTTTGTCTCAACAGCATAAAGACCCACATTACTGTGTACTTACTCAATAAGACAGTAACTGGTTACAATTACAACGTTCAATGCGCTACATCATTTGATTACATTGTTGCCAGCAGCATGATTCTGTTTTTCCTTATTATAAGAATCTGTTCACCATTTGTGGCTTTTATATGTTTTATTTGTGTTATGGTATCTATACAAAATTGTTTTAATAAAAACCCATCATTTGATACGTGCTTTCACCTCACCTTTTTACGTCATTGTTTTCTGGGGCTAGCCCGTCCCATCCTGGTAAGCAGCTTTCAGAGTCTATTTGGTTGTTCGTTTTCTCAGAAGCGCCACTTTCTTTACATCTCCTTGAAAAAATTGCCAGTGGAGCATTGAAACGTCGGATCTATGTAATTTGCCGTAAGACCTAATGCACATTTATTTTGCTACATAGAGACTTGGGGTGCTGCAGTTTATTTCACCTATTACATTCTGTTCCACTGGGGGCACCAAGCAATACCTGCATATACAGATGTGTCCCGATATATCATTGCTGCGTACCGCATAGCGGGCACCATGCAACTCGCGCCAACTCCTTGCGCTATAACTCCCGTTGTAAGTTGCGTTGTAAATGTGACGTCACGTTATAATTGTAACGTTCATTCTACTTTCTGTCCACCAGATGTCGCTTTTCCTAAACTCTACAGCGCATGCCTCAAATAGCCAACGGACCCTTCATAGCGCCGCCTGCTGATTGGCTGACATTTATTGTGACAATGATGAACCATTAATCACTTCCCTTTATATGGGAATTTTTTCGGACTAGCTTTGTGTTTCAGTCACTACCAGATGGTCTCCAGCCACACTGCCACTCGATCACGCTAGCTATGGATATTGTTGTTACAGTGTGTACAAATTGCCGTTATCTTATTTCTGACTTTTGTTTTTTAAGCACTCAGGTACAACACATCACATATACACCCGGAGGGCCTGCCTGTAATGTGGTCGGCTGTGGCCTAACGAGAACAGCGTCCGCCTGCAATGCTTGCACTCGTGGGTCCGATACCCATTTGTGCTTGATCACTGTTAGGGACAGTGTTAATGTTGTGGCCAATTCGTTCACCATTTTTTTTTTGTATTTAGATATTCTTTTTTAATACAATAAAGTATTTTGGGGTATTGCTACTTCTTATTATATAAAAAAAGTCAGCTTCTACTAAATACAAGGCCACGCTGCTGCCCTGTTCACTCTCAATTCATCTAGTCGTTACGTTGTGCAGAAAATGATGGATAACATTAGCATAAGCAGCAATCCTACTGTATTTCGGACTACTGTAGCTTTGTGTTTCTTTTGTTTCAACCCAGTGCAACTGGGTACCTACAGTATCTCATGAGTGCACAGTATGACTACCAGATGTTCTCCAGGCACACTGCCGCCCGATCACGCTAGCTATGGATATTGTCGTTACAGTGTGTACAAATTGCAGGATCACATTAGCGTAAGCAGCTACCTTTTTTTTTTTAAAGCACCAAGATACAACACATGACATATACACCCAGAGGGCTCACCTGTACCATGGTTGGCTGTGGCCTAACTAGAACAGCGGCTGCCTGCAATGCTTAAAGACCCGGGTTTGATATGGTGGTTGGCACCCATTTATTATTTTTATTTATTTATTCTTTTTTAATACAATAAAGTTATTTGGTGTTTTAAGTTTCTACTTCCCGTTATATAAAAAAAGTCCACTTCAACCAAATACAAGGCCACGCTGCAGCCCTGTTCACGCTATTCATCTAGTCGTTACGTTGTGTACAAAATGATGGCTAACATTAGCATAAGCAGCAATCCTATTTCGGACTAGCTTTGTGTCTCTGTTGTTTCAAATGGGCAGAAATATTGAATGCAAAGTGAAACTGGGTACCTACAGTATCTCATGAATGCACAGTATGACTACCAGGTGGTCTCCAGGCACACTGCCGCCCAATCATGCTAGCTATGGATATTGTCGTTGCAGTGTGTACAAATTGCAGGATCACATTAGCGTAAGCAGTAATACTACATCAGACTAGCTTTTTTTTTGAAAGCAGTCAGATATAACACATCCCATACAGTATACACCCGGAGGGCTACTGGGTCCATGTTTCCCTATTCAGTATATTATATTTTAAAAAGGTGCTTGCTGATACCAGAGATATCGGTGGCCTAGTGGTTAGAGTAAGGCACGTGCATTGCGTGCTCCCTGGGTTCGATCCCTGGTTGGAGCACACTGCTTATTTATTTATCCTACTATCTGTCAGGTGCATCCAGCATCATGCGTCATGCTAGGGACTTCAGTAGGAAAAATGGTGACCCACGGAAGCCCATACCTATGCGGGGAGCTCCTCATCCTATTGAGGTGGCGGGACCGGCCATTGGCCAACAATCTTGAGAAGCGGCAGGCATATAACCGAGCCCGCCGTGAAATTATGTTTAAATACCAAAAGTCACGTTCTATACGGTCACTCCAGCGGAGGTGGAGTGACTTGGTCTCCAGACAGCTGAGGAAGCTGGAGTTGCTGCAGCTGTCTCTGATAATGAGTTAGTGCAGTCCAGTACTGCGCTTTATTATTGTTTAGTAAAGTACACAGGGCCAGATTAACAATGGGGTGGATGAAGCTACAGCTCCAGGCCTACACATCAAAATAGGCCCATCATCATGGCAGCATGATGATCACTAGCCACCACCTGTACACATGGTCTGCCACAAAGCATAACTAATAGGCCCAATTCACACTACAGTACTGTACATGGGTTTTGTCTTTACAGTGTGTACTGATGCAGTATGTGTAATTTCTTAGCATAAACACCGTGGGGGCATACTGTCTCTGGCACTGTGGGGGCATACCATGTGTAGCTGGTACTGCTGGGGAACATATCATGTCTATCTGGCACTACACTACTGTAGGCATTGTTTGTAAGGAACACTACTGTGGCTGTTATGTGTAAGGCTTCAAATTGTGTGCGTAGAGGGGGTGTGAAAATATATTTACAGTTTGATAATATGAAATTACTGTTACAGTATTCAGTACTGTATGTGCAGGACTGTGTCTAAGGGCACTGTAATTATTTTTTGTACCCAGAACGTCGGAGGATACTACAGGACCGAGCCCGGGGACATGGCTTTACAGCCATACCAGGCACAAGCCCAGCAACCAGTAAGTCCTGTACTCTCTTTATTGTGTCCTTTTTTTTCATTTAAAGTAAAACGTTAAAGGTAGGGGGGTATGGTAAGTACTGTATACTGTGTTATGCTTTACTACCCCAAAAGATACTGCTGGGCCTGCTGATTTTGCTTAGTATGGGGAACAATGTGTTTGATTACTGTGGGGAGGCCAATGCGCTTTATTCCTGTGGGGTTGAATGCTTCTATTTGATCACTGCTGGGGACAGTGTTAATGCTGTAGGCAATGTGTTTGATACAGTAACTACTGTACAGGGACCAATGGTTTTTATTATTTTTCCACAGTGACAGACCTCCAGGCGGACCAGGGCCAACCAAGCCCTCCGGCTCCCACCTCCTCCACCTCCACCACCACCACCACCACTCCACCTTCCAGCATTCCCAGACCCTCAATAAGTAAGCCAAGTCAATAGGCTGCAGGGAAGAGGGCTTTGGCTAAGTCACCTCCAGGGATGGTTAAGTTTAGGCATCGCTGGTGGAGGTTAAGGATAGTCTATGGCAGGGAGGGTTAGGGCTAAGCTGTGGATGAGTTTTTGGGGTTAGGCTGCAGAAAAGGTGGGTTAAAGGTAGGGGGTATGGTAAGTACTGTATACTGTGTTATGCTTTACTACCCCAAAAGTTACTGCCGGGCCTGCTGTTTTTGCTAAGTACAGGGAACAATGTGTTTGATTACTGTGGGGGGGCCAATGTGCTTTATTCCTGTGGGGGTGAATGCTTCTGTTTGATCACTGCTGGGGACAGTATTAATGCTGTGGGCAATGGGGGTCATTCCGAGTTGATCGACAGCTAAAAATGTTCGCGATTAAGTGAAAAAACTGCACTTCTGGGCATGCGTATGCGGTGCAATACGCACGCGCGAAGTACTTTCACAACGGACAATGTAAATTCACACAGGTTCTAGCGAAGCTTTTCAGTCGCAATGGCGGCCGCAGAGTGATTGACAGGAAAAGGACGTTTCTGGGTGTCAAATCATCGTTTTCAGGGAGTGTTTGGAAAAATGCAGGCGTGGCTGGGAGAACGCAGGGCGTGTTTGTGACGTCAAATCCGGAACTGAATGGTGTGAAGTGATCGCAAGCGCTGGGTAGGTCTGGAGCTACTGTACTCTGAAACTGCACAATTTTTTTTTGCTGCCGCACTGCGATCCATTCTTTCGTACTTCTGCTAAGCTAAGATACACTCCCAATGGGCGGTGGCTTAACGTTTGCATGGCTGATAAAAACTGCTAGCGAGCGAACAACTCAGGATGACCCCCAATGTGTTTGATACAGTAACTACTGTACAGGGGCCAATGTGTTTAATTATTTTTCCACTTTAACAGGACTCCAGGCGGACCAGGGCCAACCGCGCCGTCCGGCTCCCACCTTCACCACCACCACCAGCACCACCAGACCAGCATACATCGCTGGACCCTCAATGAGTAAGCTAAGTCAATAGGCTGCTGGGAAGAGGGCTTTGGCTAAGTCACCTTCAGGGATGGTTAAGTTTAGGCATCGCTGGTGGAGGTTAAGGATAGTCTTTGGCAAGAAGGGTTAGGGCTAAGCTGTGGAGGAGTTTTTGGGGTTAGGCTGCAGAAAAGGTGGGTTAAAGGTAGGGGGTATGGTACTAAGGGTGTAATTCTGAGTTGATTGCAGCAGGAATTTTGTTAGCAATTGGGCAAAACCATGTGCACTGCAGGGGAGGCAGATATAACATGTGCAGAGAGAGTTAGATTTGGGTGGGTTATTTTCTTTCTGTGCAGGGTAAATACTGGCTGCCTTATATTTACGATGCAATTTAGATTACAGATTGAACACACCCCACCCAAATCTAACTCTCTCTGCACATGTTATATCTGCCTGCCCTGCAGTGCACATGGTTTTGCCCAATTGCTAACAAAATTCCTGCTGCGATCAACTCAGAATTACCCCCTAAATACTGTATACTGTGTTATGCTTTACTACCTCAAAAGTTACTGCCGGGCCTGCTGTTTTTGCTGAGTTCAAGGAACAATGTGTTTGCTTACTGTGTGTGTGTGTGGGGGGGGGGGGCAATGTGCTTTATTCCAGTGGGGGTGAATGCTTCTGTTTGATCACTGCTGGGGACAATGTTAATGTTGTGACCAATGTGTTTGATACAGTAAATACTGTACAGGGGCCAATGTGTTTTATTATTTTTCCACATTGACAGGCCTCCAGTCGCACCTGGGCCGACTGCGCCCTCTGGCTGCCTCCACCACCACCACCACCACCCGGCCAGTGGACGTACCTGTAGCCAAACCCTCAATGAGTAAGCTAAGTCAATAGGCTGCAGGGAAGAGGGCTTTGGCTAAGTCACCGTAAGGGATGGTTAAGTTTAGGCATTGCCGGTGGAGGTTACGGTTAGTCTATGGCGGGGAGGATTAGGGCTAAGCTGTGGAGGGGTTTTTAGGGTTATGCTGTAGCAAAGGTAGGGGGTATGGTAAGTACTGTATACTGTGTTATGCTTTACTACCCCAAAATTTACTGCTGGGCCTGCTGTTTTTGCTTAGTGCGGGGAAAAATGTTTTGAGTACAGTATACCGTGTTCCAAATCACTCAGGCACGGTGGTAGATGAAAAACCAACAGTGGTTTATTGACAGAATAGGCTTTAACACAGTTCAGCACACTTCCATAATCCAATTCCACATGACATTTCCCACCACAATCTCCTGACAGAACATTACTTC
The DNA here is from genome assembly GCF_028390025.1 of Pseudophryne corroboree. Taxonomy (NCBI): domain Eukaryota; kingdom Metazoa; phylum Chordata; class Amphibia; order Anura; family Myobatrachidae; genus Pseudophryne; species Pseudophryne corroboree. Next base: position 553,073,154 of record NC_086444.1, read on the forward strand.
TTAGTCTGGGAGCAGAGAGTCTGTTCTAGCAACACAGAGACCTAGATAAATCCAATATAATGGGTCCCCAAGCCGATCCCTGGCAGAACATTACTTCTTAGCCTGGTATCCAAAAATCTCTCTTCACCTCTCTGGGTAGCTCTACTTACTGTATGCTGAACCTCCCAAAGCTTCATATTGCTGGGGTGTGTGTGACCTCTGTGTCTTAGGATCTTACAGCATTGGAATACAATACATATTCTAATCAAGGTAATTACATCAGCCAGAGAGCCACCCTGTCTGGTCAGCTCACTTTGGGACATTAGGAGTAAACAAACATACAGTAGACAATGGTACCTTATATGACTCACCCTCTGAGGGTCCACTGCGGTGTATGAAAACAATAGGAAACAACAGTACAGTAGGTGTAACATAAAGTAAATATGCAGTAGGGTACATTATCTAAAGGGTAACAGATAACATAACACAATTGCATATACTGTATTAACAATATTTACAGTAGGTTGATTTAAACACAGTATTGGGTGAGCACCAATGGACATGTTATGGAGAATGAACAAACAGACAAATTGGATACAGTATACTGGATATAGATATACAGTAAAAAGTACAGTACATGCAGTATTTGACAGGGGAAATGAGGCATACTGTAGCGGGGGGCAATGTGCTTTATTCCTGTGGGGGTGAATACTTGTGTTTGATTGCTGTGGGCAATATCTTTGATACAGTAACTACTGCCCAGGGGCCAATGATGTTTATTTTTTTTCCACAGTGAGAGTCCTCCAGGCTTATCTGGACCTACTAGGTCCTCTGATGACCACCACCACAAGCACCACCACCCCACCATCCGGCATTCCTGGACCCTCAATAAGTAAGCTAAGTCAATAGGCTGCAGGGAAGAGGGCTTTGGCTAAGTCACCGCCAGGGATGGTTAAGTGTAGGCATTGCTGGTGGAGGTAAAGGTTACTCTATGGCGTGGAGGGTTAGGGCTAAGCTGTTGAGGAGTTTTTAGGGTTAGGTTGCAGAAAATGTGGGTTAAAGGTTAGGGGTATGGTAAGTACTGTATACTGTGTTATGCTTTACTACCCCAAAAGTTACTGCTGGGCCTGCTGATTTTGCTTAGTACGGGGAACAATGTGTTTGCTTACTGTGGGGGGGCCAATGTGCTTTATTCCTGTGGGGGTGAATGCTTCTGTTTGATCACTGCTGGGGACAATGTTAATGCTGTGACCAATGTGTTTGATACAGTAACTACTGTACAGGGTCCAATGTGTTTTATTATTTTTCCACATTAACAGGCCTCCAGGCGGACCAGGGCCCACTGCGCCCTCCGGCTCCCACCTCCACCTCCACCACCACCACCACCCAACCAGGACCAGAACAGAGTGGCTATGGGCCGGACAATCTTTCGAGGGGTACAGTAATAATAATAATAATAATGTTATTTTACATGCATACTGTTCATAAACTTTGAATTGCTGTACAGTATACTGTACAGTACTCAACCTGTGTTACTGTTCTAATACTGTACATTGTTTTTAATTTTCACAGAGCAAGTCCGGCAATTGCTTCGGATCCTGTGGGCGGTGGTGAACCGAAGTTTTGAAATTATTTTACAGAACATTTAATTTTTGTTTATTTCTTTCATGGTTTTTTTTTTTTAATTAAACTTTTTCTAGTTTACAGTTCCCCTTAGTAGAGAGAGTCTACAGTGCACTGTATAATGTATCAGTAACGAGCCTTGAAACTCCCCCCACCCCCTTGCTCTTATCACTACAAAGTCCATCCAGTTTTCCTGTCAGTCCATCAATTTGCGCTTGAAGGTGAGTCACTTTGCCCAGAAGGTCTCTCACCCGCCCTGGGGTTCTGCTCCAGAATAGAATGCTTTGGTTTTCACCATCTTCACACTATGCAGTGCACTCTACAATACACAATAATAAGGCTCAAGTACATGCACAGTACAGTAGTTACAGTACAGTAGCAAATTATGGTTCAATTACAGTACTACAGAGCTTTGTATGAGGAGGTGCAAGCTCGTTCCTGAAGTACTGTAAATGTCTGGTGAGTGTTAAATTACAGTACATACTGTACAGTAGACGTGAGTCGCAGATATGGCCACATTACAATGCCAGGGGCTGGGATTTCATGTAGAACATACTGTAGCAGCATGTTAGGCAGTGAAAACAGTGGAGAAGTGAAGCAATCAGCATTGTGGTAACATTTATAAATTGCATACTATAGTATAAAATTATACAGAGAATCTGATTGGTTGCCATGGGTAACTTCTCCACTTCTTCATGTTTGTCACTACTTCCTGACTAAGGGGCTAATTCCGGCCAGATTGTAGCCCTGCAAACATTTCAGAGAGAGGGGTGGGGTGGGAGAGAGATACAGTTTCAGGGGGAGAGACAATGGGGGTCATTCTGAGTTGTTCGCTCGTTGCCGATTTTCGCTATACTGCGATTAGTCGCTTACTGCGCATGCGCAAGGTACGCAGAGCGCATGCGCTTAGTTATTTTACTAAAAATGTAGCTGTTTTGCTGTAGCATCTGCGGCGCTTTTCAGTCGCACTGGTGTTCGGTAAATGATTGACTGGAAAGGGGCGTTTCTGGGCGGCAACTCAGAGTTTTCCCGGCGTTGGCTAAAAAACGCAGGTGTGTCAGGGAAAAACGTGGGAGTGTCTGGAGAAACGGGGGAGTGGCTGGCCGAATGCAGGGCGTGTTTGCGACGTCAAACCAGGAACGAAATGGCCTGAGCTGACCGCAGTGTAGGAGTAAGTCTCAAGCTACTTAGAAACTGCTAAGAATTTTCTATTCGCAATTCTGCTAATCTTTCGATCACAATTCTGCTATGCTAAGATACACTCCCAGAGGGCGGCGGCCTAGCGAGTGCAATGCTGCTAAAATCAGCTAGCGAGCGAACAACTCGGAATGAGGGCCAATATCAGGGACAGAGTTTCCAAAGACTGTTAACCTGTACACAGTAAGTATCACAAGCTTACCTTCTTCGACGCAGTTCTTCCTCCTTTTTTTCAGTAGTTCAGTGCATGGTGGGAAGAAGATAATAGAAATATTGTTAGTACAGTAGTAGGATTCGTATGTTCGCAACATGTCACAGCAATGCCTAACAAAGTGTTTCTCTAAATCTGACATTTCAGATACAGTCTACAGTACAGTATACTGTAGATGTCTGGAATTGAGTACTGTCAGGCAGGAGTGAAAGTAGAACTTTGAGGGCCCCATAGCAAAACCTTCAAAGTCCACCCTGAAAGATAAGGGGCAGGGGGAGAGAGTCTCTACAGTGTACAATGTAGTATAACAATGTACAGTGCACTGTATAATGCAGTTACCACAGAAAAAAACACAAATACAGACAGCGCTACCAGATTTCTTATTAAAATACAAATTTATTTAATTTATTCTGTTATCATTAAACTTTCATTAACCATTCTCATCTCTAAGGCTAATTTGCATACATTTATAATGTTGGTATTTAAAATAATGGCCTAATCAATGAACAATCATACCATAAAACTCTGTTCCCTATACCACTTAGTACTCCCCTGCTGCACAGAGCCTCCAGCTGTAATCAATTACCTAACACTGTTTCACTTGAATATTGAGTGTAACAGTTTAGTATTTAATACGTTGATACAAAGAATACCAGTTCTGATTCAGATGTAAAATGTCTCTATTCCATTCCAGATAGGAGTATATATTATACTTAATACTTTTTGTAGCAAAGGAATCACTTATTTCGAATCAAGTTGTATATTTGAGACTCTTTGCTTCCAACAGTTCATATGAAATGTAGATATTTAGACAGCTGTTTACTTTCTTTTGTAGAATCAATTTTGATTTTGTGCACAATCCATATCAATAATTATTTGATTTAGTTGATTAAATGTGCATGCATATATGAATCTGACTGAGGAAGCCGCCGATGCCGATAGGCGGAGAAACGCGTCTTTTATACTTGTGAAACCCGTGACCGCTGCGCCGCGAGACGGCTGCTGTGCTGAGAAGGAATCTGGGTCTCCGGATAAGGCTTTGGATAAAGGTATTTGGCACCAGAAGCCGGGAGCTTGGTAAAAAGAAACCCAGAATTAACTGCGGTAAAGACGGGATTTTAACATGGCCATGTTTTAAATGTCTGCTGAGACATTATATTAACTCTGCTGCTTTGAGATCAATTCATATATGCATGCACATTTAATCAACTAAATCAAATAATTATTGATATGGATTGTGCACAAAATCAAAATTGATTCTACAAAAGAAAGTAAACAGCTGTCTAAATATCTACATTTCATATGAACTGTTGGAAGCAAAGAGTCTCAAATATACAACTTGATTCGAAATAAGTGATTCCTTTGCTACAAAAAGTATTAGTATAATATATACTCCTATCTGGAATGGAATAGAGACATTTTGCATCTGAATCAGAACTGGTATTCTTTGTATCAACGTATTAAATACTAAACTGTTACACTCAATATTCAAGTGAAACAGTGTTAGGTAATTGATTACAGCTGGAGGCTCTGTGCAGCAGGGGAGTATTAAGTGGTATAGGGAACAGAGTTTTATGGTATGATTGTTCATTGATTAGGCCATTATTTTAAATACCAACATTATAAATGTATGCAAATTAGCCTTAGAGATGAGAATGGTTAATGAAAGTTTAATGATAACAGAATAAATTAAATAAATTTGTATTTTAATAAGAAATCTGGTAGCGCTGTCTGTATTTGTGTTTTTTTCTGTGGTAACTGTTTTTTTGCAGGGGGTGGAGAGGTCCCCCAGCTCTGCAGTGAGCTGCATCAGATTTTTATTTATTTTTTTGGACATACACGTTTATTACAATTGAATTTAACTATCTTGTTAGCGCCAGGGGACTACTTGATTGTAGGTGTTTGTTTCCACTGTATAATGCAACAGTAACGAGCCTTGAAACCCCCCCCCCCCCCCCCTGCTGTTATCACTACAAAGTCCCATACAGGAGCAGGAGAGTGGGAGAGCAAGAGAGAGAAACGTCAATACTGTACAGAACTGTAAGAAACACTCACTGTACTGTACAATACTGTCAAATAATGTTCAAGCAGTAAGCACATTGCAGTAACCACCACAGCACAATAATGTACTGTACTGTAAGTACTGTAACGTACCTTTTTTATTAATGAGTGAATGACCATATTCTCTCTTCACCCTTCTACACATTGAAGGTCGTGTCCAATAGATGCCACAGTTTGAAGTCACCAGTTGCTGTGCTGTTACAGTATGCCTCTCCATGGTTTTATTCTGGGCAGCCGTAGCAATCCATTTAAAGTGTCCTTCAGCTTTACAAATTCAACATCTCCTATCTTGAATCGGGTATAGCACCGTGACAGTATGTCCTTGCGCAAATTGTCAGGGATTGCAAATTTTCCTCGTTGCCCATCAAAGTTGACCTGCTTGCTCCAATTCAAGTACAGTTCAATGCAACATGTTCTTGGAAAACAAGTTGTGCATAACGATGCATCTCTCGAAGGCCTGCTTCATACAGAGTGTTGTCACCGTCAGCGGTTATTACACTCAATGGCATGTCAGGCAAGGAGGTTCCATGCACGTGCACATTTTTAGGTGTGCTGCACATTGGTGGTATTCCAGGTGAAGGTAACGTTACATTGGTCACATCTCTAGTTTACAACTGGGATGATGCAACCGTTGCAGAGTCCATGTTGTTTGAGCAGCGGGATGGTGTATTGTCTTTGTCAGGCAAGATGACAGTGGTGGAGTTTCTATGTTAGTCTGATAGTGGGGTGTATCTGGTGCATTGTCTCTGTCAGGCAACTGGTAAGATGGCAGTGGTGTTGTGTCCATGACAGTTAAGTGATGGGATGCAACTGTTTCTGTGTCCATGATGGGCAATTGGTCAGATGCAGCTGGTGTCATCTCCAATTCAGGAAAGTGTAAATATGTGTTCTGTTGTGACGTTTCCAAATCACAATCCTCTTCAGCATCAAATGCACCAGGGCAGTCGAATTCAGATTGTGCTGGCTGTGATGCTTTAATAGGTGGTCCTCCAGCAGCTTGCCAATGTTCCATTGATTGACGGATGACATCCTTCATGGCTCCAGCAAGCATGTCATTCAGACCTCCTGTCAGTCCATCCATTTTTCCTGTCAGTCCATCCAGTTTTCCTGTCAGTCCATCAATTTGCGCTTGAAGGTGAGTCACCTTGCCCAGAAGGTCTCTCACCAGCCCTGTGCAGCTGCATTTACATGGGATGGGATCTTTAAATTCAAGCCTCCTACGGGTCGGTGATTGCGATGCTTGTATGAGTGGTGTAGTGTCGTGAAGCTCCAAAGGGTGAAAGTCCTCATCTATGGTACGTGACACATCCGTCACTGTGTGTGTTTCATCACAGAGAACTGTGTTCTCTACAGCAGCATTCATGTCTTGCACCAAATATTCATTGGTTACATTGCCAATTATGTTCTCCAAAAATTGGCATTTTGCCTTTGCATTTTCCTTACTTTGACAACAGGAACATTTTCCTTTCCTGCTTTCTTCTTTAGAATCTGTGGCACTGCCGCAGACAATTTCTTGTGAAGTGACGGTGAACGGGCTCCAGAATAGAATGCTTTGGTTTTCACCATCTTCACACTATGCAGTGCACTCTACAATACACAATTATAAGACTCAAGTACATGTACAGTACAGTAGTAACAGTACAGTAGCAAATTATGGTTCAATTACAGTACTACAGGGCTTTGTATGAGAGGGTGCAAGCTCGTTCGTGAAGTACAGTACTGTAAATGTCTGGCGAGTGTTAAATTACAGTACATACTGTACAGTAGATGTGAGTCTCAGACATGGCCACATTACAATGCCAGGGGCTGGGATTTAATGTAGAACATACTGTAGCAGCATGTTAGGCAGTGAAAACAGTGGAGAAGTGAAGCAATCAGCATTGTGGTAACATTTATAAATTGCATACTATAGCATAAATTTATACCGAGAATCTGATTGGTTGTCATGGGTAACTTCTCCACTTTTTCATGTTTGTCACTACTTCATGACTAAGGGGCTAATTCTGTCCCGATCTTAGCCCTGCAAAATGTTGCAGGGCTGCGATCAGGCACACAGATACGGTATGCGGGGTGACTAGCCCACAGGGTTGTATTTAGGGGTCAGAGCAGCCCTGGCAGAGTAAAGAACTGGTGCCCCCTCATATTTGAAATATGGAAGGCACGTGTGGCAAAAAAGGGGCATGTCCACGCAATAGTACCCCAAATCAAATTACAGCACACAACAATAGTGTGCCTTACTCACATAACGGAGCACAGTAATGTACAGGACATTATTCATGTTATGCTACACAGTAGTACCATGGGCATCTGCAGACTCCATGTTTGGGCCCCGTCCTCTCTCGTAGCCGTCAACACTGCTGCTAGTGCTCTGAGTGCCAGAGTCTACTCAGAAAAATGGCCACTGCGCCATTATTTCAAAGTCCAACGCACGCGCTGTAGACTCTGGCACCGTGCCAGTCTCTAGTGCTCAGTTTAATAGCAGCAACAGTCACAGCTACAGGAGAGGAGGGGGCCCACACACAGTCAGCAATGGACTCATTGATAAATGTGCCCAATGTATAGTATTGGCTTATCCCTTCTATTTTGGGTATACAGTATCTGGATGAGCCTAATAAGAAGTACAGTATACTGTTAGATGCAGTATGATCCTGCCTGTTCCAGGTGACACATTCACCCAATGTGACTGCATTCTGCCATGCAATCTTGGGTGATAATACAATATTTAATACACCAATGCATTTCATTGTGTTCTAGGACTAACGATATCCAAACAATAATATGAATTCAAACAAAATACAGTATTTAAAGAAGGGGACATTTGTGGGTAGTAACTGGCCGTTTTCTGAGAAAAAATACAGGCCTTCCCAAACATTTTCTGGGTGAGTGTGTGTGTAACATCAGAGCCAGCCTGATCAGCTTGTTTGTATCACATTGTAGAAATGGATTGCAGTAAGTCTTTTGGAGTGAAAGGAGAAGTCATCTATTGTTTAGAAATTCAGTATCTGCATATGGATGTGTATTTTGGGCAAATTGGATTAACTCTTTTGGAGTGAAAGGAGACATCATCTATTGTTTAGAAATACAGTATGTTTGACTGGGGGGAGGGTTGCCATGCATAGCAGGGGGCATAACTACTGGGGCACAGCTACAGGGGGCACAGCAACAGGGGGCAAATCTACTGGGGGAAAAGCAACAGGGGGCACAACTAATGGGGGCAAAGCAACAGAGGGCACAACTACTGGGGCAAATCTACTGGGGGCAAAGCAACAGGGCACACTGTTAATGTTAGCCATCACCTTTGGTGAAACACCTTCATATTCAAATAACTACAGTACACTGTAGTTCCCCACAGGTTATTTAATTATTCCAGGAATAAAGCATTTTGTCCCTCCAGTGCAGAGGGTCATGTTGGGAGGTACAGTATGATACAGTGTAGTAGCAGCAGGGGCCTTAGGGGTCTATTTACTAAGCCTTGGATGGAGATAAAGTGGTAGGAGATAAAGGGTAACATGTACTAAGCAGCAATAAAAGTGGAGTAGTGAGCCAGTGGAGAAGTTGCCCATGGCAACCAATCAGCATTAACGTAACATTAATAAGTTGCATACTATAAAAGTATACAGAGCAGCTGATTGGTTGCCATAGGCACCTTCTCCACTGGCTTTCTTCTCCACTTTTATCACTGCTTAGTAGATGTTCCCCAAAGTACCAGCCAATCAGATCCTACAGTAACTGCTATGTAACTGGACGTAGCATTAGTGTATACTGTAAATGCAGAAATCAGTGGCATACTGTATAATGTACAAATGACCTGTACTTACTGTGCTTACTATACCAGCGAGATGATCCTTCAGTAGAAAAAGTTTGTGGTAGAAAAAGTAGAATACAGCAACAACTTGACTTTGAAGTCAGCAGAAGCGGCAGAATGTATCTCAAGGGCTTGTATGGGTTATACGGCCGAAGAGACGAATCCAGTAGCAAGTCTACACTGTAAGATGCAGAATCACAGAATGGATAGCTTCTTGTGTCTACAAAGTGGCTTTATACAGTATGAGGTGTCTATAAAGTGTGTTGCCACTCTGTCTGCGGTGCCAATTATCAAAAACAAAGACTCACTTGTGTGAGCTCTTAGCGGCTGACACCTTAGACAATGCTGCTAATTGTCATTGTGTGCATTGCCGGTGGGTCTGCCCTGCTATTGGTCGAACACAATGCAAATGCACCTGTATCAGAATTTGGAAAATAATGTCATCCTTTGTCATACAGTATTTGATAGCAAGTTAACATGGAGTGTTTATGCTAATGCTACCCGGCAATTTGTACAGAACATAATGACAATATCCAGAGCTAGCGTGATCGGGCGGCAGTGTGCCTGGAGACCACCTGGTAGTCATACTGTGCATTCATGAGATACTGTAGGTACCCAGTTGCACTTTGCATACAATATTTCTGCCCATTTGAAACAAATAGACCAGAAAGGATGTCTGAACTAGAAATGCTGTTTATGCTAATGTGATCCTGCAATTTGTACACACCGTAACGACAATATCCATAGCTAGCGTGATCGGGCGGCAGTGTGCCTGGAGACCATCTGGTAGTCATACTGTGCATTCATGAGATACTGTAGGTACCCAGTTGCACTTTGCATTCAATATTTCTGCCCATTTGAAACAACAGAGACACAAAGCTAGTCCGAAATAGGATTGCTGCTTATGCTAATATTACCCATCATTTTGTACACAACATAACAACTAGGTGAGTAGCGTGAACAGGGCTGCAGCGTGGCCTTGTATTTAGTAGAAACTGACTTTTTTTTATATAACGAGAAGTAGAAACTTAAAACACCAAATAACTTAATTCTATTAAAAAAGAATAAATAAATAAATGAAAATTGTAAATGGGTGCCGAACTCCGAATCGAACCTGGGTCTTCAAGCATTGCAGGTGGCCGCTGTTCTAGTTAGGCTACAGCCGACCATGGTAGAGGTTGGCCCTCCGGGTGTATATGTCATGTGTTGTATCTTGGTCCTTAAAAAAAAAAGGTAGCTGCTTACGCTAATGTGATCCTGCAATTTGTACACACTGTAACGACAATATCCAGAGCTAGCGTGATCGGGCGGCAGTGTGCCTGGAGACCACCTGGTAGTCATACTGTGCATTCATGAGATACTGTAGGTACCCAGTTGTACTTTGCATTCAATATTTCTGCCCATTTGAAACAAATAGACCAGAAAGGATGTCTGAACTAGAAATGCTGTTTATGCTAATGTGATCCTGCAATTTGTACACACTGTAACGACAATATCCATAGCTAGCGTGATTGGGCGGCAGTGTGCCTGGAGACCACCTGGTAGTCATACTGTACATTCATGAGATACTGTAGGTACCCAGTTGCACTTTGCATTCAATATTTCTGCCCATTTGAAACAACAGAGACACAAAGCTAGTCCGAAATAGGATTGCTGATTATGCTAATATTACCCATCATTTTGTACACAACGTAACGACTAGATGAATAGCGTGAACAGGGCTGCATCGTGGCCTTGTATTTAGTAGAAGTGGACTTTTTTTATATAATGAGAATTAGAAACTTAAAACACCAAATAATTTTATTGTATTAAAAAAGAATAAATAAATAAATAAAAATAAATAATAAGTGGGTGGCGAACTCTGTATCGAACCTGGGTCTTCAAGCATTGCAGGCAGCCGCTGTTCTAGTTAGGCCACAGCCGACCATGGTAGAGGCAGGTCCTCTGGGTGTACATGTCATGTGTTGTATCTTGGTGCTTTAAAAAATAGAAAAAGGTATCTTCTTACGCTAATGTGATCCTGCAATTTGTACACACTGTAATGACAATATCCATAGCTAGCGTGATCGGGCGGCAGTGTGCCTGGAGACCATCTGGTAGATATACTGTGCATTTATGAGCTACTGTATGTACCCAGTTGCACTTTGCATTCAATATTTCTGCCCATTTGAAACAAATAGTCCAGAAAGGATGTCTGAACTAGAAATGCTGTTTATGCTAATGTGATCCTGCAATTTGTACACACTGTAACGACAATATCCAGAGCTAGCGTGATCGGGTGGCAGTGTGCCTGGAGACCATCTGGTAGTCATACTGTACATTCATGAGATACTGTAGGTACCCAGTTGTACTTTGCATTCAATAATTCTGCCCATTTGAAACAACAGAGACACAAAGCTAGTCCGAAATAGGATTGCTGCTTATGCTAATATTATCCATCATTTTGTGCACAACGTAACAACTAGATGAATAGTGTCAAAGTTGAAAAATATTGTAATGCATGCCCCACGTACTAACCCCATGCACATGCCCGCTGCGCGTGGACTCAGTCTGCCCTGCGTGCACATATCAGCAATTTGCGTAAAGGAGCTTTCCACGGCCATGCGCCTTAGCGCGTGGTATGCGCATTTACGGTAGAGTTTGTGAACGCATAGAGGGTTATTAGAACATTACATATTTAACCCAAATAGTGTACATTTTAGATATAGTTCCCCTAGACCGCATCAGCGAGTATCAATAGTTTAAACAGTTCCTGGACTAAAAGATTCGCCTTTGCATGATAGGAAGGGTCAGATAAAGGTTGGAAGGTGATGTCTAGTATCCAGCTGTAGGGTATTTTGAGGGTAACATTCCGGTGTTGGTTAGAGAAAGATTGCATGTTCCAGCGTATAGTTATGTGCAGAAGCAGAATATGAACATTAACTGTATTTACTGTATATTATGTATGCGGCGGGAATCCAGAGGATACCACCCACAAGAGCAGTTGGGGAAAGACATCGCCCATCTATTCAAATCCACCTATGACCTCTTCTGTAATGTAAAGACACATCCCTGTGTCCAATGGACAATGAAATTACAGTGACCATTGTAGTGTGTATGCATGTTGTGTATAAAAAGCCCATTGTTGCCTGGCCGGTCAGAAGACTCTGAATGCTTTCTATCTGACTAGCGGAGGACCGGCCGGGTTGCGCTTGGGAACATTCTCATGTATGTACATTCTCTGTAGCCATTATTCTGTTTAGATTTATCTTGTTAGCCTGTAGTGTATGATTTGTACTGTTTACCTTTTGGAATTAATCCACTGTGGCCTTTGAACCCTGTGGTTTCAACTACAAATCAGTGTTGTGTCTTCACTATCCTGCAAGGGTTTTAGAGTGTATTTATCAGTATAAAGTGTATAAGTATTGATAAGGTGTACGCACTGCGGGTACTTTATACCGTCAGTGCTACTTAAGGTTTTAAGATATAACATCGTTGCAGTACTTTGCTGCTAAGGGTTAAAAGGGTAATCATATCAATACATTGTATCATTAACAAGGTTTAAAGGTTATCAATTGTGTGTGCGCTCGCTGTGTGTACTCTGTACACTCAGCGCGGCGTGTGTACGCCAAGTACGTACCACGTGCGGGACTCTGTACGCAAATAGCGTACAAAGTGCGTAGCACGTGTATTCCGTCTAGCGGCCATAGCGGCTCCACGGTAATAGTGTATCTAGAGGTATAGCTTTTCGGTCTAAGATAATATCGACATTATCAAGTGGAAGCTCATCCGGTTCTTCCTCATACCCGCAGCCTAGCAGATTTACGCAGACTTTATCTATCAGCAAAGGGCGGAAAGGTATCCCCTGTAAGCCTTCTCTTGGTCGGGGGATACACCAGTGCTGATTAGATAAGCGTCTGCCCTGCATGGTTTGAAGGGATACTGGAGGGATCCGTAAGGTAAGAACGCAAAAGCTATTTTTAAAATCTGCAAATTTCTGTTTGACGCCAAATGCGCACACAACACACGCATACACCTGTATTTTGTACTTTGCATATCTGCTCGCATTATTGCTCGCATCATTTTGACCTGTACTGAGAAAACTTGTTGCTATTTAGTTAAAATATAGTTAATAGTTAAGGAAGTAAGTGTAAGACGCACACGCAGCCTAGCCTAGTTGTAAAGGTTTATACAGTAGAAACTGTGTGTTGTGTTCAGTAAGCGATTATAGTTAAATATCGCTTACATGTTTAGAAGTGTGGGTTTTGTAGTACTGCGGACGTACGGCCTTTGTACACGTGTCTCGGGCAGCGTACGGGACTGCGTACGCAACGTAAAGGCATACACACGTGGCGTGTTCACGCAACGTGTGTAAAAATCCGACTGCTAAATACAAATCACACAATAGCATTGTTTTAGTTTAGGCGAGAGACGGTAGCCACGCGATAATAGCACAAATTGATCAGTTTTCCAATATTTAGTTTAAAAACCTTTTTTACTGTATTACCTCTGGAACTAAGACTGTTTTTCCTGAATGAAAGTTAATTTTCTGTACAGAAAAACCAAAGTGTATATGAGTGAACGAGCGTGAGTGTGCAAACAATAAAGGTTTTGTGGACCCAGGGAAAAAGGGATCCCGTAGGAGACCACACCAGGTGAGTGGACACTTGGTGGCGTGAGAGTGGCTTGCTCACGTTAACATTGATTAAGGTACAAAGGAGAAAATTAGTATAACAGCAGACCAAGAGGTCAGCGATGTCAGAAAACCGCTGACAAAGTCAAGCGAAGCTCTGAATACCGCGGGCTAAAAAGGTCAGCAAGGTTTTGTGTAGAGAGCGCAGCCCAGGGGGTTGGCGTAGTACCCATATGGGCCCATTCAGATACGCTCCAGCTGAGGTTTCGCAGCCTGAAAAACTATTCGCACGACGGATAAGTAACAGTTACCTATACGCTGTGCGATTGTACCGTGCTTTCGTGAGTGCAATACTGAGCCCACCGCGATACCCTTTTACGAGTTTTGCGTAAAAATTGCGGGATCATTGGCGCTAGGTGTAGCACACGCAACGTGATTTGTGTAACAATTTTTTTGTTTTAAGGGAGTTTCGCTGGTCACTCAGGAAATCTCCAACAACCAATATTTACTGGGAAGGGTAAGTCACTCCCACACACTCTCAGTAAATAGAGGTTACACAGGGGCCCTAGGTTGGGTACATTGCCTGCGCTATCAACAGTGTATGGTAGTATTGGCCAACGTGGGCGTGAGTGGGTGAGAGCACACGTTGAACTTTCACCGTTGCCTTATTATTGAGTATTTTGTTTTTTTGTAGGAATTAGCTGAGAAGGCAATACCTGCAAAAGATGGGGGCCAGTTGCTCAAGTAAGGGACGATCAACCAGGGTTCAGGTTGATATTCCGCGGCCCAAGGGGTCGGCGAGGTACATAATGTGTGAGAAATATGGATCACACGCAGAGGTTTTATGCAATGAATGGGAACTTATGACTGCGGAAGATAGGGAACCATTCCCTAAGGTAGGCAGTTTTAATCCAGAGGTGTTGCAGAATTTAAGGATTAGGATATGTCTGTTAAAATCCCGAAAAGAAAGGATCAGACACTCAAACTGTTAACATTTATGGCAACGAGAGAGTGATATGCAAAGGGAACTAGCTCACGCAGCCGGTTCCAACCCTAGCAGGAAACTGATTGCAACTGCACCACCACCACCATATGTTACAGGGGAGAAAGTGGCTACAGACAATGGCATACTAATATATGATAAGAGTGAACTTGATAAATGTATTAATGCTAACCCGTGCAAGTTGTATCCCATCTTAAATTTCCCTCAGGACTGCGACCAAGAAGATGAGCCCAGCACGATATCGGCACTCTCTCTAGCAGCCACCATACAAGACACACAAGTGGGCACGGCCCAACCAGTAAGAACAGTAGCAAAGGCCCCTAGCGGAGGGACAGGTGAGGTCGTGTCCACAGGTAAGTACGGTACAGTACATTATGTAGAGACTATTGCACCTCACATTGTAGAAGCAACCCAGAATGATGTAATTGAACTAAATCCTGTCAGGGTGATCGCAGTCCCCAATGGGAAGACTGACGCTCAGGGAATCACTCCCGTCAGGAACATTGCTATGCATTGTCCTTGGTCCCGGACAGAATTGAGGACAATTATGTCTGAATTTCCCGATTCCAGAAAGGATCTAGCCACAAATTAGAGAACTAGGTAATGCCACCGAACCCACAAACAAAGATTGGCGGACAGTGCTACGGGAATGTTTGCCCTCCAATATTGACCCTGTGAAATTCATTGCTGATTGTAAATTAGACGCAGAAGTACCTCTCACTGATGAATACACTCAGGAGAATGTAAAACAGATCAATCTGCAGTTAGGGGTATATTTCCCTACTGTTGTCAAGTGGAATAAAATCTTTTCCATAAGACAAAAAGAAGGTGAAACTGCTTCTGAATATTTCCATCGAGCACTGCAGGAAATGGCTAGATACACTGGGGTCGAGGACATTAAGGAAAATGTACATCATAGAGAGGTAGCTGTGTCCGTATTAATGGACGGCTTGAAAGAAATGTTGAGAACAAGGGTACAAACTACTCAACCTAACTGGAGAGGTATTTCGGTGGCTGCATTAAGAGAGTCCGCTATCGAGCACGATCGGAACATCATTATGCACAGGGAGTCACAGGGGGATAAGCTGATGACCGTAAGTATCAAAGCCCTGACAACAAAGCCACATCAGCCAAAACCCCAGACCCCTGATGGTAAGTCGTATGTAGTGAAATATTATAATTGCAAGAGGGAAGGACATTACGCACGGAACTGTAATTATAAAAGCAACGTATATCGACCCCCTAGACCAGAACATGACTCACAGCATAACACACGTAATTGGGATCAGGGACCGCATAGGAGGAATTATGAGCCACATGCAGGGGTAACAAGGAGGTACTTACCTAGGAGGGACTGGCAGACCTCTGGAAATTCTCAGCTACCCCCCTCACATATTGTAGCTGCCAGCGCGCTGCAGGAGGGTCACAACACACAATAGGGGTTAGGCCACACCTGTAGTTTGAAGCCAGTGAAGTTGATTGCTAGCCTTGGAATTGAACCCAAGGTTACAGTTGATGTAGCTGGTAGATCACTACCTTTCCTTGTAGATACAGGGGCAGCCAGGTCAGTGTTAAATTCAACGGTAGGTATGAAAAACACGGGTAAAACAATTTCAGCAATGGGGGTAACAGGAGTAGTGCAACACTACCCTTTAAGTAGACCAGCGGAGATTACGATAGGGCCTTTGCAGACCAAGCACTCCTTTTTGCTAGCTGCATCGGCTCCGACTAATCTACTTGGGAGAGATTTATTGTGTAAGATGAGGTGTGTCATATATTGTACTCCTGAGGGTGTCTTCTTAGATATACCCGAGAATCACGTTCAGGAAGTGCAGGATATGTTAGACACCCCACAAAGGTTAATGTCACACTCTGCTGTTATAGACAGGTGTCCATCCAAGGTAGAGGAAATGATCTCCCAGATACCGGAATCCCTCTGGACCAAAGATGGACAAGACACTGGATTGATGGCAAATGTAGCTCCTGTAGTTGTGCAAGTAAAAGATGGCAGGATAGCTCCAAAAATCCCACAGTATCCTCTGAAGCCAGAGGTGGAATTAGGAGTGTACCCAGTCATAGAGCGCTTGCTACAATAGGGCATCCTAGTTAGGACGTCCAGCACTGCCAATAGTCCCATCTTCCCTGTGAAAAAGAGTGGGGGGAGGGGTTACAGGCTAGTGCAGGATCTAAGGGGGATAAACAAGAAATTTGAGAGCCAATTCCCCGTAGTGCCAAATCCAGCTCTCATCCTCATGCAAATTCCTCCTACTGCGAAATTTTTCACTGTCATTGACCTCTGTTCTGCTTTCTTTTCGGTCCCTCTGCACCCTGACAGCCAATATTTGTTTGCATTTACATACAGGGGAGTACAGTACACCTGGACTCCCTACCCCAAGGTTTCATTGACAGCCCAAGTATTTTCTCCCAGGCTTTGCATGACTGTTTACAATCCTTTCAACCTGAGAGCGGATCAGTATTAATACAGTATGTAGATGACTTACTGCTGTGTTCAGATTCACTCGAAGCATCCTTGAAAGACACGAAATAGCTTCTGTTTCACCTTTCTAATACGGGACACAAGGTTTCAAAGGATAAGTTACAGTTGTGCCAGACCAAGGTAAAATATTTGGGACATTGCTTGACACAAGGACTGAGACACCTCACCGCTGATAGAATACAGGCAATTCGCGACATGACTCTGCCACAAACCCAGCAGCAGATCCGCACTTTCCTTGGAATGTGTGGGTACTGCCGAAACTGGATCCCAGGGTTCTCCATACTGGCTTTACCTTTGCAGGAAATGGTCTCCTCGAACAAACCAGATCGGATCTCTCACACAGATGAGTCCGAACTGGCATTTGAGAGACTTAAACAATGCCTATCACAGGCACCTGCATTAGGCATGCCAGATTATGGGAAACCTTTTGAGTTGTACGGTACGGAAAGTGCTGGGTGTGCGGCAGGTGTCCTAACCCAGAGACATGGTGATGCCAGCAGGCCGGTAGCTTACTACAGTGCACAGTTGGACACCGTAGCACGGTCTCTCCCCACATGCTTGCGAAGTGTTGCAGCGATAGCTTTGCTAGTGAGTAAAAGTGAAGATGTAGTGTTGGGACACAACCTGACCATCCATACACCTCATGCAGTATCAGCCTTACTGAACTCTGCCCAAACCAGACATGTCTCATCAGCATGGTTTACAAGGTGGGAATTAGCACTAATGGCCCCTGTAAACATCACCATAAAGAGATGCAGCGCACTAAATCCTGCAACTTATCTCCCAGGTGTGCCTAGACAGGCACAAAGGGTGGAGGATGAGAGTGATGGTGAAGGTGGATTTAGTACAGACACTGACACACATGATTGTATGGAATATCTGAACCAAACTTTCACTACCAGACCCGACATTAGTGACAACCCACTGGAAGGCGTAGATTTTACTTTTAAAACTGACGGTAGTTGCCACAGACAGACGGACTCGGGAGACTTGTGTACTGGATACGCAGTCGTAGATGACAAAGGTATCATAGAAGCAGAACCCCTGGGCCCACCGCACTCAGCACAAGTTGCTGAGCTGGTCGCCCTAACCAGAGCGTGTGAATTGGCTAAGGGTAAGTCAGCCAATATATATACAGATTCTAGGTATGCTTTTGGAGTAGTGCATGATTTCAGGCCCCTATGGCGCCTCAGAAATTTCATGACGGCAGCTGGCACACCTGTAGCGCATGCATCCCATATAAAAAGGCTTCTTACAGCAATACAGGAACCTGACAGAGTGGCTGTTATCAACTGCAAAGCCCACACTTACAGTCAAGACCCAGTGTCACTTGGTAACAGCCGGGCAGACAAAGCTGCTAAATCAGCAGCCAGCACCCCCATACAGACAGATATCACACAACTGATGGTATTCAATACCGTCAACACACAAAAATTAAGTGAAATGCAAAATTTGTGTTCTCCACAAGAAAAGGCAGTCTGGAGGTCAAAAGGATATGGCCAGGAGTCCTCAGGACCCTGGACAGATGGACAGGGTAAGCCAGTAGCCCCCAGAGCATATCTTCCAAGCTTAGCTGAGGCGGCACATGGTCTGACTCATCTGGGTAAAGAAGGTATGTGTAAGCTGGTGAGAGCCTACTGGTGTGCACCAGGATTCTATTCTCATGCGGGTATGAGAGCAATGACATGTCTTATCTGCTTGAGGAAGTATATTGGAAAGTCAATACCAACAGAACCATCCCATATCCCGCCAAAAGACGGCCCTTTTCAGGTAATACAAATTGATTTCATACAGTTGCCACCCTGCAGAAATTTAAAGTATGTGTTAGTTGTATTGACGTGTTTTCAAATTGGGTAGAAGCATTCCCTGCTGCCACAAATACTGCTACGTTCACTGCAAAGAAAATTGTGCAGGAATTTGTGTGCAGATATGGTATCCCTAGGATAATTGAAAGCGATAGGGGTACCCATTTTACAGGTGAAGTCTTTCAGGTTATGTGCAAACTGATGGGAATTAATAGTAAGCTACATACTCCGTACCGCCCACAGGCGAGTGCGAAAGTGGAAAGAGTAAACAGCAATATTAAGAGCAAGTTGAGCAAAGTGATGGCTGAAACTGGATTGTTATGGCCAGAAGCTTTGCCACTTGTATTGTACAGCATCAGAACCACTCCCAGGTCCCCCCTTAACCTATCACCCTTTGAGATTCTTTTTGGTCGACAACCCCATGTAATGATTGACCCCCAGGATGATTTGAAATGCAATAATGAGGTGACTGTAAAATATATGGTTAAGATGAGCTAGCAGCTGAGGAATCAAAACAGAAATCTAAAGCTGGTAATTCCTGACCTACCAAACAGTAACTGTCATGACATTGAACCTGGTGTTAGGCG
The DNA here is from genome assembly GCF_028390025.1 of Pseudophryne corroboree. NCBI lineage: Eukaryota > Metazoa > Chordata > Amphibia > Anura > Myobatrachidae > Pseudophryne > Pseudophryne corroboree. Next base: position 553,092,534 of record NC_086444.1, read on the forward strand.
CCGGGGTCCGCTTGTCTGCGCGACCCGGCGCCTAGCAACTAGAGATGCCGTGCGCGTACAGCCGCCGGCTCCCTAGCAACGCTAGACGCCGGGCGCGCTGAGCCGCATGGACCCTAGCAACGGGGACGCCACTGGCGGACCACGTTCCCCGTTGCTAGGCTTTAGGAAATTAAGATATTCACCTGCTCTCTGGCCGTGCAGCAAGGCAGCTGCACGGCATTTATTCTAATCAGCCTTTAGCAGCTGATTGGAGGACTCCTTGTTAAATACACTCCCAGGGCTTCTCACAGACGCCGGTAATAGCTTCCTGCATGCTGCCTTTGTTTGCTGAGAGTCTGTTTCCAGTCCTGCTGTATCCGGTCATTCCAGTCCTCAGAAGTCCGGTATTCGGGAGTTGTCATCTCATCCCAAGAGGTCGTTTGGTTCCCTGGAGTCCTGACTGATCACCGTTTTATATCCAGTGGTGTTCGTGAGTTGCGGCTCTGCCGTGTGTTGCGGCTCAGCCGCTTTACCTTTTATATTTTGTGTTTGGAGCATTTGCGGAGGGTTCCGCTTCCACAAGTCCTCTCTGGTACTCGGCGGTGCCGGGTAGGAGAATTGGACAAGTGGATATTTTGGTTGTCCTTTTCCCTGGCGGTTTCTCCGCACATATTATAGTTTTGAGTTTGCTTAGCCCCTGGCCTGGTTGTTTAGTTAGAGGGCCTCTTGTTATCACCCTGTCTCGGGTTTTCCTTTGTCTCTCATTAAGACCGGGGGGCATCGAAGTTGGGCAGACATAATCCGCCCTTCAAACGCGGCTGCCAAGGGCTCAAGAAACCATAGTCTCGCAGGGGATTTCTGACAACATGGGTGAGACAACAGAGTTAGGGCGCATGGGGCTATTTTCCTGTCCTGCTCCCTTCCCCAGCATTCCGTTCCAGTGCTCCGGTCCTTGCCATAAGATCTCCTCTGACCAGAGTGCTGGAATCATAACATTATTACCGGCCATACCAAAACTTAAAATTAAACGGGGTTTAATTTTTTATCATTCAGTTTTGTGAGAGTTTATCGGCCTCATGAATCCAACAGGTTTAGGGCCAAATCCTGGTCAGCTCTTAGTCAGCCAGATTCAAGAACTTACTCAGATGGTTCAGGATTTTCTCTTCGGGTGAAGTCGCAGGTAGATCTTTTGCAAGCTTCCCCAAGGGTAGTCCCTGAACCAAAGATGCATTTGCCTGACCGTTTTTCTGGTGATAGAAAAGAGTTTTTTAATTTTAAAGAATCCTGTAAGCTTTATTTTCGTTTAAGACCGACTTCCTCGGGTACTGAATCTCAGCGGGTCGGGATTATTATTTCTTTGCTCCTGGGGGATCCTCAGACCTGGGCATTTGGTTTAAGAGCAGAGGATCCGGCATTGTTGTCAGTTGACGCTTTTTTTGAGTCTTTAGGGCTCTTGTATGATGACCCTGATAGAGAGGCGTCCGCTGAAAGTCAGTTGCGCGCTCTCAGACAGGGTAGAAATCCTGCGGAGGTTTATTGTACGGAGTTTCGCCGTTGGTCGAACGACTGTGGCTGGAATGACCCAGCCCTGCGCAGTCAGTTTCGCCTCGGCTTATCAGAGTCTATAAAAGACAGTTTCCTTCAGTACCCCGCTCCTGAGACTCTCGATAAACTCATGGAGCTTTCTATTGAGATTGATCGTCGTCTCAGAGAGCGGAGGGCTGAAAAAGGAGCACCTGTAAGGTCAAGTCCGTGTGTATATTCCATTTCTGAAGATGTAGAGGAGCCCATGCAGATGGGTCTCTCCCGGCTGTCTCCTGAAGAAAGAGCCAGAAGGCAAAATTCTGGTCTTTGTCTGTACTGTGGGGGTAAGGGACATTTTGCTCGTAATTGTCCGAACAAGTCGGGAAACGCTTTGACCAGGTGAATTGTGAGGGGGTTCACCTAGGTCTGCAGCTTATCTCCTCGAATAACTCCCTTTTAGTCCCAGTTAAAGTTTCCTTTGGCAGCCTCAGTTCTTCGGTGTCGGCTTTTGTTGACAGTGGAGCTGCAGGAAACTTTAACTTGGGCTAAGGCCTTAGGCATTCCTCAGTTACCTTTGGGTAGGTGTGTCACCATGCATGGCTTAGATGGGAGTCCGCTGTCTAATGGGATTATTTCTCTCCATACACCCCCTGTACTACTTACAGTAGGAGCTCTACATTCCGAGAAAATCGAGTTCTTTCTTACACATTGCCCAGCAGTTCCAGTTGTTCTGGGTCACCCTTGGCTGGCCTTTCATAATCCCACCATTGATTGGCGGTCGGGGAAAATTTCACAATGGGGTACTTTTTGTGATAAGGAATGTATCACGTTTCCAGTCAGAGTAGCAGCTATCATTCCAGAACTCATTCCGGTGGAATACCAGGAGTTTGCTGATGTTTTCTCCAAAGGCAATGCGGACATTCTGCCTCCCCATCGGCCTTATGGTTGTGCTATTGAGTTAATTCCTGGTGCCGCATTGCCAAAGGGAAGATTATATGCATTATCCGGGCCAGAAACTGCGGCTATGAATGATTATGTAAAGGAGAGCCTTGAGAAAGGATTTATTAGACCATCAAAATCTCCTTTAAGTGCAGGTTTCTTCTTTGTGGAGAAAAAGGATGGCTCGCTTAGACCTTGCATTGATTTTAGAGCCCTGAATAAGATCTCAGTTAAAAACACCTATCCTTTGCCGTTGATTTCTGTACTCTTTGATCAGTTACATTCTGCTGTGATTTTTTCTAAAATTGACCTTAGAGGAGCGTACAACCTCATCCGAATTAAATCTGGAGATGAGTGGAAAACGGCCTTCAGTACTCAGTCGGGTCACTACGAATACCTGGTGATGTCCAATGCTCCGGCAGTTTTTCAAGACCTCATTAACGATGTGCTCCGTGACTTCCTAGGGAAATTCGTGGTCGTTTACTTAGACGACATCCTGATTTTTTCTGAATCAATGGAACAACATGTTACCCAGGTGCGTCTGGTTCTTCAAAAGTTACGCGAGAATCATTTATATGCCAAGCTGGAGAAGTGTGAGTTTCATGTCACGGAAGTATCTTTTTTAGGGTACATAATTTCCCCTCAGGGATTTTCCATGGAACCAAAGAAACTCCAGGCCATCCTTAGTTGGGCGCAACCCACCAATTTAAAAGCAATTCAGCGCTTTTTAGGGTTTGCAAATTATTATAGGAGGTTCATTCATTCTTTTTCTGACCTGGTTGCTCCCATTGTAGCTCTGACAAAGAAAGGAGCGGATCCTACCAACTGGTCGCGTGAAGCTGAGTTGTCCTTCCGGGCCTTGAAACAAGCCTTTGTCTCGGCTCCAGTCCTCAGACATCCTAATCCGGAATTGCCCTTTGTGGTGGAGGTTGATGCCTCGGAGGTTGGAGTGGGGGCTATCCTTTCTCAAAAGGATCCGGAGTCTCTGGAGTTACATCCTTGTGCCTTTATGTCCAGGAAATTCTCCTCCGCTGAATCCAACTATGACGTTGGTAATCGGGAGTTACTGGCGGTAAAGTGGGCTTTCGAGGAGTGGAGGCATTGGCTGGAGGGAGCAAAACATACTATTTCGGTATTGACTGACCATAAGAACCTGCAATACATTGAATCGGCTAAGCGGCTTAATGCCCGGCAGGCACGTTGGGCATTATTTTTTACGCGTTTCAAATTTCTAATCACTTTCAGGCCTGGTTCCAAGAATACTAAGGCTGATGCCCTGTCACGTAGCTTTCTTCCGGTTCACAATAACAATCCTGTTACCCCCATACTTCCATCTTCGGTCATCTGGGCGGGCCTCACACAAGATTTATTTACCCAGTTAAAACAGCTTCAACACCAAGCTCCTAGAATTACTCCTGCTGGTCGTCTTTACGTCCCTGAGTTTTTGAGAGCTACTGTTTTAACGGAATTCCATGATAACAAAGTTTCAGGGCATCCAGGAATCTCTAAGACATTGGAGCTAGTCTCTCGCTCAGTATGGTGGCCTGGTCTTTCTAAAGACGTCAAGGAATTTGTTTATTCATGTCAGGTTTGTGCACAGCATAAAGTTCCCCGTTCCTTGCCCATCGGACAACTTATGCCCTTAAATGTTCCTCTCAGGCCGTGGTCTCATATTTCCATCGATTTTGTGGTTGACCTTCCCCTTTCAGCCGGATTCCGAGTCATATGGGTGGTAGTGGACCGTTTTAGTAAAATGGCTCATTTTATTGCTCTTCCCCGATTGCCTTCTGCCCAAGGGTTGGCAGTTTTGTTTCTCCGCCATGTATTCAGGCTTCATGGGTTGCCTACTGATATTGTTTCTGATCGGGGTCCACAATTCATCGCACAATTCTGGAAATGTTTTTGTGCCTCATTGAAGATGAAATTGTCGTTAACATCCGGTTACCACCCACAATCCAACGGGCAAACCGAACGAGTTAACCAATCATTGAAACAATATTTGCGCTTGTATTCAGCCAAACTCCAGAATGATTGGTCCGAGTTTCTTCCGTTGGCTGAATTTGCTTACAATAATTCTTGTCATTCCTCCACTAAAGAGTCTCCATTCTTTTCAGTTTTTGGTTTTCACCCCAGAGCTAATTCTTTTTTTCATCATTCCTCAGTCTCCTCGCTAACCTTAACCTCCCATCTCAGAGCCATTTGGAAAAAGGTGCACCTTGCTCTCAGAAAAGCGGCCTTTCGAGAGAAGACATTTTCTGACAGGCTCCGACGTCCTTGCACTTTTAAGGTGGGAGATAGGGTGTGGTTGTCGACTCTCAACATCAGGCTTCGACAATCCTCGGCTAGACTGGGACCCAAATTTATTGGGCCATTTCTTATTATTAAAAGAGTCAACCCAGTTGCCTTTCGGTTACGTTTACCAAGATCTCTCAGGATTGGAAATACGTTTCATTGTTCCCTGTTGAAACAATACATTTCTTCCAGTAGATTTCCTCGGAAGATCTCTCAGGGTAGATCTCCAGTGGATGTACAGGGACAACAGGAGTTCTTGGTAGAGAAGGTTCTCGATTCCAAATTGTCCCGGGGTCGGCTGTATTTTCTAGTTCACTGGAAAGGCTATGGTCCGGAGGAAAGGTCTTGGGTCCTGGATAAGGATCTTCATGCCCCGAGGCTCAAGAGGGCATTTTTTCGGGAATTTCCTCAGAAACCTGGCATTAGGGGTTCCTTGACCCCTCCTCAAGGGGGGGTACTGTTAGGCGCCGAGGTCCGCTTGTCTGCGCGGCCCGGCGCCTAGCAACTAGAGACGCCGTGCGCGTACAGCCGCCGGCTCCCAAGCAACGCTAGACGCCGGGCGCGCTGAGCCGCACGGACCCTAGCAACGGGGACGCCACTGGCGGACCGCGTTCCCCGTTGCTAGGCTTTAGGAAATTAAGATATTCACTTGCTCTCTGGCCGTGCAGCAAGGCAGCTGCACGGCATTTATTCTAATCAGCCTTTAGCAGCTGATTGGAGGACTCCTTGTTAAATACACTCCCAGGGCTTCTCACAGACGCCGGTAATAGCTTCCTGCATGCTGCCTTTGTTTGCTGAGAGTCTGTTTCCAGTCCTGCTGTATCCGGTCATTCCAGTCCTCAGAAGTCCGGTATTCGGGAGTTGTCATCTCATCCCAAGAGGTCGTTTGGTTCCCTGGAGTCCTGACTGATCACCGTTTTATATCCAGTGGTGTTCGTGAGTTGCGGCTCTGCCGTGTGTTGCGGCTCAGCCGCTTTACCTTTTATATTTTGTGTTTGGAGCATTTGCGGAGGGTTCCGCTTCCACAAGTCCTCTCTGGTACTCGGCGGTGCCGGGTAGGAGAATTGGACAAGTGGATATTTTGGTTGTCCTTTTCCCTGGCGGTTTCTCCGCACATATTATAGTTTTGAGTTTGCTTAGCCCCTGGCCTGGTTGTTTAGTTAGAGGGCCTCTTGTTATCACCCTGTCTCGGGTTTCCCTTTGTCTCTCATTAAGACCGGGGGGCATCGAAGTTGGGCAGACATAATCCGCCCTTCAAACGCGGCTGCCAAGGGCTCAAGAAACCATAGTCTCGCAGGGGATTTCTGACAACACGGGTGAGACAACAGAGTTAGGGCGCATGGGGCTATTTTCCTGTCCTGCTCCCTTCCCCAGCATTCCGTTCCAGTGCTCCGGTCCTTGCCATAAGATCTCCTCTGACCAGAGTGCTGGAATCATAACACCTGGGGATTATGTAATGATTCGAAATTTTCTACGCTCAGGTTGCCTTATTGACCGGTGGGAAGGACCATACCAAGTCTTACTGACCAGCACGACAGCATTAAAGGTTCCTGAGAGAGAGACTTGAGTCCACTCGTCCCACTGTAAGAAGGTCGCTGACCAAGACAGAGCCCGTGACAAAGAGCAGAGTGTAGAGGAAATCGTATCACTGGAGTGCCTGTTCCAGGAAGGATGAGAGGCAGGACTGTTGTCACGGCACCTGAGCACAGAGAACTACAAGACCAGAGGCGGTTGTCGCACCAAATTTCTTTTCCTTTTTATTATTTTCTCCATCTCCCATTACCCTCCTTTCCCTCCTTCCTTGCTCCTTTTTCTCTCCCCTTAACAAGATGTACTTACCCCAAGAGACTGCATTCCGGGTTTTCCTGTTGACCCTGTTGTTGACCAGAGCAGTCTGTTACGGTAAGAGTACCAGGGAGGTCGAGAAAGGATCTGGAATGGGTCCTGATGGCAAGGACGGATTTGTAGAATTCCAAGAGCAACACATCCACCGAGCAAAGGCGAGTATCAGAAAACGATCTGGTAGTCAAGAAACTAGGAGGCACTGTGAAGGGTTATTGGCTGAGGAAAATTGTATTTGTAGAAACTGTGAAAACATAGTTGAGGACAGGTGCATCCAGAGATGTCAGTCCAGCCTTAATATCAACATGGACCGTCATCCATTGAGTGATTATCACTCATTAGTGGGTAAGGTTTTAAACCAAACAGAATGCTGGGTGTGCTCACAAGTACCTCAAGGTCAGAGCAAGTCATGACTAGTACCGTATCCATTAACAATAGATGAGGTACTTAAATTAAGGGGTGGGAGACCGGTGGACAAGAAATTTAATATTTCTAGGCCCCCTAGTTTGAAGCTCCACCAATATCATGTGGATAGATCCTTAGTATGTTTCAACATTTCCAATTTCCGAAAGCCGGGAAATTGGGAAGTGACATGGAATAACCAAACCATGGCATTTTCACACAGAGCCGACAGAATACCCGTAGACACTGAACTTATACGCCAAATAGCCGACGGTGGAAGGTATTTTCGGTACAGGTATACTCTAGGAAGTAGGACCATGCGGGTTGGAGAAGTATCACCAGGGTACTGTGCGCATATCATACAGCCTGATATGTGTACTGAACAGATGAGAGAGTTAGGGATAGGATATTTCACTTGGAAGGTTTGCAATATGGTAATGTCATATTCTGTCCCATATGTTCTCCCCGATGATGCATATTTCATATGCGGGAGGAAGGCGTATAAGTGGCTTGCCCCAAACTCAGAGGGATTGTGTTACATTGGAAGAGTGTTGCCAGAAGTTATGACCATAACCCATAATAAGATGAAAGACGTTCACCGCAATGCTCAAGCTCCTTACACTCATACTCACTATGAACACATCGTTAAGAGACACCTTATAGATAGGACAGAGCACGCAGCCTCTGATTTGATCCATGAATCCACCGGGATTCAATTCCTACTCGCGTTAGATATCACCCGTACCGCCAGAGGAATTATAAATTATAGGTATATTCATGCGCTAGCGAACCTGATAGATAATATCACCGAGATGTATAATGACACCTTCAGGTATACAGGGAGGGAGTTGCAAGCTTACAAAACGGAACTGATCCAGCACAGGATGATTCTAAATTATATCACAGTGGTGACAGGCGGGTACTGTGTCACCTTGGCAACTCAGTATGGTGTGAAGTGTTGCACGTACATCACAAACAGCACTGATGACCCAACTGAGGTTATAGATCAAAAGATGGACGATATCTTGCAGTTGAAGTGGGAGTTCCGGAGGAGACACAACCTTACCCTTACTGCTGTGAGTAATGAACTGACCGGCTGGGTCTCATGGTTGAACCCACGAAATTGGTTCTCAGGTTTAGGAGAATGGGCTCAAAATGTTATCGTGAGTGTAGGAAAATTCCTCCCTTGTATCCTGGGAGTTGTCATAATGATTGGTTTGATATTTAGGTGTGTTCGAATTTGTAACGCGGCGCAAGCGCGGTACCAAAGTGATGAGTTTGAGGAGCGGGGGCATTGTTACAACAACTGATTTAATTTATGACCCATCAATAGAGACAATGTTGTGATAAGACGTGATTCCACGGTCCGTTTCTTTCACCCGTTTCTCCTTTGTTTTCCCTCAAGCAAAAATACATCCATTCGGAAAAGACTTTGATGAACAATACCCATTCGGAAAAGACTTTTGATGAACAATACTTCCATCCAGAAAAGACTTTGATTAACACTTTCAGCAAAGATACACCCATCCAGACAAGACTTCAACCAACACCCAAGAACGATTGCACAAATGTTATGTGAATGTATTTGTGATACGTGTCTTATCTTCATCTCTACAACCTTCAAGTAGTGTCACACATAGTCGATAGGTAATACCCATATATTAGCATTCACATATGTTCCCCCCCTCCATGTATCATCAACTAAATGTTCACCCCATTTGTTGGAACAAGAAGGCGAAAAGAGCTCGGTAGTGTTTGTTGGCCCACTTACAGACCCTTAATACGGGATAAGTAGGATTTAATGTATACTTCGCATTACCTCGAACCTTATCTAGAACATATACGGCACGATGATACATGCCCCTCAGACATGAATTTCATACATACATGCTTTTACTATCCCACTAGGTCATACATTTCCCGCCAACACCTCTCCTCCTACCATCCAATTATTTTATGGATAATGTATTGTATATTTTTCTGTTTAATGTTTAGATAGTGGCAGTTATTGTTGACTGCCAAAGGGTGGACTGTCAAAGTTGAAAAATATTGTAATTCATGCCCCACGTACTAACCCCATGCACGTGCCCGCTGCGCGGGCACTCAGTCGGCCGTGCGTACACATATCCGCAATTTGCGTAAAGGAGCTTTCCACGGCCATGCGCCTTAGCGCGTGGTATGCGCATTTACGGTAGAGTTTGTGAACGCATAGAGGGTTATTAGAACATTACATATTTAACCCAAATAGTGTACATTTTAGATATAGTTCCCCTAGACCGCTTCAGTGAGTATCAATAGTTTAAACAGTTCCTGGACTAAGAGATTCGCCTTTGCATGATAGGAAGGGTCAGATAAAGGTTGGAAGGTGATGTCTAGTATCCAGCTGTAGGGTATTTTGAGGGTAACATTCCGGTGTTGGTTAGAGAAAGATCGCATGTACCAGCATATAGTTATGTGCAGAAGCAGAATATGAACATTAACTGTATTTACTGTATATTATGTATGCGGCGGGAATCCAGAGGATACCACCCACAAGAGCAGTTGGGGAAAGACATCGCCCATCTATTCAAATCCACCTATGACCTCTTCTGTAATGTAAAGACACATCCCTATGTCCAATGGACAATGAGATTACAGTGACCATTGTAGTGTGTATGCATGTTGTGTATAAAAAGCCCATGGTTGCCTGGCCGGTCAGAAGACTCTGAACGCTTTCTATCTGACTAGCGGAGGACCGGCCGGGTTGCGCTTGCGAACATTCTCACGTATGTACATTCTCTGTAGCCATTATTCTGTTTAGATTTATCTTGTTAGCCTGTATTGTATGATTTGTACTGTTTACCTTTTGGAATTAATCCACTGTGGCCTTAGAACCCTGTGGTTTCAACTACAAATCAGTGTTGTGTCTTCACTTTCCTGCACAGGTTTTAGAGTGTATTTATCTGTATAAAGTGTATAAGTATTGATAAGGTGTACGCACTGCGGGTACTTTATACCGTCAGTGCTACTTAAGGTTTAAGATATAACATCGTTGCAGTACTTTGCTGCTAAGGGTTAAAAGGGTAATCATATCATTACATTGTATCATTAACAAGGTTTAAAGGTTATCAATTGTGTGTGCGCTCGCTGTGTGTACTCTGTACATCAGCGCGGCGTGTGTACGCCAAGTACGTACCACGTGCGGGACTCTGTACGCAAATAGCGTACAAAGTGCGTAGCACGTGTATTCCGTCTAGCGGCCATAGCGGCTCCATGGTAATAGTGTATCTAGAGGTATAGCTTTTCGGTCTAAGATAATATCGACATTATCAATAGCATGAACAGGTCTGCAGCGTGGCCTTGTATTTAGTAGAAGCGGACTTTTTTATATATAACGAGAAGTAGAAACTTAAAACACCAAATAACTTTATTGTATTAAAAAAGAATAAATAAATAAATTAAAATAATAAATGGGTGCCAAACTCAATTTCAAACCCGGGTCTTCAAGCATTGCAGGTGGCAACTGTTCTAGTTAGGCCACAGCCGACCATGGCAGAGGCAGCCCCACCGGGTGTACATGTCATGTGTTGTATCTTGGTGCTTTAAAAATAAATAAATAGCTGCTTACGCTAATGCTACCCGGCAATTTGTACACACTCTAGCATGATCGGGCGGCAGTGTGCCTGGAGACCATCTGGTAGTCATACTGTGCATTCATGACACAACATAACGACTAGATGAATTGAGTGAACAGGGCAGCAGCGTGGCCTTGTATTTAGTAGAAGCTGACTTTTTTTATATAACGAGAAGTAGCAATACACCAAAAAACTTTATTGTATTAAAATAGAATATCTAAATACACAAAAAAAAAATATGGTTAACGCATTGGCCACAACTTTAACATTGTCCCTAACAGTGATCAAGCACAAATAGGTATCGAACCCACGAGTGCAAGCATTGCAGGTAGACGCTGTTCTCGTTAGGCCACAGCTGACCACGATACAGGTAGGCCCTCCTGGTATATATGTGATGTGTTGTATCTTAGTGCTTTAAAAAAAAAATTAAACGGATTGAATACGGATACCATCTGGTAGTCATATTCATGAGGTACAGTAGGGACCCAGTGCACTTTGCATTCAATATTTTTGCGAAGCTAGTCCGAAATATGAATGCTGTTATGCTAATACTATAACGACAATATCCATATCTAGCATGATCGGGTGGCAGTGTGGCTGTAGACCATCTGGGAGTCATATTAATGCTATCCGGTATTTTGTACACAACGTAACGAAAAAATTAATTGACTGAACGGGCGGCAGCATGGCACTGTAATTTGTGGAAAGAGATTTTTTTTTTATAAAGGGAAGAACGTGATTGGCCAGCCTTTCACAGATCACTATTTACTGCCACAGCATTGTATTCAGCACTGTAGTCTCAACGTGGAGTATTCGCCACCCAGCGGTTAAACTGTGTATTACATGGCGCGGGACATAACGCACGCCATAACGTTATTTCCAAATCACGACACAGGACCCTAAATAGTGCGCTATGAGCAATGCTGTATGAGGATACATCTGTATATATATATATATATATATATATATATACATGTTGAGTATCCCATATCCAAATATTCCGAAATACGGAATATTCCGAAATACGGACTTTTTTGAGTGAGAGTGAGATAGTGAAACCTTTGTTATTTGATGGCTCAGTGTACACAAACTTTGTTAATACAGAAAGTTATTAATAATATTGTATTAAATGACCTTCAGGCTGTGTATATAAGGTGTATATGAAACAAATGAAATGTGTGAATGTACACACACTTTGTTTAATGCACAAAGTTATAAAAAATATTGGCTAAAATTACCTTCAGGCTGTGTGTATAAGGTGTATATATAACATAAATGCATTCTGTGCTTAGATTTAGGTCCCATCACCATGATATCTCATTATGGTATGCAATTATTCCAAATTACGGAAAAATCCGATATCCAAAATACTTCTGATCCCAAGCATTTTGGATAAGGGATACTCAACCTGTATATATATATATATATATATATATATTTGTACTCTACCAGTCAAAGCTTTAAAACACCCTCATTTTCACAGTGTTATATTGAAATTTAAGCAATTCAAGTCCAGTCAACGACCTGAAATAGTGCAAAAAAGTTAAGTAGTAGACTAATAGAGGATAAAAGTGGCTGTGCTGTGTTTCCAAACACCATACAAGTGACTGTGTTGTGTCCATCCAGAAGTGGCTGTGTTGTGTTCAATTAGTGGCTATGCTGTGTCCACCAACAAGCTGTGTCCAGTCCCCAGTCAAATTCTGACACATAGTGGTGCTGCAATTACTCCGCAGGCCATTCCCCACCCACTATATTCACATATAAGCACTACATTGTGTACTGTCAGTTGCAAAAATGATTTCATTTGTTTGGACTGTTCTGCACACTGCACCCCAGTACTCTACACCCCAGTATGCTTTATTAACTTCATGTACATATATAAAAGTTAAAAAGCTAAACAAGAGTTAAAAAAGTAATAAAAAATTGTTGTTGTATAATTTGTTTGCACTGTTCTGTGCAGTCTACCTATCCCAGTATGCTCTGTACCCCAGTGAGCTTTGTCCACTTAACATAAGCCCTGTGATTCCACACAGTGTGAGCCAAGCTGTCTGTTAAAAAAATGGATAATGATCACTTTAGAGAAGAGCAGGTGCAGCAACCAAATACTATCACTGCAACCAGTCATGTAAAGCTGATGCTCAAAGGTATAGATTCAGGGCATCTGGAATAAAAAATCAACTATATTTTACAGAGGTAAAGACAAAAACAAAAACACCTCTATTAAAAGGAAAATTTAGTGCAGAAAAGCATACAATATTTATGAGTGGTGGTTCTAAAACTATCAGTGAGGCTTGTTCATCTGCCTTTGATGATGATGCAAGACATTTTCACTCAGAGTCTAGGAGAGTTGTCAAAAAATGAAAACCATTAAGGTAGTAGAACAAACTGTTCAGAAACAGAAATTTCACAAATCCCTGAGCAGAGTCTAAATGTGTGTCCATGAGTGTGTCCATGAGTGTTATTTGTGAGTCTGACCTTTCTGTACCATACTCATAGAGTAGCCTTCTTCCACCATTTCTGCAGCCTCTGCAAATGTGGGGATGAACAGCAAAAGTCAACATGCTGAAATAAAAATTGAGAATGCTACTGCGTAAGTGCAAGAGAATGAGGGTGATATTTGTGTAGCTGATGCTGGCAGTAATGAGGCTGTCACTGACAAGCCATCTACAGCATTTGTAAAACAAAAGTAAGTAGAGGTAGGGATGTTAACCATCTAGGAACCTTCTCCCTGTTACACTATTGCAGCAAGCTCATTAAATTTTTTTTGTCAACATACATTTCTGCTAAAAAAATAACAATCAGTCAAGCAAGCATCCATCACTTAACTAGATCCCAGCACCTGCAGTCTCCACTGTCAACAACACCTACATCTCCAATATCCTCAGTAATGATCGGAGGTAGTCCTGCATCCAATTCTACTATCCAGGAATCCTCAGAAGAATCTTTTAGCAAGAGGCCTGCTGCTGCTGGGGATGGATCTTCATCCTAGAAGAGGACTAAGAAGAATAGTATTTTTTTTAATTGACTGTTGAACAATCCTTTGCAAGGGGAAGTAAGTATGACAGCTGTCACCAAGTCACACAGCGGATTACCATGACTGCTATGCCAGTATTAGGTCTGTCACCAATATCCACAACTAATGCAGTGGATTTTAGACAAATAACTGAGGTCCTGTGTCCCCAGTACCAAATTCTATCTCTGTTCAATTTTACTAGACAAGCAATGCTTTGCCTCATTAAAAAAACTTAAAAATTGGCCTACAAAATGCCATTGTACCTACTGTCCACTTAACTACAGATATACGGACAAGCTGTAATGAGGAAGCTAAAGATCACATGACTGTGACAACCCACCCTGTGGGTGAATCTCCTTCAGCAGAAGCAGTATCTAACAAACTATACTAGCTCATGTACTAGCTCATTCAGAGGCAGGCTACTCTGTGATTTGCTGGCTTCACTAAGAGGCATAGCACTGACAAATGGCTTACCCTGCTTATACTCTCCAGATTTGTAATTTCTGATAATGCCACAAATTTTGTAAAAGCGTTACAGATGGGTGAATTCCAGCATGTCTCATATTTTGCTCATACAATCAACTTGGTGGAATAGGGTTTGGTGGTACATGCTGTTTGTGGTCTGAAAAATTTTGAGACATTTCCATCCCTCAGCAACAGCATGTAGGAGATTGTAGCAGCTCCAAGAACAGTTCAGTTTGCCTTGCCATCAACTAAAGAAATTCAGTGGATGGAGGAACAGCAAAAAGCCATCCAATCCTAAACAACAAGCCATGACATTGGGGGGGGGGATGTACCTTTCTGCAGTGGTGAATAATTTCTATGTTGTGCATAGTGCTAAACCCCTTCGAAGTAGCCTCCTGTGAAGTGAGTTCAGACACTGTTAACTTGATCCAGGTAATTCCCCTAATTAGGCTTTTGGAAAAGCATCTCATGAAATTGACAGAAGAGATGAAACATATAGATTCTGCTAAGTATGTCAGGCTTGTAGATCAAGAGCTTTATTCACTTCACCAGGATTCAAGGGTTGTCAATACTGTATCTTGAAATCAGATCACTCCATTTTTGCAACCATGCCTTATCCTAGGTTTAAGGTATATGTCATGTCTTTTTTATCAACTGACCCAGATCTCAAGATATGCAAAGAGCTTCTGGTGAGCAAGGAAAGTAGTACATGACATGATGTCATCTCCTCGTTCATTTTCTCTGGCAATTGCTGCTGCCACAAAAAAACCTCATTTTCCCAAAAGACCCAGTGGTGATGCAAAGGAATTAACACAACATTTTGACATCTGGTTGGGTCTAAAAGAATTGCCCAAAATTACTAATGCCTCTACCATAACTCAATCTGATACAGAGGCTAATTCACTGCATTATTTTCCCTATTGTTTGTGTCCTGTGCACGCACAAGACCCATTCTGTGCATGTGCAGAATGTGTCCTGCGATCGTGGTCGTGGCACAGATATGCAAATGCGTCTGCCTGATTGATGTGCAGAGGCATTCGCTGGGAGGGATGGGGGCAGCCTCCATTGGGAAAAAGCTAGTGTGTTGCCACCATTTCCGAAATGTGGCGAGGCCAAGGACTGAGTCTCAAGAAGCAGTTACCTTGGCCTTGGAAGCCACCCTGCAATGGCATATCTGAGAAAGCTGAAGCTTACTCAATCTGTTATCATAATGTTCATCTGAGTTGCGATCGCAGCCCAAATGCAGGGTGGAGGTGATATGCACCTCCTCCTGCATTTGCATTACTAAGGACTGTAGTTGCAAAGCTGCTGCAAGCAGCTCTGCATTTGCAATCCTTAGTGAATTTGGCCCACAGTCACCATGCAATGAATGGTGGAGGATTATTTTAATGACAGCATACAAATAGGCATGTCACCAAGTCCCCTTGTCTACTGGAAGGATAAAAACAGGCAATTTGGAGGCCTTGGTAGAAACTGGCTTTTCACTACTTAAGCTACCCACCCTCTAGTGTGTACTCAGCAAGAGATTTCAGCACAATCAGGAACCTTGTCAGTGATCGGCATAGGAGGCTATTCCCTCAAAATGTGAAAAGATGATGTTCTTCAAAATGAACTGGAATATCCATGAGGAAGACCTAAACTGTCAATTACATCAAAGTATAGAGACTTCTGTAATGGTGGTCCAGCGGGGATGAATTGGTATTGTGTGAGGATGATGTAAACACTGATAAGGGTGAGGATGGTAGTGACGATGATATCTTGCCACCACAGAGCTTTTGGCTTATCTGCCTTAAACCCATTAGTAGCTTGTTTTGTGGTGCCCAAACAAACAAAGCACTTCAGCAACTAAAGTGGCAGCATCTGTTGCTGAAGTGCTTGGTTTGTTAAACTTGGCATGTGCTTTTTAATATCCAATATAAGGTTGGATGGGAGGGCCCAAGGACAATTCCATCTTGCACCATTTTTTCTGTCACTGCTGTGTGTCAAGGTTCCAAAGATGTACTATAAACTGTCGTGTGTTTATGCCGCCACTCTGTCGCTTAGTAACCAGCCAGCTCGCTGTAGCCTTTGGCATAAACTGGATAAAACAATATTCCAAGCTGTGAGGTGATCAAAATTGAGTGGAAATTATTGGAAAATGATGTTATTGATGTTAAGTTACAGTAGGAACAAAAATGCCCACATTCTGTGATTATAAAAATTTTAGCATTTAAAAAAAAAAATACAGATTCAAAACCAAAACCGGACAACGAAAAACCAGCAAAAATGTTCTAGTAGACACTGATGAAATGTTGCTTCTAGTCATTACATGAATCAAACAAGGAATGTTTGCAAATAACTTCCCTTAAATGTGTCATATATGAAAGTTTAATTCATCAGAATAATTCACTTTATCACAATTAATAGAAGTAAATCTGTATTCTTAGTGCCAATGTGTCTTTCAAATGATTCTCTAGACATAGAGGACACAACCTCTGCAGCTATTCCATGAGAGAAAATAAATATATTATGTATATGGGGCCTAATTCAGCTTCAGTTGCAATTTAGCAAAATCGAAAATCGGCCGAATATCAGGTGATTGCACATGTATGGCCAAAATGAGTTCTCAGTGTGAATGCAGGCCCAGCAAAGAGAGATTACATAGCAATTTCTAAGAAGTGATCATTAGTGGGAGGTATTTGGGGCGTGCATCTGATGACAGCTATGATTGCTTCGATTGAAAACATGGTGCCGATACGAATGCAGCCACGTATATCCTGCATTGGCATGGATTAATCAGTATTGTCAAGGGTGGCCATTGTTTCCTGATTCATGTATATGCATCACATTTATGCAAATGCATACACAGATTTGCGACTGCAGCAGTGGACATCTTTTTCTTTTCTTGGTGGCTCTTCACATGCTTTTTTTTAGCAGAAGTAGGATTGAGAAAATCACAATTTCTGTGTCAAGACTCAATAGCTATCCAACCTCAATAAGGTCCATAGTGCAGATGAAAAGCAAATGTATTATAATAAAAAAAAATGTCAGTTTATTTGGTATGAGTACCATTTGGATTTACTTAAGCTGCATATCTAGGTGTGCCAGGGCATATTACATTTTCTATTTATCATTGGTGAAATGTTGACACATAATTGATGTTAGAATGTCGACACAATTCTTGGTGGCCCAGTGGTTACTTACCTGCTCTTGAAGGCTGCAGTGGCTACAGCACAGCTTCTGGGTTTTGGCTGTCATGTGACCATCACCTCCAGCTCAGACCACCAATGCTTCATAATTCAGGGGATTATTCCTTCTCCATTCTTCCCTTAAGTTCTTAACATTCTGAAACTGTCCACATTTCACATGATGACATTCTGAGAATGTCCACATGTCTGTTGACATTTTAATGTAACGATTAATATTGTGGTTTCAAAATTCTGAATACAACTTTGTAAATGTTGATCTAATGATCACATCATGCCAAAAGGGCTACCACAGAATTTTGCAGCACCATGCAATACTCTGTGGTCTATACTTAGTTGGTCAAGGGATCATCCTACAGCAAGATAATGTCCCAAAAAATTAAGTACATACAGACTATGTCAGAACCACCTTCGAGGAAAACTAAAAAAAATAAAAAATGGAATGTCCAGAACGGTCTTCAGATTAAAACCAAAACAAGCTGGTTAGAGATGAACTGGACAGATGGGTGAAAACAAAGCAATCTACAATTGCAGTACTGTTGTGGGAATTTCTACAAAAGTATTGAAAGAACTTCCCAAACAATGGGCCTGATTCAGCGGTGGACACTATTTACAATACTGCTGTGTCTATGGATGTAGCAGCAATGCGATAATATGTTAATGCCACTGGAGGCATTAAAATAAATAAATAAATAAATAGAAAACCTGATCCAAGATGTTGTATTGTAAAAGGTAATTTTACAAAAAAATTCATAAAGAGAGAATTAAAATACAATGCTGCACTCAGATTAATTGCTAATACCTACAACAAATACTAAAAATATATCTGACCTCTGACCTCTGTTTTATTGATTTGTATAATGTTCCAAATGAATTTGGCTCGTACTTCAGGTAATTGTAATACACAAAGTACTGATTATTATTTGCTTTTATTGAGTGCACTATGTTGTCTCCCCATATTGTATGTTTATTTTTGCCCTACAATAAGAAAAACAACAAAAAAAGACAAGATCTGAAGGAGGTTTCCACCTCCTAACATCACACCTCACTACTTTTCTACTTTACTGATAAAGTAAAATAATAAAAATATTGCAATTTCATGTAAAAGTCACCATTGGTGGCGCCAATGCTTTCAATCCATGCTCCTTTCTGTGAAGGGACAGTACTTATCTGGCAGTGATGGGGGGAGGAATGCTTGGGGGATGCTGCCTAGCATGTTCTGGCTGTATCAGAACACATGGGCGCTGATTGTGAATTGATTGATTAGTGGCAGCTAGTTCCTACTAGGGAGGCCAATCCCGGGCCATTTTTTCAATCCCGGGATTCGGGATTGAAAAACGGTCAATCCCGGGATACCCGGGATACCGGGATTGCAATAGGGATCAGTGAAGGTTGTAGGGAGCAGTGCTGGAGGGAGGGTGTAGGTAGCGGTGTGGGAGGAAGGGAGGGGGTAGGTAGTGGTGCAGGAGGGAGGGTGAGGCCAGATATATCATATGCAGCATATTGCATGCGATACATCATGAGACTTCTCATAAAAAACAGTAATTATTAACATTCTTAGCAAAAATAATTGCGAATATAAATGCACAGGACAGTTCTTCCAATAAGAGCTCTCCTTTGCTTTGTGAGGACTTCCATGTTTATGAGCCGGGAGTCCTACTGTGCATATGTGGCTGTTGGCCTGCACATGTAAAAGCCATAGAGGGGGGAAGACAGGGGGGTGTAGGTAGCGGTGCGGGAGGTAGGGAGGGGGTAGGTAGCTGTGCGGGAGGGTGGGTGTAGATAGTGGTGCGGGAGGAAGGGTGTAGGTAGCGGCGTGGGAGGGTAGGTAGCGGCGCGGGAGGGAGAGCAGGTGGGTGTAAGTAATAACACTTACTATTAGGCGGGCGGCCACGGCAGCCATGGACACACTGAACACGGCGGCATTTCAAATGAAGCGCCGGCCGCCAGCCAACCAGAGCTGGTGGACCAGAAGCCAATCAGGGAAGCTGCCGCAGCAGTCGCTCCTGATTGGCTGCCGCTGCTGCGGCAGCTTCCCTGATTGGCTGCCGGTCCGCCAGCTTTGATTGGCTGGCGGCCGGCGCTACAATTGAAGTGCCGCCGCATTCAGCTTGTCCATGGCTGCCACGTATGCCCGCCCAATAGTAAGTGTTATTACTTACACCCACCCGCCCTCCCGCGCTCCCGCACTCCCGCGCCGCTACCAACCCTCCCGCACATGCGCACTGCAATCCCTTGAATCCCGGGATTGGATGCTCCAATCCCGGGATTCAAATCCCGGCATTTTTGGGCCCAAATCCCGGGATCCCGCCGATCCCGGGATTGGCCTCCATAGTTCCTACTCTGAAAAATCAGATGCCAGAACCTGAGCTATAGATACCAAAGTACTCCATTTCCTCTCTGTCAGTATCATCAAGTCACCTTTCTCTCCTCACCCTGCTGTGTATGTCTATTATTCGAAGCCCTCCAATCCATGCTTGAGACACATCCCCTCACCCAAGTCCCAGCCCCTTCCTCTCCTTTACTCTGCCTCTGTATATTCCTTTCCTGCCACAGAGGAGCATTGCAGATGCATAACACTCATGAGTACCACAGGGACCAGACAGATCATCTCTCTGGGCAGGTAAGTGCCAGTGGAGGTGTGAAAATGTTCTGTTATATAGGAGGGTGGCACATTCATACAACAGGTAGGGTCTGTTTTGTTGTTTCTGGGCAGTGAGTATATGTTTTAATACTGTCTATTGTGGAGTTGGTGTACTCATGTTGTGTTTGTGTGAGGACGGCATATTCCTATTATCTGTGTTATATGTGAATCACTAATACTCTGTATTATATAGCGGTCACTGCAATGCTTTCTGCATTACTGTATATGGTAGTTACTGCAACGCTCATTGTATTATACAGTATTCACTGTAATACTGTCTGTATTATATGGCAGTCAATACAATAATCCCTGCATTATACAGCAGTCTTTGCAACTGTCTCTAAATAATATGACAGAGATAGCAATGCTTTCTGTCACACCCCCTCAATTTGCTGGCCACACCTCTTCAGCTTTGTGCCACCTCCATACAGTGGGCCAGAACCATTGCATTCCACCTTGTGGGCCCTTTATGCCCTAGTTTGATACTGACTAGCAGCAACCAAAAGGACAGATACCGTACAGTGAAAAACTTGCCTTCCCAGGACACAATACACTGCAGACCTGGGGGTTGTTCTATAACTTTGTATTAGCCAGGGTTAAATTAGTTTTCTCATGGCCACCATGTGAGTTGGAGAAGCATACAAAAGCCATGCTTACAAATATATATTGGTCCACCTGCTCATCTTAGTTCTGCAGTTATTTTAAAGTAGCAAAAGTAAATCTTTAGGACTAATGTGGTAGTTTAACTTTAGGTTGGAGAATCTTTTTGAATATTATTTTCTACCTTGTATTTTTATTTCAGTACAGAGATGCATTTTATAGATGGGAAATCAATGGTAAAATCCTTACAGTGACAAATTAATCTGCCATAACTAAAATAAATGTATGTAAATAACAAAGGGAGATAAGCTGTTCCAATTGCAAGAACATGTATCTATGTAAAGTTTGACTTAATCATATATTGATGCATACAATGGTATGAAGAAGTCAGGGTAATTTCAACACTAAAAGGCAAACAAATGACAAAATGATGATCCTAATGGCACAGTCATTTGTTGCGAAGAGATCCATTTATATCCTTCTCCTGAGAAATGACTGATAAACAAAGATTTCTCCAAGAAGACTGAGCACTTGCAGTTGTATTTTGACATAGTAGAAAAATTGAAATTCAATTTGTCCTTTGTGAATGTATCTACAAGTCTTTAAAGAGTCCATTCAAGGTCTTGCTGATTTAACAGCTTTTGGAAACTTTCTATAATTTCACAAGTTTTGAGACAATATTTAGATCAAATCATCAAAATAACTCTCTTGACATACGTTAATTAGCTCAAAAAGTATTTATGTAAATCTAGTGCAGTTGCAAACAAGTTTGTATTCCCCATGGTCGAAATAAAAGATAATTCCTAAAATATGTTGAGACTTGTTTGTCTAAAATGTTGAGACTGTATGTCTAAAATGTCAAATGGTACAAAGTTGCTTTATTAAAATTGTTATATTTTTTCCCAATCTATTGTATTTACTCTAAAAATAATAAGCTACAGTAAGCCAGTGCTTGATAGAAATTATTCACTCTTACATTATCTACAATGCTACTCTTGTAAATATATCCATTTTAAATAAAATCTTAAGATTCAAACACTTTTGAACATTTGTTTAAGTGTTTTGAAATAATTCAATTTGAGAAAAGTCTTTAATTCCTTCACTTGTCAGTACAAATAAAGTTTTGGGAGTTTTTCAGAATTCTGAAATTTTCCACTAATGGAAAAGCATACTATTGTTATTGATACATCATTTCCTGTTAACCATTACAGCTAATATTAACATTCAACAGAGTGAATCCCCTGACAGGAAGTAATTTAACTTTTAGTTTGCAGCTCTGATCCAAACTGCAAACACCAAGTGCATGCTTTCTCAAAGCTTTAAATAGATGCCTCTTTATTAGACATGTCTCTTAATGTGTGAAAGGATGGAAAACCCTTCAGAGGCACACTGTGCAAAAAATGTAAATGACATAATGAAGTCTGACTTCCTACCACTTTCCTAATAAAATGTACCGGCACTTAACTCTGTCTTGACGTACAGATGTCCTTGTACAGAAAGACATTTTCAAACAATATTCATCCATATTAGAAAATTTCTAATAATATCATTAGTTCCGCTAATGAAACTGTGAGAGAAATGTACAGTAATAGACTGTTATTAGCAGGCATTGGCGAGATCCCGACTATTCTGCCTGATGTTTAAAAGTGGCATTCATTTAAAAGGCAAAAACAATCTGGTTTTACCTTACCTTATGACCTTATCTGCATACCATCAGCAGACACCAGAACAGTTACCTGCTTAACATGTGGTGAGTTTAAGCTGCAGATTCACCTGGGAGTAGGCAGGAGCAGTGTTCCCACTGCACTGACACTGAATTTACAGTCACTGGGTCTGCTTTTATTACACAATCAGTTTATATATAGCGGACTGAGTGGAATGATATACAGTATTTCTGTGTAATTGCAAAATCCGTATTTGCATGCTATTTGCACCATGTATTACAGTGAGACTTTGATATATGGGTGAGATCCCATTCCTCTTTCCACATTATTGCTAGCCGCTCATTATTACCTACTAAGGTTATAATTCAGCAACATATTGTTATGTTTATAGGAGGCTAAAAATTATCTTAAGTTTGCGGTGATGATTATATTATATACAGGTTGAGTATCCCATATCCAAATATTCCGAAATACGGAATATTCCGAAATACGGACTTTTGAGTGAGAGTGAGATAGTGAAACCTTTGTTTTTTGATGACTCAATGTACACAAACTTTGTTTAATACACAAAGTTATTAAAAATATTGTATTAAATGACCTTCAGGCTGTGTGTATAAGGTTTATAAGTAACATAAATGCATTCTGTGCTTAGATTTAGGTCCCATCACCATGATATCCCATTATGGTAGGCAATTATTCCAAAATACGGAAAAATCCGATATCCAAAATACCTCTGGTCCCAAGCATTTTGGATAAGGGATACTCAACCTGTATATAGATTTTTTTTTAATACATTCCTGGGAGTGCTATTGATATTTTATGATTGTACTAGTTAAAAGCCCGTCAAAATGACGGACACCAGGGCTGGATTATATTAGGAGGGCGGGCGCTACTCACACAGTGCAGAATAAATAAGAGGATTGGGGTGCAGTGTATTTAGGGGCAGTATATGGTTGGGGATGCAGTGTACATAGGGAGTGTGTGTGTTCGTGTCACACACAGGTGACTATATTAAAAAAATCTGCATCTCTCTCTAGATTGTCCCTATCTGCCCCTACCACTCCACTTTTTCCCCAGTCCCTATCTAACCCAACCCCTCCCACTCTCTCTCCCCTCATGTCCTATCTACCCCTCCCCCTCTCTCCCCAGTCCCTATCTGCCCTAACCTCTTGCCCTCTTTCTTTCTCTCCCCGTCCTTATCTGCTCCTACCCCACTCTTCACCCCTAGTCCCTATCTGCCCCTACCCCCACTCTCTCTCTCTCTCCCCAGCCCCCTCTCTCTGTATGCAGCAAGTGTGAAACAGTCAGATCAGTATTATTAATATTACTAGCAGCAGGTTAGAAGGCTGTAACATCTCCCTTCAGTTTCACTTTCAGTTTGAGCTGTCTCATCTAACAGAGGTGAGGAGCAGAGTTGGTTTTTATTATATAGGATTGTGTTGTTTAATACACAATTATATGTGCCTTTTTAAATAAATGTAAGTATACTATTTTGTTATTCTATTAGTATTTTGGCTGATGTGTGCAGTGCCACCCGCTACCTTTTTGTCTGTGTATTCTCTGTGAGAGAAGTGTAATAGTCAACCTTATCATGAGATGACTAGCATAGCATATCACATGAAGTCATGTAACGGTCTGGCCTGAAGAATATTAAAATAAGAACATCTGCAGGTCATTCTGGAAGTTATAGTCACACAACAGCAGATGAATGCAGCTTACGCAATAGACAGGGCCGTATTAACAATGGGGCTGATGGAGCTACAGCTCCAGGCCTACACTACACATAGGCCCACAGAATCTACATTGCTGTATGCTGCTTTAGATAGGAAAAACATTTTTTCCTTCTACTGCAGCGTTCCTATGCCCCCAGTGGCCGCTGATCCCCCCACCGCCGTCGCCGCATAGAGGTGGTTATAATGCCACCCGGCGGCACTGGCAGAGATGACTTCTGTAATGGCAATGCAGTGGAAGGCCTTCCTAGCCCTCCCTGCGCTGCATTCCCATAGTGACACACAGCCTCCTGCGCAGCGCAGACATCACGGCGTGTGACATCACAAAGGTGCCACTCCGCTGCACCTAGACTACAGACAGCTTCAGCACATGGAGGAAAGCAGTGAAGCTCCGTGAAGGCGGATCGGCAGCTTATCTGACGAGCCTCTGTGAGGTGAGGACAGTGTCAGACATTTCAGGGACACCTGGTTGCTGCTCTTATATTATTCAATATAAATATATTAATTAAAAAAAAAGTACAAACGTATTTAAATATGTATGTACACAGTACATATATTTATATGCACAGTGTGTATATATAAATAGTATGTACAGTACATATATCGTTATATAAATATGCATATATCAAAGTATATACATATGTATAGTATAAATATGGTATATGTGTATAATATATATATATATACAGTGTATGTGTGTATACACACACACACACACACACACACACACACACACACACACACACACACATATATCTATAGCCTACCATTAGAATAGGTGTTATATGTGTCATATATTATGGTGCAATTTGATCAAAGTAGACCAACAATGCTATTTCCATACTAATAAGTTTCTATGGTTATGTGCTTATGTATTTTGTTGTTGTGAATATGCACATGCACTTTTGATTAAGTGCGCTATTTGTTGATATCTGGGCTTTCCCTCTGGAGAGCACGCTGCTTGATGTTGCTAGTCGACGGTGCGCTCCAGGTCTGGCGACTTCCGGTTTAGTGATGACGCCTTCCGGTCGGTGGTGCATTCCACGGAGCAGAAGTGGATGCCGCGGTGGAGCACATGCCAGGATCGGAGATGCGATACATGTGTTAAGGATTTTTTTACTTGTTGTTTGTAATGTCTTTTGATGCCTGTATTATTTTATGTATATTGTATGCTTTGTGGTGGCTTTAACTATGCTGGGGATGCCTTAGCTGCACATTATTGTAATATAATTGATTGTTTGAGTGGGAGGTACTTCCTTCTCACTTGGGGTATAAATATTGGGTCTGTATGTTGACAAAGGTCCAGATGTGGGACCAAAACATTGATATTTTTTGCTACTCTTTTTACCATGGACTGAATAACAGCTACATTATGAAGACTGGTGAGTGCACCCCTGGTTTCTTGTCTAAACAATTGAGTCTTACAAAGACTCAATGCTTTACACATCAGAAGTGCTGGACCATATTTATGGTGTGTGAGTGTGTATATATATATATTTTATTTTATTTTCCATAAACTGGTATTTGCCGTGATGCCCTCCCAAGTGAGCAAAGTCACAAACATATTCGGCAGCAATGGGCGGCACTCACCGGACTTCACATGGAGCAGAAATCATGAGGCAGAAGTACTCAGATTAACGTTTCAGTTGTACAAACTTTCTTGTCATTAATCTAAATACTTCCACCTCATGATGTATACTACATGTGAAGACTGGTGAGTGCCGCCCATTGCTACCAAATCCAGGGCTTAAAGTGGTCCTGGAGAGGTGGTGGAACCCACCACCTATGCCCCCCCCCCCTCACATTAAGCAGAGCCGGGGCCAGTGGTAGTGTTTTCGCACCCCCTCCAAACTAAAATTTAGTGCCCTACTTCCCATACTTTATAAAGGGACAGAGAGGCGGCATGGTCACAAAATAGTACCCCCTGATTCATATTATACCACATAGTAATACCCCTTATTCAGGTTACATCACTCAGTAGTGCCCTTTATTCACATTGCACTACACAATGGGACCCTCTATACATGTTATGCCATACAGTAGTGCCTCTTAGATACAATGCCCACAGTAGTGCCCTTATACACAATTCCCACAGTAGTAGTACCCCTTACACATAATGCCAACAGTTGTAGTGCCCCTTACACATAATGACCACAGTAGTACCGCTTTACACATAATGTCCACAATAGTAGTGCTGCTTATACACAATTCCCACAGTAGTAGTGCCCCTTACACATAATGCCCACAATTGTAGTGCCCCTTACACATAATGACCACAGTAGTGCCCTTATACACATAATGCCCACAGTGTGTCCCTTATTCACATCTCTGCATCTGTCACTCCAGCAGCTCACTGCCTGTGTCCCTCTAGAAGCTCCATGCCCTGTATCCCTCCAGCAGCTTCCCTACCTCTCTTGTCCCTCCAGACCCCTCTCATCTTGTCTTCAAGATGCACAGAGCCTTCTCCATGGGCTATCTTGACTTCAGCAGTGGTGACAGTATGACATCAAATATGTCGTGCCAGAAAATAATCCACTGGGACCTGAGGAGGGGATGAATGCTGTCCAACAGACACAGCATGTGTGAGTACCAAGAGGGGTGGGCTGTAAATGGAAGAGGACCATGGAGCCCTAGGACCTGTGGAAGGGGGAGGTGGCTGCAGTTCATCAGTAACACTAGCGCTGCCTGCATCATCTATTAGTGTAGGTGATGGGGCAGGTTTTTCTGTTGGAATTACTGTGCAGGGCAATGAAGGAGGTGGAACTAGTTCCCCCTACCATTACAGGTGGTGGAAATCAGTTCCCCCTCGTCCCCCCCCACTTTATCCCCTAGCCGAATCTATATATCTATTTATCTATCTATCTATCTATCTATACACCTGGCGCTCCAAAATCGTCTGCTGCTCTTGAGCTTGCTCCCATGCCTCCCTTGGTTCAAATAAACAGTAAGCACTGATATTAGGAAGGCAGCATTCAGGAGACTGGTCATTGTGATTAATAAATTCTATTTATTGCATCGTTACCCTACATATGTTTCGGGCCTCTGCCCATTGTCAGGGACAAACGGTGTAATAAGGAAATATGCGAACATACAGTGGGGCAAAAAAGTATTTGGACAGCCACCGACTGTGCAAGTTGACCCACTTAAAAATATGAGAGAGGTCTGTAATTTCAATCATAGGTACACTTTAACTGTGAGAGACAGAATCTGAAAAAAAACTAGGAAATCACATTGTATGATTTTTAAACAATTTATTTGTATATTCTTGTGGAAAATAAATGTTTGGACACCTACCAAGCAGCAACATTTCTGGCTCTCACAGACCTGTTACTTCTTCTTTAAGAAGCTCTTCTATCCTCCACTCGTTACCTGTATCAATGGCACCTGTTTGAACTGTTTATCTGTATAAAAGACACCTGTCCACACCCTCAAACAGTCAGACTGCTACCTTTCCACCATGGCCAAGACCAGAGAGCTGTCTAAGGACACCAGGCACAAAATTGTAGAGCTGCACAAGGCTGGGATGAGCTACTCGACAATAGGCAAGCAGCTTGGTGAGAAGAGATCACCTGTTGGTGCAATTATAAAAAAATGGAAGAAATACAAGATCACTGACAATCTCCCTCAACCTGGGGCTCCATGCAAGATCTCACCTCGTGGGGTATCAATGATCTTGAGAACGGTGAGGAATCAGCTCAGAACTACACGGGGGGACCTGGTCAATGACCTCAATAGATCTGGGACCACAGTCACAAAGGTTACCATTAGTAACACCCTACGTCATCATGGATTGAAATCCTGCAGCGCCCGAAAGGTCCCCCTGCTTAAGCCATCACATGTCCAGGCCGTCTAAAGTTTGCCAGTGACCATCTGGATGATCCAGAGGAGGATTGGGAGAATGTAATCTGGTCAGATGAGAGCAAAATCGAACTTATTGGTATAAACTCCACTTGCCGTGTTTCGAGGGAGAAGAATGATGAATGGCATCCCAAGAACACCATACCCACTGTGAAGCATGGGGGTGCAAACATCATGCTTTGGGGCTGCTTTTCTGCAAAGGGGACAGGACGACTGATCCGTATTAAGGAGAGGATGAATGGGGCATTGTATCGTAAGATTTTGGGCAAAAACCTCCTTCCCTCAGAAAGAGCATTCAAGATGGAACATGGCTGGGTCTTCCAGCATGACAATGACCCCAAACCCACCATCCGGGCAACTAAGGAGTGGCTCCATAAGAAGCATTTCAAGGTCCTGGAGTGGCTTAGCCAGTCTCCAGACCTCAACCCAATAGAAAATCTGTGGAGGGAGTTGAAAGTCCGTGTTGCCTGGCGACAGTCCCAACACATGACAGATCTGCATGGAAGAGTGGGCCAAAGTACCTGCCACAGTGTGTGCAAACATAGGAAACGTTTGACCTCTGTAATTGCCAACCGAGGTTATATTA
This sequence comes from Pseudophryne corroboree, assembly GCF_028390025.1. NCBI lineage: Eukaryota > Metazoa > Chordata > Amphibia > Anura > Myobatrachidae > Pseudophryne > Pseudophryne corroboree. The sequence goes on from NC_086444.1 coordinate 553,120,871, forward strand.
CAAAGTATTGAGTTAAACTTTTTGATTGTCCAAATATTTATTTTCCGCAAGAATCTACAAATAAATTGTTTAAAAATCATACAATGTGATTTCCTAGGTTTTTTTTTTTTCAGATTCTGTCTCTCACAGTTGAAGTATACCAATGAAGGAAATTACAGACCTCTCTCATCTTTTAAAGTGGGTCAACTTGCACAATCGGTGGCTGTCCAAATACTTTTTTGCCCCACTGTATATATCTAACACACGGCTCCTTTAAATTAATAAATCATTCTCACCTATGTGACGCCGCCGTTCAACACACAGGTGAGTATGATTTCAAAATTTTACGGAGCTATGTATTAGTTATATGTAATTTTTTTATTACAGTTTGTCCCTGACTATGGGCATATGTAGGATAACGATGCGTTAAAATAGAATTTATTAATCACAATGACCAGTCTCCTGAGTGCCGCCTACGGAATACCAGTATGTATATATTTATTTGTGTGTGTGTGTTTGTGTATGTATTTATAAAGTCAATTCTAAATCAGTATGGTCAGCTACCTGTGTTCCTTTCCTCAATGTATAGTCCCCATTGATAAAGGAAGAAATCCAATCCATATATGGCACTTCAAATATTTTCAAGACATAGGACCTTATACAGTAAGGATTGCAATTTCTGCTTTTTAACAGAATTTGCAATCCTTTATATAACCTGCTGAGGGCTGCCCATCGCAGGACACGGCCGCCCAACATGCAGCCCACCCACTGCAATCACGCTGAATTGTGGATGCCTCCTGCCAGTGCAGCCTGGCTGCGACACCCGATGCTAGAGACTGACGCCGGGCTGATGCTAGAAACTGGCGTGCGCAGTGTCAGATTCTCTGCAGGAGTTTTTCCATAAACATGAAAAACTCCTCCAGTATGCCTGGGGAGTAACTTGCAGGGACAGCGACAGCAGGAGCAAACACATGATTTCTAGAGGGGGGTTTCCAAATGCAAGCCACAATCTCCCACTCTGCGGAACATTGGAGCAAAAGCAGAAGTCTGGGTGAGCAGTAGACGAATCTAGTACTGATCCTAGACACATATGTACAAATTGGTCTTTTTATACACTGGATAGTGTGTGGAATACAATATCAATATTTAACATAGATGGTCTATAGGATTTTTTGTATCAAACATATTTAAACTAATATGATTAAAATAAGTGGGCAGGAAAAGTTAAACATCCCATAATAAATAAATACACAAGCAGAACCAGGAGACAGAACTGCACTTTCTGAGCACATTGGGGGTCATTCCGAGTTGTTCGCTCGTTGCCGATTTTCGCTATGCTGCGATTTGTTGCTAAATGCGCATGCATTTAATAAAAATTTAGTAGATTTGCTGTGGATCCTGCGGCGCTTTTCAGTCGCACTGCTGATCAGAGAATGATTGACAGGAAAGGGGCGTTTCTTAGTGGTAACTGAGCATTTTCCGGGAGTGTGCTAAAAAACGCAGGCGTGTCAGGGGAAAACGCGGGAGTGTCTGGAGAAACGGGGGAGTGGCTGGCCGAACTCAGGGCGTGTTTGTGACGTCAAACCAGGAACTAAACGGACTGAGCTGACCGCAATCTGTGAGTAGGTCTGGAGCTACTCAGAAACTGCAAAGAATTATTTAGTAGCAGTTCTGCTAATCTTTCGTTCGCTATTCTGCTAAGCTAAAATACACTCCCAGAGGGTGGCGTCCTAGCGTGTGCAATGCTGCTAAAAGCAGCTAGCGAGTGAACAACTCGCAATGAGGGCCCTTATTCCACATCATGGTAAGGCGCCTGTCTTCCTGGCAGTTGCTCTCTGAACCAATGCAGTGTTTGAGTGCTCAGATCCACACACACAGCAAACGGGATGCGGTTAGCTTCCCAACAGGTGGGATGCTGGCGGTCATGTGTCTTAGCCCTAGCCACGGGGGGAGGGCGGAACACTACTGCATATACAGAATAGGTGGGGGGCACATTAATACACATACAGACTAGGAGGGGAGGGGGCACACTAATACACATACAGACTAGGAGGGGAGGGGGCACACTAATACACATACAGACTAGGAGGGGGGGAGGGCACACTAATACACATACAGACTAGGAGGGGAGGGGTGCACACTAATACACATACAGACTAGGAGGGGAGGGGGGCACACTAATACACATACAGACTAGGAGGGGAGGGGGGGCACACTAATACACATACAGACTAGGAGGGAAGGGGGGCACACTAATACACATACAGACTAGGAGGGGAGGGGGCACACTAATACACATACAGACTAGGAGGGAAGGGGGGCACACTAATACACATACAGACTAGGAGGGAAGGGGGGGCACACTAATACACATACAGACTAGGAGGGGAGGGGGCACATTAATACACATACAGACTAGGAGGGGAGGGGGCACACTAATACACTGTTGAATTCTCTTAGGTTAACTAAATTAACCATCTTGTTGCTGTTTGGGTTGTTAGGTAAAAGAATGAATTGAAAATGGATTTATAAAAATCAATTATTATTTATTAAAAAGGCCACGCCCGTATACAGGGGAGAGCTAACATCCTCTCAGCCTGAATCAAAATACTTTAACAACAAATACACGTATCAACAATGAGTTTTATATAATACACAGTTACGCCCCTTTCTTATATCCTCCCATATGATTTCATACCTCTGGAATACAGTGTTAGGCAATAGTGTTATGCAATATTAGGACCATTGTCAAGAATACTCAAAGATACTCGTGATCTTCAACTGTGTCCATATTAGGAATTACATCTGGACTCTGTGAGCTTTTAGGATGTGCGTAGGTGGAATTAATACTTAGCCAACAAAGTTGTTTTTCTCGTCTCTCAGTGTGTAAAAAGTTCAAGATGAATTTGCTGTATCATCTAGCTAGAAACAAGATGGATTCTCTTATGCTTCTATACTATACTAGTGAATATGAGAACCTTTAGCTACTGTGATTATTGGGTGTATACATAATATACGTACTATCCCGTAGTACATATATATAACTGTTAGGCCTTCAGCAGGTTGCCTCTGTCACAGTATTCGACAGACTAGGAGGGGAGGGGGGCACACTAATACACATACAGACTAGGAGGGGAGGGGGCACACTAATACACATACAGACTAGGAAGGGATGGGGCACGCTAATACACATACAGACTAGGAGGGGAGGGGGGCACACTAATACACATACAGACTAGAAGGGGAGGGGGGCACACTAATACACATACAGACTAGGAGGAAAGGTGGGCACACTAATACACATACAGACTAGGAGGGGAGGGGGGCACACTAATACACATACAGACTAGGAGGAGAGGGGCGGGCACACTAATACACATACAGACTAGGAGGGAAGGGGGGGCACACTAATACACATACAGACTAGGAGGGGAGGGGGCACACTAATACACATACAGACTAGGAGGGGAGGGGGCACATTAATACACATACAGACTAGGAGGGGATGGGGCACACTAATACACATACAGACTAGGAGGGGAGGGGAGCACACTAATACACATACAGACTAGGAGGTTAGGGGGCACACTAATACACATACAGACTAGGAGGGGATGGGACACACTAATACACATACAGACTAGGAGGGGAGGGGGGCACACTAATACACATACAGACTAGGAGGGGAGGGGGCACACTAATACACATACAGACTAGGAGGGGAGGGGGCACACTAATACACATACAGACTAGGAGGGAAGGGGGGGCACACTAATACACATACAAACTAGGAGGGGATGGGGCACACTAATACACATACAGACTAGGAGGGGAGGGGGGCACACTAATACACATACAGACTAGGAGGGAAGGGGGGGCACACTAATACACATACAGACTAGGAGGGGAGGGGGCACACTAATACACATACAGACTAGGAGGGGAGGGGGCACACTAATACACATACAGACTAGGAGGGGAGGGGGGCACACTAATACACATACAGACTAGGAGGGGAGGGGGCACACTAATACACATACAGACTAGGAGGGGATAGGGCACACTAATACACATACAGACTAGGAGGGGAGGGGGGCACACTAATACACATACAGACTAGAAGGGGGGGGCACACTAATACACATACAGACTAGGAGGAAAGGTGGGCACACTAATACACATACAGACTAGGAGGGGAGGGGGGCACACTAATACACATACAGACTAGGAGGAGAGGGGGGGGGCACACTAATACACATACAGACTAGGAGGGAAGGGGGGGCACACTAATACACATACAGACTAAGAGGGGAGGGGGCACACTAATACACATACAGACTAGGAGGGGATAGGGCACACTAATACACATACAGACTAGGAGGGGAGGGGGGCACACTAATACACATACAGACTAGAAGGGGGGGGCACACTAATACACATACAGACTAGGAGGAAAGGTGGGCACACTAATACACATACAGACTAGGAGGGGAGGGGGGCACACTAATACACATACAGACTAGGAGGAGAGGGGGGGGGCACACTAATACACATACAGACTAGGAGGAGAGGGGGGGGGCACACTAATACACATACAGACTAGGAGGGGAGGGGGCACACTAATACACATACAGACTAGGAGGGGAGGGGGGCACACTAATACACATACAGACTAGGAGGGGAGGGGGCACACTAATACACATACAGACTAGGAGGGGATAGGGCACACTAATACACATACAGACTAGGAGGGGAGGGGGGCACACTAATACACATACAGACTAGAAGGGGGGGGCACACTAATACACATACAGACTAGGAGGAAAGGTGGGCACACTAATACACATACAGACTAGGAGGGGAGGGGGGCACACTAATACACATACAGACTAGGAGGAGAGGGGGGGGGCACACTAATACACATACAGACTAGGAGGGAAGGGGGGGCACACTAATACACATACAGACTAAGAGGGGAGGGGCACACTAATACACATACAGACTAGGAGGGGAGGGGGCACATTAATACACACACAGACTAGGAGGGGATGGGGCACACTAATACTAGTGATGAGCACCGGAAATTTTTCGGGTTTTGTGTTTTGGTTTTGGGTTCGGTTCCGCGGCCGTGTTTTGGGTTCGAACGCGTTTTGGCAAAACCTCACCGATTTTTTTTTGTCGGATTCGGGTGTGTTTTGGATTCGGGTGTTTTTTTTCAAAAAACCCTAAAAAACAGCTTAAATCATAGAATTTGGGGGTCATTTTGATCCCAAAGTATTATTAACCTCAATAACCATAATTTCCACTCATTTTCAGTCTATTCTGAACACCTCACAATATTATTTTTAGTCCTAAAATTTGCACCGAGGTCGCTGGATGGCTAAGCTCAGCGACCCAAGTGGCCGACACAAACACCTGGCCCATCTAGGAGTGGCACTGCAATGTCACGCAGGATGGCCCTTCCAAAAAACACTCCCCAAACAGCACATGACGCAAAGAAAAAAAGAGGCGCAATGAGGTAGCTGTGTGAGTAAGCTAAGCGACCCTAGTGGCCGACACAAACACCTGGCCCATCTAGGAGTGGCACTGCAGTGTCACGCAGGATGGCCCTTCCAAAAAACACCCCCCAAACAGCACATGACGCAAAGAAAAATGAAAGAATAAAGAGGTGCAAGATGGAATTGTCCTTGGGCCCTCCCACCCACCCTTATGTTGTATAAACAGGACATGCACACTTTAACCAACCCATCATTTCAGTGACAGGGTCTGCCACACGACTGTGACTGAAATGACGGGTTGGTTTGGACCCCCACCAAAAAAGAAGCAATTAATCTCTCCTTGCACAAACTGGCTCTACAGAGGCAAGGTGTCCACCTCATCATCATCCTCCGATATATCACCGTGTACATCCTCCTCCTCACAGATTATCAATTCGTCCCCACTGGAATCCACCATCTCAGCTCCCTGTGTACTACTTTGTGGAGGCAATTGCTGCTGGTCAATGTCTCCACGGAGGAATTGATTATAATTCATTTTAATGAACATCATCTTCTCCACATTTTCTGGATGTAACCTCGTACGCCGATTGCTGACAAGGTGAGCGGCGGCACTAAAAACTCTTTCGGAGTACACACTTGTGGGAGGGCAACTTAGGTAGAATAAAGCCAGTTTGTGCAAGGGCCTCCAAATTGCCTCTTTTTCCTGCCAGTCTAAGTACGGACTGTCTGACGTGCCTACTTGGATGCGGTCACTCATATAATCCTCCACCATTCTTTCAATGGGGAGAGAATCATATGCAGTGACAGTAGACGACATGTCCGTAATCGTTGTCAGGTCCTTCAGTCCGGACCAGATGTCAGCATCAGCAGTCGCTCCAGACTGCCCTGCATCACCGCCAGCGGGTGGGCTCGGAATTCTGAGCCTTTTCCTCGCACCCCCAGTTGCGGGAGAATGTGAAGGAGGAGATGTTGACAGGTCGCGTTCCGCTTGACTTGACAATTTTGTCACCAGCAGTTCTTTGAACCCCAGCAGACTTGTGTCTGCCGGAAAGAGAGATCCAAGGTAGGTTTTAAATCTAGGATCGAGCACGGTGGCCAAAATGTAGTGCTCTGATTTCAACAGATTGACCACCCGTGAATCCTTGTTAAGCGAATTAAGGGCTCCATCCACAAGTCCCACATGCCTAGCGGAATCGCTCTGTGTTAGCTCCTCCTTCAATGTCTCCAGCTTCTTCTGCAAAAGCCTGATGAGGGGAATGACCTGACTCAGGCTGGCAGTGTCTGAACTGACTTCACGTGTGGCAAGTTCAAAAGGTTGCAGAACCTTGCACAACGTTGAAATCATTCTCCACTGCGCTTGAGACAGGTGCATTCCACCTCCTATATCGTGCTCAGTTGTATAGGCTTGAATGGCCTTTTGCTGCTCCTCCAACCTCTGAAGCATATAGAGGGTTGAATTCCACCTCGTTACCACTTCTTGCTTCAGATGATGGCAGGGCAGGTTCAGGCGTTTTTGGTGGTGCTCCAGTCTTCTGTACGTGGTGCCTGTACGCCGAAAGTGTCCCGCAATTCTTCTGGCCACCGACAGCATCTCTTGCACGGTCCTCTCGTTTTTTAAATAATTCTGCACCACCAAATTCAAGGTATGTGCAAAACATGGGACGTGCTGGAATTTGCCCATATTTAATGCACATACAATATTGCTGGCGTTGTCCGATGCCACAAATCCACAGGAGAGTCCAATTGGGGTAAGCCATTCTGCGATGATCTTCCTCAGTTGCCGTAAGAGGTTTTTAGCTGTGTGCGTATTCTGGAAAGCGGTGATACAAAGCGTAGCCTGCCTAGGAAAGAGTTGGCGTTTGCGAGATGCTGCTACTGGTGCCGCTGCTGCTGTTCTTGCGGCGGGAGTCCATACATCTACCCAGTGGGCTGTCACAGTCATATAGTCCTGAGCCTTCCCTGCTCCACTTGTCCACATGTCCGTGGTTAAGTGGACATTGGGTACAACTGCATTTTTTAGTACACTGGTGAGTCTTTTTCTGAGGTCTGTGTACATTTTCGGTATCGCCTGCCTAGAGAAATGGAACCTAGATGGTATTTGGTACCGGGGACACAGTACCTCCAACAAGTCTCTAGTTGCCTCTGCAGTAATGATGGATACCGGAACCACGTTTCTCACCGCCCAGGATGCCAAGGCCTCAGTTATCCGCTTTGCAGCAGGATGACTGCTGTGATATTTCATCTTCCCTAGATGGTATTTGGTAACGGGGGCACACTACCTCAAGAAATTGTCTAGTTCCCTGTGAACTAACGGCGGATACCGGACGCACGTCTAACACCAACATAGTTGTCAAGGCCTCAGTTATCCGCTTTGCAACAGGATGACTGCTGTGATATTTCATCTTCCTCGCAAAGGACTGTTGGACAGTCAATTGCTTACTGGAAGTAGTACAAGTGGTCTTCCGACTTCCCCTCTGGGATGACCATCGACTCCCAGCAGCAACAACAGCAGCGCCAGCAGCAGTAGGCGTTACACGCAAGGATGCATCGGAGGAATCCCAGGCAGGAGAGGACTCGTCAGAATTGCCAGTGACATGGCCTGCAGGACTATTGGCATTCCTGGGGAAGGAGGAAATTGACACTGAGGGAGTTGGTGGGGTGGTTTGCGTGAGCTTGGTTACAAGAGGAAGGGATTTACTGGTCAGTGGACTGCTTCCGCTGTCGCCCAAAGTTTTTGAACTTGTCACTGACTTATTATGAATGCGCTGCAGGTGACGTATAAGGGAGGATGTTCCGAGGTGGTTAACGTCCTTACCCCTACTTATTACAGCTTGACAAAGGCAACACATGGCTTGACAAATGTTGTCCGCATTTCTGTTGAAATACTTCCACACCGAAGAGCTGATTTTTTTGGTATTTTCACAAGGCATGTCAATGGCCATATTCCTCCCACGGACAACAGGTGTCTCCCCGGGTGCCTGACTTAAACAAACCACCTCACCATCAGAATCCTCCTTGTCAATTTCCTCCCCAGCGCCAGCAACACCCATATCCTCCTTATCCTGGTGTACTTCAACACTGACATCTTCAATCTGACTATCAGGAACTGGACTGCGGGTGCTCCTTCCAGCACTTGCAGGGGGCGTGCAAATGGTGGAAGGCGCATGCTCTTCACGTCCAGTGTTGGGAAGGTCAGGCATCGCAAACGACACAATTGGACTCTCCTTGTGGATTTGTGATTTCGAAGAACGCACAGTTCTTTGCTGTGCTTTTGCCAGCTTGAGTCTTTTCATTTTTCTAGCGAGAGGCTGAATGCTTCCATCCTCATGTGAAGCTGAACCACTAGCCATGAACATAGGCCAGGGCCTCAGCCGTTCCTTGCCACTCCGTGTGGTAAATGGCATATTGGCAAGTTTACGCTTCTCCTCCGACAATTTTATTTTAGATTTTTGAGTCCTTTTTTTACTGATATTTGGTGTTTTGGATTTTACATGCTCTGTACTATGATATTGGGCATCGGCCTTGGCAGACGACGTTGCTGGCATTTCATCGTCTCGGCCATGACTAGTGGCAGCAGCTTCAGCACGAGGTGGAAGTCGATCTTGATCTTTCCCTATTTTTGGAACCTCAACATTTTTGTTCTCCATATTTTAATAGGCACAACTAAAAGGCACCTCAGGTAAACAATGGAGATGGATGGATACTAGTATACTTATGGATTGACGAGCGACTGCCGACACAGAGGTAGCTACAGCCGTGGACTACCGTACTGCGTCTGCTGCTAATATAGACTGGATGATAATGATATAAAAAATATATATATATATCACTACTGCAGCCGGACAGGTATATATTATATAATGACGGACCTGCTGGACACTGTCAGCTCAGCACTGCAGACTCCTAAAGTAAGCTACTAGTAGTATCAAGAAGATAGAAAAAAAAAAAACACCACAGGTAGGTGGTATACAATTATGGATGGACTAGCGACTGCCGACACAGAGGTAGCTACAGCCGTGGACTACCGTACTGCGTCTGCTGCTAATATAGACTGGATGATAATGATATAAAATATATATATATATATCACTACTGCAGCCGGACAGGTATATATTATATAATGACGGACCTGCTGGACACTGTCAGCAGAATGCGTTTATAGAATAAAAACACCACACGACGAGTGTTTAACTTTTTCAGGCAGACAATCACAATATACTGGTGGTCAGTGGTCACTGGTCAGTCACACTGGCACTGGCAGTGGCACTCTGGCAGCAAAAGTGTGCACTGTTAAAATATGTACTCCTGCTATAACTGCTCCCCAGTCTCCCCCACAATTAAGCTGTGTGAGCAGTGAGCACTCAGCACAGTCAGATATACAGTATTACATAGATGATGCAGCACACTGAGGGCACACTGAGGCTGAGCACAGATATGGTATGTGACTGTGTCACACTGTGTATCGTTTTTTTTCAGGCAGAGAACGGATTAATTAAACTGGTGGACACTGGTCACACTATCAGCAAGTAGTAGTGGTCACTGGTCAGTCACACTGGCACTGGCAGTGGCACTCTGGCAGCAAAAGTGTGCACTGTTAAAAATATGTACTCCTGCTATAACTGCTCCCCAGTCTCCCCCACAATTAAGCTGTGTGAGCAGTGAGCACTCAGCACAGTCAGATATACAGTATTACATAGATGATGCAGCACACTGAGGGCACACTGAGGCTGAGCACAGATATGGTATGTGCTGTGTCACACTGTGTATCGTTTTTTTTCAGGCAGAGAACGGATTAAACTGGTGGTCACTGGTCACACTATCAGCAAGTAGTACTCCGTCCTAATATGCTCCCCAAAATTAGTAAATCAAGTGTCACTCTCTACTCTCTCTCTAGTCTACAGTCTAAACGGAGAGGACGCCAGCCACGTCCTCTCCCTATCAATCTCAATGCACATGTGAAAATGGCGGCGACGCGCGGCTCCTTCTATAGAATCCGAGTCTCGCGATAGAATACGAGCCTCGCGAGAATCCGACAGCGGGATGATGACGTTCGGGCGCGCTCGGGTTAGCCGAGCAAGGCGGGAAGATCCGAGTCTGCCTCGGACCCGTGTAAAAAGGCTGAAGTTCGGGGGGGTTCGGATTCCGAGGAACCGAACCCGCTCATCTCTAACTAATACACATACAGACTAGGAGGGGAGGGGAGCACACTAATACACATACAGACTAGGAGGTTAGGGGGCACACTAATACACATACAGACTAGGAGGGGATGGGACACACTAATACACATACAGACTAGGAGGGGAGGGGGGCACACTAATACACATACAGACTAGGAGGGGAGGGGGCACACTAATACACATACAGACTAGGAGGGGAGGGGGCACACTAATACACATACAGACTAGGAGGGGAGGGGGCACACTAATAAACATACAAACTAGGAGGGGAGGGGGGGCACACTAATACACATACAGACTAGGAGGGGAGGGGGCACACTAATACACATACAGACTAGGAGGGGAGGGGGCACACTAATAAACATACAGACTAGGAGGAGAGGGGGCACACTAATACACATACAGACTAGGAGGGGAGGGGGGCACACTAATACACATACAGACTAGGAGGAGAGGGGGGGGCACACTAATACACATACAGACTAGGAGGGAAGGGGGGGCACACTAATACACATACAGACTAGGAGGGTAGGGGGCACACTAATACACATACAGACTAGGAGGGGAGGGGGCACATTAATACACATACAGACTAGGAGGGGATGGGGCACACTAATACACATACAGACTAGGAGGGGAGGGGAGCACACTAATACACATACAGACTAGGAGGTTAGGGGGCACACTAATACACATACAGACTAGGAGGGGATTGGATACACTAATACACATACAGACTAGGAGGGGAGGGGGGCACACTAATACACATACAGACTAGGAGGGGAGGGGGCACACTAATACACATACAGACTAGGAGGGGAGGGGGCACACTAATACACATACAGACTAGGAGGGGAGGGGGCACACTAATACACAAACAGACTAGGAGGGGAGGGGGCACACTAATAAACATACAGACTAGGAGGCGAGGAGGGCACACTAATACACATACAGACTAGGAGGGGAGGGGGGCACAATAATACACATACAGACTAGGAGGAGAGGGGGTACATTAATACACATACGGACTAGGAGGGGAGGGGGCACACTAATACACATACAGACTAGGAGGGAGGGGGGGGCACACTAATAGACATACAGACTAGGAGGGGAGGGGGCACACTAATACACTTACAGACTAGGAGGGGAGGGGGCACACTAATACACATACAGACTAGGAGGGGAGGGGGGCACACTAATACACATACAGACTAGGAGGGGAGGGGGCACACTAATACACATACAGACTAGGAGGGGATGGGGCACACTAATACACATACAGACTAGGAGGGGAGGGGGGCACACTAATACACATACAGACTAGAAGGGGAGGGGGGCACACTAATACACATACAGACTAGGAGGAAAGGTGGGCACACTAATACACATACAGACTAGGAGGGGAGGGGGGCACACTAATACACATACAGACTAGGAGGAGAGGGGGGGGCACACTAATACACATACAGACTAGGAGGGAAAGCGGGGCACACTAATACACATACAGACTAGGAGGGGAGGGGGCACATTAATACACATACAGACTAGGAGGGGATGGGGCACACTAATACACATACAGACTAGGAGGGGAGGGGAGCACACTAATACACATACAGACTAGGAGGTTAGGGGGCACACTAATACACATACAGACTAGGAGGGGATGGGACACACTAATACACATACAGACTAGGAGGGGAGGGGGCACACTAATACACATACAGACTAGGAGGGGAGGGGGCACACTAATACACATACAGACTAGGAGGGAAGGGGGGGCACACTAATACACATACAGACTAGGAGGGGAGGGGGCACACTAATACACATACAGACTAGAGATGAGCGCCGGAAATTTTTCGGGTTTTGTGTTTTGGTTTTGGGTTCGGTTCCGCGGCCGTGTTTTGGGTTCGACCGCGTTTTGGCAAAACCTCACCGAATTTTTTTTGTCGGATTCGGGTGTGTTTTGGATTCGGGTGTTTTTTTAAAAAAACCCTAAAAAACAGCTTAAATCATAGAATTTGGGGGTAATTTTGATCCCAAAGTATTATTAACCTCAAAAAACATAATTTACACTCATTTTCAGCCTATTCTGAACACATCACACCTCACAATATTATTTTTAGTCCTAAAATTTGCACCGAGGTCGCTGTGTGAGTAAGATAAGCGACCCTAGTGGCCGACACAAACACCGGGCCCATCTAGGAGTGGCACTGCAGTGTCACGCAGGATGGCCCTTCCAAAAAACCCTCCCCAAACAGCACATGACGCAAAGAAAAAAAGAGGCGCAATGAGGTAGCTGACTGTGTGAGTAAGATTAGCGACCCTAGTGGCCGACACAAACACCGGGCACATCTAGGAGTGGCACTGCAGTGTCACGCAGGATGTCCCTTCCAAAAAACCCTCCCCAAACAGCACATGACGCAAAGAAAAAAAGAGGCGCAATGAGGTAGCTGTGTGAGTAAGATTAGCGACCCTAGTGGCCGACACAAACACCGGGCCCATCTAGGAGTGGCACTGCAGTGTCACGCAGGATGTCCCTTCCAAAAAACCCTCCCCAATCAGCACATGATGCAAAGAAAAAGAAAAGAAAAAAGAGGTGCAAGATGGAATTATCCTTGGGCCCTCCCACCCACCCTTATGTTGTATAAACAAAACAGGACATGCACACTTTAACCAACCCATCATTTCAGTGACAGGGTCTGCCACACGACTGTGACTGATATGACGGGTTGGTTTGGACCCCCCCCAAAAAAGAAGCAATTAATCTCTCCTTGCACAAACTGGCTCTACAGAGGCAAGATGTCCACCTCATCTTCACCCTCCGATATATCACCGTGTACATCCCCCTCCTCACAGATTATCAATTCGTCCCCACTGGAATCCACCATCTCAGCTCCCTGTGTACTTTGTGGAGGCAATTGCTGCTGGTCAATGTCTCCGCGGAGGAATTGATTATAATTCATTTTAATGAACATCATCTTCTCCACATTTTCTGGATGTAACCTCGTACGCCGATTGCTGACAAGGTGAGCGGCGGCACTAAACACTCTTTCGGAGTACACACTTGTGGGAGGGCAACTTAGGTAGAATAAAGCCAGTTTGTGCAAGGGCCTCCAAATTGCCTCTTTTTCCTGCCAGTATAAGTACGGACTGTGTGACGTGCCTACTTGGATGCGGTCACTCATATAATCCTCCACCATTCTATCAATGTTGAGAGAATCATATGCAGTGACAGTAGACGACATGTCCGTAATCGTTGTCAGGTCCTTCAGTCCGGACCAGATGTCAGCATCAGCAGTCGCTCCAGACTGCCCTGCATCACCGCCAGCGGGTGGGCTCGGAATTCTGAGCCTTTTCCTCGCACCCCCAGTTGCGGGAGAATGTGAAGGAGGAGATGTTGACAGGTCGCGTTCCGCTTGACTTGACAATTTTGTCACCAGCAGGTCTTTCAACCCCAGCAGACCTGTGTCTGCCGGAAAGAGAGATCCAAGGTAGGCTTTAAATCTAGGATCGAGCACGGTGGCCAAAATGTAGTGCTCTGATTTCAACAGATTGACCACCCGTGAATCCTTGTTAAGCGAATTAAGGGCTGCATCCACAAGTCCCACATGCCTAGCGGAATCGCTCCGTGTTAGCTCCTTCTTCAATGCCTCCAGCTTCTTCTGCAAAAGCCTGATGAGGGGAATGACCTGACTCAGGCTGGCAGTGTCTGAACTGACTTCACGTGTGGCAAGTTCAAAGGGCATCAGAACCTTGCACAACGTTGAAATCATTCTCCACTGCACTTGAGACAGGTGCATTCCATCTCCTATATCGTGCTCAATTGTATAGGCTTGAATGGCCTTTTGCTGCTCCTCCAACCTCTGAAGCATATAGAGGGTTGAATTCCACCTCGTTACCACTTCTTGCTTCAGATGATGGCAGGGCAGGTTCAGTAGTTTTTGGTGGTGCTCCAGTCTTCTGTACGTGGTGCCTGTACGCCGAAAGTGTCCCGCAATTTTTCTGGCCACCGACAGCATCTCTTGCACGCCCCTGTCGTTTTTTAAAAAATTCTGCACCACCAAATTCAAGGTATGTGCAAAACATGGGACGTGCTGGAATTTGCCCATATTTAATGCACACACAATATTGCTGGCGTTGTCCGATGCCACAAATCCACAGGAGAGTCCAATTGGGGTAAGCCATTCCGCGATGATCTTCCTCAGTTGCCGTAAGAGGTTTTCAGCTGTGTGCGTATTCTGGAAAGCGGTGATACAAAGCGTAGCCTGCCTAGGAAAGAGTTGGCGTTTGCGAGATGCTGCTACTGGTGCCGCCGCTGCTGTTCTTGCGGCGGGAGTCCATACATCTACCCAGTGGGCTGTCACAGTCATATAGTCCTGACCCTGCCCTGCTCCACTTGTCCACATGTCCGTGGTTAAGTGGACATTGGGTACAACTGCATTTTTTAGGAGACTGGTGAGTCTTTTTCTGACGTCCGTGTACATTCTCGGTATCGCCTGCCTAGAGAAGTGGAACCTAGATGGTATTTGGTAACGGGGGCACACTGCCTCAATAAATTGTCTAGTTCCCTGTGAACTAACGGCGGATACCGGACGCACGTCTAACACCAACATAGTTGTCAAGGACTCAGTTATCCGCTTTGCAGTAGGATGACTGCTGTGATATTTCATCTTCCTCGCAAAGGACTGTTGAACAGTCAATTGCTTACTGGAAGTAGTACAAGTGGGCTTACGACTTCCCCTCTGGGATGACCATCGACTCCCAGCGGCAACAACAGCAGCGCCAGCAGCAGTAGGCGTTACACGCAAGGATGCATCGGAGGAATCCCAGGCAGGAGAGGACTCGTCAGACTTGCCAGTGACATGGCCTGCAGGACTATTGGCATTCCTGGGGAAGGAGGAAATTGACACTGAGGGAGTTGGTGGGGTGGTTTGCGTGAGCTTGGTTACAAGAGGAAGGGATTTACTGGTCAGTGGACTGCTTCCGCTGTCACCCAAAGTTTTTGAACTTGTCACTGACTTATTATGAATGCGCTGCAGGTGACGTATAAGGGAGGATGTTCCGAGGTGGTTAACGTCCTTACCCCTACTTATTACAGCTTGACAAAGGGAACACACGGCTTGACACCTGTTGTCCGCATTTCTGGTGAAATACCTCCACACCGAAGAGCTGATTTTTTTGGTATTTTCACCTGGCATGTCAACGGCCATATTCCTCCCACGGACAACAGGTGTCTCCCCGGGTGCCTGACTTAAACAAACCACCTCACCATCAGAATCCTCCTGGTCAATTTCCTCCCCAGCGCCAGCAACACCCATATCCTCCTCATCCTGGTGTACTTCAACACTGACATCTTCAATCTGACTATCAGGAACTGGACTGCGGGTGCTCCTTCCAGCACTTGCAGGGGGCATGCAAATAGTGGAAGGCGCATGCTCTTCACGTCCAGTGTTGGGAAGGTCAGGCATCGCAAACGACACAATTGGACTCTCCTTGTGGATTTGGGATTTCAAAGAACGCACAGTTCTTTGCGGTGCTTTTGCCAGCTTGAGTCTTTTCAGTTTTCTAGTGAGAGGCTGAGTGCTTCCATCCTCATGTGAAGCTGAACCACTAGCCATGAACATAGGCCAGGGCCTCAGCCGTTCCTTGCCACTCCGTGTGGTAAATGGCATATTGGCAAGTTTACGCTTCTCCTCCGACAATTTTATTTTAGGTTTTGGAGTCCTTTTTTTTCTGATATTTGGTGTTTTGGATTTGACATGCTCTGTACTATGACATTGGGCATCGGCCTTGGCAGACGACGTTGCTGGCATTTCATCGTCTCGGCCATGACTAGTGGCAGCAGCTTCAGCACGAGGTGGAAGTGGATCTTGATCTTTCCCTAATTTTGGAACCTCAACTTTTTTGTTCTCCATATTTTATAGGCAGAACTAAAAGGCACCTCAGGTAAACAATGGAGATGGATGGATTGGATACTAGTATACAATTATGGACGGACTGCCACGGTTAGGTGGTATAAAAAAACCACGGTTAGGTGGTATATATTATAATAATAATACAATTATGGATGGACGGACTGCCTGCCGACTGCCGACACAGAGGTAGCCACAGCCGTGAACTACCGCACTGTACACTGGTTGATAAAGAGATAGTAGTATACTCGTAACAACTAGTATGACACTATGACGACGGTATAAAGAATGAAAAAAAAACCACGGTTAGGTGGTATATATTATAATAATAATACAATTATGGATGGACGGACTGCCTGCCGACTGCCGACACAGAGGTAGCCACAGCCGTGAACTACCGCACTGTACACTGGTTGATAAAGAGATAGTAGTATACTCGTAACAACTAGTATGACACTATGACGACGGTATAAAGAATGAAAAAAAAACCACGGTTAGGTGGTATATATTATAATAATAATACAATTATGGATGGACGGACTGCCTGCCGACTGCCGACACAGAGGTAGCCACAGCCGTGAACTACCGCACTGTACACTGGTTGATAAAGAGATAGTAGTATACTCGTAACAACTAGTATGACACTATGACGACGGTATAAAGAATGCAAAAAAAACCACAGTTAGGTGGTATATATTATAATAATAATACAATTATGGATGGACGGACTGCCTGCCGACTGCCGACACAGAGGTAGCCACAGCCGTGAACTACCGCACTGTACACTGGTTGATAAAGAGATAGTAGTATACTCGTAACAACTAGTATGACACTATGACGGTATAAAGAATGAAAAAAAAACCACGGTTAGGTGGTATATATTATAATAATAATACAATTATGGATGGACGGACTGCCTGCCGACTGCCGACACAGAGGTAGCCACAGCCGTGAACTACCGCACTGTACACTGGTTGATAAAGAGATAGTAGTATACTCGTAACAATTAGGATGACACTATGACGGTATAAAGAATGAAAAAAAAACCACGGTTAGGTGGTAGGTATATAATAATAAATAATACAATTCTGGTCGGACGGACTGCCTGCCGTGTGCCGACACAGAGGTAGCCACAGCCGTGAACTACCGCACTGTACACTGGTTGATAAAGAGATAGTAGTATACTCGTAACAATTAGGATGACACTATGACGGTATAAAGAATGAAAAAAAAACCACGGTTAGGTGGTAGGTATATAATAATAAATAATACAATTCTGGTCGGACGGACTGCCTGCCGTGTGCCGACACAGAGGTAGCCACAGCCGTGAACTACCGCACTGTACACTGGTTGATAAAGAGATAGTAGTATACTCGTAACAATTAGGATGACACTATGACGGTATAAAGAATGAAAAAAAAACCACGGTTAGGTGGTAGGTATATAATAATAAATAATACAATTCTGGTCGGACGGACTGCCTGCCGTGTGCCGACACAGAGGTAGCCACAGCCGTGAACTACCGCACTGTACACTGGTTGATAAAGAGATAGTAGTATACTCGTAACAATTAGGATGACACTATGACGGTATAAAGAATGAAAAAAAAACCACGGTTAGGTGGTAGGTATATAATAATAAATAATACAATTCTGGTCGGACGGACTGCCTGCCGTGTGCCGACACAGAGGTAGCCACAGCCGTGAACTACCGCACTGTACACTGGTTGATAAAGAGATAGTAGTATACTCGTAACAATTAGGATGACACTATGACGGTATAAAGAATGAAAAAAAAACCACGGTTAGGTGGTAGGTATATAATAATAAATAATACAATTCTGGTCGGACGGACTGCCTGCCGTGTGCCGACACAGAGGTAGCCACAGCCGTGAACTACCGCACTGTACTGTGTCTGCTGCTAATATAGACTGGTTGATATTTAAAGAGATATTAGTAGTATACAACAATACTATACTGGTGGTCAGGCACTGGTCACCACTCCTGCAGCAAAAGTGTGCACTGTTAATTAATATAATTGTACTCCTGGCTCCTGCTAACAACCTGCAGTGCTCCCCAGTCTCCCCCACAATTAATTATAAGCTTTTAATTTATACATTGATGACTGTGCAGCACACTGGGCTGAGCTGAGTGCACACAGACTGAGTCACACTGTGTGACTGACTGTGCTGTGTATCGTTTTTTTTTTCAGGCAGAGAACGGATATAGCAGAGAGAAGTGAACGGATATATTATATTAAATAAAAGTTAACTAGCAACTGCACTGGTCACTGACTGTGGTAAACTAACTCTGTCTGCGACTCTGCACAATCTCTCTCTATCTAATCTATCTATCTCTATTCTAATGGAGAGGACGCCAGACACGTCCTCTCCCTATCAATCTCAATGCACGAGTGAAAATGGCGGCGACGCGCGGCTCCTTATATAGAATCCGAGTCTCGCGATAGAATCCGAGCCTCGCGAGAATCCGACAGCGTCATGATGACGTTCGGGCGCGCTCGGGTTAACCGAGCAAGGCGGGAAGATCCGAGTCGCTCGGACCCGTGGAAAAAAAAGTGAAGTTCGTGCGGGTTCGGATTCAAAGAAACCGAACCCGCTCATCTCTAATACAGACTAGGAGGGGAGGGGGGCACACTAATACACATACAGACTAGGAGGGAAGGGGGGGCACACTAATACACATACAGACTAGGAGGGGAGGGGGCACAATAATACACATACAGACTAGGAGGGGAGGGGGCACACTAATACACATACAGACTAGGAGGGGAGGGGGGCACACTAATACACATACAGACTAGGAGGGGAGGGGGCACACTAATACACATACAGACTAGGAGGGGATAGGGCACACTAATACACATACAGACTAGGAGGGGAGGGGGGCACACTAATACACATACAGACTAGAAGGGGAGGGGGGCACACTAATACACATACAGACTAGGAGGAAAGGTGGGCACACTAATACACATACAAACTAGGAGGGGAGGGGGGCACACTAATACACATACAGACTAGGAGGAGAGGGGGGGCACACTAATACACATACAGACTAGGAGGGGAGGGGGCACATTAATACACATACAGACTAGGAGGGGATGGGGCACACTAATACACATACAGACTAGGAGGGGAGGGGAGCACACTAATACACATACAGACTAGGAGGTTAGGGGGCACACTAAAACACATACAGACTAGGAGGGGATGGGACACACTAATACACATACAGACTAGGAGGGGAGGGGGGCACACTAATACACATACAGACTAGGAGGGGAGGGGGCACACTAATACACATACAGACTAGGAGGGTAGGGGGCACACTAATACACATACAGACTAGGAGGGGAGGGGGCATACTAATAAACATACAGACTAGGAGGGGAGGGGGGGCACACTAATACACATACAGACTAGGAGGGGAGGGGGCACACTAATACACATACAGACTAGGAGGGGAGGGGGCACACTAATAAACATACAGACTAGGAGGAGAGGGGGGCACACTAATACACATACAGACTAGGAGGGGAGGGGGGCACACTAATACTCATACAGACTAGGAGGAGAGGGGGGGGGGCACACTAATACACATACCGACTAGGAGGGAAGGGGGGGCACACTAATACACATACAGACTAGGAGGGGAGGGGGCACACTAATACACATACAGACTAGGAGGGGAGGGGGCACATTAATACACATACAGACTAGGAGGGGATGGGGCACACTAATACACATACAGACTAGGAGGGGAGGGGAGCACACTAATACACATACAGACTAGGAGGTTAGGGGGCACACTAATACATATACAGACTAGGAGGGGATGGGACACACTAATACACATACAGACTAGGAGGGGAGGGGGGCACACTAATACACATACAGACTAGGAGGGGAGGGGGCACACTAATACACATACAGACTAGGAGGGGAGGGGGCACACTAATACACATACAGACTAGGAGGGGAGGGGGCACACTAATAAACATACAGACTAGGAGGGGAGGGGGGGCACACTAATACACATACAGACTAGGAGGGGAGGGGGCACACTAATACACATACAGACTGGGAGGGGGCACACTAATAAACATACAGACTAGGAGGAGAGGGGGGCACACTAATACACATACCGACTAGGAGTGGAGGGGGGCACACTAATACACATACAGACTAGGAGGGGAGGGGGCACACTAATACACATACAGACTAGGAGGGGAGGGGGCACACTAATAAACATACAGACTAGGAGGAGAGGGGGGCACACTAATACACATACAGACAAGGAGGGGAGGGGGCACACTAATAAACATACAGACTAGGAGGAGAGGGGGGCACACTAATACACATACAGACTAGGAGGGGGCACACTAATACACATACAGACTAGGAGGGGAGGGGGGCACACTAATACACATAAAGACTAGGAGGGGAGGGGGGCACACTAATACACATACAGACTAGGAGGGGAGGGGGCACACTAATACACATACAGACTAGGAGGGGAGGGGGGCACACTAATACACATATAGACTAGGAGGGGGGGCACACTAATACACATACAGACTAGGAGGGGAGGGGGGCACACTAATACACATACAGACTAGGAGGGGAGGGGGGGCACACTAATACACATACAGACTAGGAGGGGAGGGGGGCACACTAATACACATACAGACTAGGAGGGGATGGGGCACACTAATACACATACAGACTAGGAGGGGATGGGGCACACTAATACACATACAGACTAGGAGAAGAGGGGAGCACACTAATACACATACAGACTAGGAGGGGATGGGGCACACTAATACACAAACAGACTAGGAGGGGAGGGGGCACACTAATACACATACAGACTAGGAGGGAAGGGGGGCACACTAATACACATACAGACTAGGAGGGGATGGGGCACACTAATACACATACAGACTAGGAGGGGAGGGGGCACACTAATACACATACAGACTAGGAGGGGATGGGGCACACTAATACACATACAGACTAGGAGGGGGGGGCACACTAATACACATACAGACTAGGAGGGGAGGGGAGCACACTAATACACATACAGACTAGGAGGGAAGGGGGGCACACTGATACACATACAGACTAGGAGGGGAGGAGGGCACACTAATACACATACAGACTAGGAGGAGAGGGGGGCACACTAATACACATACAGACTAGGAGAGGAGGGGGGCACACTAATACACATACAGACTAGGAGGGAAGGGGGGGCACACTAATACACATACAGACTAGGAGGGGAGGGGGGGCACACTAATACACATACAGACTAGGAGGGGAGGGGTGGCACACTGACATATATACAGACTAGGAGGGGAGGAGGGGCACACTAATACACATACAGACTAGGAGGGGAGGGGGTGGCACACTGACATATATACAGACTAAGAGGAGAGGGGGTCACACTGATGCATATACAGATTAGGAGGGGAGGGGGTCATACTATTGGGTAGCGCCTAGATGTCCTTTTCCGAAAGGACTTTTCCCATAATGCACTGTCAACGTCACCATCTACTGGAATAGTCACCTGTGTCGAGCGAAGTGAGACTCCGGGCCCGAAGTGTGGCGAGTGAAGCGAGCCCGCAAGGGTACAATTGAGCAAAAAAAGAACTTACAACAAACCTAAATTGGAGAAAAAACAAAATGCTGTAACGACATAAGACAATTTCTTCCCTCATGTGATGTCACATCCGGGTCCTTAAGGCGATGGGGATATAGATTCTACCCACACTAATGCATATACAGGCAAACAGAGGAGGGGACACAATGATGCACATGCAGACTAAAGGCCTAATTCAGACCTAATTGTAGCAGCAAATTTGTTAGCTAATGGGCAAAAGCATGTGCACTGCAGGTGGGGCAGATATAACATGCAGTGAGAGTTAGATTTGGGTGGTTTATATTGTTTCTGTACAGAGTAAATACTGGCTGCTTTATTTTTACACTGCAATTTAGATTTCAGTTTGAACACACCCCACCCAAATCTAACTCTCTCTGCACATATTACATCTGCCCCACCTGCAGTGCACATGCTTTTTTTGGTACGCGCAAAAGAACTTTTCCCATTCCCCCACTTCAAAATTCCCACTTTGACAACCACTCTCTCTATGTGTGTATGGGTCTGTTGCTCTGCTCCTCTATTAAGTGGTTGAAGGTAGGCAGTATGACCTCCATGAAGATAGCCACACCCATGGCACAGGCCACACCCCATATTTAGGCCACCCCCACTGCCGCACTTGTCACAACTCCTACCAAGGCACACAATAGGCCCTTCATAAATTTCAGCTCCAGCCCATGCAGACCTCAATCTGGCACTGGCAATAGAGTACATCTAACATGCAGATAACAACAGGGATTTTATATGACCATAAACAAAACATTCCAGGGATAAATATATGAAATCTAGGCTTGTTCCTGAAATTAGGGACAATTTTCAACTACAAATTTATATATTTGACATTAAAATATGTTTGTGTCAGTATTCTTCACTTGTAAAAATGACATACAGTACTGTATTTTTTTAATAATTGTGTGTAAATATCCATTTTGTAAAGAAACATGAATATACTGTATACATGAACAAAATAAGTATTGATTATTCAATAGTTTTCCAAAACAAAATTAAAATTGAATATTTAAAATATTTATTTATAAGAAATGCATGTAGAAATGACCTCAGAAAATACTTGATACACTTTAATAATTAAATACATTTATCTTGATTCTTATTCATTGAGTTCACTGCTTATACCTTGGATAAGACATTGAGCAATGTAACATGTAAGTCAAATAATTATATGAATTTATGAATTTTGCTTATAGTTTTAGTGTGATTTTGAAAACCATAAATCATAAGAGATTGTAAACACATGATAATCTCAAACTTTAATTATTTTTTTTATTCACACGTTAAAAATCTGCATTTAAAGCAAGATAAACATATTTTTCTCTCTAAAGAGCTATATATCATGCAGTGTATATATCTGTCATTGTCAGATAAAGATTTGTAGATAAGACAATGAGCTAGAATGTGGAAAATATTCATATCCTATCTAAATTACCTCATACATAATTGGAACCACTGTAGTGTAAATTAAAATCGCTATGACAGAAAAATTTAAAAGTATGATTTATTTTTTATTTTGAAAATATGATAAAAAAACAAAAAGCAAGGCTTATATAGTATAAAATGTACTTTGTAACTTACAGATCCTGCTGCATCATGGGAAGCTGCCTGGCGTGCCAGGCTGCGACTATTCACAGCCGGTGATTGCGAATTAATGGAGCGATTGCCAGCTGCGACCAGTAACAGCCTTCTATGCCATGCAGCAAGCCTGTTGCCAGGGCAGTAGATAGTCTGGATAGGCTCAGGTACTTGTCAGGGGACATGGCCTAATCACCGGAGGCGTGGTAATGCACTCTTAGAAAAAAAATACTGAAAAAATAGTGTTTTAGGCGCCTCCATGGCCACACTGCAGCCCAGCACACAGCAGTGTTGGCTGTGCTGAGAAGAGCTGCAGTTGCTGCTGCCAGGTAAGGGTAAGGGGCCCGGGGCCCCCAATGGGCCCCTCCATCAGACCTGGGCCCATGTAATGTGTACCCTACCACCCTCTCTTGGCACCACTGCATGTTGCAGCATGCTGCTTACCAGCAAAGCTGAGCATGGCTACATCTGTATAGTTTATTTATGCTTCAAATCTAGGACAAAATAAGGGTTGAATATGTACAGTTCGTGTCTATCTATAATAGTCTCTCGATGACTGCTAAGTCAAGACACAGTGAAATAATATTTACAGCACACTCAATGTGATGTACAATTTAAAAAAACATTAATTTTGCATTTGTGCACCTAGGTGTGCTGAGGTGAAAAATTGAAAAGGAACACTGTGCAATAAAATCCTCTAAAATAATCTCCTTTTACCTTAGAGACACTCTTTATATTATAAGTGTTAAGCTGGGTACACATTAGACAATTTTTTAACCGTGCGGCCGTTTCTGATGGATTGGAATTATAAAATCGTTCACATCGTCTAGTGTGTGAGCACTATTGTGTGCTCCCGTGAGTCTTTCATCGCATTGTCAGGTTGTTCATGCATGCAGTTCAATCTGAGGACATTGGCAATGATTTCCAACACAATGCGCATTGTGTGCACACTACAAGACGATGAAAGATATCTTCTTCTGACCTGTCTGATGACGTCACTTCAGGGATACAAGGCTGACATAGCCTGGCTGACATAGGCAGGGTGTAGAAATCAAAGTGTAGAAATATAAGTGTTTTTCAGCCTGTACTTAGCCTGTTCTTCTTATCAATCATATTCCACCCCTGCAAAGACTGTGATCTAACTTCTATCTTCATGTTCATCTTCTCATCTACAGGTAATTGGAACTACTGCTCACTTAGCCTGAAAGAAAACATCAAGCACCTAAAACAACTACAAATGAACTTCTTTGCAACTTCTAATGTATATATATATATATATATATATTACTCTGCAATCCTCACTCTGTGATCACTATGCAAACAATCTATGCTTAGCAACTTTTGCTATATCGTGATTTGCTTGCAATTATAATTGGACTTCTAATTTTACTTATTAATCCATACGTAATGAAGGCCTATATGGCTGTTGTTTGCAATACAGTGTAATCTATCGCCTTTCATCAACATCACATTTTTCTCATTGGTAGCCTGTATCAATTAGCCATAGTATTCATTACATGCAATCTAGGGTCAGCTGTGCTGGTTAATGTGCATTCACATTCATAAGGTGTTTGTAACTGAACAGCTGAACAACACCAGTAATCAAGTATTTGAATGTTCAACTTAAAAACTTTCACATACATTCATGCTCTAGCCTAAATACCTTCTTTCACAAACACACCATGCACCTCAAATTGTTGTACTTCATTGTACTCCATGGTATTCTCTTCAAAGCAAATACATTGTCTACTCTCCCTGCAACCCACATTGCCGCCCCAATTATCCACACACCTCTTATTAACACTCATGAGCTTTTTACTCATCTTTGTACTGTACTTTAACAATACCATCCACAACTGGACACCATAAAAAACATTCACAAACCTCATACAACTATATTTACTTCTCTCTTACTGCTATTAGTTGGTGACATTTCACCTAATCCAAGCCCCAAACACCTGCCCCACTCACATTCACCTGATTCACAGCAAAATAGAAATAGAGCTAACTTCATAAACATCACATGTCTCCCATCACCCTCCAAATCACTACAATGTGGCTTATGGAATGCACGCTCTGTTACAAACTAACATCTGTTCATGACCTCTTCATATCTAACAACTTCAACCTGCTCGCTATTACAGAAACATGGCTCACACAACCAGACATGGGCCAATATTTACAAAAAAATCGAGTTTGTCCGATTTGTGTTTTTTTTTTCTAAGTCCCAACACGGGAATTCACTAAGCACAAATCTCGGCAGTGTTTGGGCTATTCGTAATGGTTTTAATGGCAAAGTTCAAAAATATGAATGAATAGACCATCGGTCAAACGCGGCTGTTATTTCATACAGCACGGGTATTCACTATTCATTCGTATTCGGGTGCTAGTCCCTGAGTGCTCAATCGCGGTCGTATTTTTAAGTGATTCGTTAAAAAAAGCGGCAAAAAAATAGACCTGCTTTTTTCAGGCGTGTTTACATGTGTTGCAACTTACAAATCACTCACACCTGAATAAGGATGCCTATAAAAGGATCTTAGGCCCATTTCAATCCACCTACACTCAGAAATGGCAGCAGGACTGTGGGCCAGTGATATTTTGTGTGCTGTGGGATTCATCAGACTCAGACATCAGCCTGTAAATAACCAGGGCCAGGAAACTGAACATGGTCAGCAGGTTGTACAGGTTCTGCGGAGGCTGCGCAGGCCTCGTTTTTTTAGGGGGCGTTTAAACTTGAACGCATTGTCCGATGATACGGTCATACAGATGTTCTGTCTAAATCGTAACAACATTTTCCGTCTGTATGACCTTGTCAAACTGGGCCTAGACCCTGAGACAGCACGCTCTTGCTCTGTCTCAGGCCTGCACAAACTCCTGGCTGTGTTGCACTTTATGGCTACTGGGAGCTTTCAGGCTGTGTCTGGGGATGTCATAGGAATCTCACAGCCTTCATTTTCAAGAATATTAACACAGGTGATGTATACCTAACTACCTCCTCTGTTTTTTGTTTTTTTAAATTTCTCGGTGGCCAGTTCTGTCCTAAAATCTCATGTTTATTTTTCTTTCAAATATACACACAGGTGTTGGCTGTTTTGCAGCCCCACATCAATGCCTCAATCTGCTTCCCTACCCAGGAGTCTCAGTGGCATGCCGTCAGGGTAGATTTCTATGAGCTGGCTGGCATGCCCAATGTGCTGGGAGCCATAGATTGCACACACATTCAGCTGAGACCACCGAGGGGCAGGCAGCACATCTATACTAATCGTCATCTAGAGCACTCCACAAATGTGCAGGTGGTTTGTGATGCAAATCTCAAAATAATGAGTGTTGTTGCTGGTTACCCTGGGGGCTGCTATGACTCCTTCATCCTCAGTCAGTCATCCCTCTTTGATAAGTTTGAGGACGGACAAATGCCAGATGGGTGGCTGCTGGGTATGTAATTTGATATGTGTAGGCCTGCGTCTACTTTGTCCAAATACAGGGGCAGATGTATTAACCTGGAGAAGGCATAAGGAAGTGATAAACCAGTGATATGTGCAAGGTGATAAAGGCACCAGCCAATCAGCTCCAATATGTAAATTATCATTTAGGGACAGATTGCCCGCTGCCTTTATTACCTTGCACATATCACTGGTTTATCACTTCCTTATGCCTTCTCCAGGTTAATACATCTGCCCCACAGTGTGTTACTTATGTGTTGCTGTATCTTAACATGAATCACATTACTATATCTGTCTTTTAGGTGATGAAGGATATGGCTGTTTCTCTTGGCTTATAACTCCATTGTCCCGACCTGATACCCCTGCTGAACACAATTACAATCATGCACATAAGTCCACGCGGAATGTGATAGAAAGATGTTTTTGTGTGCTGAAATCTAGGTTTCGGTGTCTGGATAAGTCTGGTGGCCTTTTGTTGTATAGTCCCTTGAAGGTGACTCAAATTGTGTTCTGCTGCTGCTTTCTTCATAACATGTGTTTGCAACAACATCTGCCACATGTTGAGGAGGAGGAGTAGGATGAAGAAAGCGGCCAGCAAGCAGAAGAATTAGAGACATCTGGTGATACTTGGAGTACAGATGTAGGGAGGCAGGTTAGACAAGACCTCATAAATCGTTATTTTTAAGGTAAGTTTTGTTTGCTTCTTTCATTTGTTGTGTAAGCCTAAATATATGTTTCCCCATTTTTCAATTAAAAACCATTACTCAGAATGTGTCTGTCTCCTTGAGACATACAAACATAACCTTGCTTTATGCTATACAAATGTAGCATGTGTATTGTGTTTATTTAAAAACTCAAAACAACAGATTATGAGTGGTATGCATGAAGTCTGGATAAGTGTTAATAAACTTGGATTGAAAATTTATTACAAGCACACATAATCCACAGAGTAATTTATGTGTTTTTTTACTTTATGATTGTGTGTAACGTCCTAATGCACAGGTTCTCAAACTCGGCCCTCAGGACCCCACACAGTGCATGTTTTGCAGGTAACCCAGTAGAAGCACAGGTGTATGAATTACTCACAGACACATTTTAAAAGGTTCACAGGTGCAGCTAATTATGTCACTTGTGATTCTGTGAGGAGACCTGCAAAACATGCACTGTGTGTGGTCCTCAGGCCCGAGTTTGAGAACCTGTGTCCTAATTAAACAGTCCTCCACATATAATATGTTAGCCTTGAGGAATACATGTGTCCCTATGTGTGATGCTCCATCGTATTTAAGGGACACAAACTTAGTCTCATCCAAAATAAATTTATTTTGTAATGTTTGCTGCAGTAAACTTGCTGATTTGTAAGTAAATACACAGTTTGCCACATATATACATTATTATACACATTTTTTGTGGGGGTTTTTTAAAATTCACATTTCTTTGTTTCTGCATCATGTGTAAGAAACTGATTACTCATTTTTAACACACACAAACATGGCCCAAAAATGACATTCATTTTGGCACTGAATTATCTATATTCAAGCACAACATATTAAAACCTTTTTAACCAACTCAATTGTGTTATTCTTGTCATGTTGTATAGAGAAGAAAGGTAAAATAGTTAACAGTCACATTGTAATTTGTATTGGCTGCAGGATATGAGAATGATTGGAATCTAGAAAGAGTAATGATTAGAAAAAAATCAAGTGGTCTGGTTACTTCCTGCTAAAGACATTCTGCCTGGCTGCCATTTATTGTGTCTGCAGGATATGAGAATGATTGGAATCTAGAAAGAGTAATGATTAGAAAAAAATCAAGTGGTCTGGTTACTTCCTGATAAAGACATTCTGCCTGGCTGCCAATTATTGTGTCTGCAGGATATGAGAATGATTGGAATCTAGAAAGAGTAATGATTAGAAAAAAAATCAAGTGGTCTGGTTATTTCCTGCTAAAGACATTCTGCCTGGCTGCCAATTATTGTGTTTGCAGGATATGAGAATGATTGGAATCTAGAAAGAGTAATGATTAGAAAAAAATCAAGTGGTCTGGTTACTTCCTGCTAACATCTATGAGCAGCTCAAACAACATTTCTCTCCTCCAAAAAAAATCAAAGATGGTAAAGAATAAATGTGCATACAAATTTCCTGTTGTTGTTTGTACCACTTATAATTAATGATGTTGTACAAATTGTCAAGTGTTATATCTATTTTGACAAACATACACTTACTAAGTATTTTGATTTACTTCTCTGAAATTAAAAATGTGTGGTTTATTTGTTAATTTTTTTCGGGTGGCTGCTTGTCCTGCCCTTTGCCTTTACCACTGTCATGTTGGCGTGCTCTGGTGGAGCGTCTTGGTGGTGATGATACTGGCATGATATTTGGAGTAGTCGTACCAGAACTGCTGCTTGTTTGCTGTTGGTGCATGGATCTGAGTGTTTCATTGAGGTTAGTGAGGGTGGCATTGAGTTCACGTGTAGCAGCATTTTGATTGTCTACAATTCGAAATAAAGTTTCATTTATCTTTTGATTGTTTTGAAAAATGTTCATATAGCTTTGCTGTTGTCTGTGCTGTTCTTCCATTAGTCTGTGCTGTTCTTCCATTAGTCTGTGCTGTTCTTCCATTATGCGCTGTAAGTTGGCCATGACCTGTGTATTGTCTGCACGCATGAGTTCCATGGTATTGCCAATTCTCGTGGTTTGTTCATTTTGTCTACTCATATTTCTGGTTATTCTTCTGAGGTGACATGGTAGGCTTGCAAACATTTGTGTCTGCCTACGCAGGCAATCTTCATTAGTGGCCTGCTGTCTAGCCCAAATGTTCCAAAACACGTGATCAGGGCCTTGTGTTACTGGTGTTGTTGGGCTGTGTTGTGGTGGTGGTGTGCTTTGCTGTGGTGGTGTACTCACAGGTTCTGGGGGGCTGATTCCTTGGCTTAATGGCTGCATTTCTAACTTGATTGTCTCATCCATGTCACTGTGTTGCTGTTGTTGCAGAGGGATGCTGTTACCAGGACTAGAAGCTGAAATTTAGAAAAAATATCCGTTAGCTATCCATATGTTTGATAAATTATAACAAATCACTACACATGGAACACATGTCATTGACTGTTGCTTTCAGATATCCTGCCTAGCAACATCATCACTCATAACTTAAATACATACATATGCCTGTTTGTGGCAAATGTGTCTGGTTATTTCATTGTGAAAGCAAACACATTAGTTTTATTGTAGATCAGACATACTCCACCATAAAAACACATTGTAATCCATAATGTGTTACCTTATAGCAGCCTTTTTCAACAGGTGTGCCGCGGCACACTGGTGTGCCGCGAGCAGTTTCCAGGTGTGCCGCCTGCACACAGACCCGCTGCAGCCTGCATACAGACCTGCCGCCGACCGCACACAAACCCGCTGCCGCCGACCACACACAGACCCGCTGCCGCCGACCGCACACAGACCCGCCGCCGCCGATCGCACACAGACCCGCTGCCGCCGACC
The DNA here is from genome assembly GCF_028390025.1 of Pseudophryne corroboree. Taxonomy (NCBI): domain Eukaryota; kingdom Metazoa; phylum Chordata; class Amphibia; order Anura; family Myobatrachidae; genus Pseudophryne; species Pseudophryne corroboree. Next base: position 553,151,642 of record NC_086444.1, read on the forward strand.
GCACACAGACCCGCTGCCGCCGACCGCATACAGACCCGCTGCCGCCCGCCACACAGACTTGCCGCAGCAGCCAGCCAGATATGCCTAGTTGCCGGGCAGCGCTGAACTTCAGTGACAGCCGGCTCGTGACCTATGGTGACTCATAGGTCACGCACTGCACGTCTCGTTCCCCCGTTTGCAGTGCACAGTACACTCGACACTCACTCGCTACTGCTCCTCCTCAATGCAGCCTCGTCCCAGTGCTCCCACTTCTCCCCACAGAGAGGGCAAGAGTTAAGGTTGCTATATATATATATATATATATATAACATTAATGTGTGAGGAATTACTATGGCGTTGGGAGGTGTGTGGAATTACTATAGGGTGGGGAAGGTGTGTGGAATTACTATAGGGTGGGGAAGGTGTGTGGAATTACTATAGGGGGGAAGGTGTGTGGTATTACTATAGGGGGGGAGGTGTGTGGTATTACTATAGGGGGGGAGGTGTGTGGTATTACTATAGTGGGGAAGGTGTGTGGTATTACTATAGGGGGGGAGGTGTGTGGTATTACTATAGTGGGGGGAGGTGTGTGGTATTACTATGCGGGGGTGCAGGTGTGTGTGTTTTATTACTGCAGCCCCGAAAAAAAAGATGGTGTGCCTCGGCAATTTTAAAATCTTGGTTAGTGTGCCACGAGTTTAAAAAGGTTGAAAATCACTGCCTTATAGCTTTTCAAAAACAAACATAGTAATGTTTTTATATGTATTTGGCAATGTTAGGTCAAACACACATGTGAAAATTTGTTAAACAACCTTACTATTTTCCAAAATTAAACATGAGTTTCTGTTGCAGCATCTTACACACAATGTGCTACTGTATGGCTGAAGTGGACATACATATATTTACAGGATGTGGACAAGGCCATTTCTGTAGGATTACATTTCATGTTTTACTGACTTCGGTAAGTATATCAGATTTTGATGTGTTTTGACTTAATGCGTTTAAGTAAAAGTTTAATTACGATCTGAAATTTCTTAAATTTATTTCAGTTTGATACTCACAATCAAGATGAGGGGAGTGTGGTTCACGTCTTGGAGGTGTGTCCAAAATTTGGAGTGGGGGGACCGAACATACTGTTGATAATCTTTGTGGCAGGGTAGCCTGCTGTGGTTGGCCCTGGACATCAGACCTTGCTTTCTTTGCTGCCACATGTTTTTTTGGGTGGTGTGTTACAGAAGTCCGACTTCTGCTGCTCCAGACTTCTTTTGATGGACCTAGTATTGAAAGTTAAATGTTGTTATGGCCATTCTTTTACAAACATACCCTATACTACAATGGACACTTTACCTGCTTCAGCAGTGTCATCATCATCAGATGTCATGGGAGTTACTGTAGGACGAGCAGTACTGCTTTTTTCCAACACTGTAAAACCAAAATAAAAACTCATGTATTCATGCTATTGTTGATACATCCACCCATTATGCTTATAAATATTAATTCTGTAAAAAAAAGCTTGTTTTTTTTTGTAAAAAAAACATAAGGACCGTAAACCAAAAAACCACTACATAAAACAAAAAACATTGTCCAATAGCCATATGCACTATGGAAAGTGCAACACAGGAAAACATGTACAGGACACAGACATACATACACTAACAACCAAAAACACACACATCTTCATTTTGTAGTGAAAGGAAAAATTTTACAGATGCAATATAGAAATTGCTCTGTGATGTGGCACTCCAAACACACATTACCACTATATGAGCTAAACAAAAACAAAAGCCATAAAAAAAATTAGACTGCAGTGTTGTGTCAGGGTACAAATACAGACTCAAACTGAACATACAAATAGTGGGTTTATCTAAAAAATTATTACATTCAGTACTAATGACATTACACATGTAAGTGGTTTCCAAACCACTTTCCACTACTCCATCCTCTAACATGACAACCACTGTTTTTGCAACATTGCACATGGATAACCTAAATATAAAACATAGTCCAAATTAAAAACTTAAAAATGTGCAAAAGGAAAACATTATTGCTGGACAATTCAATGACACACCAAGTCCAAACTACACATGGAAAATATACAGAAAAAAAACACATGACATACAATAAAGTAAGATGTTACATTGGCTTTTGGAGAAAACATTACCAACATTTTTTTATTTGCTGACACACACTTGAAGATGGGAGTAATATGCAACGTCACATGACACACATTTGAAAAAAAAAAAGTAAGGTCATAGAATGTTAATGCAAATACACATGCTCACCATTCTTCCTGGACCTATCTGAATCCCGGACATGGGTTGCAGAGACTACTTCAGGAGGTATTACACTCCGCATGGGCTCCTCATACTCCAGATATCTTGCAATATAGGGCTGCCCACCACCGGTTTTTCGAGCCGACTTCGCCTCCTTGGCCATTTTGGACTTGACACGTCGCTTTATGTCATAGTACCATTTGCGGCACGTGTCCTCTGTCCGCTTGACAACCCCCTGACTATTGACAGCAGCAACAACTTTCACCCACAACACCGTCTTCTTCCGTGTTGGCACCTTGGCGGACTCAGGCCCAAATAGCTGCCGCTGATACTTCATCAGCTCCCGCACCAATGCCACATTTTCTTCATAACTAAACTTGACATTCCGCCCAGTGTTAGTAATGGTGCGTGGCTGCGGAGCTCTCTGACTGTCACTACCACTGTCACTTGAGGCTGCTGCAGCAACCTCACCCACCTCCTCCACCTCACTAACCTCACTCACACTCACCTCCTCCACCTGACCGACTTCCTCCCCCTCACTCACACCCTCCACCTCACCCACCTCTGAGTCACACATAATTGTGTGTCTAAACACTTAACACAGAAAAAAAAACAACAACACACTCCTCCACTACCACTGCACAAATCACACACACACACACACACACACACACACACACACACACACACACACAACAAACACTGACAAGGGACTATAAATAAAAAATACTTGGACAAAAAAATAGACAAAACCTCAAAAAACAAGACTACAAGAATGACAAGACTACTTTCAAACACAATACTACACTCAGAAGTCGCAAACAACACTCCTCACCAAACCAAAAACTCACCTACCTCCACAGCACAACCTCCCTCCTCACCACTAACTAAACCCACGAGGTGTGGACGGTTTGGGGCGTATTTATATGGTTGCGCACAGACACTCCTACATCTGAAACACAACCAATCATGAACGGGGATGAAAAACGAAACTTAAAGTGAAAATGCGGCCAGGGTTTAAAAAAAACCTGCCGCATTTAACTTAGAAAATAAATCAGCAAAAACAACAAAAACATGTACGCAAACGACAATGACGGCCATAAATGTGCCAAAAAACCCGACTGGCATCGACATCGGAAAACACGAAAACCATAAAGTCGACTGCTTCGTAACTTTGCGTATATAGTTTCAAAAAGTTGCATGAAAATGCACCCTATACAAAATGAGTTAAAACACTACACAAACCGACTCAAACACGAATATTAGTAAATATTGGCCCTGGCCTCCCCTGCGGCATTGTCACACAGTGGTCTCCACTTCACCCCCCCAGGCCTGGTAACAGTAAAGGTGGTGGGGTTGGATTATTACTATCCCAATCTTTTGCATACACAGTTCTACAACAGGTTCCATCACTCACATTTACATCATTTGAAGTACATTCTATCAGAATTTACACTCCTTTTTCTCTGCATGTTGCAGCTATCTATCGCCCACCTGGGCAACCCAAACGATTTCTACATGATTTCTCTGCCTGGCTCACTCACTTCTTATCCTCTGACATCTCCACCATTATTATGGGAGATTTCAATATTGCTATTGATAGTCCAAAATTCGCTGCTCACACCTCCAATCTACTCTCTATAACCTCCTCTCTCGGCCTCTCACAATGGACTGACTCCTCTACTCATCAGGAGGGCCACTGCCTTGATCTAGTATTCACCAGATTATGCTCAGTTTCTGAATTCACTAACATGCCTTTCCCTCTCTCAGATAACAACTTTATCACCTGCATGTTCTCCTCTAATACTTCAAACTCAGTGTTGCTGACATCTGCCAATCCTCCTCAAACCCAGAGAAATATTAATTCAATTAATCTTCAAGAACTTTCCACCTCAATGCAACAACTGCTTTCACCTATTTCTGCATTCACTTCTCCTGAGATGGCTGTATCACACTTGAACCAGACTCTAGAGATAGCCCTTGATGAAGTGGCTCCAGCTACCCATCACACTCCACATAGGCCTAGATGTCAACCGTGGCACTCTAAAGTAACAAGACACTTACAAAAACTGTCACGTAAAGTTGAACGCCAGTGGCGTAAATCTCGCATTCCAAGTGACTTCCTCACATATAAGACTGTCTACCACTCTTATCGTAATTCCCTGGACACTGCCAAACAAACATATTTCCAAACTCTCATCCCTGCTCAAGCCTCTAACCCCAAATTACTTTTTAATACATTTAAATAGCTTCTCAACCCTTCACCCAAACCGCCAGCCACTATCAAGGCACAAGATCTTGCTTCCTACTTCAAGGACAAGATTGATAAGATCCAAGATAAATTGGTATGCTCTTACTCAACAAGTGACCTACTCAATTCCCTAGCTGAACCCTCTGGCACTTTCTCTTCATTTGATCCCACAAATGAAGATGAAGTATCAACACTCTTCTCATCCTGCTACTCTACTACCTCTCCTTTTAATCCTATACCCTCACAAAAAAGTAAAGTTCTGTCTCCTGTGCTCATGCCAACCTTAACTAACATCTGTAATCTCTCTCTCTCTCTCTCTACTGGCATCTTTCCTTCACTATTCAAGCATGCAGTGATTACTCCCATTCTGAAAAAACAAAACTCTGACCCTAACTCTCTCTCAAACTACCATCCCATCTCTCAGCTCCCATGTCTCTCCATGCTACTTGAGAAACTTGCCTACACTCGCCTCACACACTTACTTAACTCATACAACTTATTGGACCCACATCAGTCAGGCTTTTGCTCCCAACACTCCACAGAGACAGCACTGACTAAAGTAGTGAATGATCTGGTCACTGTGAAGTCTAAAGGCCATTACTCACTACTTATTCTTCTAGATCTCTCTGCTGCTTTTGACACTGTTGACCACTCTCTTCTCATACAAACACTGCAATCCCTAGGTCTTCAGGACACGGCCCTCTCTTGGTTCCTATCCTACATATCTAGTTGCTCTTTCACATGTCCATTTCTCTGAATCCACTTACTCTTCGCTACCTCTTTCAGTTGGAGTACCGCAAGGCTCAGTCTTATGTCCTCTGCTTTTCTCAATCTATACCTCATCTCTTGGGAAACTAATCAGCTCTTTTGGATTTCAGTATCATCTGTACACAGATGATACTCAAATCTACCTATCCTCCCCTGATTTGTCTCTATCTGTGTTGGGCCAGGTCACTGAATGCCTTTCTGCTGTTTCATCTTGGATGTCATCTCGCCACCTCAAACTTAATATTTCTAAAACAGAGTTAATTATATTTCCACCAGCCAGTTGCAGTTACCAACCTGATATTTCTTTCACTGTTGAGAACTCTATAATCAACCCTACACCACAAGCTCACTGCCTAGGTGTCATACTTGACTCAGAACTGTCCTTTGCTCCCCACATTCAATCTGTCTCGAAATCATGTTACATGCATCTAAGAAACATATCCAAAATACGATCATACCTTACACAAGACACTGCTGAAACTCTAATCCATGCTCTCATTATCTCCCGCATTGATTATTGCAATAGTCTTCTTACTGGTCTAACTAAGAAGATACTCTCACCATTGCAATCCATTCTGAATGTAGCTGCTAGGCTATTATTCCTCGCTAGATGTTCATCGTCTGCAGGCCCAGCATGTCAGTCTCTCCATTGGCTACCTGTATTCTACCATATTCAATATAAAATACTGTTACTTACACACAAGGCTATTAACCATACCACACCAACATACATCTCTTCCATTATCTCAAAGTATCTCCCAACCCGGCCCCTTCGCTCTTCACAAGATCTACCTCTCTCATCCACACTCAGTACTTGCTCCCATGCACGATTACAGGACTTTCTCTGGGCTACACCCACTCTGCAGAATGCCCTACCACATACATTAAGACTCTCCTCTAGTCTTCAAACCTTCAAGCATTCCCTGAAAACTCACCTATTCTGACAAGTTTATCAAATTCCAGAACCGCTCACATTACCTTCATAGCTTTCCTATCCAATTATATCCCCACAGTATAGTCCACACATATCCCCCACATATTTAATTCTTCACTCTCCCTTCCTCCTGACCCTGGTTCATCACTGCTGTGATGTGACATCATACAGCCCACCAAGAACCTTTGCAATCTGGTGGACAACTATGCAATAGATAACACCTATCCTTGTGTATCAATGCCTATTTCCCCATGGATTGTAAGCTTGAGAGCAGGGCCCTACTGCCTCTATGACTGTTTGTTTTTACCCAGTTTTGTCTTCTAATTGTGTACAGTTGTAAAGCGCAATGGAATCTGCTGCGCTATATAAGAAAATTTTAATAAACAAATAATAAATAGAAACTCCCAGCTCCTCCAGTTTGTTATCAGCTTGTCATTTGATGAGAGAGGAGGTTGCTTGGAGTTTCTGCTGCAGTCTTTCACAATTTTGCACACTTCTCTGGTATGTTGCATTGCTATTCACTATGTGTGCATGCTGTACTATGTTGCGTAGTGATTTCCAACTGTATAAATGCACTTTATATTCACCCATATGTACTGCTGTGGTATTTTGCCTGGTGTTTACTATGAGTAGTGCACCGCTATTCACCTCCATGTGTACTGCTGTAGTATTTTGCCTTGTGTTTACTATGCATAATGCACTGGTATTCACCTCCATGTGTACTTCTGTGGTACAGTGGTGCTTGAAAGTTTGTGAACCTTTCAGAATTTTCTATATTTCTGCTAACATTTGGCCTAAAACTACCTCAGATTTTCACAGAAGTTCGAGAACCAAATCAAACAAATGAGATAAAAAAATAGACCCACTCATTTTTTTTTGAGGAATATTATCCAATATCATCTTTCTGTGAGTGGCAAAAGTATGTGAACCTTAGGCTTAGCAGATATTTTGAAGCTGAAATTAGAGTCAGGTATTTTCAATCTATTGGATGACAATCCGGTGTGAATAGACAACCTGTCTTTTTAAAAGAACAGGGATCTATCAAAGGCTAATGTTCACAACACATGTTTGTGGAAGTGTTTCTTGCCAGGAGAATTCTGAGGACCTCAGAAGAAGAGTTGTTGAGGCTCATCAGGCTGGAAAAGTTACAAAACTATCTCTGAAGAGTTGGGACTCCATCAATCAAAAGTCAGAAAGATTGTGTAAAAATGGAGGAAATTCCAGACCATTATTCCCCTACCCAGGAGTGGTCAACCAACAAAGATCACGCCAGGAGAAAGGCGTCTAATAGTACGCAAGGTCAAATAGTAAACCAAGGTAACCTCTAAGCAATTGAAGGCCTTTCTGACATTAGCTAATGTTAATGTTCCTGAGTCCACCATCAGGAGGACACTGAACAACAGTGGTGTGCATGACAGGATTGCAAGGTGAAAAAGCCATTGCTCTCCAAAAAGAACATTGCTACCCATCTGCAGTTTGCTAAAAATCACATGGACAAGCCAGAAGGCTAGTGGAACAATGTTTTGTGGACAGATGAGTCTAAAATAGAGCTTTTTGGTTTAAATGAGAAGCATTATGTTTTGGAGAAAGGAGAACACTGATTCCAGCATAAAAGCTTCATACCATCTGTGAAACATGGTGGTGATGGTGGTAGTATCATAGTTTGGGCCTGTTTTGCTGCATCTAGCCCAGAACGATTTTCCATCATTAATGGGACAATGAATTCTGAATTATACCAGAATATGCTAAAGGAAACTGTCAGGACATTTGTCCATGAGCTGCATTTCAAGCGAACATGGGTCACGCATCAAGACAATGACTCAAAAGTGCAGTCATTTGACCAAAGAATGGTTAAAGAAGAATTAATTTAAAGTTTTGGAATGGCCAAGTTAAAGTCCTGATCTTAAGACAATCAAAATGTTATGGAAGGATGGACCTGAAGCGAACAGTTTTTGGGAGGAAACCCAACAACATAACAGAAATGAAGCTGTTTTCTACAGAGGATTGAGGTAGAATTCCTTCAAGCCGATGTTTAGGACTAATTAACAATAAACGGAATGTTTATATGCAGTTATTACTGCACACGAGGCTCATACCAGATACTGAAAGCAAAGGTTCACATACTTTTGTCATCCAGTTGGTACACTGACGACTGGCATCCGGGCCATCGGTATTTCATACCAAACCCGTTTGTATCCCCACTGTTTACATAGTGGCTGTAAACATTCTATACCGACCCTTCCCCCCCCCCCAGTTACTGACCCATTTACAGGTTCAGTACATGTGAGTTTATTATAGCCAGGACTTGTATTTCTGTTATACTAATATTTCTTCAGTGCAAGGTGATATTGTCTGATGGTCATAGATGATCACCAGACTATTACCGTTAAGGGTCCAAATTATTTAAAAATGGGAACTGCCCTGGTTCAAATAAGTGTCCTTGAGTTCAAGGGATCCAGGATGTGGGTTATTGTCTGGTGATCACTGTAAAAACCAGATTATAATATACAGTAGTAACCACTAAATCATAATTTGAAAGAAGATACTCCCTTTTTTCAAATTTGTGCGTCCCAAGTTTCTAGGTTCAGTGATGCAGAAGGTAGGGCACTTTAAATGCATTCCCACATTCACTGGCTTTTAAAATATGTTTGGTTATATTGGCTGGGAGAAATGGGATGTAAATGCGCATTGCCACAATGATTTCACAAGTCCCGCCTTCTCCATTTGCCCCATCAGCTGAAATTGCTATTGCGTGACTTGAAGGTATGTGACCTCAATTTAAGCTTTGTTAATCCCTTTGCTTTTGATTTACATGTTGAGGATTAGTCAAAGGTATACTTAGCATGGACACCAATGGAGGGTTTATCACCTACCTATTCTAGTGGCGGTATGGTGCCCCTGGCGGGATCCCGGCATCGGTACTGTGACAGCCAGGATCCCATCCATGGGTATGCTGATTGCATACCAAATGTATATATTCATTATATATACTTCATAGATAGATAGATAGATAGATAGATAGATAGATAGATAGATAGATAGATAGATACTGTAGATATGGGTAGGGGCCCCAGTGCATTGCTGTGTACAGGGGCCTACACTGCTGTTAAGGCGGGCCCTGTATATATATATGTATATATATATATATCAAGAAGAAAATAGCAGGCACTCTCTATTTCAGCAGCCACCGGGGTGCCCTCCTATTGGAATATATGCAATACAGTCCCTTGGTTAAGACTAGCAAGTCACTTCTTATTCAGGGACCAGGCGGCACTCCACGGATTTTGAAAAAAGCAACTTTAATATATCAATATGAATTCAGTGCATCAAATATACGAGCATAGTGCAAAGCTCAACCAAAGTTTCAACACCTCACAGGCGTTTTTTTCAAGGTGCTCCAAACTGTGAAAGAAAACAAAACAAAACATTCTAACATCCACCAGTGTACTTACCTAAATAGCCCCCCATGTGTAAGGTCTCCCTCCATCTGCTTCCGGACGCCAGCGGTGGGCTGTGCACGCGATCCGGGGCTCCGTCAGCAGTGCCCGCTGATGACGTCATATCGTTGCCAAGCAACCGGACGCAGCCTTCACTCCAACCGCGGCTCACGGAAACTGTTGAGAGGGGAGACATAAGTAAATATACATACGGTGCATCAGTGCTTCAGAGAGAAACAAATAAAAAAATCAATAATAAAAATTAAAAACAAGTACACCAGGAGAAAGCATATATAAAGATTGCAGCAGTAGAGAACTTCACCATTGAAAACAATTATAACACCATACGCTATGGTGATGTATAAAGAGACCATCACCTCCCATCACCATTAATAATAGTAGAAACAGGGGACAGTGTCTATATAACCATCGCCCCTACAGAGTAATGTGCTGCAGATCTAGCAAAATTACATTAAATCGGGTATATTTAAAAATTTACATGCAATGCATTAAATGTATCAATTATCGAAATCTACTCAGCATCGATACCAAGACTATATCAGAGCATACTCAGCCTATTGGATTAAATATTTGATTAATTATCATAAGAAGACATTCCATGGCATCTGTTCATTCAAGCCACTCGGAGTGAATGAGTTCAATGTATACATCCATCTGGCTTCCTTTTGTGCCAGAACTTTTGCTCTGTCACCCCCTCGTGGTAAGACAGGGACGTGGTCCAGAATTTTATATTTCAAATCAGACAGATTATGTTTAGCCATTTTAAAGTGGCGAGCCACTGGTTGATCACTCTTTCTACCCTCAATGGACCCCCTAATCGCAGAGCGATGTAATGCCATACGTTCTGTGAATGTCCTGATTGTCCTTAGTAAACAAGTCCACATGGGCAGAAAATGGCATAAATAACAAATTGAGTTGTACATGTCACATAGTGTTGTATCCGATGTGGAATACGGGTAATTGGATGCGTAAATACAGGGCCTGTTTCCATATAACAACATGTCTCACAAGATAGACATTTAAAGCAACCTTTTGTATTGATAGTTGTCCGTTTGGGGGTCACGTCGGTTTTCACCAACAAATCCCGGAGATTTTTACCCTCTTGTAACTCGGCATAATGGTTTTGTTTTTGAAACATGCTAGATTTCTGTCCGAGGTAACAATGGGCCATAGGGTCTTAGTTGCCCTAGGGAGAACGCCACTGGCCGTAGAGTATTCTGTAACCAATGGGATTCTGTTGGCCATCTGTTTTGAGCAGGGTCTCAGAAGTTGTTCCCTGGGGATCTTCATTACTTCATCTTTTAGCCCCAACAATATCCTTCTGTCATAACCGCGTACAAGAAATTTCTGTACCACTTTGTCCAGTGCTGGTTCCAATCTAGATCTATCATTCGTGATACATGCTGCCCTCATAAGCTGGGATTTGGGGAGGCCCCTCTTTAATGAGGGTGGGTGAAAGCTGTTATGAAGCAACAGAGTATTCCGATCTGTTGATTTATAGAATACATCCGTAGTGATCCTGTTGTTCTTGATTCCAATTGCCACATCCAGATAATTAATACTACTGGAACATAAACAAGCCGTTAATTTAACTGGTGAGTCGCTGTTGTTGATTGACTCAATCAGGGCCTCTAGTGCCACCTGTGTCCCCCCCAGAATAAGATCAGGTCATCGATGTAACGCCGGTACAGAATAATCTTAGAGGTTGTCAAGGGAGATGAAAAGAAGAACAATTGTTCTTGTGCAAACATATAAATGTTGGCGTACATGGGGGCTACCGGAGACCCCATAGCACACCCAGCTAAATGTAAATAATAATCCCCATTGTGAATGAAATAATTATGTGTCATAATAAATTCCAATAATTGTATGAATAAAGAAATATCAAGTTGATCAAAGTGATTTGTGTATAAAAACGTCTCTACGGCCCTCAACCCTGCTTCATGTGGAATGATAGTGTATAGACTTTTCACGTCCATGGTGCACATGATTGTATCTGATGGTAAAACTGTAATTTCATCCAATAAATTGAGCAAATGTGTAGTATCCTTTAAAACTGTGTCTTGAACCATCACCAAAGGTTGTAACAACTTATCAAGATACTGTGATACAGGTAGTGTCAATGAGCCTCTTGCCGAGATGATCGGTCTTCCCGGGGGGGGTTAAACAGGATCCTTATGCACCTTCGGTAGTGTATATAACACAGGAGTAACTGGTGCCTCCTGTGTCAAAGCCATCTTTACATCTATGTCCAACAGGCCATTCTTCACCGCTGTTGCCAAGATGGTATCCAATTGTTTCTGATATAGATCAGTAGGGTTATTGTGTAACTCCTTGTATGTTGCAGTATCGGATAACTGTTTATCTATTTCCTCAATGTAGTCAGTCTTGTTCTGGATCACGATCGCCCCACCCTTAGCCGCAGGGCGAATGGTAATATCAGAGTAGGATTGTAAATCTTTGATGGCTTGAACTTCCAACTCCGTGACATTCTTGTAAATTTTTGGTTGTGCCATGGAAAATTTTGACACAGAATCATCCAGAAGTCTGGAAAAGGTTTTCAGTGCAGGATTATTAGAGACAGGGTCAAATTTAGATTTTTTCTTCATTGGGCCCGGTGCAGTTGTCTGTGCATTGGGCTTGTGTTGGAAAAATTCTTTCAATCTGAGATTCCTAGCAAATCTATATTCCTCCACCTTCCATCGGAATGGGTCATGTTTCTTAGTGGGGATAAAGGAAAGACCCTTATTCAGTATTTGTACCTCTGTCTCAGATAATGTCCTGTCCGAGAGATTGAAAAGTAATTCTTTTTCTTCTCCTTTTGATTTGTTGGAGGCCTTCCAGAGCCTTTGGTTTTTCCCCCTGCATCTTGTTTGCTGGACCCTGGGTTTTCCAACCGGGTGCGTGTCGTAACCCCTAAAGGGGCTGCACCAGGGGTATGTGGCTCATCAGAATCGTTCACCAAAAAGTCGCTATCACTGTTAGATGAGTTTGGATTCTTTTGGAATCTACCCCGTCTATCCCTCCAGGTTGGTCGTTTTCTGGTATATCTTGGAGGGTCCACTTCCATGCCCTGGAGCCACCGGTAAACCCTGTGATCCTCATAGTCCATATTAACAGTGTGGAGTTTAGCTTTCTTAAAATTGATAAGCTCTTGTTTATATTTGTTTACTTGGGCTTCCAATTTTTCCCATGTAGGCGGGAACTTGGGGTCCTCCAATAGCTCTTTATGTTCCACAGTTAAGGACGTGATTTTTGCACGGAATTTCTTTAACTCTTCCCCAGCTTCTTCTGTGACGAGTAGTATCAGATCCATACTACATTTATTCAAGATGGAAATCCACCGATGACAGAATTCCGGATTACTCCGTCCAATCGTAGGGATGTTCCTGATCCGGAATCCCGTCTGTATTTTTTTGGCTCTATAATAGTCTGACAGCGATGTCCCATGAAGTAAGTAACCTATTTCTTTCTTCTTTATTCTCAGCAGGTTGTGATACACTTCATCAGTAGTAACACCCGCCTGTCCACCGAGTAGATCTTCATCAAACAAAATTTCTGCTGCCTGAGCCTCTGTATAGCAAAAGGTGCTCTAGTGCTGCTGTTACATCCAACATCATGGCATGTTTGGGAATAGCACCAGAACTGGTGGTCGTCATTCTCCCAGTGGATGATATTGTTTTGTTAAAATCAAAGTCAATAGCAGATAATCAAAACAATGGAACAAAGTCTGTGGTGCCACACTTCTATGGACTCCTATACAGAAGAGTCCAATACACAACAAGAAGAAAATAGCAGGCAATCTCTACTTCAGCAGCCACCGGGGTGCCCTCCTATTGGAATATATACAATACAGTCCCTTGGTTAAGACTAGCAAGTTGTCACTTCCCTATTCAGGGACCAGACGGCACTCCACGGATTTTGAAAAAAGCAACTTTTATATATCAATATGAATTCAGTGCATCAAATATACGAGCATAGTGCAAAGCACAACCAACGTTTCAACAACTCACAGGCGTTTTTTTCAAGGTGCTCCAAACTGTGAAAGAAAACAAAACAAAACAACATAACATCCACCAGTGTACTTACCTAAATAGCCCCCATGTGTAAGGATGCCAGCGGTGGGCTGTGCATGCGATCCGGGGCTCCGTCAGCAGCGCCCGCTGATGACGTCATATCGTTGCCTCTGAAGCACTGATGCACTGTATGTATATTTACTTATGTCTCACCTCTCAACAGTTTCCACGAGCCGCGGTTGGAGTGAAGGCTGCATCCGGTTTCTTGGCAATGATATGACGTCATCAGCGGGTGCCGCTGACGGAGCTCCGGATCACGTGCACAGCCCCCTGCTGGCGTCCGGAAGCAGATGGAGGGAGACCTTAAACATGGGGGCTATTTAGGTAAGTACACTGGTGGATGTTAGGTTGTTTTGTTTTCTTTTCTTTCACAGTTTGGAGCACCTTGAAAAAAACACCTGTGAGGCATTAAAACGTTGGTTGTGCTTTGCACTATGCTCGTATATTTGATGCACTGAATTCATATTGATATATAAAAGTTGTTTTTTTCAAAATCCGTGGAGTGACGCCTGGTCCCTGAATAAGGAAGAGACTTGCAAGTCTTAACCAAGGGACTGTATTGGATATATTCCAATAGGAGGGCACCCCGGTGGCTGCTGAAATAGAGTGCCTGCTATTTTCTTCTTGTTGTGTATTGGACTCTTCTGCATAGGAGTCCATAGAAGTGTGGCACCACAGACTTTGTTCCATTGTTTTGATTATCTGCTACTGACTTTGATTTTAACAAAACAATATCATCCACTGTGAGAATGACGACCACCATTTCTGGTGCAATTCCCAAACATGCCATGATGTTGGATGTAACAGCAGCACTGGAGGACACCTTTTGCTATACAGAGGCTCAGGCAGCAGAAATTTTGTTTGATGAAGATCTACTCGGTGGACAGGCGGGTGTTACTACTGATGAAGTGTATCACAACCTGCTGAGAATAAAGAAGAAAGAAATCGATTACTTACTTCATGGGACATCGCTGTCAGACTATTATAGAGCCAAAAAAATACAGACGGGATTCCGGATCAGGAACATCCCTACGATTGGACGGAGTAATCCGGAATTCTGTCATCAGTGGATTTCCATCTTGAATAAATGTAGTATGGATCTGATACTACTCGTCACAGAAGAAGCTGGGGAAGAGTTAAAGAAATTCCGTGCAAACATCACGTCCTTAACTGTGGAACATAAAGAGCTATTGGAAGACCCCAAGTTCCTGCCGACATGGGAAAGATTGGAAGCCCAAGTAAACAAATATAAACAAGAGCTTATCAATTTTAAGAAAGCTAAACTCCACACTCTTAATATGGACTATGAGGATCACAGGGTTTACCGGTGGCTCCAGGGCATGGAAGTGGACCCTCCAAGATATACCAGAAAACGACCAACCTGGAGGGATAGATGGGGTAGATTCCAAAAGAATCCAAACTCATCTAACAGTGATAGCGACTTTTTGGTGAACGATTCTGATGAGCCAGATACCCCTGGTGCATCCCCTTTAGCGGTTACGACACACGCTCGGTTGGAAAACCCAGGGTCCATCAAACAGGACGCGGGGGGCAAAACCAAAGGCTCTGGAAGGCCTCCAACAAATCAAAAGGAGAAGAAAATGAATTAATTTTCAATCTCTCGGACAGGACATTATCTGAGACAGAGGTACAAATACTGAAAAAGGGTCTTTCCTTTATCCCCACTAACAAACATGACCCATTCCGATGGAAGGTGGAGGAATATAGATTTGCTAGGAATCTCAGATTGAAAGAATTTTTCCAACACAAGCCCAATGCACAGACGACTGCACCGGGACCAATGAAGAAAAAAATCTAAATTTGACCCTGTTTCTAATAATCCTGCACTGAAAACTTTTTCCAGACTTCTGGATGATTCTGTGTCAAAATTTTCCGTGGCACAAGCAAAAATTTACAAGAATGTCACCGAGTTGGAAGTTCAAGCCATCAAAGATTTACAATCCTACTCTGATATTACAATTCGCCCTGCGGCTAAGGGCGGGCGATCGTGATCCAGAACAAGACTGACTACATTGAGGAAATAGATAAACAGTTATCCGATACTGCAACATACAAGAAGTTACACAATAACCCTACTGATCTATATCAGAAACAATTGGATACCATCCTGGCAACAGCGGTGAATAATGGCCTGTTGGACTTAGATGTAAAGATGGCTTTGACACAGGAGGCACCAGTTACTCCTGTGTTATATACACTACCGAAGGTGTATAAGGATTCTGTATCCCCCCAGGCAGACCGATCATCTCGGCAAGAGGCTCATTGACACTACCTGTATCACAGTATCTTGATAAGTTGTTACAACCTTTGGTGATGGTTCAAGACACAGTTTTAAAGGATACTACACATTTGCTCAATTTATTGGATGAAATTACAGTTTTACCATCAGATATAATCACGTGCACCATGGACGTGAAAAGTCTATACACTATCATTCCACATGAGGCAGGGTTGAGGGCCATAGAGACATTTTTATACACTAATCACTTTGATCAACTTGATATTTCTTTATTCATACAATTATTGGAATTTATTTTGACAAATAATTATTTCATTCACAATGGGGATTATTATTTAAAGTTAGATGGGTGTGCTATGGGGTCTCCGGTAGCCCCCATGTACACCAACATTTATATGTTTGCACAAGAACAATTGTTCTTCTTTTCATCTCCCTTGACAACCTCTAAGATTATTCTGTACCAGCGTTACATCGATGACCTGATCTTGTTCTGGGGGGGACACAGGTGGCACTAGAGGCCCTGATTGAGTCAATCAACAACAGTGACTCACCAGTTAAATTAACGGCTTGTTTTAGTTCCAGTAGTATTAATTATCTGAATGTGGCGATTGGAATCAAGAACAACAGGATCACTACGGATGTATTCTATAAATCAACAGATCGGAATACTCTGTTGCTTCATAACAGCTTTCACCCACCCTCATTAAAGAGGGGCCTCCCCAAATCCCAGCTTATGAGGGCAGCACGTATCACGAATGATAGAGCTAGATTGGAACCGGCACTGGACAAAGTGGTACAGAAATTTCTTGTACGCGGCTAGGACAGGATATTGTTGGGGCTAAAATATGAAGTAATGAAGATCCCCAGGGAACAACTTCTGAGACCCTGCTCAAAACAGATGGCCAACAGAATCCCATTGGTTACAGAATACTCTACGGCCAGTGGTGTTCTCCCTAGGGCAACTAAGGCCCTATGGCCCATTGTTACCTCGGACAGAAATCTAGCATGTTTAAAAAAAATAACCATTATGCCGAGTTACAAGAGGGGTAAAAATCTCTGGGATTTGTTGGTGAAAACCGACGTGACCCCCAAATGGACAACTATCAATACAAAAGGTTGCTTTAAATGTCTATCTTGTGAGACATGTTGTTATATGGAAACAGGCCCTGTATTTACGCATCCAATTACCCGTATTCCACATCGGATACAACACTATGTGACATGTACAACTCAATTTGTTATTTAAGCCATTTTCTGCCCATGTTGACTTGTCTACGTAGGACAGACAATCAGGACATTCAGAGAACGTATGGCATTACATCGCTCTGCGATTAGGGGGGCCATTGAGGGTAGAAAGAGTGATCAACCAGTGGCTCGCCACTTTAAAACGGCTAAACATAATCTGTCTGATTTGAAATATAAAATTCTGGACCACGTCCCTGTCTTACCACGAGGGGGTGACAGAGCAAAAGTTCTGGCACAAAAGGAAGCCAGATGGATCTATACATTGAACTCCCTCACTCCGAGTGGCTTGAATGAACAGATGCCATGGAATGTCTTCTTATGATAATGAATCAATTATTTAATCCAATAGGCTGACTATGTTCTGATATAGGGGGTCATTCCGAGTTGTTCGCTCGCTAGCAGATTTTAGCAGCATTGCACACGCTAGGCCGCCGCCCTCTGGGAGTGTATCTTAGCTTAGCAGAATTGCGAACGAAAGATTATCAGAATTGCGAATAGAAAATTCTTAGCAGTTTCTGAGTAGCTCGAGACTTACTCCTGCACTGCGATCAGCTCGGCCCGTTTCGTTCCTGGTTTGACGTCACAAACACGCCCTGTGTTCGGCCAGCCACTCCCCCGTTTCTCCAGACACTCCCGCATTTTATCCTGGCACGCCTGCGTTTTTCTGCACACTCCCTGAAAACGGTCAGTTTCCGCCCAGAAACACCCACTTCCTGTCAATCACTCGCCGATCACTTCAACGATGAAAATTCTTCGTTCGGACGTGAGTAAATCTACTAAGTTTTGAGCTAAAATACTTAGCGCATGCGCCCTGCATACCATGCGCATGCGCATTTTCACCTTAATCACTCCGTTGCGAAAATCGTCAACGAGCGATCAACTCGGAATGACCCCCATAGTCTTGGTATCGATACTGAGTAGATTTCGATTATTGATACATTTAATGCATTGCGTGTAAATTTTTAAATATACCTGATTTAATGTAATTTCGCTAGATCTGCAGCACATTACTCTGTAGGGGTGATGGTTATATAGACACTGTCCCCTGTTTCTACTATTATTAATGGTGATGGGAGGTGATGGTCTCTTTATACATCAAGATAGCGTATGGTGTTATAATTGTTTTCAATGGTGAAGTTCTCTGCTGCTACAATCTTTATATATGCTTTCTCCAGGTGTACTTGTTTTTAATTTATATTATTGATTGTTTTATTTGTTTCTCTCTGAAGCACTGATGCACCGTATGTATATTTACTTATGTCTCCCCTCTCAACAGTTTCCGTGAGCCGCGGTTGGAATGAAGGCTGCGTCCGGTTGCTTGGCAACAATATGACGTCATCAGCGGGCACTGCTGACGGAGCCCCGGATCGCGTACACAGCCCACCGCTGGCGTCCGGAAGCAGATGGAGGGAGACCTTAAACATGGGCGCTATTTAGGTAAGTACACTGGTGGATGTTAGGTTGTTTTGTTTTGTTTTCTTTCACAGTTTGGAGCACCTTGAAAAAACGCCTGTGAGGCGTTGAAACGTTGGTTGTGCTTTGCACTATGGGGGTCATTCCGAGTTGTTCGCTCGGTATTTTTTTGTCGCAGCGGAGCGATTAGTCGCTAATGCGCATGCGCAATGCCCGCAGTGCGACTGCGCCAAGTAAATTTGCTATGCAGTTAGGTATTTTACTCACGGCATTACGAGGTTTTTTCTTCGTTCTGGTGATCGTAATATGATTGACAGGAAGTGGGTGTTTCTGGGCGGAAACAGGCCGTTTTATGGGTGTGTGCGAAAAAACGCTGCCGTTTCTGGGAAAAACGCGGGAGTGGCTGGAGAAACGGAGGAGTGTCTGGGCGAACGCTGGGTGTGTTTGTGACGTCAAACCAGGAACGACAAGCACTGAACTGATCGCACTGGAAGAGTAAGTCTCGAGCTACTCAGAAACTGCACAGAGAGTCTTTTCGCAATATTGCGAATCTTTCGTTCGCAATTTTGATAAGCTAAGATTCACTCCCAGTAGGCGGCGGCTTAGCGTGTGCAAAGCTGCTAAAAGCAGCTTGCGAGCGAACAACTCGGAATGACCCCCTATGCTCGTATATTTGATGCACTGAATTCATATTGATATATAAAAGTAGCTTTTTTCAAAATCCTTGGAGTGCCGCCTGGTCCCTGAATAGGGAAGTGACAACTTGCTAGTCTTATCCAAGGAACTGTATTTTATGTACATATATATATATATATATATATATATATATGTGGATATATATATATATGTATATATACTGTATATGTGTGTATATATATATATATATATATATATATATATATATACACTACACATAAAACATGCAGGATTTTTTAAACACATTAATTTCACCACTAGGGGTTGTTTATTAAAGTGCCCGGCCATGAAAATCATATGGAAACAAAATAATTAAAGTTATAAGTATTGAAGGTATCTCCTGTGTTAGTGTAAGTTTCATAGCACAGTGCAGTCCCCAAAAAATGTATGTGAATACTGTAGTTGTGCTAAGGTTGCACAAGGAGAGCAGCACTTCCAAAAATCCAGCAGAGTTTTTCCATTACTATTACTGGCTACCCATTGGCCAGCATGGCACTCGCCAGGGGCACCAGGCAAGGAGAGGGCACCGCCTGGCAGTGCCATCCATGGCCAGGGGGTAGAATCCAGTAGTACTGTCAGACTTGGTGACTGTCTGTTAGTGCCAGCGCCAGTGTCAGGTGGCAGCGCAGCGCACCTCACTTGTAATCAGACTCAACATAAACTACAGCTCCCAGCATCCTTTGTTGCTGGGAGCTCTGGGAGCTGTAGTCTATTTTGATTCTGATTGATCACTAGTGCAGTGCTGTGCCGCTGGACATCAGCGCCGGCAATAACAGACAGTCATAAGGTACAATCCGGATTAACTGAGGGGAGGGGTGGCACAAGACTGCATGGCATGGCATTGACATTCGGGAAGTGGGCGGAGTGGAAGCAGGGGGCAGAGCTACACAGCACTCAGTCAGTGCCAGACAACCCAGCAGCATGGAGGATAGGGGGAGAGGACAAGGAGCTACTAAAGCACATGCATTGTGTGTACCCTGTCTGTGAAGTGAGGGGGGTAAACACTATATAGTCTGTGTGTATGTGTGTCTGTGACGGCATTTATGTATGTGACTATATATGTATGTATGTGTGTGTATAAGTATCTACTGTATTTATGTGAGTATTCGTGTGTGACTATGTATGTGAATAAGTGTGTATCTATGTATGTATGTGACTGTATACTGTATATGTGTGTAACTGTTTGTATATACTGCGTGACTGTACTGTATATAGTACTGTATGTGACATTATGTATGTAAGTGTATATGTGTGTGCCTATGGGCGGGATCAGATGTACTAATGGCAGTGGGGGTTATTGGGTAAGGATTGCAGAATGCATGCTGGGGGATGCTCATCCATCACAGGGCAAGGCCGTCCAGCATGCTGAATGGCCAGCTCAGCAACTGCGACCACAATTTAATTGTGGTCACAGCAACTGTGGAAGACCCCTGCAGCTGCAGCTAGGCTGCGTATGCAGGTGGTCCGCCGCCATATTTCACATAGGGGTGGCTGCATGTGATGCCACTTAGCCGCCCCAAAAATGCAGACGGCCTGACCCCATTTTCCCCACACCGCTCCCACAAGGGTCCATCACTGCCCCCCGCCCTCCCCGCAAATGCCTCTGCCTGTCAATCAGACAGAGGTGTTTACAGCCAATGTGATCTAATCGATGGAGCGCTGAGAACAGGAATACTGCAGTCGCATCCCTGAATGCAGTTTGACCACATTCCACTAATAAAAATAGAAATATATTTACTAGCACTGGTCCACATTTCTATTGTCTATTTGCATTCCCAATATGCCTTCTATAGACAGTGTTTCCTATAGGGGTACTACTGTGCGGCTTAACGTGCATAAGAGACACTACTGTGCGGTGTAATGTGATACTGTGTGGCATAATATGAATAAGAGACACTACTGTGCGAAGTAATGTGATACTGTGTGGCATAATGTGAATAAGAGACACTACTGTGCAGTGTAATCTGATACTGTGTCTCATAATATGAATAAGAGACACTACTGTGCGGTGTAATGTGTTACTGTGTGGCATAACATGAATAAGAGACACTACTGTGCGGTGTAATGTGATACTGTGTGGCATAACATGAATAAGAGACACTACTGTGCGGTGTAATGTGATACTGTGTGGCATAACGTGAATAAGAGACACTACTGTGCGGTGTAATGTGATACTATGTGGCATAACGTGAATAAGAGACACTACTGTGCGGTGTAATGTGATACTGTGTGGCATAACATGAATAAGAGACACATCTGTGCGGTGTAATGTGATACTGTGTGGCATAACGTGAATAAGAGACACTACTGTGCGGTGTAATGTGATACTATGTGGCATAACATGAATAAAAGACACTACTGTGCGGTGTAATGTGATACTGTGTGGCATAACGTGAATAAGAGACACTACTGTGCGGTGTAATGTGATACTATGTGGCATAACGTAAATAAGAGACACTACTGTGCGGTGTAATGTGATACTATGTGGCATAACATGAATAAGAGACACTACTGTGCGGTGTAATGTGATACTGTGTGGCATAACGTGAATAAGAGACACTACTGTGCAGTGTAATGTGATACTATGTGGCATAACATGAATAAAAGACACTACTGTGCGGTGTAATCTGATACTGCGTGGCATAATTTGAATTGGAAGTATTATTGTGTGGCCACGTCCCTTCCCCACAAGGCCAAGACCTTTTTTATACAGCCTCCCTTTGCCTGGGGCGCTCGGACCCCTAGATACACCCCTGCTGGCAACAGTGTAGATGTTAGGGTCACCGAGACAGATGCTTATTGGAGGAACTGTCCTGGCACTGAAAAAAATATATTGTACATGTATCGAGCAACAAAAGTTACGATTTAAAATGGTTTTAAATACTGAATGTGCATGCAACACTTTTTCTTTATGGCTTTCCACTGGATGCTGTACATATTTTGACTCTTTGCTTGGTGCATCAATATGGTGGCTATTACAAATTATATAATAATGGTAGGACTTTTATATTCCATTCTTATTACATTTGTACAACATTCAAAATATGTATAGTACTTATTAAAGATGTGCGCCGGCCCTTGACATGGGTTTTGGTTTTGGATCTGTATCTCCTTCGTGTTTTGGATATGTATTTG
Organism: Pseudophryne corroboree; assembly: GCF_028390025.1. Classification (NCBI taxonomy): domain Eukaryota; kingdom Metazoa; phylum Chordata; class Amphibia; order Anura; family Myobatrachidae; genus Pseudophryne; species Pseudophryne corroboree. The sequence continues at coordinate 553,174,130 of NC_086444.1, forward strand.
GTTTTGCCAAAATCACCTTTGCGAGTTTTGGTTTTGGTTTTGGATCTGTTATCTTCTTCTATTTTTTTTACAAAAATCATAAAAATATCTAAAATCACATAAGTTTGGCCTGTCTTTCATCCTGGAGTATTAATAACCTCAATAATATTTTTTTCCAGTCAATTTTGACCACCTTACAGATCACAATATTGTTTTCATCCAGTTTAGCCAAAAGGCTATACCGAGGAAGCTGGTTGACTAAGCTAAGTGACAGCAGTAGGTGGAACAAATTGGAAGTAGTTATTTCTGGGATCCCGGCCGCTGGTCAAACATACCCAACGTGGACAAACATGTGGCACTGAAACTTTCAACATGGCACTTCTAGGAAACTGAATGGCACAGCAGTGGCAGACAGAAAGGCAGTTTAATCAAGTATACGAACCCATATAAACGAACAATGTTTTTATTTATGAAGATCTACATCATAGGCCCGAGAGAGTTGGAGTATGTATGTATGTAGTGGAAGCAGGTAAAGGAAGAAAGGATTGATTTGATTATTAAGTAAATGTAATATTATTTTTTATTGCAGAGGGAGGAGAAGGAAATATGGGCAGTAAGATATGAGAGGGAGGGGTTTAAAAGGAAGGAAGGAAGGAAGGAAGGAAGGAAGGAAGGAAGGAAGGAAGGAAGGAAGGAAGGAAGGAAGGAAGGAAGGAAGGAAGGAAGGAAGGAGTACTCAGCTTGATTTTCCCCCACCAGACTCGGATTCCAAATCAAGTCAAAACATCATAATCCAAGCATCAGATCTTGCAAGTTTTGGATTCCACCCTTTATTGACAGTGATGTGCAGTCAGGTAAGGCAGGAGATGCAGAGCCTCACCTGTCAGACTCCAGTATACTCCACAGTTTTGACTATGGAAATGATCAGAATAATCCAAAAAAGGTATTTACAACTTATAAATAGGGTTAGGGTTGTATTTAGGGTAACAAAGAATATACTGCTGCACCTTTGTATAAAACCCACATGAACCATTGGGTTTATATATGTGCAAATCGGGCTCTGATACTGGATATTGCCTCCCCAGCCATTGACCTCACCGCACATCACTGGTTGTTGACAAAAAACTCCCAGCAGGCCGAGCAAACAGCATGGATCTTGGGAGTTGTAGTTCAGCTGGAGAACCACAGGCTACTTTCCAGTTCAAAGATGTATTTCAGAAACTGATCCTACATTGAGGTTGAAAATAAATTTGACAGATGATTGCAGCATCTAAAAATATATATTGTATTTATATTTCTCATTGTTTGTACTGTGGTCAAAATTGCCTAGAAAAGGCCTGGAAATTAATATTATTGCTGTTAATAATACTCAAAAAGGGCCCAAATAATGCGATTTTAGCTATTTTCTCAATTTTTTAAAATAAAATATGAAACCAAAATCAGCAAAAATGGTCTGACGCACATCTTTATCAATAACTAGATCAGGAGCCCCAGGGAGGTAGTGGAAGGAAGGATTGATTAGTAATTGCATTTAATTTGTTTGATTCTAAAAATGTGTCTTTTTTTAAACATCTTTTTTTATTTGTTAATGCAATAATCCAACTATTACTAATTTTAATTACCAAAAAAGAATATATTTTTAGTAGGTCAGGAATCCTGACATGGTTTACAAAGCCAAGAAAATGAATAGCTGCACAATAGAGCTCCAAATATTCCAAAATTCACCAATAAACTGCCCATAATTAAAAGGAGTGCAAGTTGGAATTGTCTTTGGGCCTTCCCACCCACCATCTGTTGTATATATCACAAATTCTGAGGAGAGTCCAAGCAGGGTAAGCCATTTTGCAATAAATTCCCTGAGTTTTTCTAAGAGGTTTTTCTAAGAGGTTGTCAGCAGTATGCCTCTTAGTGAAACCAGCTATACACAGAGTAGCCTGCCTCTAATGCGCTGGCATTTGTTAGATGCTGATGATGATGATTGTGTTGCTGAAGACAATACACCTACCCAATGGGCTGTCACAGTCATATAGCTTTAGTTTGTCCTTTCCGGCTTGTCCACATATCTGTGGTTAAGTGGACAGCAGGTACAACATCATTTTGGAGGACACTAATAATGTTTTTTTTAATGTCCTTGTACAGACTGGGAATTGCTTTTCCAGTAAAGTGGAATCTAGATGGGATTTGGTAGTGAGGACACAGGACCTCAATTAACTGTCTAAAGCCCACTGCATTAATGGTGGATACTAGATGCACATCTAATACCAGCATAACTGTTATGGCGTCAGTAATCCGCTGTGTAACTGGGTGACTGTTGTCATACTTGTTCCTCCTTGATAAGAATTGTTTAACAGTCAATGTTTTGTTAAACTACTACAAGTAGTCTTCCTGGTCCCCTTCTGGGATGAAGATCATCTCACAGCAGCAGCAACATGTGTAGCACTAAAGGATCCTTCTGATGAATCCCTAATAGGAGAGGAGTCAGTCGTGCTTATGAAATTGGATATAGGACTACTTCCGATCCTGATTGAGGATGCTGATGATGAAAGTGCTGGTGGTAGAGATTTCAGGCACTTGGATATAACAGAAAGAAGGGTGCTAGGTGACACTTCCTTGTTACATTTTCAGCCAAAGTTTATGAATTTGACAAAAACTTTTACTGAATGCACTGCAAGTAAAGTAACAGGGATGAGGTTCCATGATGGTAAAGGTCCCTACTGCTACATGCTTTATAAATGACACAGATGGCTTGCAAATTGTTGTACAGATTTGGGTAGAAATTATTCCACACATAAGAGGTGGCTTTTTTTGTCTTTTGCCCTGGCATGACAATGGGCTTTTCATATCATAGGCAACAAGTGTTTCCACGTTTGCCTGATTTACACAAATAACATCCTCTGCATCAACATCATCATCATCGTTGTCATCATCAAAATCCTGATCATCCTTGTTAGCACCAGCAACACAAATATACTCCTCATCCTGGTGCAATTCCACAGTAGCATCCTCGATTTCTATGTTAGCTTGTTGACCTGTGTTACTCATCCCCATGTTTGCAGAGGGCACAGAAATGGTGGAAGGAGGAGCCTCTTTGAGTATAGTATTGTAAATGCCAGGCTCACACTGGCATCTGTGGAAACGCTTAGATTCTCCTCAGGGATTTGTGACATATCTGAGCACACAGTTGGTTCCTGTGCCCTAATGAGTTTAATTCTTTGACACCTCCTCCACAGGGAAAAGGGCTTACATTCTCATGAGAAGCAGAACCACCAGTCATAAATAAAGGCCAAGGACTTAGCCTTTTCTTGCCATTTCATTTGGTGAATGGCACATTGGCAATTTTATGTCTTTCTGCAGCAAACTTTCCCTTTTATTTTTTCTTAAGCACTGTAAAATATTGCCCACTCTTAAGCCATCTATGCCATTGGGCATTGGCTTTAGATGATGACTTTGATGGACTAGTATTATTATGACTGGAGGCAGCAGCTGCAGCACTAATATGTGGTTCCTGCTCTCTCCACTGATTGTTCTCCATATCAATGAACACAAACACAGAGTGGTACAGCACACAACAGAATTTATACAAAAATAATATTTTTAAGATATTTTTCTTTAACTTTTTCTTTAAATTTTGTTCACAAATGACACTGCAGAGTCACACTGCTTATGTAAATGCAGTGGAGTATGACATACAATGTCACAATACTTATATGAAATTTACACTGAGGTATGACCTACAGTGTCACAATACTTGAGTGAAATTGGGGTACCACCTACAGTATCACAATACTGTACATGTATGATTATATTACACTGCAGTTTGACTGGCAGTGTCACTGAAAAATAATAGTGCAGTATAGTACACTGAGGTATAGCACAAAAATATATATATTTTTTTTTTTTATTATATTTTTTGCTTTTTTTTTTATACAATTGAGAGAGCACCCCTGTTGGACACAGCAGCCCCTTGATGGCCATACACAGCAGCTACTTGTCGGATGCATTAGCCCATTGATGGACAAAACAGCACCCCTTTATTATGTACAACAAAGCACCCCTAGGGATGGACCACCTACAGTTGGGGTACCACCTACTACAGCATCACAATAGGTGTATGATACACTGTGGTCTGACCAACAGTGTCACAGAAAAATAATAGTATAGTACACTGAGGTTGAGCAAAATTTTTATATATATATATTTGTAAATGATATTTTTAGCTTTTATTATTTTACACTGAGCAGAGCACCCCTAAATTGACTGAGCACCCCTGGACAGACACAGCAGCCTCTTTGTGGAAATACAGCACCCCTTTATGTACAATAAAAAACCCTAAGGATGGACAACCTACAGTTGGGGTACCACCTACAATGTCATGATACGTATATGGTTAATTATTATTACACTGTCATCTGACCAACAATGTCACAGAAAAATAATAGTATAGTACACTGGGGTGCAGCACAAAATTTTTAGCTTTTATGTTTTTTTTACACTGGGGTAGAGCCCCTGGATGAATGGACAAAGCACCCCTGGAGGACACAACAGCCCCTTGATGGACCGACAGAGCACCCTGGACAGACACAGCAGCCCTTGATGGACAGACAGAGCACCCCTGAAGGATACAGCAGCCCCTTGATGGACGGACAGAGCACCCCAGGATGGGGTGCACTGGGGGCCTTTATAAAATCCAAAACATGCAAGAATCTGACAGTGGGAGGATGACAGTTTGCATAGTTTGGGGACATTGGGAGGATGACATTTTGGCATAGTTCATAGGCTGGAAAATCCGAGCTACTGTAGACTCAGATTCTGTCTTGGAACGCTATGTTCAGGTGGTTCCAGTTGTCATAGATCATGCTAGATTCATGCTACCATATTTTGTAAATAATAAAATGCTGGTTCACCATATTTCTGCCTATTTTTGACATTGAGCAACCATACATATACTACAGATGCAAAAACAGTTACATTTGTCATGTGTTATATATGTATGTGTGTCTAATTTGTTGTCTTTATTTCGTGGTTGGACATTTTAAATAATACAATAAACATTATATTTTAAATTTATCCTAAAGCGCCAACAAAGAGACATTCTTTTTCTCTCTTCCTTGTGGTCATTGTCTCTGGTAGCACCCCCAATAACCAACTGATACTTACATGATTTCCGATGGTTATTAATTTAGGAATATCCTCAGCATATTACATTTTATATTCAACTTGTGCAGATTTACATCCATTTCCCCATTCCCACATATGAAATTCGTCATGCCACCAGGTAGCAAGAGGTAGAGACCAGGTGGAATGCTAAGATGAGACAACACACAAGGGAGTGCAAATTAGTATTAGTTGATTAGATGTTTAATTATACATATTTAAAAGGTAAAAATCTCATTATAAAAGCAAAAGCATTGGATACATTTTCTCTCTAAATAAAGTATTTTTGATGCAGTCCTTCTAATCCTCTATGGCATATATTAAATAATGTAATTTTTTTCCAGCTTGCCAATTTAATAGATAGAGTCACAGAAAAAAATTAGTGTAGTTTCAAATACACTGTTCACTATTAGAGATGTCCTGCGCTAGTTCTATTCTCACCACTTGCTGGATTACAGAGAACTCCTTGAACGGAGCCGGCATGAACGAGTGTTGGAGCTTCTAAATAGAGTGTTCATGCTCACTTGATGAGCCGTATCCCCAGCGTTGAGCAGGAGTCCACAATGTTAGTGAAGAGTAGGTGTTTCTCCGAACAGAGTGCTGGGCTCACCTGCCAAGCCATATCCCCAGCGCTGAGCTAAAGCCCAAGGTGTCAGAGGGGAGGGAGGGCACTGTTCTCAATAGTGATAGTGAGCGGTGCAAGTAACTAGTGAGCGATGTTACCATCTTTAGAAAGGTATAGAGCCTTAGGATTAAAGATATCCTGCAACCACAAAACATTTCTACGCCAAAGTTCTCTAAGTGAGCGTTTTCCTCAGAAGGTTATTTTAGGTGTCCACAGTGTCAGGTATTTAAACAGGAGGCATCCAATGAAATGTGGCTACCAATTAGATCACAGATGTAGACAATTATAGCCAAAACATTCACAAGTATATTCCTTTATCCAGACAATCAATAACCACTGTAATAGGTAATAAATACTTTATATTTTGCACACATTAAATGTACTAAAAATGCCATGATATATACAATGGCAGCAAAGAAAAATATCTGTAAATATAAAAAAGTGTTGAAGAGGCTTCAATTCGAGTATACTTAACATGAAGCCAAGTCTAAGTAAAGAACACACTTAGATACATCATCTCTAATAGCCTAATGGGCTAATGGTATGTGTCATGGGCATAAACACCCAACCGTAAAGGTTCGATTCCCCAGTATATTTTATTTTTAATTTTTAAAAAAGACAAACAATAAATAATATTGATAATAAGCTGTTTTAAGGTAGAAAAATAATAAAAATAATGACCTTTTTCAAGCATACTTTTTCAAATATATTGAAACAGAACCAGCACAAAACAAATAATATAATGACAAGGAAAATATAAAATTAAAGGAGAACGAGCCAAAAAAGTTTTCATAGGAGCAGGGCAGAGTATACATGTGGCTATCTGTTAGGTTTGTCTCTTTCCTGTAGCGCAGCTAGTCATAGACACAGCAATGCCCATGAAAACAAACCAGAGCAACTATAGTTCAAACCCCCTCCAAAAGAAACAAAAAAACAAAAGGCTAGCACACAAATGCAATGACATTTTTCAAGCTTGAACATAATATCTAATTTGTAAGAAATAGAGGTACCCAGAACTATAGATATAGGAACCTGCACTATAAATTTAATGAGAAGGAGAAAAAGATGTATTTTGCAAAGACCCCACTAATAAGAATGGTGTGGCTAGACACAGTGGCGTAAGTTTGCCCGAGTCGCCCGGAGGCATGATAAAATGTTGGTGCCCCCCCCCCCTATACATATAGGAATATATATATATATATATATATATATACACATATATATGAAGAAGTGGCACTCACGGGACATGATTGATAAAAATAAGACTCAGAACACGGCTGTCTCAGATGAAAGATACACACACCACGCCTCATTCAATTACACACAAACACACACACACCTGGGGCAAAGCAGGATTTTTAGGGGGGAAGGGGGGGTTCCAGAATATATTTTATATATATATATATATATATATATATATATATATGTGTGTGTGTGTGTGTACACTAAATTCCGCCCCCATGCAGTCCCGACAGTCGGAATGCCGACTAACAGGGACTATTTCCACTCATGGGTGTCCATGCCACCCATAGAGTGGGAATATAGCGAATGCAGGATGATGGCAGCAAAGGAAGAGGCTGACTGTTAATATGGGCTGAAATCTCAGTGACAGGAGAAGCAGGGAGCCAGCCGGAATGATAGCTGGGTATGAGGAGAGGAGAAGATGGTTACTATCTGTCAGCCACTGGCGTTCTGTCTTCTCTGTCCTGTCTGAGCAGCGCTCTGGACTCGTGCTGGGACGCGGCTCCGTCTCTCGCCTTCTCCCTCTGTGGTGTGGAGGTTGTTTGACTGCCACTCCAGTTCCCGCTCCCGGCACCTTCAGCTGGCAGGGTCTCGCCCAAACTACACTTGCCGCCGGGTCCTCTCTTGACCTGGTGCGGCACCCGCTGCCTCAGTTCTCACAGCAGCGCATTTCTTTCCGGGCACAGCCGCGAGTCTATTGCCGCCTGGAGCTCTCCCTCTCCACTGCTGTACACTGCTCCGTCTGCCGCCTGAGAGTAGATGTGCGCTGTATTCAAGCAGACACAGCTGCCGGAGCTGCTCAATTAAAAAAGAAAAAGCTAATATAGGTCAGCTTCACTGATATATCGGTGGGCAGGGGGGGTTTCTGGGTCCTCGGAAACCCCCCCTGCGTGCGCGTATACACACACACACACACACACACACATGCCTTTCACTTACACACATGCCTATTTCAATTACGTACACACACCTCTTTCAATTAGACACAGTTACACACCCACAATTACACACACACATGCCTCTTTCACTTAAACAGACACACACATGCCTCTTTCAACTACACGCACAATTACACACACACACACACACACACACCACGCCTCATTTAATTACACACACAAATTACACACATAATTACACACGCAAATTGCACACACAATTACACACACACACACACACACACACACACAATCTCTTTCACTTAAACACACAACTTTCGTTAAAAAACAGACACACACACACCTCCCTTAAAAACACCAACACACATAAACACAGTCAGTGCTGCCAATATTTATTAAAGATACCCCCAGTAATCACCCCCCATACACACACATACACCACACACACACACATACACCACACATACACAGTGCAGCAGCATGAGGCAGGTGGTGCCAGTGCCTACCTGCGGCTAGCAGCAGGACGGGGGAAGAGAGAGCTTCAGCCGGCCAGCTCTATTTGAAGTGCTGGAAGCAGCTGTGTGCTGGAGCTCCCCCTAGCTGCAGCCAGCTGCCAGCACGTCTCTGTGGATACGAGGAGGCAGCTGCTGCAGCCGTGTCACTCACGACACTGACACCGCTCCTCCATCCACATTCGGCGCAGCGGCGATGGACTGTCCGGCAGTGGGAGGCAATGGAGGACAGGTGCCCCCTTGAGTTCAGGAGCCCGGCGGCAGCCGACTCCACTGCCTCCCACAGTTCCGCCACTGGCTAGACAGCCTAACCTGAAAGGTTAAAAATATGGTCCGTATTACATAATTCCAGAACCCCTCCATTGAATGGAGTATGTACATAGAAACACATATAGGACAGGGATATGTATATTTTATATAATTTGTTCATAATTTCTTCCCTAAATGAAAAGCATTATAACACCACCCTTATATTATAAAACTGACTCTAGAAAATAGAGGGACAATTGACAAAAGTACATAAATGAATAGGGTAATAAGCTGACAGGAGAAATGTCTGGAGTTATTTTAAATGTCATTATTCATTTACATGGTGAGCTTAAGAAATACAAATCCCAGCTATAGGTCATGGCCAAAGATAGTCAGAAACTGGATATAGTTTAAACCAGCTAAGTTACCATCGAGGGATAACACAGAGAGATTTTTAAATGGGAATGATACTCAGATGTTATTAATTTAAATATTCTCATTAGGACCCTGGGGGTATAATGTACCAAAGTAAAAGATCCAAAAGGCTTCCCATTTGCACAACATGTAGAATCTATTACCACCTCGAGGAGTAGCATGTATATGATCTATACCTTGGATTTTTATAACATCTACATCACCCCAATGTTGACCAATAACGTGTTTAGATAAACTGTGGAGACAGTATTTCTTCAAGACATTTCTCCTATGCTCCAAAAATCCTACATTAAGACTCCGAGTTGTGCACCCTACATATTGGAGACCGCAGCTACAGGTTATTAAATAAATTATATATGTGGACTGACAGTTAATGTACAGTATGAAGAGATATTGAAAGATTTTTCCTTTGTAGTATATATAAATTGACCTCCTATATTAATAAAACTGCAAGTTATACAATTCAATCTACCACATTTAAAGAATTTTTTGTTTTTCTTGAATTTATTCAACCAATCAAGCTAGGTTTGAATAAGTGGGACCACTAATTGAGAGGTGACTTGGTAAAAGATAGTTTTGTAAACAATCTTAGGCTGCTCCTCAAGACAAGTCAGCAGTTGGTGTCCCAGGACGTGGATTGTTGCCGAGAATCCCTGGAGGTAACACCACATGTGATTCTGAGTGGGCACTTCTGACACCCCACATTCTCTGGTACGCTGGTCTGCCAATTAATGGTGGATTATTTTGGTATAAGAAGCTTGAAATCTATGGAATTTTAACACTGGAATTTGTATATTTAATATAACTGTTCTTCACTATATACATTTTTTCCTTTTCATTTTGGGGGTATGCAAACCTTCTAAGCAATTAAGGTCAACCCACCAGAGGATAAAAGGATGAACCTGTCTTTTAAGGATTGGGAAACTTAGAGAGGACTATTATATGAACACTATGAATATTGCTCTTATGATTGCTGAGACTGTTAAAATATCCCAGGGGGTGCACAACAGCAAGTACTTGAACTAATATTGGACTCTTGTGGGGGTGAAAGTGACCACCCCGGCTGTTTGTTGCAGCACCATTGTTGTGAAGTGATGTCTTTTAAATGTTTGTTCTAATACGATTTCTTTGTCACATGTAAAAGAAAAGCTGCTGGGATATAGGGGACAGAGAAATTTACTTTTACGCTCAGTATTTGATTTTGAGAAAACAAGAGACAATATAATTATGGGTGAGAATAATGAAATGAGCACTGATGAAATAGAAAGTACTATAAAAAATTGGAGTATGTACTCCTTAAAGAAAGTAAGGTATGGTGGGAAACCACCATGTTAGAAAAATATATTTCAGAAAAACTAGATCCTAGAGGTCTAAAATTATATAAAAGACCATCCTCAGAGAATTAGAATAAAGATTTTTATGATAAATGGGATCAAATTCTGGAAGAATGTTCTCTAGCTTTGGTGAATCTAATAATTCAAAAGAGAAAGAAAAACCTCAGTGAATTAGAAAATCTGATAGAAGAGTTCACTGCAGTTCTTACACTGTATAGGGAGCTTGAGGATTATATAAGGATTGAAGGTGAAATGGAAAGAAGGAACGTAAGGAAAGAAAAGGAAGTCATCTTGTGGAAAAAGAGAAAGATTAAACGAGATAGACTAGAGAAAAAAAGAAAATAGGGAAATGAAAGATAGGAATAATAGAGGAATATCAGAAGATTTAAGGGAATATATAAAAGGGACCCCCATGATTGTGAGCATATTCCCACCTCCAAACATGGATACAATGGGAGGAATTTCCAGCAGGGAATTAACTAAAGAAAGAAGTACCACGACAAATAGAAAAATACCCTAGAAGATGGAATACAGATAGGGAAAGATATCCTTATATATATGAAAGAACCAATAGGAGAGATCCCCCTAATAGGAATACTTTTTATGTGAAAGACGAATGGAGGGGAAGCCAAGAAAATAGGGATCATCAAGCATTAAGAATGGAGAACAGGTACAAAGCCTTCAATGACAAAGATTTTTTAGAAGGGAACAGGAGGAGATACAAAGATCTTCATTCTTAGGAGAGAAAAAAAGAAAAGGGAAAAGAGGAAAAGGTCTGAATAAAGAGAAAAAAGTTGTTAATACAGATACTGAGAAAATATTTTTTTTTAATCTAAGTAAGCATGAACTCACGAAAGATGAGAGAAAAATTTTGGAGAAAGGTCTAAAATTTGCTCCCGACAATAAACTCAATAAATTTGAAACTTATTTAGATGTTCAAAAATTCCTAAGAAAAGTATCCCTAAAAAATGTTCTACACAAAAAGGTGAAACAACTTTAGCAAGAGACCCTTTCAGACAAAAATCCACTTTTAACCCCACAATTTAACAGAGGATGCTTTATAGAAAGTTTTTATAAAGCAGTGACTGCAGATTTGTAGGAAACTGAGCTAAAAAGTAAGAATAATCAAAATATCATGAAAATAGAGAGAGAAGCAATAGAGAGCCTCAATGGTAATACCAATATAGTAAATAAATCAGCTGACATATTGTTGTTATGGATGCAAAGAAGTACGAAAATTAAATAAAAAGACAATTAGAGAATAAAGACACATATATATCTTTAAGAGGAAATCTGAGTAAAAGAGTAAAAAAAATCTTAGTAATTTACTGATGAGATATAGAGGTAATAATATAATTACAGAGAATGAGGAGAAGTATATGAAGTTAAAAGATCCCGGTCTCCCAGTTTTTTACATCTTACAAAAGATCCATAAAATTCAGAATAACCCCCAGAAAGACCCATTATAGCCAGAACTAATTCCATAATGGCTAACCTATAGCACTTTCTTGATTTCCACCTTCAGCCAGAGGTTCTTAAAATTAAATCTTATATTAAGGAGATCACATATATTTAGAAAAAATTGGATGGCATAGAGTATAAGGAAAATTACATCCTGGGTACTGCTAATTTCAGCAGTCTATACACTATTATTAACCATGTAAAAGGTATTCAAGCAATAAAGTATCATTTAGAAAAATGTTATGTCCATGTAGAAAGGATTTCCTTTCTGTTAGAAAGTATAGCCTTTATCCTAAATAACAATGTATTTTGGTATAATAGGAAATTTTATCAACAAATAAGAGGTACCGCAATGGGCACACAATTTGCTCCATCATATGTAAACCTGTTTATGAGCCTATGGGAAGATACTTATGTTTGGGAAAATTAATTTTTAAATATTATATTAATAAATTAATAAATTATGGTACAGTTTTATAGATTACTTTTTTGATATGTGAGGGAGAAAAAGAGGTTTTATAATTATTCTGTGAAAGATTAAACGAAAACAATTTCAATATTAATTTAGTCTTCAGTACTATTAAAGTGGATATCAATTTTCTAGATCTGACGATATATGTAAAGGAAGGTTTTTTTGCACATGAAATAATTTTTTTAAACCCACAGACAGTAACTCTTATATATCTACTGGAAGTAACCATCATCCCAATTGGATTAGGAATGTACCGAAGGGGACAACTAAGAAAAATGAGAAGGACTGTACTGAGGTTGAAATATTTAAGAAACAAGTAGCAGAGTTAAAAGGTAAATTTGTAGAAACGTACTTCTTTTAATAGTGAGTACAAGGAAATGTAAAAGATAGTAAAAATACATTGGCACCTCCTTCAGAGGGATTCGGTGCTTAAGACTATTATTCAACCTAAGCCTAAATTAATTTACTGTAGAGCAGTGATTTTCAACCTTTTTTTTACTCACGGCACACCAAACAATATTTTAAAATTGCCAAGGCACACCATCAGTTCCCCACAGAAAAAAAAAACAAAAAACACACATTGGCCCTCATAGTAAAAAATATCCACACATACATTGGACTACACAGGAAAAACAATCACATTGCTCCCCACATAAATCCTATTGCTCCCTACATAAATCCTATTGCTCCCCACATGAATTATTCACATTGTTCCCCCCCATAAATCCTTATTCTTCCCACATAAATCCTATTGTTCCAAACAGGAGAACTAAAATAACAAATATTAGACCTTACCGGTCAGCTGTCCTCCTTCCTGTCCCTCAGTGGCGGGGGTTGTTCATAGTGGAGTGCTGCGAATACTGAGCAGTGGGCAGTCGGGCAGGTGTGGATTTGGGTGGGCAAGGAAAGCTGTGTATGCAGACAGGAACTGGAAGATGTATATGCAGGTGGGTGGGCTGGCTGGGTGGTGAGACGCGCCAGCTGTGACCTATGATTTCACACTGCCACGTCTTCAGGGCATACGTCACAGCCAGAGCATGACTGATCCTCTAGGAAAAGCCTGGGCCAACAGTTTACTCTGAAGGTGCAGGAAGCTGCTCTGGCTCCGCGGCACACCTTGCAACTGATCGCGGCACACTAGTGTGACACGGCACACTGGTTGAAAATGCCTGCTGTAGAGCATCCAACCTAAGGCAAAAAGTAGTAAAAAGTGCCATTCCCCCCAAAAAATCAAACAATCAAAACCAAAGGCTTTTATAGATGTGGCCAGTGAAAATGTGTAAGAGCCATATGTCGCAATCTAATAAAACTGAAAATTTTAAATCCTCTTTGACAGGGAAAGTTTATATGATAAGGGATTTTATAACTTGTGATACCAAAAATGTTATTTATTTATTGGAATGTAAATGTGGTTTGCAATACATCGGAAGGACATCACAACTATTGAAAGTGAGATGGGCAGAACATGTACGTAACATAGAAAATGGGTTACCATCCCATTCCGTCTCTAGTTATTTTAAGGAAAAGTATAATAGCAAATGTGAAGGCCTAGTAAAAGTAATAGGGATAAAGTCTGTACATAACCATTGGTGGAGGAATAACACTGAAGAATCCCTAGCCCAAACAGAAATAAAATTTATATACGAAATGGGCACACTAAACCCCCAAAGGGCTGACTATAGATTTTGAATTTAAATGATTTTTATAAATGGTTTTAAAAGTCTTTTTATAAGGTATTGTTTTTACCACATTAAGAATTGCTGCTTATTTTGTATAACATGGTTCTTATTACATTTTTATTATGTATTGTATAGTTAGTTTTTATATCATCCTCTGATTAATTATTATTGTACAGTATCTCTTGTTTTTTATATATATGTGTTGATGAACTAGTATTTATAGACCAATTTATGCACTGTGATTTGCAGTGGGCATGTTTTGATTATGTATAATTTTAGCGCTTTAGAAATTGTAAGTCTGCCCCATCAATAGAATGTATTGCACACAGGAATCCAAAGGAAGAGACCGCTGGAACGCAGACGCGGTCTGCATTCCACAAGCCAGAAGAAGGTGTACTTCCGGTGAGCACTGGAGCACGGATGTGATCTGTGTTCCACGCACAGGAAGGGGAGGCACTTCCGGTGAGAAGGACAGGATGGAGTGTGTGTTCCACGGGCATGGAACGCATGCAATTACTTAAATCATTAGAAGGGCTTCGGAAGTTCTAAAATGTAGAGAATATTCATTATTCCAATTAGATAATAGTAAAGGGTTTATAAGCATGGCTGGACCCAGACCCACCATACACCTTGAAAAAGGCTCTGTAAGAGCTGAAATGCATTGGTGATAGATCAAATGGACCCTCTGATACCATAGAAGAAGGTCGAGTTGGTGTCCCAGGATGTGGATTGTTGCAGAGAATCCCAGGAGGAAACACCACATGCGATTCTAGGTGGGGACTTTTGACACCCCACATTCTCTGTTACACTGGTCTGCCAATTAATGGTGGATTATTTTGATATTAGAAACTTGAAATCTATGGTATTTAAACATTGGAGATTGGTCAACCCACCAGCGAATAAAAGGACGAACCTGTTTTAATATTGGGAAAGTTAGAGTAGACTATTATATGAACATTACCAAATATAGCTCTTCTGATTGCTGAGACTGTTAAATATCCCAGGGGGGGGGGGGGGGGGGCACACAACAGCAAGTATTTGAACTAAGTAGATAGAATATTGTCCCCCTGTATCAAGAATACATTTTTCTTGATAACTTTACTGATTTCCTGGGATTGATTAATATATTTAGATATAAACATAGATGTACATCTGAACGCATCATTCACATAGTTGGTCTCTTTTTCTGGATTTAATAAAGTGATACAATCAAGACTAAGTGTTTCTTTAAAGGCCAGTGATATTACTGTCTCAGGGTATCCTTGTTTGATAAATGTTATTGCAAGTTCAGAAGCCTGTTTTAAAAATGTCTTTTGATCAGAACAATTATGACGAATTCTAAGGAATTGACTTTTAGGGATGCTATTAATCCATGGTCTATGAAGACAAATAGAATAGTTTAAAGACTATGACAATCAACATCATTAGTATAGGTGGAGGTAATAATCCTTCCATTAGCAATGGTAAGAGCAATATCAAGAAAAGTTATAATAGTGGGGTGAATCATGCTGGTGAATTTTAAACCATAAGTGCTGTTATTCAGTAAAGAAATAAAACCTGTGGCTGATGCAAAATCGCCAACAAAAAACATATTAGCAATATAACGCCCATAGAACACCAGATTCGCCCCAATCGGGCCACTCCAGACATAATTATCTTCAAAGTGACCCATATATAAATTGGCATAACTTGGGTGAATCTGGTGCCCATGGCCTTGCCATCAATTTGTAAAAATAAACTTGATGTTAAAAGTTAAATAATTATGTGAAAGTATGCATTTAACAGTGTCCAATATGAAGCACTGTTTATTGTTGCTTAGGTCACTATCAGATCATAAATAGGTCTCTAATATCATTAAACCTTGCTCATGTGGTATATTAGTATAAAGTGATTCAATATCATAAGTCATGAAGAGAAAGTTTACTTTCTACATCAGTGGTTTTCAAACTCGGTCCTTAGGACCCCACACAGTGCATGTTTTGCAGGTAACCCAGCAGGTGCACAGGTGTGTTAATTACTCACTGACACATTTCAAAAGGTCCACAGGTGGAGCTAATTATTTCACTTGTGATTCTATGAGGAGACCTGGAAAACATGCACTGTGTGGGGTCCTGAGGACCGAGTTTGAGAACCTGTGTTCTACATTATATCTCCAATTAATTTAAAAAATGTGTGGTATCCTTAATATATGATCTGAGGAACCTGACGTGTTGCTGTAAAAAGGAATCTACAAATACTGATAAGTTTGTGGTAAGGGACCCAACACCAGAGATAATGGGACGCCCAGGAGGTGATTGAAGGGTTTTGTGTCTTTTTGGAAGGTGGAATTATGTGGGATTAATGGGATAGGGACAAAACAAAAAGTTATAATAATTTTTTGATATTGCTTCATTTGTCAGAGCTTCCTCCAAAATAATTTTTAGAATGGACTGATAATTTGAGATGGGATCCCTGGATAATTTCTTTTAATAGTTGGTGTTATTAAGTTGTCTCGTGGCTTCAAATATATAGTCTTCTATATTCTGAATAACAGTGCCCCCTCCCATATCTGCTGCTCTGATAATGATAGATTTATCCCTTCTTAAGCTTTTTAGAGCTCTCCTCTCATTGACATGTAGGTAAACTCTCTTTTTTGGTTTGTTCTTATTTAAATTGTTTGTTCATAAGGTTTGAAAATCTCTTAAAGTAGATGAATAGAAGGCTTCAATACAGGCAGTTTTGTATTGTGTCGGATAAAAATCTGATTTCTTTTTAAATCTACTCAGAGAATTATCCTTAATGTCAAAGACAGGTTTTCCATTGTTCAGGGGGCACTCTATTGTTCCAGTAACTGAACTGTTTCAACAGCCATGAGATCTGCCTTATCTAGTATAATAGGGGTGCCTGCTTGGGAACTATTTCTCAGGTACTTATTAGTGAAAAATCTCTTCCTACAAAGATCTCTAGTGAAACAGTTAAGTTCCACAAAGTGCTCAAAAAGCTTAGGGTCTTTAGAAGGTGCATATTTCAGACCTTTAGCTATTAAGGCTTTTTCACTTTCTGTTAATAACTTTGTGGATAAATTGTATATACCCTGATTCCTTCGTCTTTTCTTGTGTTTTGAGCTGACTTTTTGCAACCTCCTCTTGTTTCTCTAAATCTGAATGTTTCCTTTTTGGAGAATTTGTGTTTTGTGTATTTTGTCTGTTTCTGTTCTTCCACATGGGATACAGTTCTCTTTCTAAAAAAGATTGTGAATTCTTATTATTCTCTCAAGAGATTGGATTAAATGTGGGTCTAGCACCCTTCTCTGTATAATTATGATTTCCTGTTTTGTACTCTTGTGTAGTGGTTTTATAATGTCTATGAAGACTGGTGGGGGAACCTGGTCCTCTTTTCTGCTGAGTGTTGTTACCACCTGCAGGGCCCAGATCAGGTCTATGCCTTCTGAGTGGAAATTTGCTTTAATCCATCCTAGTTCTCAGTTGAAAATTATCCTTATTTTTTCTATTATAAGTACTCACTTGGTGGTTATTATAATCAAAATTATCTCTATGTAGTTTTTTGTTTTTTTGTAGAGATAGATGTTCAAATTCTTCAGTTTATTAGTTCAACGTATAGTCCCAGTCTCTATAATCAGATCTGCATTCAAAAGGTTTTAAGTGTCCCTGGATCAATTCTGTTTCCTCTGCAATTGATTTAACTTTGCTTTCCCGATGGGCTACCAAAATCTCCATTAACTCCAAGGAACATTTGTCTAATGTCTCATTCCATTTCTTTGTCAATAGTGTATCCTCTTTGAATGAACAAGATTTGAAGATCCTTAACCCCCTAGGAATCATTTTCTCTTTCAAATATTTAGTAAGGAGCATCTGGTCTAGCAAGTACCTAGTTTCTGCTTTTAATAAAGTATCTAATTTATAAAATAACTGATGCACAGCTAAGGGGTTAATAGCTCCAGAATCTGTTTCTTTCTGAATAGTATTATTCAATAATAAATTGTATCTTAAATTCCTATCAGCAATGTTTCTTCTTGATGCCATTATCCAACACAAATAGAATTATTAAGTTATTAAACACAAAAACAAAAATTAATGCATTCCAAAAGTAAGCAGAAACTTTAGAAAAATGAGTGTCTCTAAAAATATTTAATTTAGAAAAATCAGGCGTAACTCATTTCAATTATGTATGTGTATACAATAGTACTCCCCTGGATAAAGTAATACACTACTTAAAAGGTCAATAAGCAGCTCCCAACAAATAATCAGCAATTATTTAGGATAGACAAAGACAACATACAAGGGAGTGCTAATTAGTATTAGTTGATTAGATGTTTAATTATACATATTTAAAAGGTACAAATCTAATTACAAAAGCAAAAGCATTGGATACATTTTCTTTCTAAATAAATTCTTTTTTTTGATGCAGTCCTTCTAATCCTCTAAGGCATATATTAAATAATGTAATTTCTTTGCAGATGGTGAATTCAATAGATATAGCCAGGGCAAACAATTAAAAACAATTAATGTAGTTTCAAATACACTGCTCACTATTAGAGATGTCCTGTGCCATGCTGCACATCCCACATTTAGTTGTATTCTCACCATTTGCTGGATTACAGAGAACTACTTGAATGGAGCTGGCATTTCAAGAATATTGCTGAGTACTGTTTCAAGTATTTTGAAACAGAACCAGCACAAAACAAACAATATAATGACAAGGAAAATATATAATGGAAGGAGATCGAGCCGAAAAAGGTTTCATAAAAAAAAAGTCTGGCACACAAATGCAAAGACATTTTTCAAGCTTGAACATAATATCGCATTTATAAGAGGTAAGCAGAACTATAGATATAGGAACCTGCACTAGAAATTTAATGAGAAGGAGATAAAGATGTATTTTGCAAAGACCCCAATAATATGAATGGTGTGGCTAAATGGTCTAACCTGAAAGGTTAATAATATGGTCCATATTACGTAATTCCGCTCCATTGAATAGAGTATGTACATAGAAATACATATAGGACAGGGATATGTATATTTTATAGAATTTGTTCATAATTTCTTCCCTAAATGAGATGCATTATAACACCACCTATTATATTATAAAGCTGACACTAGAAGATAGAGGGACAATTGACAAAAGTACATAAATGAATAGGGAAATAAGGTGACAGGAGAAATGTCTGGAGTTATTATAAATGTCATTATTCATCAAGATGGTGAGCATAATAAATACAAATCCCAGCTATAGGTCATGGCCAAAGACAGTAAGAAACTGGATATAGTTTAAACCAGCTAAAATACCATCGAGGGATAACCCAGAGAGATTTTTAAAGGAGAATGATACTCAGAAGTTATTAATTTCAATATTCTCATTAAGACCCTGGGGGTATAATGTTCCCAGTAAAAAGATCCAAAAGGCTTCCCATTTACACAACATATTGAATCTATATCCACCTCGAGGAGTAGCATGTATATGATCTATACATTGGATTTTTATAACATCTACTGTACATTACCCCCATGTTGACCAATAATGTGTTTAGATAAACCGTGGAGACAATATTTCCTCAAGACATTTCTCCTATATTCCTAAATTTGTACAATAAGACTCTGAGTGGTACATCTTACATATTGGAGACCACAGCTACAGGTTATTAAATAAATGATATATGTGGACAGACAGTTAATGTATGAAGAGATATCAAAAGATTGTTCCTATGTACTAGACATAAATTGAACGCCTATATTAATAAAACTGCAAGTTATACATTTCAATCTACCACATTTAAAGCAGCCTTTTTTGTTTTCCTTGAATTTATTCAACCAATCAAGCTCTTTTACATAAGTGGGATGACTAATCGAGAGGTGACTTGGTGAAAGATAGTTTTGTAGACTTCTGGCCTTTTTAAAAACAATCTTAGGCTGTTCCTCATTACAAGAAGATAGAATTTTCTCCCCCGTAACAGGTGTAAATTCTTCTTGATAACTTTACTAAGTTCCTGGGACTGATTATTAGATTTAGATTTAAACATAGGTGTACATCTGGATGCATCATTCACATACTTGGTCTCTTTTTCTGCATTTAGTGCTACCCTTTATATGCATCAGTGACTGGGGGAACAGCAACAATCCAGCATGACGTACACATCAAACTATGAGCAAGGATATGTTACTACCTTAATGCAGCCCACTGGAGAATTCTGTTTTATGCAAGCTACTAAAACAATTTTAAATTGTAACCAATGAAGTAAGTTCAGACACTGTGAAGTCATACTTTTTATTATACTACTGGAAAAGTATCTAGAGAAGCTGAAGGAAGATATAAAAATAAGCAAATTCGCTAAGTACTGTATGTTGGGCTTTATTTGCTTTGTAAGGGCCAAAGTGTTTGCCAAATGTTTCAATTGGATCAGTAGATTTTGGCAGCCATGCTTGATGCTAAGTTTAAGTCCTATGTAATGTCTTTCTTTCTAAATAACAGATGGTGAGAGGTAAAAAGAGCTCGTTGTGAGCAGATTGTCAGCTTCTCCTGGATATGCTGATGACAGGAAAAATCTGTCTTTTTCTAAGAGACCCACTGTGATGATGAGAAGACAACACAGTGCACTAGAGTGAAACATTACGACATCTGGTCAGGCTTAAAGGAACTGTACACAAAAATTGACACATTAACCATGACTCAATTTGATACAGTAAACATCAATAGAGTAGTGGATGATTACTTTAGTAATAATGTACAAATTAGCATTTCACACAGTTCCTTTGAATACAGTGAGGGAATAAATGGCAAATTGGATCCCCTAGTGCAAACTAACTATGACTAACTGAAGCTGCCCACCCTCCAGTGTATACTCAGTAAAAGTGGTTTGCAAATCTGAACCTTATGAAAGTTTGGCGTAGGAGGCTACTTCCAAAAAAGGTTCAAAAACTGATGTTCATCAATGTAAAAATTCTATTAGGATGACTTTTACCACCAAGAACAAAATAAAAGAGACTTCTGTAACAGTGGATTATAATGAGGATGAGCTAATTGTGTGATAGAGATACAGTTGTGCTCATAAGTTTACATACCCTAGCAGAATTTGTGATTTTCTGGCCATTTGTCAGAGAATATGAATAACTCACAAATTTTTCTTTCACTCATGGTTAGTGGTTGGGTGAAGCCATTTATTGTCAAACAACTGTGTTTACTATTTTTAAATCATAATGACAACAGAAACTACCCAAATGACCCTGATCAAAAGTTTACATACCCCAGTTCTTAATACCGTGTATTGCCCCCTTTAATATCAATGACAGCTTGATGTCTTTTGTGGTAGTTGTGGATGAGGCTATTTATTTTCTCAGATGGTAAAGCTGCCCATTCTTCTTGGCAAAAAGCCTCCAGTTCCTGTAAATTCTTGGACTGTCTTGCATGAACTGCACGTTTGAGATCTCCCCAGAGTGGCTCAATTTTATTGAGGTCAGGAGACTGAGATGGCCACTCCAGAACCTTCACTTTATTCTGCTGTAGCCAATGACAGGTCGACTTGGCCTTGTGTTTTGGATCATTGTCATGTTGGAATGTCCAAGTACGTCCCATGCCCAGCTTCCGGGCTGATGAGTGCAAATTTTCCTCCAGTATTTTCTGATAACATGCTGCATTCATCTTGCCATCAATTTTGACCAAGTGTCCAGTGCCTTTGTAGCTCACACATCCACAAAACGTCAGCGATCCACCTCCGTGTTTCACAGTAGGAATGGTGTACCTTTCATCATAGGACTTGTTGACTCCTCTATAGAGATGAGCGGGTTTGGTTCATCGAGATCCGAACCCCCCCGAACTTCACATGGTTTACACGGGTCCGAGGCAGCCTCGGTTCTTCCCGCCTAACATGCAAAACTCGAACGGGGAAAACATCATCATCCCACTGTCTGATTCTCGCGAGATTCGGATTCCATATAAAGAGCCGCGCGTCGCCTCCATTTTCACTTGTGCATTGTCGATTGAGCGGAGAGGACAGTTCTATTCTCCTGATCAGTGCTCAATATCTGTGCTGCATTGTGGTGACTAGTATATAGTAGTACAGTGCTGCATTGTGGTGACCACCAGTATATAGTAGTACAGTACAGTAGTCCATTACTGTATCTTGCAGCTCCGTGTCAGACTCAGTTCTATTCTCCTGATCAGTGCTCAATATCTGTGCTGCATTGTGGTGACCAGTATATAGTAGTACAGTGCTGCATTGTGGTGCCCACCAGTATATAGTAGTACAGTACAGTAGTCCATTGCTGTATCTTGCAGCTCCGTGTCACTTCTAGTATCCTGAACAGTGCTTAATATCTGTGCTCAGTGTCAGTGCTGACTGTGGTGACTAAAAGTCCAGTGTCTTGTGCTGCATCTTGCTGATGTAAGGTGCTGTGGTAGTGTCTTGTCACTGTGCATAGGTCATCATCATTCCAGTCACAGTGGTATCTGGTATCTATCTTGTGGTATCTAATTTTAGACATTACTGCCGCCTAATTCCAGATATATTACTGGCATATAATTCCACACATTAAAAAATGGAGAACAAAAATGTGGAGGGTAAAATAGGGAAAGATTAAGATCCACTACCACCTAGTGCTGAAGCTGCTGCCACTAATCATGGCAGAGATGATGAAATGCCATCAACGTCGTCTGCCAAGGCCGATGCCCAATGTCATAGTAGAGAGCATGTAAAATAAAATAAAAAAAGTTCAGTAAAATTACCCAAAAATCTAAATTAAAAGCATCTGAGGAGAAGCGTAAACTTGCCAATATGCCATTTACGACACGGAGTGGCAAGGAACGGCTAAGGCCCTCTCCTATGTTCCTCATGACTAGTGGGTCAGCTTCACATGAGGATGGAAGCACTCATCCTCCCGCTAGAAAAATGAAAATAGTTAAACTGGCAAAAGCACAGCAAAGAACT
This sequence comes from Pseudophryne corroboree, assembly GCF_028390025.1. Lineage (NCBI taxonomy): Eukaryota > Metazoa > Chordata > Amphibia > Anura > Myobatrachidae > Pseudophryne > Pseudophryne corroboree. The sequence continues at coordinate 553,197,088 of NC_086444.1, forward strand.
GTGCATTCTTCTAAATTACAAATCCACAAGGAGAGTCCAATTGTGTCGGTTGCGATGCCTAACCTTCCCAACACTGGATGCGAAGAGGTGGCTGCTTCATTTTCTCCCACCACTGGAGCTGCCAGGAAAAGGATAACATTTCCAAAACGACCCGCTGGCAGTGATGCAGGGCAGTCAGGAGCGTTAGCTGACATCTGGTCCAGACTGAAGGACCTGCCAACGATTACTGACATGTCGTCTACTGTCACTGCATATGATTCTGTCACCATTGAAAGAATGGTGGAGGATTATATGAATGACAGCATCACTGTAGGCATGTCAGACAGTCCGTACGTATACTGGCAGGAAAAAGAGGCAATTTGGAGGCCCTTGCACAATCTGGCTTTATTTTACCTAAGTTGCACCCCCCTCCAGTGTGTACTCCGAAAGAGTGTTTAGTGCAGCTGGTAACCTTGTCAGCAATCGGCGTAGGAGGTTACTTCCACAAAAAGTGGAGAAGATGATGTTCATCAAAATGAATTATAATCAATTCCTCCGTGGAGACATTTACCAGCAATTGCCTCAAGAAAGTACACAGGCACCTGTGATGGTGGATGCCAGTGGGGACGAATTAATACTCTGTGAGGAGGGGGATGTACACAGTGAAAGGGGTGAGGAATCGGACGATGAGGAGGAGGTGGACATCTTGCCTCTGTAGAGCCAGTTTGTGCAAGGAGAGATTGATTGCTTCTTTTTTGGTGGGGGCCCAAACCAACCAGTAATTTCAGCCACAGTTATGTGGCAGACCCTGTCGCTGAAATTATGGGTTTGTTAAAGTGTGCATGTCCTGTTTATACAACATAAGGGTGCATGGGAGGGCCCAAGGACAATTCCATCTTGCACCTCTTTTTTTATTTATCTTTGCATCATGTGATGTTTGTGGCCAATTTTTTAAAGTGCCATCCTGTCTGACACTGCAGTGCCACTCCTAGATGGGCCAGGTGTTTGTGCTGCCCACTTGTGTCGCTTAGCTTAGTCATACAGCGACCTTGGTGCAAATTTTAGGACTAAAAATAATCTTGTGAGGTGTGAGGTGAGGTGTTCAGAAATGACTGGAAATGAGTGGAAATTATGGTTATTGAGGTTAATAATACTATGGGATCAAAATTACCCCCAAATTCTATGATTTAAGCTGTTTTTGAGGGTTTTTTTAAAAAAACAAAACACCCGAATCCGACAAAAAATTTGAAGGGAGGTTTTGCCAAAACGCCTCTGAATCCAAAACACGGATGCGGAACCGAATCCAAAACCAAAACACAAAACCAAAAAAAATGTCCGGTGCACATCACTACTCCTCTCCAAATGTAACGTTTATGGTTGTGGCCAAAAAGTAAAATTTTGGTCTCATCACTCCAAATGGCTTTGTTCCAGAAGTTTTGAGGCCTGTCTTTGTGCTGTTTGGAGTATTGTAAGCGGGATGCTTTGTGGCATTTGCGTAGTAATGGCTTTCTTCTGGCGACTCGACCATGCAGTCTATTTTTCTTCAAATGCCTCCTTATTGTGCATCTTGAAACAACCACACCACTTTTTTTCAGAGAGTCCTGTATTTCAGCTGAAGTTATTTGTGGATTTTTCTTTGCATCCCGAGCAATAGTGCTATGAACTGCGCTTACCACAGCAACAATCTATCAGGACACAGATTTAAATGTGAATAGTAATAGTGATGGCAACAGTATAATGGAAATACTAACTGGTTCCCTTTGGACTGGTGATCGAACTATGGTGAGTACAGATCACTCGAGTTGCTCATTTCAGCTTTTCCTACTACAGTACATGTTGAATTTTCAGCTTCAGCCAGGGTTGGATTGATTCAGCGGGGCTGGCTGTGAGGGGGTGGGGCTTAGTGTACCAGCATTGGGGAGGATGTGGTACCTATCATGTGGCTGGCAGTGGCAAAACACAGTGTATCAGGAGTCAGTCCTGTTGGTGAATTGATTCATTTGTGAAGCCTGGTTCCTACTCTGAAGAACCAGCTTCCAGTGCATGAGCTGGGGATGTACTTTCTTACCCAAGACCTCAAGTCCCAACCATTTCTTCTCATGTAGCCTATCTCTGTATTTCTCTTTTGTCACAAGCATTGTGGCTGTAGTACATTCTTACCTCTGTAGAGACCAGACAGATACTTGTCACAGATGTTGATGTTCTGTATCTTGTATCTTTTATCCTGTATGTACTGTTTTGTATCTGTTTGATTTGTTTGGGTCTGTGACTTGCTGCTTATATACATTTGTTATTAACTTATTACTAATTATCAATTTCTACTTTCTACTTAAAAAAATGTTAATTTCTATTGTCCTGAGGCCTGTGATTTGCTGGTTGTATTCAGTTTGTTTGTGAACTCACATCTGCTTGTTTTTTATAGTTTTTCTTCATGTTTTCAATTCTTCTTCTTTTATCAATGCTGTACCTTCCACGAAATACTAAGTGCTCCACCTCCAGTCACATGTGTTGGCCTGAGGCCTGTGATTTGCTTCTTGGAGAATTGTGTTGGTAATATATTTACTACTAGTCTATTAATTTTATTTTCTTGAATAATGAAAACATTCTATAGGGTCCTGTTGTCTATTATATTGCTATTATGTCTGCCATTGGTGTTGCAAGAAAGATGTGCTACATTCTTTTAACTGCCACTAATTTAGCCAGCCAGCCTGTTGCAGCCTTTAGGTAGTAACTACTTTAGCCATTCAGCTTGCTGCAGCCTGAAACCTGTAATGGTGAAATCAATATTGTGAGCTGTGAGGTGGTGAGAATTGATTGGAAATTATTGGAAATGAATAATATTGATGTTAATATTACAATAACAATAACAGATCCAAATTACATAATTTTAGCTAATATCAAATGTAAAAAATCCAAACCCAAAACATTTAAGCGTAGTTTTGCCAAAAACAAAACATGATGCTGATTTAGAACCAAAGCAAAAACAAAATTGAAAGCACATGGGTCTGCGCTCTTCTCTAATTATCAGTACTATGTACAATCAGAAATGTTATTTAATTGGTTATTCTAAAGTATCAGAATGCTCAAAACTAGATAATGGTGTGAATCATTAAAATTGTTATTAGTTATGTGCCTGATGCAAAGTTGGATGGAAATTGGGCATATGTGCTCTCTCATTGTGTGGACAGAAAAAAATGCAGATATTTGTCCATTTAAAGAGTTATATCATCTTGCATTGTATTTACTTCCTATCTATATGGTTTGATACTACAGTAGACATCATCATCAGTACACGTTGGCACCTGCATTGTACTAGGGGCAAAAGATATTCCTGGAGTCTGGCATATTTATGCCAAACTCACCATACTGTAGCTGGAAGTTCTGTTGACATGCCCTCACTGAGCTTTACATATTCAGTTGTAACTGTAAATGTAATAGAAATAAGTACAACTTTATGTGCACCTACAGTAGTTGCATACGCGCAGTGGCATTATCATAAACAATGAAGTCCAACCGAGGCGTGATTATTGCTAGTTGCATACGCAGGGGAAAAACATAAGATCTGTTCTGCCAAAAGGCCTCTGTTCACTTAGTATTAGCTGCTAAGCAGGGTTGGATTGCATCCCAGGGTTACAGGGCAGGGGAATCCACCAGTGGGCCCCACTGCTTGGGGTCCACCTCCTCCTCTAGGTATCAGGTTACAGACTATGCATTTGATTTATGTATTATACATATTGTATGTTACTTTGTACTGCACAGGACTATGGTGCATTTTCTATAGTGCATTGCTGCTATTTATCTGGTATATGATCATGCATACACTAGCAGTTTTGCTATATATATTTATCAAGGGTCCCACTATGAATTCTATAATGCTTAGCCAAACCTCTGTGGCAGCTGGCCACCTCTGAAGACTGGCCTTATCATAAACATGGGTCCCAACCACTGCATTCTCCCGGTGGGCCCTTCATGCCCCAGTCCAACACTGCTCCTAAGTGTCATATAAATGCTTCTTCGACTTTAAGACTAAAATTAGGTTAGGAGAATGCCCTGTAGTATACTGCTTATTGTTAGATGATGAGTAGAAAGAATGTGGGAAATTGATAAATCAGATTAAATTACATTCTAGCGCTTCAATCAAGGTTGACTGGGGTAATATATTTGTATACAAAATATCACACGTTCTATTTTAAGTTTAAATATATTTTATTGAATTTTAATTTAAAATTCAGTTACAAGCATCAATGAAATCACCACTGTATTCAGATTCAGAAGTTGTATTCAAATATATAGTTAAGTTATCATAAGTTTGTAAAAGCCAGTAAAAAGTTTAACATGGAATTTTAGCACAAGTAAATTTATTTTCTTTAAATTATAGTTTGTAGTCTCATTTCATCCTATTTTCTCATTTTGCTGCATCTTCTGCCATTTCCCATAATGTTTGTACAGAAATCAGCTAAATAACAGGTTGTCCTGAAGGTTTATTCTTAGTACTGAACAATATATTGAAGTTTAGAAGTTAATTTCATCCTCCACTGGTTGGGAAACAATATGGACAAATCTGCAGAAAATGGTAGATCTGTAGTTAAACTTGCCATTTATTTATTTGAGAGATCATATTTCTTTGTTTCAAAAGAAAGTATAGCAATCCAAGAAAGTAGATAGATTTAACCTTTTCTCTATGTAAACACACACACACACACACACACACACACACACACACACACACACACACACACACACTTGCAGACAATGGCTTGCAAAAGTATTCAACCCCCTAAAAAGTTGTCACATGTTCCTGTGACAATTGCACTGATTGTTACAGGCAGTAGTTTTCTTGTCAACAAGTGTGCTCTTAAATTAAATTTCAAACTCACAATTTATTATTTGACTTCAAATTTAAAAAAGTAAATAAAACATTAATAATGCTGCTTGCATAAGTATTCAAACAATGCAGACTAGTACCTGGTAGAACAACCCTTTCCTTGCAATAACAGCTTTCAATACTGTACAGAATATTGGGACTGCTTTTTACCCAATTTGCTCACTGTTTTGAGTGATTTTTGCCCTTTCTTCCTTACAGATTTTCTTCAAGTTAGTTGGATGAAGCTAGTATACAGTGAAGGGCCCCATACACTAGTGCAATATTGCACGTTATCATGCAATTGCTATGAGTTAATGAGACGGATAGCATGAAAAATGTAAAATTGCATGTACTTTTCTTGCAATTACGATACAGTGCGCACTCCTGTGTGTCATCCATCGCAACGGCAGATCACACGGGCTGCGTGTAATATTTATCACAATTGCATGGAAATAGGTGCACATCGCAGTGCTTTTGAACACTTGAGATCCGGTCGCTTGCGATTCATCACAGAAGTCTCTAGACTGACAGCTTGGACACTCCCATACACACGCCCAGCAGCAGCAGCACCAGCAGCAACAGAACAAGACAGCACACTGTGATTCCTTCTTCCAAACAGACTGCAATCAGATTGCAAGTGAGTACCAGCACCCAGCATCTGCACCAATCACACTAGCTACAAAGTATTGCTTGTAAACACAATCCACCACTGTTAAAATCACTGTACACTGCCCACCTCCCCCCAAACCCCATAACATGTGCATCCTGTTTATGTGGCCATCCTCATTACCTACACTGTAGCCCTATTGTGGCCCATATTCCTACTGTTGTGCCAAAGTGTTTAATGAACCTGTTTATGTGGCCATCCTCATTACCTACACTGTAGCCCTATTGTGGCCCATATTCCTACTGTTGTGCCAAAGTGTTTAATGAACCTGTTTATGTGGCCATCCTCATTACCTACACTGTAGCCCTATTGTGGCCCATATTCCTACTGTTGTGCCAAAGTGTTTAATGAACCTGTTTATGTGGCCATCCTCATTACCTACACTGTAGCCCTATTGTGGCCCATATTCCTACTGTTGTGCCAAAGTGTTTAATGAACCTGTTGGTGCTCATCCTCATTACCTACACTGTAGCTCTATTGTGGCCCATATTCCTATTGTTGTGCCAAAGTGTTTAATGAACCTGTTGGTGCCTAGCCTCATTACCTACACTGTAGCCCTATTATGGCCCATATTCCTACTGTTGTGCCAAAGTGTTTAATGAACCTGTTGGTGCTCATCCTCATTACCTACACTGTAGCCCTATTGTGGCCCATATTCCTACTGTTGTGCCAAAGTGTTTAATGAACCTGTTGGTGCTCATCCTCATTCCCTACACTGTAGCCCTATTGTGGCCCATATTCCTACTGTTGTGCCAAAGTGTTTAATGAACCTGTTGGTGCTCATCCTCATTACCTACACTGTAGCTCTATTGTGGCCCATATTCCTACTGTTGTGCCAAAGTGTTTAATGAACCTGTTGGTGCTCATCCTCATTACCTACACTGTAGCTCTATTGTGGCCCATATTCCTATTGTTGTGCCAAAGTGTTTAATGAACCTGTTGGTGCCTAGCCTCATTACCTACACTGTAGCCCTATTATGGCCCATATTCCTACTGTTGTGCCAAAGGGTTTAATAAACCCGTTGGTTCTAATTTATGACACATTTATTTCCATCCAAACTTTATTTTTTAAAATTTTAACAACATTAACCATAAACAACAAAATTTCTACATAAAGTAATAAAACAATTTTTCATTTTTTTTGCCTGGCTCCTTTTTTTCAGATATGTCTCTTGACAAAAATTTGGATTTCATCATTGGCTTCATTGAGCTGGTACAATCCAAGGAATGCTTGTGGAAAGTCAAGTCGAAGAACTACTCCAATAAGGCCAAATGCCTTTCCACCAATGAGGAGCTCATGGAATTTAGCAAGCCATTCTTTGCGGCAGCTGATTTGGAGTGGGTTAAAAAAAGATGGCACAACCTCCGTTCAGTCTACAAAAAAGAACATAAAAAGCACGAGGATTTGAAGCAGTCCAGGGCAGGCACTGAAGAAATCTATACACCTATATTATGGTATTAAAGCCATATGCCCTTCCTCCATGAGGCAACAAGGAGTGGATTCTCCTCCATCCCATGACCAGATGCAGTGGAGAGTGAAATGGGTGAAGCTTCGCAGTCCGCATCTGTAAGAATTTAGTAATTGATACCTTAATTGCCCCCAATCCACGACACACAACGCACGTGACTTTATTGCAGTCTCCTGACTGCGCCTATGCTATTAAAATAGGCCAGGTACGTTTCTCTCACCTGGTTTGCACGAGCAGTCCCCATGGAGAGGAGAGGAGGTGCTTGCAGGGAAGGCATAGGTGAATCCTCCTCTTCCTCTTCCTGTGCTGCTGCTGTGACCATTGTCCTATGCTGGCTTGTTTGAGTGTTCTGAAAATTGGGGCCATGTGTTGTTACTCCTCTAGAAGCCAAGTTCATCTGGTTTGAGTTAAGTGTCTCATAAAAGGCAGTGTTTTTGGAGCCACCATCTGTGGCCCAGCCATTCTTACCAACATTAACAAATAAAAACTTGTAGTTTACATTTACCACTGCAATCAGAACGATGCTAAAGTACCCCTTGTAATTTTAGTACATGGATCCGCTGTCGACATGTGTGTTAATGCATATGTGTTTCCCATTGATGGCTCCACCACAATTAGGGAAATTCCACCTGTTTTCAAACTCCTTCCAGTTGGCTTGCCACTCTTCAACACTTTCAGGGAACTAGGGAAAAAACAAATTAGAAATTACCACATGTTAACCATTTGTCTTTTTACCCCACAGTTTCCAACTTTGGAGCCAGAAATGTCAAGCACCCCAGACCTCTCTGTTTTGGTGGAACCAGAGGATACCACACAAATCCCGCCAGCACATCAAACCTGTGCCTCCTACCCCGGTCCACAATCTTCTCGCAAAAGAAGACAAAAGCACAAAAACACCCAGGATGATGAGGAGGAAGCTGCTTGCTACCAGCAAATCAAGATAGCGTTAACAAACCCTCCAGACCATTTTGCAGAGTTTGGAACATACATAGCAACGTGTACCCGCGATTCCCCTCTTGACCAAGTTGAACATTATGAGCGATTGGCCCATGAGATGGTGTTTATGATGAGGACAGGCTATCTGAGTGATGACACAGTGATCGGTCACTGTTCCACAGTCAGCTCAGATTATATGGCCCCATCACAGCCTACCCCTCCCACCCAATCTACCCATTCCACCCAATCTCAGTCTATTCCTCCCACCCAACTCCAGCCTATTTCACACACCATTTCAATGCCTCTTCCTTCCGGCCATGCTGAGCCTACTCCCTCACCCATCTTCCCTAGATCTTTTTTTACTGCTATGCTGGAGGGTGAGGATGAGGATGAATCATTTTAGTTTTTTTGGTAAAAGTAATATGTTATATTCCCAATAAATATGGTGAGGTTTGGTGATATATGGTGCTTTGGTTGCAGAGTTTGGGTGCTTGTAATGTAAAAAACCCCACCAAAAATGGCCACCGCCAAGGCGGAGACAGACGCTAGAAGTCACATTTGACCTCTAGCGCCTGTCTACCCAGCAGTGGGCATTTTAATGGTTTTTTTAAAACTGTAATGTACGGAAGCGCTGCCGCAGCCCCCGGCACATCTCAAACCACTGTGGTGGCTAGAATTATACAGCCTGCCCACACACACCTTCCCATACTGGAACAGCAGCCAGGAGACCCCTGGCAACTTGCAGGGGATCCCACTGGCAACACGGAGGAAGCCCCTGGCAATGCGGAGGAGACCCCTGGCAACGCACAGGAAACCCCTGGCAACACACATGAATCTCATAGCAACTTGCTAGAGACCTCTGGCAATACGCATGAAACCCATAGCAACATGCTGGAGACGCCTGGCAATGCGCATGAAACTCCTGGCAATGCGCAGGTAAAAGTATCTAAACTGGCACTGTGGGGGCATATCTGGCACTATGAGGGCATATCTGGCACCGTGGGGGCATGTGTATCTGGCAATGTGGGGGCATATCTGGCACCGTGGGGGAATATGTGTATCTGGCCCTGTGGGGGCAAATCTAGCACTATGGGAGTATATGTATTTGGCAATGTGGGGGCATATCTGCAATGTGGCAGAATATGTGTATCTGGCACAGTGGGGGCATATCAAGCACTGAGAGGCATGTGTATTTGGCAATGTGAGGGCATATCTGGCAATGTGGCAGAATATGTGTATCTGGCACAGTGGGGGCATATGTAGCACTGTGGGGGCATGTGTATTTGGCAATATGGGGTCATATCTGGCACTGCAGGGGCATATGTGTATCTGGCACTGTGGGGGCATATCTAGCCCCGTGGCACTGTGGGGTCATATGTGTATCTGGCACTGCACTATTTGGGTCATATGTGTATTACGCCCCCGTTTTTAATGACCACACCCCATGTGGCCTTCGGCGTGCGCACACAGCACAACTATCAATTTTTTCTACCTGCACCACTGTGTATATGTGTATATATATATATGTGTGTGTGTATATATATATACATATATATAATACGGGAGCATGCAAAGTATCTCTAATTTGGACTTGAGGGGGAGGTGGGTGGACTTGGACGGGATGAGAGGGGGGCCCTAAGCATTTTGTTGCACCTGGGCCCACCGCTCGCTAGTTCCACCACTGTGCATAGTTATGGGGCCGGGACCACTGACTCTGCCTGTACAGCATGTTTATATTCTCTGGGTCCAATCTGAAACCAAAACACCATATATCCCTCCCATGTTAGGAATATATTTACCACACCATATTTATTGGGAATTACAGGGATTGGCTAAAAACCAGACAGGCCCAGGTCCTCAAATGCCACTCCGTACTGAACCCCCACACTAATCTTGGGCACTTTTTGGAAAAAGAACTGCAGGTTCCCATCTGGGGGGGGGGTTCTTTGCCTGGGGGGTTTATGTGTCAGCAGTCATTGTGGAGAATGGGAGGGGGAGATTACAGCTGTTCTGCATGATCCAGGGATGTTTTTACAAACCGGAACAACCTAGACCATACAGAGATGCTGTAATCTCGTTCTTCCGAGGTCCCACAATAACCGCAGACATATACACTCCACCAGGCTGGTGGGGATGTGTAGTACTTTCTCCAAAATTGCTGGGATTGGTGCAGGGATTCGGTACGGTGTGGCGTAGGGGTCTCTGGGTGTTTCTGGCTTTTACCCAATCCCTGTACTATGATAGTTTGTGTATTTTATACTGTTTTAGTGTATTTATGGTTGTTGAAAGCCATGTTGGCTACAGTGCAAATATATGTCACGTTGGCAATAAAATGCATTTTTTGACTTGTTGTATGCTACTTTAGCAAAAAATGTTACCACTTAAGCCATGTTGGCTACAGTGAAAATATATGCCATATTTGCTTTTGTAGTGCACTTTTTGGGATGTTTTTTTTTTACTAATGAAGTAAACAAGTGTGTCATGTTGTTCTTTTACCTTAAAATACTGGTGATTTTGCAGAGGTGAGGGTCACAAAATTTAGATCTTCCAGTGAACGGCCGGTAGCCTGATACCTCAAGGTAGCCGTCAGTCTCTCCTCAGGTGGAATGGCCCTCTGCATCTTGGTATCATTCCTCTGAATATAGGGTGTCACCAGGGCCAGGAACTCCTGGAATGTATCATCATCATCCATATGCAAGGGTTGTTCTCCTCTGGCTGCTGTTTATATATGCTAATTTTAGCCCACACCATCAGATCAATCATATGTGAAATTGCAGGTTAAAAAAAGCCTTTGAGATATATGGCATGAGATAGATAGCAGTGCGTTAGATTGCCTAAGATAAATCACATGTAAAAATAAAAACAAGTATGAATCGCAATTGCAGGGCTCCCGGGGAGCTCCCGGCAAGATTGCAGGGAAATTGCATGGAAGTCATTGCTGGGATACATCTCCCTAGTTTATGGGGCCCTTTAGTTTATAGTAGTGCCACAGATTCTCAATTTCATTGAGCTCTGGAGATTTATTTACAGAATGAAGTGGCGGCTTTTGTAGTCTGGAGCTGAAATTTGAAACAGCACTCACCAGCTAAGCATGTTGCTGAAAGGGGAACTTTAACCCTAACTTCAGTTTTATAGCATACTGAGGGTCTGATACAGATTTGTACATAAACCCAATGGTTACCAATTTAGAGATGTGCGGCATACACTTTTCGTGTTTTGTGTTTTGGTTTTGGTTCTAGATCCCCACTCGTGTTTTGAATCTGGATTGGTTTGTCAAAACCACCCTTTCGGGTTTTGGTTTTGGATCTGGATGATTTTTAAAAAAACATAAAAACAGCTAAAATCACAGAATTTGGGGGTAATTTTGATCCTAAGGTATTATTAACCTCAATAACATTAATTTCCACTAATTTCCAGTCTATTCTGAACACCTCACACCTCACAATATTGTTTTTAGGCCAAAAGATTGCACCGAGGTAGCTGGATGACTAAGCTAAGCGACACAAGTGGGCAGCACAAACACCTGACCCATCTAGCAGTGACACTACAGTGGCAGACAGGATGTCAGTTTTAAAAACTAGGCCCCAAAGAACACATAATGCAAAGAAATAAAAGAGGTGGAAGATGGAATTATCTTGGGTCCTCCCACCGTTATGTTGTTTAAACAGAACATGCACAGTTTAATAAACCTATCATATCAGTGACAGGAGGTCCCCCTGGAAAAAGCTCGCCAAGTTCTCCGAATCATAGCTAGCTACAAACATACCACCTCCATACACTTCTGATGAAACAGCCCCTGTTTTGTGGCTGAGAAACGCGTCAAGCATCCGCCCGACGTCGACCCGATATCCTGAGCTTATCAAAGCATCCACACACAAGGAGTGTGTTCAACGGCTCCCGTTAATAGAACATAAGCGTACGGCCTGGAGACATCAAGCCGCGCTTCTACATCAGTGCACAAGGGTGTTCGGCGGCTCCCGCAGACGGAGCTACGAGCCTATGCAATACAGGTATACATCCATGCTCCGACACCAGCACTTGAAGGGTTGATCTCCATCTGGTTTCCTATCAGCGTCCGGACATCGACGCACAGCAGGACCTGAGTGTGGGCAGCCGGCGCCCACCGATATACAGGAGACAACGATCAATCTTCTCATCACGGAAAGGTTGGGGTAAGCCGTACATACGGGACTTTTTCAAATAGCAAGTACAGCTTAAAGTCATCTATATATGGAAGCATGTCCATCAGAGCTACCCACTAAACCTTAATTCCGTTGGAAGTAACTTACTGCGAGCATTCAAGCTCTTTATTAAATGGTGGTTAGATCATAATTACACCACATCTACATCATTCAAAAACGGATGGACTTTCAAAGAAAATCTACATGACTAAATAGTCCATACATGGAGCTTAACACAATGAGGGTCATCTAATTATAAATGCTGCAGTCTCCACCAGAATATAGGTGGTTTTCTTTCTCCCAGGGAGTTTCTATTATATACATTGTTACCATTTGTGTTACGATTGTTTGTTACATAATATATGAGCTTACTATAATACAGGATATTGGGCTTATTTTACTGAATTGTGACAGTTTTTTTATATATGCTTTTTAATAATAAATTTATTTATGCTGTTGAATGGTAGCGCTTCACCGAGTATTCTTTGTTTTGCACCTCCATATTTGATGACTCTTCACATTATGAGAAGAGGCAAGATGAAGAGGACAGTGTCAAGAAGGTGATTAAAAATTAGAGAAGCACACACAATCAGGAACAACACACACGCTTTCTCCTATCTTGGTGTGGAATACAAAGGACTTCAACCAAGCAAATATATAATTATTAATTACCACATTACTGGACAAACCGAAAAACTAGGGGCCAAAGCCTCCAAAAGTGTACCCCCTTCTACAGTTTCAGTGATTAAGATAATTTCGGATTTGATGCTGGGATGCAAATAAACTGGTGTATACCACAGGATCAAGATTGGATATTTTCCCCTCCACGGAGTCTGGAGACTTATTTTGTGAAAATCTCATGGGTTTCTTTTTTTTCTCTTTTTTTTTAATGCATTTTTTTTTACATATTTTGTGGCAGATTCCTTATTTTTGTTTTTCACAGCTCCCAGTTACATGCATGTGAGCATACCTGTGTGCCCCAATTACACGCAGGTGAGCATACCTGTGTGTCTTGTGTATTTTATTCATATTTTATTTTTAAATAAAGCAGCCCCTTAGATGTTTTAAGAGCCCCTCCTGAGCCCCCACAGCAGCCCCAGATGGGGCAAGTTGAGTTCAGGTGTGATCGGTAAAGTACTAAGCATGACTGTGCATTAAAAAATGTTGTTATTGAGCCCCTGCCCTAGTGGAGCTTACCACTCTACAGTCGACAATAATTTCATACTATAAGTAAGTTTGTGGGAGGAAGCAATGCTAACCTCTGTGCCCACAGCATGCCTCAGCCTGGCAAGCCAGACATCTTCCTGGCTGTAAGCCACCATGAGACTCCATACTGGGCCTTATTCAGTAACTGTTTGTGCCTCACAGGAGCTCCTGGCCCATCTAGTGCTGCAGTGCAATGGAAAGCTGATGCAATGCAAGATCACTGAAACTCTGTTCTTCTAACACCGCAAGATCTTGCGATAACCCTATGCAGCTCTTAGGAAAAGAAGATCCCTGTACAACAAATGTGCATCTTAAATAATCCCATAATGTGGAACATCAATAATAAATCAAAATTAAGGTTGACTAATTGGAGCCAATCATTTGAGTGAGTCTCTAACATGAAATAATTGAGAAGATTCTCTCTCTAATGCTCCGGCAGAAAATATCACTTTTACCTCTCCGGCAGTTGTGCTGGATTATGATTCAGTCTCTTCTGAGTCACACTGACTTTGGCCACAAATGTGGTCTCTCCCCACTTTATTTAAAAACACTTCAGCAATTTCCTTTTCCACCTTTGCGGCTAATTTTCACAAATCTGTTTGTGATGTTAAAGCTTCTTTCATATCTGCTCTAGGCTTTCATTTAACCTAGGATCAAGTACAGCAGCGCCCCTGGAATTATTTGGCAGCACCTCTGGAATTATACAGCATAGGCAGCCGCCCTGGAGAATTACACAGCATAGCAGACAGGTAACAGCACCTCTGGATTTAAACGGCAGTGGAGCAGCACCCCATGACTGATAGGGCAGAGGGGAAGCACCCCATAAAGGCCAGCACCCCAGGAATTATGTGGCAAAGAAAAGACGTGTAAGATGGAATTGTCCTTGGGCCCTCCCACCCACCCCCAATTCCTTGGGCCCTCCCACCTACCCACCCACCCTTATGTTGTATAAACAAGACATGCACACTTTAACAAACCAGTCATTTCAGCGACAGGGCCTGCCACATGACTGTGGCTGAAATGATTGGTTTGTTTGGGCCTCACCAAAAAAAAAGCAATTAATCTCTCTTTGCACAAACTGGCTCTACAATGGCAAGATATCGTTCTCATCCTCAGATCCCCCCCCCCCCCTTCCTTCAGTGTTTGCATCCTCTTCCTCACAGAGAAATACTATTCAAACAAACAAACCACACTATTTAGGTGTCAGTGGACTGCTTACGCTATTACCCAAAGTTTCTGAACCTGACAATGATTTATGATGAATGTGCTGCAGGTGACATATAAGGGAGGATTTTCCTAGGTGGTTAGTGTCCTCACCCCTACTTATTATGGATTGACAAAGGCAACAGATGGCTTGACACCTGTTGTCCGGATTAGTGGAGAAATAATTCCACAACAAAGAGGTGGCTTTTTTGATATTGTGCCCAGGCATGACAATGGGCATTTTTATCCCATGGGCAACAACTGTCTCCACTTGTACCTTATTCAAACAAACCACATCACCATCAGAATACTCATCATCAACTTCCTCCGCAGCGCCAGCTGCACCAATATCTTCTTCATCCTGGTGTACTTCTACAGTGACATCTTCAATATCAATATCAGCAACTGGACTGGCGGTGCTCCTCCCAGCACTTTAAGGGGGCGTATAAATGGTGGTAGGAGCCTCCTCTTCCCATACAATGTTGTGAAGGTCAGGCCTAGACATTGCAACCGCGGACAGTGCCAGCACAGCTGTATTTTCACAACACCCCTGTAATTTTACAGCATACAGGACAAGGCCAGTGTACATTTATTTTCACTGCACCCCTGTATTTTTACAGCATACAGGACCAGTGTATTTTTATTTTAACAGCAGCACCTCTGAATTTCTACAGCACACAGGGCCAATGTACATTTATTTTTACTGCACCCCTGAAATTTTAAAAGCACACAAGACAGGGCCAGTGTACATTGATTTTCACTGCACCTTAGAATTATTACAGCATACAAGACAGGACAAGTGTACATTTATTTTCACTGCACTCCTAATTGTTACAGCGTACAGGGCCAGTGTACATTTATTTTCACTGCACCCCTGAATTTTTACAGCAAACAAGACAGGGCCAGTGTACATTGATTTTCACTTCACCCTAGATTTTTTACAGCATTCAGGACCAGTATAATATTATTTTAAACGGAGCACCCCTATATTTTTACAGCATACAGGACCAGTGTGCTTTCAATTTTTAACAACTGCTCCCATGAATTTTTACAGCATACAGGGCCAGTGTAGTGTTATTTTAACAGCAGCACCCCTATATTTTAACAGCATACAGGACCAGTGTGCTTGTAATTTTTAACAACTGCACACCTGAATTTTTAACAACTGCTCCCTTGAATTTTTACAGCATACAGGGCCAGTGTAGTGTCATTTTAACAGCAGCACCCCTATATTTTAACAGCATACAGGACCAGTGTGCTTGTAATTTTTAACAACTGCACACCTGAATTTTTACAACATACAGGGCCAGTGTAATGTTATTTTAACATCAGTACCCCTATATTTTATAGCATACAGGACCAGTGTGATTTTAACTTTTAACAACTGCACCCTTGAATTTTTACAGCATACAGGGCCAGTGTAATGTTATTGTAATAGCAGCACCTCTATAGTTTACAGCATAAAGGAGCAGTGTGCTTGTAATTTTTATCAACTGCACCCCTGAATTTTTACAGCATACAGGGCCAGTGTAATGTTCTTTTAACAGCAGCATCCCTATATTTTACAGCATACAGTAGAACAGCTACACCCTTGTACAGCTGCATCACCCGTCACAGCACATGAAACACCAGTGACAGCCAGGACAGCCAGAAAAGCACCCCTAACACAGCACAGGTACACTACAGTGACTGCAGCAGCACCCCTGCAGAGCACACACTAACCCTACCTGACACCACCACAGACAGAGGTCTGTCTCCCTCACTCTCCAAGTCCTGAGTGAAAATGGCGGCAACGCGTGGCTGTTTATGTGGAATCCAAAACCCATGAGAATCCATCAGCGGGATGATGATGTTTTGGCTCGTTCTGGTTTCTGAGTCTGACAGAAAGTCCCAAACCAGACTCGGATCCGGGCTCGGAATGGGATGTTCAGGGGGGTTATGTTCTCTTAGAACCGAACCCACTCATCTCTAGTTACTATATAACTCAAATGGTGAGGGAACTGTGCATGCGCAGGACCCATTCTATGCATATGCAAAATGGGTCCTACGCGATCACTAGCAGTCCCACCTTAGCTGCAGCATTATAGACATGTAGCAGCATTTGTGGTGTTGACTAGTGGTGGTGACTAAGGCTTTTCTACATGTTGTAGGCATGCTGAGACTAGGGTCTACATTATTGGATGCTGACTTCCTGGTCCTGGCAGAGGGGTTTCTGATAGCCAGTCTGAGTTGGCTTTAGCATACACAGATGGCCAGGACTGCATGGTGAATCGCAGATGCTGGCAGGAGGCATCTTTTTCCAGGAAACACCTCCTGCAGCATTAGAATATTAGTTGTATGGTAAGTCAAAGCCACTTCCTTGCAACTATGCAATACAGTACATATCAGAAGCAGCCCCTGAAGCAGGTCTTCATACAGTGTCTCCCTGTGTTTTGCACATTCATTTATAGGCAGTGCTAAAAGTGTTCCTAGAGAGGAGGTGGAACTCCCCCCCTCCCCCCGATGCCCATGCAATAAATGGGCATGGTCTCAAAAAAGGGGCGTGGTCACACAATAGTAATAATGCCCACAGTAGTAGCACCCCTAATACACATAATGCCCACAGTAGTAGCACCCAGTAATACACATAATGCCCACAGCAGTAGCACCCCTTATACAATGCCCACAGTAGTGCTCCTTATGCAATGTCCACTGTACTGGTAGTGCCCACAGTGGTAGTACCCCTTATATAGAGCCCATAATAGTAGTGCCCCTTATGCAATGCCCCCATTAGTAGTGCCCCTTATGTCCCCAGGAGTGATGCCCCTTATAAAGTGCCCCCTTTACAATGCCCTCATTAGTAGTGCCATGATTAATGCCCTTAATGGTAATGCCCCTGTGTAGTATTGCCCCCAGTAGTAATGTTGCCTGTAGTAATGCCCCCAGTCATTTAGCCCCAGTAGTTATGCCCCTGTAGTTATGCCCCCAGTAGTTTAGCCCACAGTCATAATGCCCCTGCAGTTATGAACCCAGTAGTTTACACCCCTTTAGTTTAGCCTACCATTGGTAATGCCAGGAAGTAGTTTAGCCCCTGTAGTTTAGCCTTCATGTAGTTTGCCCCATGTAGTTTAACCCCCCTGTAATTTAGCACCCAGTGGTAATGCCCCCTGTAGTTTAGCCCCTGCAGTTATGCTCCCAGTAGTTTAGCCCACAGTAGTTGTTATGATTCCAGTACTCCTGACCGGAGGAGATCTTATGACAATGGCCAGAGTACTGGAAGGGAATGCTGGTTACGGGAGCAGGAAAGACTAGTTGCCCCTGGCGCCCTAACTCTATTGTCTCACCCGTGCTATCGGAAATCCCTTGCGAGACTATGGTTTCTTGAGCCCCTGGCAGCCACGTTTGAAAGGCGGATTATGTCTGCCCAACTCCGGTGCCCCCCGGTCTTAGTGAGAGACAAAGGGAAATCCGAGGCAGGATGATGACAAGAGGACCTCTGACTAACAAAAGGCCAAGGGCAACAAGCTAACTAACCAAACCTGAAGTATGTGCAGAAAAACCGCCAGTTACAAGGACAACCAAAATCCACTAGTCCATAACTACTACCCAGCACCGCTGGATACCAGAGTGGATCTGTGGGAGCGGAATCCTCCGCAAAATGCTCCGAAACACAAATAATAAGTAATAAATAATAAAGCGGCCAAGCCGCAACACACGGCAACGCCGCGACTCACGAACACCACTGGATGTTCAAACGGTGCTCAGTCAGGACTCCAGGAACAAGATGACGACTTCCGAGTGCAGGACAACTGAGGACTGGAACGACCGGATACAGCAAGACTGGAAACACTCTCAGCAAACAGAGACAGCATGCAGGAAGCTATTACCGGCGTCTGTGTGAGGCACTGCAAGAGCATATAAACTGAAGCCCTCCAATCAACTGCTGACAAGGCTAATTGCGTGGATGCCGTGCAGCTGCCTTGCTGCACGGCCAGGAAACAGGTGCCCTACTTAATTTAAATGGACCCAGCAACGTGGAACGCGGTCCGCCAGTGGCGTCCCCGTTGCTAGGGTCCGTGCGGCTCCGTGCGGCTCCGTGCGCCCGGCGTCTAGCGTTGCCAGGGAGCCGGCGGCTGTACGCGTATGGCGTCCCTGGTTGCTAGGCGCCGGGCCGCACCGACGAGCGGACCCCGGCGCCTAACAGTACCCCCCCCTTGAGGAGGGGTCAAGGAACCCCTAAAGCCAGGTTTCTGAGGAAATTCCCGAAAAAATGCCCTCTTGAGCCTCGGGGCATGGAGATCCTTATCCAGGACCCAAGACCTTTCCTCTGGACCATAGCCTCTCCAGTGCACCAGAAAATAAAGCCGACCCCGGGACAATTTGGAATCGAGAACCTTCTCCACCAAGAACTCCTGTTGTCCCTGTACATCTACTGGAGATTTCCCCTGAGAGATCTTCCGAGGAAATCTACTGGAAGAAATGTATGGTTTCAACAGGGAACAATGGAACGTATTTCCGATCCAGAGAGCTCTTGGTAAACGTAACCGGAAAGCAACTGGGTTGATTTTTTTAATAATATGAAATGGTCCAATAAATTTGGGGCCCAATCTAGCTGAGGATTGTCGAAGTCTAATGTTACGAGTCGACAACCATACCCTATCTCCCACCTTAAAAGTGCAAGGACGTCGGAGCCTGTCAGAAAATCTTTTCTCTCGAAAGGCCGCTTTTCTGAGAGCAAGGTGCACTTTTTTCCAAATGACTCTGAGATGAGAGGTTAAGGTTAGCGAGGAAACTGAAGAATGTTGAAAAAAATAATTAGCTCTGGGGTGAAAACCAAAAACTGAAAAGAATGGAGACACATTAGTGGAGGAATGACAAGAATTATTGTAAGCAAACTCCGCCAAAGGAAGAAACTCGGACCAATCATTCTGGAGTTTGGCTGAGTACAAACGCAAATACTGTTTCAATGATTGGTTAACTCGCTCGGTTTGCCCGTTGGACTGGGGATGGTAGCCGGATGTTAAAGACAATTTCATCTTTAATGAAGCACAAAAAGACCTCCAGAATTGTGCAATGAATTGTGGACCCCGATCAGAAACAATATCAGTGGGCAACCCATGAAGTCTGAAAACATGGCGGAGAAACAAAACAGCCAATCCCTGGGCAGATGGCAGTCGGGGAAGAGCAATGAAATGAGCCATCTTGCTAAAACGGTCCACTACCACCCATATGACTCGGAATCCGGCTGACAGAGGGAGGTCTACCACAAAATCCATGGAAATATGAGACCATGGCCTGAGAGGAACATTTAAGGGCATAAGTTGCCCGATAGGCAAGGAACGGGGAACCTTATGCTGTGCACAGACCTGACAAGAAAAAACAAACTCCTTAATGTCTTTAGAAAGACCAGGCCACCATACTGAGCGGGAGACTAATTCCAAAGTCTTAGAGATCCCCGGATGCCCGGCAACTTTGCTATCATGAAACTCAGTCAAAACAGTAGCTCTCAAAAACTCAGGGACGTAAAGACGACCAGCAGGAGTATTTCCAGGAGCTTGATGTTGAAGCTGCTTTAACTGGGTAAATAAATCTTGTGTGAGGCCTGCCCGAATGACTGAAGACGGAAGTATGGGAGTAACAGGACTGTTATTATGAACTGGAAGAAAACTGCGTGACAGGGCATCCGCCTTGGTATTCTTGGAACCTGGCCTGAAAGTGATAATAAACTTGAAACGAGTAAAAAATAAAGACCAACGAGCCTGCCGGGCATTCAGCCGCTTAGCTGATTCGATGTACTGAAGATTTTTGTGGTCAGTCAATACTGAAATGGTATGTGTTGCTCCCTCAAGCCAATGCCTCCACTCCTCGAAAGCCCATTTAATAGCCAGTAACTCCCGGTTACCAACATCGTAGTTGGATTCAGCGGATGAGAATTTCCTGGACATAAAGGCACAAGGATGTAGTTCCAGAGACTCCGGATCCTTTTGAGATAGGATAGCCCCCACTCCAACCTCCGAGGCATCAACCTCAACAACGAAGGGCAATTCTGGGTTGGGATGTCTGAGGACTGGAGCTGAGACAAAAGCTTGTTTCAAGGCCTGAAAGGATAACTCAGCTTCACGTGACCAGTTGGTAGGATCCGCTCCCTTCTTAGTTAGTGCCACAAGGGGAGCAACCAGGTCGGAAAAAGAATGAATAAATCTTCTACAATAATTCGCAAACCCTAAAAAGCGCTGAATTGCTTTTAAATTGGTGGGTTGCGCCCAACTAAGGATGGCTTGGAGCTTCTTAGGTTCCATGCAGAATCCCCGAGGGGAAATAATGTACCCTAAAAAGGATACCTCCGTGACATGAAACTCACACTTCTCCAGCTTGGCATATAGATGATTTTCACGTAATTTTTGAAGAACCTGACGCACCTGGGTAACATGTTGTTCAATTGAGTCAGAATAAATCAGGATGTCGTCTAAGTAAACGACCACGAATCTTCCTAGGAAGTCACGGAGCACATCGTTAATGAGATCCTGGAAAACTGCTGGAGCGTTAGACAAGCCGAACGGCATCACCAGATACTCGTAATGACCCGACTGAGTACTGAATGCCGTCTTCCACTCATCTCCAGACTTGATTCGGATGAGGTTATACGCTCCCCTTAGGTCAATTTTAGAAAAAAATCACAGCCGAACGCAGCTGATCAAAGAGGACAGAAATCAGCGGCAGAGGATAAGTATTTTTAACTGAGATCTTATTCAGGGCTCTAAAGTCAATGCAAGGTCTGAGTGATCCATCTTTTTTTTCCACAAAGAAGAAGCCTGCACTTAAAGGGGATTTAGATGGCCTAATAAATCCTTTCCCTAGGCTCTCCTTAACATACTCATTCATGGCCGCAGTTTCTGGCCCGGATAAAGCATATAACCTTCCCTTTGGCAATGTGGCACCAGGAATTAGCTCAATAGCACAATCATAAGGCCGATGGGGAGGCAGAATGTCCGCATTGCCCTTGGAAAACACATCAACAAAGTCCTGGTATTCCACGGGAATGAGTTCAGGAATGGCAGTTGCTATTCTGACGGGAAACGTAATACATTCCTTATTACAGATGGTACCCCATTGTGAAATCTCCCCCGATGGTGGGATTATGAAAGGCCAGCCAAGGGTGACCCAGAACCACTGGAACTGCTGGGCAATGGGTAAGGAAGAACTCGATCTTTTCGGAATGAAGAGCTCCTACCGTAAGTAGTACAGGGGGTGTACAGAGGGAAATAACCCCATTGGACAAAGGACTCCCATCTAAACCATGCATGGTGACACACCTACCCAAGGCTAACTGAGGAATGCCTAAGGCCTTGGCCCAAGTTAAGTCCATAAAGTTCCCTGCAGCTCCACTGTCAACAAAAGCCGAGACCGAAGAACTGAGGCTGCCAAAGGAAACTTTAGCTGGGACTAAAAGGGAGTTATTCGAGGAGATAAGCTGCAGACCGAAGTGAACCCCCTCACAATTCACTTGGTCGAGGCGTTTCCCGACTTGTTCGGACAATTACGGGCAAAATGTCTCTTACCCCCACAGTACAAACAAAGACCAGAGTTTTGCCTTCTGGCTCTTTCTTCTGGAGACAGCCGGGAGAGACCCATCTGCATGGGCTCCTCTACGTCCTCAGGAATGGAATATACACATGGAGTAGACCTGACAGGTGCTCCTTTTTCAGCCCTCCGCTCTCTGAGACGACGATCAATCTTAATAGAAAGCTCCATGAGTTTATCGAGAGTCTCAGGAGCGGGATACTGAAGGAGACTGTCTTTTATAGACTCTGATAAGCCGAGGCGAAACTGACTGCGCAGGGCTGGGTCATTCCAGCCACAGTCGTTCGACCAACGGCGAAACTCCGTACAATAAACCTCTGCAGGATTTCTACCCTGTCTGAGAGCGCGCAACTGACTCTCAGCGGATGCCTCTCTATCAGGGTCATCATACAAAAGCCCTAAAGACCCAAAAAAAGCGTCTACTGACAACAACGCCGGATCCTCTGCTTTTAAACCAAATGCCCAGGTCTGAGGATCCCCCTGGAGCAAAGAAATAATAATCCCGACCCGCTGAGATTCAGTACCTGAGGAGATCGGTCTTAAACAAAAATAAAGTTTACAGGATTCTTTAAAATTAAAAAACTCTTTCCTATCACCAGAAAAACGGTCAGGCAAGTGCATTTTTGGTTCAGGGACTACCCTCGGGGAAGTTCGTAAAAGATCTTCCTGCGACTTCACCCGAAGGGAAAGATCCTGAACCATCTGAGTAAGTTCTTGAATCTGGCTGACTAGGAGCTGACCAGGATTTGGCCCTAAACCTGTGGGATTCATGAGGCCGATAACTCTTACAAAACTGAATAAGGAAAAAATTAAACCCTGTTTTAATTTTAAGTTTTGGTATTGGCCGGTAATAATGTTATGATTCCAGTACTCCTGACCGGAGGAGATCTTATGACAATGGCCAGAGTACTGGAAGGGAATGCTGGTTACGGGAGCAGGAAAGACTAGTTGCCCCTGGCGCCCTAACTCTATTGTCTCACCCGTGCTATCGGAAATCCCTTGCGAGACTATGGTTTCTTGAGCCCCTGGCAGCCACGTTTGAAAGGCGGATTATGTCTGCCCAACTCCGGTGCCCCCCGGTCTTAGTGAGAGACAAAGAGAAATCCGAGGCAGGATGATGACAAGAGGACCTCTGACTAACAAAAGGCCAAGGGCAACAAGCTAACTAACCAAACCTGAAGTATGTGCGGAAAAACCGCCAGGTAAAAGGACAACCAAAATCCACTAGTCCATAACTACTACCCAGCACCGCTGGATACCAGAGTGGATCTGTGGGAGCGGAATCCTCCGCAAAATGCTCCGAAACACAAATAATAAGTAATAAATAATAAAGCGGCCAAGCCGCAACACACGGCAACGCCGCGACTCACGAACACCACTGGATGTTTAAACGGTGCTCAGTCAGGACTCCAGGAACAAGATGACGACTTCCGAGTGCAGGACAACTGAGGACTGGAACGACCGGATACAGCAAGACTGGAAACACTCTCAGCAAACAGAGACAGCATGCAGGAAGCTATTACCGGCGTCTGTGTGAGGCACTGCAAGAGCATATAAACTGAAGCCCTCCAATCAACTGCTGACAGGGCTAATTGCGTGGATGCCGTGCAGCTGCCTTGCTGCACGGCCAGGAAACAGGTGCCCTACTTAATTTAAATGGACCCAGCAACGTGGAACGCGGTCCGCCAGTGGCGTCCCCGTTGCTAGGGTCCGTGCGGCTCCGTGCGCCCGGCGTCTAGCGTTGCCAGGGAGCCGGCGGCTGTACGCGTACGGCGTCCCTGGTTGCTAGGCGCCGGGCCGCACCGACGAGCGGACCCCGGCGCCTAACAGTAGTAATGCTCCCAGTAGTTTTTCCCCTGTAGTTTAGCCTCCATGTAGTTTGCCCTCATTAGTAATGCCCCCAGTAGTTTAGCCCCCAAGTAGTAATGCCCCCAGTAGTTTAGCCCCTGTAGTTATGCCCCTAGTAGTTTAGCCCCCAGTAGTAATGCCCCCTGTAGTTTTCCCCCTTGTAGTTTAGCCTCAAAGTAGTAATGCCCCCAATAGTTTAGCCCCTGTAGTTATGCCCCCAGTACGCAGATTGTGATCATAATTTAAAGAATTTTAAAGATACCTTGATGTGCTTGTTCTTTCCCAATCTATAGTAAGTCGGGTACGTTTGCTACTACTGTCACACAGTGGTGGAATAAAATCTTATTAAAGTACGCATAGTTTCTTGAAAAAACACTATTCTATGAAATGATAGATGTTTGAAGATACCACACATTGGATATTTTGTATCTTTTTCCTATGAATGAGTTCAATATTGAAACTGGGACAATCGGAGGAGATATAAGGGGACAAACGTGAAAGATACCTTGATGTGCTTCATAATCTCCAGTGACAGTGTGAGTGGGGTACGCCTACCTTCTTTTGGTTAAAGATACCTTTATAAGCTTGACTCTCCATGTGTCTATAGTGAGTGTGGTACGCTCCATCTATTGAATCACGTTTAACAAACCCCTTCTGTTTCATATATACAGAAGTCTGCATATAAGACTGTATTACACTATATATCTTTTTCTTTTTCTTCTCATTTAAAACTCTGACCGCATATCGCATCATTTTGAGTGGAATCAAGTGCAGAGTGGAGTAAGAGGGAAACACAAAGATATCTAATAACAAAGAAAAGGAACATATTTTTCATATATATGAACTTTTAAAGCGCCCAGGGTTGTATATCCCCCATTTGTATTGTATGCCCCCAGTAGTTTAGCCCCTGTAGTTATGCCCCCAGTAGTTTGCCCCCTTGTAGTAATGCCCCCAGTAGTAATGCCCCCCTGTAGTTTAGACCCAAGTAGTAATGGCCCCAGTAGTTTAGCCCCTGTAGTTATGCCCCCAGTAGTTTAGCCCCCTGTAGTTTGCCCCCAGTAATAATGCCCCCAAGTAGTAATGCCCCCTGTAGTAATGCCTCTGTTGTTTTCCCCCCAGCAGTAATGCCCCCAAGTAGTTATGCCCCTGTAGTTTGCCCCAGTAGTTAGTTCCCAGTAGCTTGCCCCCTTGTAGTTAGCCCCCAGTAGCTTGCCCCCTTGTAGCTTTCCCCCTTGTAGCTTGCCCCAGTAGAAGCACTCACACATATGTATAAAAAAAATAACACACCATACTCACCAAGCCCGCTCCCGCGTCCGACCACTACAGTCCTTCTGGCGTCCG
Source organism: Pseudophryne corroboree (assembly GCF_028390025.1). Classification (NCBI taxonomy): domain Eukaryota; kingdom Metazoa; phylum Chordata; class Amphibia; order Anura; family Myobatrachidae; genus Pseudophryne; species Pseudophryne corroboree. Next base: position 553,222,342 of record NC_086444.1, read on the forward strand.
CTCCTTGGCACTATGGGAGAGATGTCATGACGTCTCTCCCATAGCGCACTCTGACAGAGCCGGGAGCAGGAGCTCAGTAGTGAGCTGGCTTCCGCTGTGGAGAGAGAGCCAGGCGCCCACTGGTAACACAATCTCAGTGGGCGCCCGGCATCTCCCTGCAGTGCCGGGCACACATCGGATTAGGTGAGCTGGAGGAGGCAGAACTGCGTTCCATCTCCAAGTGGAACTGATGGAACGCAGTTCCGCCCCATTCCGGCTCATTTTAACCCTTGTTTATAGGAATATGACCCGACCCCACTGAGGAAAAGCACCCTCACAATGATGCTGCTACCCCCCATAGATCACTATTATTATGTTATTTGATGAGGAATGGCCAGTTTTAAGTTTGCACCACACATAGCATTTTCATTTGGATCTGACCAAAAAACCTTATCTAACATTTTAACTAGAGATGAGCGGGTTCGGGTGATACTTGGTTTTACTCGAATTTACTCGGTTTTCAAAACAGCATCTTATTGGCTATTCAAAACTCGAGACATCCGTGAGCCAATAAGTTGCCGTTTTCAAAACCGAGTTATTGTAATACCTTTATAATTGCACTTTTTACATTTTTACCACCTCTCCAGCACTCCTTTCAAGTTTTTCCACTCTGCCAAAGAATTGCATACACATTTTCCCATCCCTACAAGATCAGGCTTCCTAAAATCTAACACATTTGTTTTTGAATGGGATCAGTCAGTCTCTAGAGGGGGTAATTCAGAGTAGATCGCAGCATCAAATTTGTTAGCAGTTGAGCAAAACCATGTGCACTGCAGGGGGGGGCAGATATAACATTTGCAGAGAGAGTTAGATTTGGGTGAGTTATTTTGTTTTTGTGCAGGGTAAATACAGACTACTTTATTTTTACACTGCAATTTAGATTTCAGTTTGAACACACCTCACCCAAATCTAACTCTCTCTGCACATGTTACATCTGCCCCACCTGCAGTGCACATGGTTTTGCCCAACTGCTAACAAATTTGCTGCTGCGATCAACTCTGAATTACCCCCTCTGTTTGTTCTGAACCATACTGCTTGATGAGTACAACTGATGACATTTTTTTTTATAAAGTAAGAGATGACAGTGCTTTTCAAAGGCAAAGGGAAAATAGCAATATAAAAAAGAAGATGAATTTTCAAAGGAAATATATTTTAAAAATTACAAAGTCAATTATTGAGGACAGAGGACATTGAATTCCCAGAGTTTAGTAATTCATTTCTAATACTGTTGAGGCCCAGTGAATTGCTTTTTATCACTAAGAATTTGATAATTGATTGAGGCAGAACAAATATATGTTCTGGAAATTCAGCAGAAATTGGGTATTCTATTTTAATAGTAGTCTTATTAGCCATTATTCAATACAATAATGCATTAGCCATATGGGTGACATACTTTGCTCTAAGGCCTTTTGGACTTTTTGTTCTTTCATATGCTAAAAAAGTAACCTATTAAAAGTAGATATACAATATAACAAGCAGCTCTGTTCAGCATGCTTTCTACATTAGCCATCATTTTTTAATAAATGAAAATTTTTATTTTTATAGACTAAAGATGTTCTTTGTTCTGGTGTAATCATACAGTGACAATTCTCTTTCTTCTTTAACATAGTAATAATACAGGCCCCATGTTAGGCTAGTGCTAGACAGATGATTCTCAAGTTAGTGATTTCCAGTGTTGGAAGCACTTACTGCTAGGGTTGCCAGATCATCCCTTTAATCCTGGAAACCTGTGATTTACACAGGTTTTGTGGCTGATTAAAACCAGGTAGAATGCAGGCTTGAATTTAATCAGTCACAGAACCTGTATTATTCATAGGTCCCCAGGATTAAAGGGATGAGGTGGCAACCCTACTTACTGCCTTACTTTATAGTGCTTTTAATGCATCAATGGACAAATTCCGGGGCGGATTGGCCAAAGGGCTCACCAGGAAGATTTCTGGTAAGCTGACATGTCTGTGGGGCCTGTTTTGTTTGTTGTCATGTGGCCTCACCCCCAACATGACAGGTAGCCCTCCACACTCAGTACTACAGCATTGTCCCCACTCATTGTGTTATTCCATCTCTGTAGTACAGCAATGCTGCCATCCAGTGATGCTGCCATTGCTACATGGTATGTTACACTTCTTATGCTGGCCATGTTGGCCCACTTCTGCAAAATTTTACAAAGCCATTTTTAGTTCCCAATCCACCTCTGGTCTCAGACACAACTGCAGCAAAAGAAGCAAGAAAGGCCACAATTGCATACAATCAGTCTCTATGAGGAGGGATTCCACCCCTTTCAACAGACCCCACCCCCTCATCAGACTGCATCCCCATTAGGGCTGCTTTTAGATATTTCCCAGACTGGTTTTCATCCCAATCTGCCCCTGGACAAATTAATGCTTCCATCTTTGTAAGTTGAACATTATGGCAGCCATGAGAATTCCTGAAGATAAAACACTTATTTTAGTTATAATTAGAATTTTGCGCTATACCACCTGAATTTCCAGCTTCAGGGTACTTCCAAGCTTGATATTTCATGCCAGGCTCAGATCCGAAAATGAGGCAAAACATCATCCTTCCATAGTCATGACTTGGGTGTTTTGGATCCGATAAATGTCCCTTGCTTGTTATTTAGGCAGCATTTCACACAAAGTGCCAGGGGGAAAGGGTGTGGAGTGAGCTGCTGTGTAATTAATGGCTACTGTGATTGTGAAGAAGGGCTACTGTGACTGTAACTAAGGGCTGTGGGATACTGTGTTACACACAGTGTTGTCAGGGCTGTGGGACAGGAGCATGTACAGTATGTGTAAGAGGTAGGTGGCTGAGGTATATGTGTGTAAGATGGAGATGACTGAGGCAGGGCTAGGATACCATATAATAAATATCATAGATTGACATGTTATAGTAACACCCACCCCCACAGCCCAAATATTGTCACTTTTTTTATCCTTTCCGCACAAATTAATGCCACCCAAGGGGAAGACGTGTCTATTTTGTCAGTCCTGTGCACTATAATTTCTGATGGCAGCCCTGAAAAGTAGTTATGCTCTACTTAAGTTGCCCACACTCCAATGTGTACTTGGAAAGAGTTTCTAGCATAGATGGGAACATTGGTGTAGAAAGCTGCTTCCTAAAATTGTGGAAAATCTGATGTTAATAAAAACTAACTACAATTTCCATAAGGGAGATCTTTACCACCCATTACATCAAAGTATAGAGACTTTAATGGTGGATTCCAGTGGGAATTAGTTAATATTGTGTGATGAAGATATTAATATTGATGTGGCTGAGGATGAGAATAATAACCTATCCAACTGAATAGAGTTATTAGTTGCCTTAAACCCACTGGTGTCTTGTTTTGTGGGGCCTAAACAAACCAAGCATTTCAGCCACAAAAGTGGCAATCCCTGTCATTGAAGTGCTTGGTTTGTTAAACTATGCATGTCCTTTTTAATATACAACAAAATGTTGCATGGGAGGATGCAAGTACATTCCATCTTGCACCACTTTTCTTTTTTTTTCATTCATTATGAGCTGTATTTTTCGGAGGCATTGGTAATGATCTTTTTTGCATAGACAAAATTTGTATTTACGGTTACTCTAGTAAATTACTAATTTGCAACACATTTTTAGACATAAATAACTGCCATGTGTTTGTGCTACCAATGGCTTGTAGCGTGGAGAAAGCAACTCAACCTGTGGTCAGCATGGCTGCTGAAACCATTTCCATGGCAGAAACCACCCTTTTCCATATGGCTGGTCATTCCGAGTTGATCGCTCGTTATTTTTATTTTTTTTCGCAATGGAGCGATTAGTCGCTAATGCGCATGCGCAATGTCCGCAGTGCGACTGCGCCAAGTAAATTTGCTATGCAGTTAGGTATTTTACTCACGGCATTACGAGGTTTTTTCTTCGTTCTGGTGATCGTAATGTGATTGACAGGAAGTGGGTGTTTCTAGGCGGAAACTGGCCGTTTTATGGGGGTGTGCGAAAAAACGCTGCCGTTTCTGGGAAAAATGCGGGAGTGTCTGAAGAAACGGGGGAGTGTCTGGGCGAACGCTGGGAGTGTTTGTGATGTCAAACCAGGAACGAAACTGACTGAACTGATCGCAGTTGCCGAGTAAGTCTGGAGCTACTCAGAAACTGCTAAGAAGTGTCTATTCGCAATTCTGCTAATCTTTCGATCGCAATTTTACTATGCTAAGATTCACTCCCAGTAGGCGGCGGCTTAGCGTGTGCAAAGCTGCTAAAAGCAGCTTGCGAGCGAACAACTCGGAATGAGGGCCTTGGTATCCGATCCTTAGGTTGACAGTACTTAGGTTGACACTCATTAGGTCGACCGCTATTGGTCGACATGTCTTAGGTTGACATGGTCTATAGGTCAACATGGAAAAAGGTTGACATGAGTTTTTCACTTTTTTCATTTTGTGAGCTTTTTCATACTTTATGATCCACGTGGACTACAATTGGGAACTGTAACCTATGCTGAGCGCTGCAGTAGCAGAGCGAGGCACCTTGCCCGAAGCATGGTGATCATAGCGAGCCATGCGAGGGGACACGGTGCACTAATTGGGGTTCCCGGTCACTTTACAAAGAAAAGACACCAATAAAACTTAAAATACTCATGTCTCCCTTTTTCCATGAAGACCTTATCCATGTTGACCTAGTGACCATGTCGACCTTTTCAGGTGTCGACCTAGTCACTATCTACCAATAGTGGTCAACCTAGTGACTGTAGACCTAGTTACTAACTATGTTATGATCCACACCTGTTCCATATAATGGTGCAGCTGAACGACCGAGAGGTCTGGGCATTAGTCGATACTGGCAGTGCACTTATCATTGTCACTACTATCTTGGTACCTCCAGGGGCTGAACAGGTTTTACACACTGTCAAAGTATTGTGTATCCATAAGGATGTTGAGCAGTCTATCACTAATAATAAATGGCCGCCATTGAAAGTGGTAGCAGTGGTGATATCCAGACCACCGTTTCCACTGATCCTGGGCCGTGATTTCCCACTGCTGCAGGGGGTGGTTACATAGCATGATGATTGCAAATGGTATGCAGCTGACGTGTCCCAAGAGCCAAGGACCATGGGTGTCCAGAGCATAGTAACAGTGAAAGCTTCCTTAGTTGGTGAACTGCTGGAGTAAACAGAGATTGAGGCCTTGTGGTCCCCTGTTGGTGAGCAAGTCTCTTTAATGGACCAACAGGACAATGGCCCTCATTCCAAGTTGTTCGCTCGCTAGCTACTTTTTGCAGCAATGCAAACGCATAGTCTCCGGCCACAGGTGAGTGTAATTTCACTTTGAAAGTGTACGAATGCTTGTGCAGATGAGCGAGATTAAATTTTTTTTTGAGAATTTCAGAGTAGCAGTGGACTTACACAGCACATACGATCAGTTCAATATTTTATGGTCCCGGAATTGATGTCAGACACCCACCCTGTAAACGCTTGGACACACCTGCGTTTTTCCAAACACACCCAGAAAACGGTCAGTTGACACCCACAAACGCCTTCTTCCTGTCAATCTCCTTGTGATCGGCTGTGCAAATGGATTCTTCATTAAATCCATCACCCAGCAACGATTCGCTTTGTACCCGTACAACGTGCCTGCGCATTGCGGTGCATATGCATGCGCAGTAGTAACCTGTTCGCTGCGCTGCGAAAAACAGCAGTGAACGATCAACTCGGAATGACCCCCAATATAAATCTGGTTAATGCCTTTGAAAATGTGGTAGAAATTAATGGTAAAGTGGTTGCTGCTTTGCCACCAGAAGTTGTACCGTACTTTATTTTGAAAAATTATTTGTTGTACCATGTAACCTCATTGCAGGGTAAAAGGGTAGACCAGTGATTAGTTCCCCCGGAAGCACCAGCAGTTGGTATTGGGGGCGGCACACACTCATCGGTGGGGCAGCCATTTAGGGGAGGAGAAAACCCTCCAGCACATACAGTTAAGATTCTTTTGACCTGGCATTTATACTGCAGTAAAAATGTATTGTCAAGAATGCCCAGTGTGTAAGAAGGCAGCACCCCGACCAGGATTTAGAATGCCCCTGGCTCCCAACCATGTAATTTATGTACCTTTTGAAAGAATTGCTATGATTCTGATAAGGCCAGTGGAAAAATCTGCTTGAGGGCATCAATACATACTCATAGTAATGGATTATGCCACCAAAATATGAAATCTAGTACTATTGCCTGAGAATCACTGACACAGTACACCCGCCTGGGACTACCATAAGAGGTCTTAACAGATCAAGGTACCCCTTCTGTCTCTAAACTGAAAGATTTGTGCCAACTGTTAAAGGTGGTCAGGATTACTACCTCAGTTTACCTCAGTTTACTACCCGTAAAAGTATGGCTTGGTGGAACACTTTAACCAGACTCTTAAACAGATAAAAAGGGTGGTGTCTGAGAAAAGTGAGATTGAGACTTACTCCTACCCTATTTAATGTTTGCAGTATGCGAGGTGCCCCAGTCCTCTATGGGAGGCAACCTAGAGGGATTTTAGATCTGCTGAAAGAAAAGTGGGAATATCAGTCATGCCAAGAACCTAACATCGTTCAGTTTGTGTCCCAATTGTATGGCTGGTTAAGGAAAATAGTGCCACTCCTGAATGAGCACATGGAGAGGGCCCAACAGCAGCAAAAATGTAATTATGATTTGACCGCTGTAAACTGGTCTTTTAAACCAGGAGACAAGGTATTTGTTCTTGTACCTACAAGTGACAGTAAATTATATGGTGAGGCCCTTATAAAGTTATAGAAGCAGTGGGACTTGTTAGTTATAGGGTTCAACAGGAGTTAAGACCCAGCACTTACTGGTGGCTAAAATAATCCCAGAATGCCAGGTGCCCATTAAAGATACCCTTAATCCTACCTAGAATTTGGTGTCACAAAACCAGGATGTGTTCTCTGCCATTCACAGGAAAACCCAAATCATCCAGCATGATATTGTTACTCCTCCCAGGGTGGTAATAAAACAGAGGCCATACCATATACCTGATGTAAAGCGGGCAGCGGTCAAATGAAAAGTTTAGGAAATGCTGCGCCTAGGGGTCATAGAGGAATCAAATAGCGAATGGAATAATACCATTGTTTTAGTGCCTAAGCCTTTGGGTAGTTTTAGATTTTGCAATGATTTTCATAAGCTAAATAAAGTTTTGCAGTTTGATTTCTACCTTACAGTATGTACCCTGGGTTGACAAGCTGGTGGAGAACTTAGTAAAAAGCCAGTATCTCACCACTCGGGATTTGACAAAAGGGTATTGGCAGATTTCTTTAACTGAGGCTGCTAAGGCCAAAACAGCCTTCTTTACCCCAGAGGGCTTATTTCAGTATAAAGTACTGTACTGCTGCTTGGTTTGCATGGAGCTCCAGCAACTTTCCAGAGAGCTATGAACAATTTGCTGCGACCTCACAGAGAATATGCAGCTACATGTCTAGATGACATAGGGCCTAATTCAGACCTGATCGTAGCAGAAACTTTGTTAGCAGATAATCAAAACCATGTGCACTGCAGGGGGGGCAGATGTAACATGTGCAGAGAGCGTTAGATTTGGGTGGGGTGTGTTAAAACCGAAATCTAAATTGCAATGTAAAAATAAAGCAGCCAGTATTTACCCTGCACAGAAACAATATAACCCCCCAAAATCTAACTATATCAGCAGATGTTATACAGTATCTGCTCCCCCTGCAATGCACATGGTATTGCCCATCTGCTAACAAAGTTGCTGCTTCGATCAGGTCTGAATTAGGCCCAGAGTCATCTTCAGTTCCGACTGGAAGTCACACCTTCCAAGAGTAGAGGCAGTGTTACAGTCATTATAGGCACATGGGTTTACTGCTAATCCTGGTAAGTGTGCAATTGGAATGGTGGAGGCAAAAATTTTGGGATATATTGTAGGCAGAGGGCAGCTAAAACCCCAGCCCAGTAAGGTGGAGGTGGTCCTTACATGGCATGAAACCCAAATGTAAATCCCAGCTTAGAACATTCCTTGTACTAGTGGATTACTACCGCAGATTCATTCGTGATTTTGCCACTAGGGCGGCACCTTTAACTGAGTGTCTGAAAAAACAGTCTCCAGACAAAATAATATGGTCTAGACCAGCAGAGTTGCATGGCAGGATTTAAGGTGGACCTTGTGTGCAGAGCATGTTTTGCAGGCTCCTGATTTCAGGAAGCAATTTATATTGCAGACAGATGCTTAAGGTACAGGTTTGGGGCAGTCCTTTATCAAGTGGTAGAAGGGGAAGAGAAACCCATCCCCTACCTAAGCCAGAAATTGCTGCCCCGGGAGCGCAAGTACTCAACTGTAGAGCAAGAGTGCTTGGCAATCAAGTGGGCAGTAGACTTGTTAAATATTATTTGTTGGCACGGGAGTTAGCTAATGGTTACAGATCATGCCCTTTTACAGTGGATGCTTACAAACAAAGAAGTGAATGCTCATGTGACCCACTGGTTTTTGGCTTTGAGCCATTTAAATTTGAGGTGCAGCATTGTCCGTGGAAACAGCACCTCAATGCTTCTGCCCTTTCCAGAAGGTTTGTGGGTCTTGATCATCCAAGCAACCCTGAGGTGAAGCTAGGGGAGGAGGAGGAAGAGGGGGAAGAAGGTGAACTCTGGAAATTGGTAAAGAGTTCTGTACCCAGACGGATAGCACAAATAGATGTGGGTGAGGCAGGTAGCTGAACAGAAAACGTCTTAGCTTCACTAGTGAGGTTGAAGCTAAGTGGGGAGGAGTGTAGCAGGGTCAGCGTAATTCCACATGAAGTTAATGTTGAATGTCCAGATATCCCAGGTTAGCAGAGCAAAAGCTGCAGTCCAGGTGTTGCCAGGAGCTAGGTTAATTAATTAAACTGCACCCGTGATCAGCCTTTAAGTAAGTGTTCAGGGCACAGGGACTAGGCTTTTGATGGTGACTAGCATCCAGAAGGGGGTGTGGGGATGTAAGGGCCACTAATCCTGTGATATGATCCCATGCTGATATGAACATGTACTGCTATAACATGCTGTATGTGGTTTGAATACATGCCTAACAATGGGAACTGCAAGCCTGGTGTATGCAGCTGTAACCTGCCTGTGCTGGTAATAAAGAGTGTTGGACTTTTCATCCGGTATATGTGATTTCTTGACACAACGTACAATGTATTCTCTAAGATGCTAATACAAAGAATGCAAAATTGTTTTTCTGATACTTTGCTGTGATTTAGAACAATGTTACTTTACTTTGTATATGAACATTTAAGAAAAAGAAATTCATTACTCTCCTGCTGTTTTCTTCTGATTAATTTTCTGTACTCTATTTCCCAGATCATTTCATTCTTCTTTGCCACAAGTCTCAGCTATAAAGATACCGTAGGTGGTTGACAAAAGAGTTGCAATCAGATTAATAGATGTTTCATAAGAACAATTAATAAGGCGTTAATGTCTAAGTAAGTGCATTCAAACCCATAAATCTTTTCATTGAGTTTGTCTTGTTGGTAAATTAAACACATACAGAATGTCTATCTTCTTGTTGTTATGGTGTTCACAATTGAGGTTTGTAGCTTGAATCTTAAAAAATGTGTCAAATACATTTTCTGTATATAGTAAATATCACCTTTCTTCTGTTTGCATGACATGGCTTTTCTACTGTAAGGTTAATTTTAAATGTTTATTATTGTACATATTCTTAAAATCTAATATGTTTTAATGCAGATAGTCAAAATAATGCCACAAACGGTAAGAGAAGCCTCAGATAGGTAATAGACTGCTTGATTAATTAATGATACAGGTGGTCTTTATGACTCATATGAGAAGATGACACGGGTGTAAAGGAAACAGAGAGAAAGAACAGCCCCAGCTAGGTAGCAGAATGGCTGTCAATAAAGGAAACAGATGGACAAAAACAAGCATTTATTATGTGTACAATACAATTCCATTGAATGCAAATTAAGTAGACAGAAGAGTAATCTCATGAAGATATGATGGCAGTTTGATAAAAGGTACACATAGGAAACAATCAGAATTTCTTGACAGAACAAGCAACTGGCATTATCCTTGTACAAATCCTTTTGTTATAGGTCTAAAAGAACATGCACATATTTTAACAAACCAGTGATACAGGGGGCGGATAAATAGAGGAGAGAGGGCCTATTTGCAAGCTCCAGATGAGCCCCCTCCCCTCTGGCAGCGGCCGAGGTGCTGTAGACTCTGGCATTGTGCAAAAGTCTACTACGCATGTGTAGGTCTCCGGGAACATGGTGCCTGTGTCTTATTCCCAGGGACAACTCTACTGCACAGGAGAAAGTCACCCAGAAAATGGCCACCGCACTGTTTTACTGGTGATTTCTGACTGCAGCACTGGCAACCGTAGGAGTGCTTAGTTTGCTTTGATACCAGTAATGTAAAGAGAGAGACTGAGAGGGATTATTCATGATCCTTATCAGTGGAAGCTGTTTGTTCATTAGTTGAAAAAGTGATATGTATCAAGCCTTCTAAAGTGTAAAGTTGTGGACAGGTGGAGAAGCTGCCCATAGCAACCAAACACATTCTTACTAACATTTTATAGAGTGCACTTGATATTTGCTAGTTAAAAACTGATTGCTTGATATGACAAAATCTCCATTGTTTAGGAGGTGTGATACATAGCACCCAAAGTCTTAACTTATATTGAACCATAGATGCACAGTCAGGTTAGCACATGAGGCTCCACCTAATGGCATTGGTGCAATGTTTTCACACACCTTGAGTAAAAAGTACGTAACTGACAGGTCACTTGCAAATGCATCTTGGTCTTTACAGTGCAGAGAAAATGTATGCACAGATCGATAGTGAGGCTGGTGTGGGGAATGGAGAAATTCCTTCATTCTTGTACAGACAGAAACTAACCCTGTTGACTGACCCCCAGCTGCTAGTGCATATTTTAAACCTAGAAATGCAGTATCTGGAATGACAAGTTCTCAATGGCTTGTTCTTGTTCCTCAAGTTTCTGAAGCATATATGGGCATATGCAACTGTGACTGTATTTAAAAAAAAAAAAACCATGCCACTGGATTTTTTCCACAGCCAGTGGTTTTTCCTAAGCAAATGGAGAGAAATTGAGCTGTAGTGATTTCCATAACAATGACTGGGTCTTTTTTTCACGCACCCCCAGAGCAAGGTTGAATTTTCCTAAAATCTTTATTTTATTTAGTGTTGTGTAAGTATGTGTGAGTGTGTGTTAGACCCCTATCAGGTGTGTTCCCCCAGTATGTGTGTATGCGTGTGACCCCCAGTGTGTGTGTGAGTCCCCTCATGTGTGTGTGACACCCACCCCCCACCCCAGTGTGTGTTCAGAGGCAGCAGCAGTGATAACTTCTGTACATCTCCCGCCAGACCAAAACACACAGGTAATTATCCAACCTTTTTTTTCTTGCCCACATGATTTTGGCTGCAAAAAAAAGTGACCACTTTTTGAAATTTTCTCACCCAATTGGGTATGCCCCATGAATACCATATTGCTAGTATATTTTGCTTAATGTAATGTTATAGCAGATTTGTGCCAATATTGCAGGTGTTATAGGGCCTAATTCAGACCTGATTTTTTTGCACACCAGCCGATCAGGTCTGAACTGCGCATGCACCTACGCTGCAGTGCGCCGGCACATGCCAGATAGCTGACGGCCGTCTCAACCCCGCGATTGCCTCTACCTGATTGACAGGCAGAGGTGGTCACTGGTTGGGAGTGGGCGGGCCGGCTGTGCTTGGCCGCCATTTTAGGGGTGCAGCCCGGGCAATGCAGGCATGCCCGGATTGTGCGAGGGGCAAGCCACGGTGGCTGCATGATGTCATACACACCCGCTGCAACCGGACAGTGACGATTAGCTCCCTGCTTTTGTACTTGTGCGGCAGGGCAGAGCCAGACATGCGGGGTGGGCTAGCCCTGTGCTGGGCGTCCCCCCGCATGTCTAATACCACTTTTCCACCTGAGTACCGGGTCTGATCTGGGATGTTTAACCCAGCTACAACCCGTGTCGGCCCGGCCATTTTCAGTGCACTTCTACACGGGTTATTCCCGGGTTGGGTCTGTTTCCACTTAACCCGGGTAAGCTCCGTAAAAGCCTATTGATGTCATTCATTACAAATTGACTTTTTACTGTCTCATCAAGATGATGTCACGAAAAGGAACAAAAGGGTGGGGTGGGGCCTGCTCACAGCAAGCATTGCAGCAATGGAGACCGATGCAGTAGCTGTGTCTAGCATGGAGTCGCAGACTGTTTGCAGTTTTCTGCTGCTTATTTCTGCTACAGACAGCTTGATGCAGCTTCTGACCTTGTGCTACCTACTGTTGAGCTGGAGAAGGAGGGCTCAATTATTTGCCGAGAGGGCTAGTTATCGATGCAACTATTTGAAAAGGAGGAGAGCGCGTATATCATCCACTGTTACTTCTCTCATAACAATGAGCTCTAAACCAAGGCAAAGAATGTGGGGGAGAGATCGCAGACAAGGAGCAGCATTCATGCAGACCATTTTAGCGTATCAGGAGGAGCAGTGGATGGAACATTTCAGGATGTCTCGTGCTACATTCGACTATGTTTTGGAACTACTGTCCCCCACAATCACCAAGCGGACCACCAGGTTCCGGAAGCCCATTGAGCCGACCAGGAGATTAGCGATTGCTCTCTGGTGGTATGCTACCCCTGGAGAGTATCGCACAATATCCTGTTTATTTGGAGTAGGGATTGGCACGGTCTACAAGATTGTCTACCAGGTCACGCGGGCATTGCTGGATACCATGTACCATCGTTTTATTTCCTTGACACAAGGACAGTGGCTAGATGAGACTATAAAAGGATTTAAGAAGCGTGGCTACCCACAGTGTGCTGGTGCCATATATGGGACCCACATCCCCATCATCACCACCCCGTGACAACCTAGCAGACTACTACAATCGCAAGGGTTGGTATTCCATTGTCCTGCAACCGTAGTGGACCACAAGTACTGGTAAGCACTGTTTTACTAATGTGGTTGAAATAGTCTTGGGCTTTTTTTTGATGATGCATAAACTGTAATAAACCTTTATTTTTAGTTTCACAGATGACTTCATAGGGTGGCCCGGACGGTCACTTGATGCAGAGCCTAGGCATAGGCAAACTAGGCAATTGCCTAGGGCTTCTGCTGATTAAAATGATATGCAGCATGCCTATATTCTGTGCGTAGCATTTCGTATGCAGATACAGCCACAGTCGCACACAGTATATAGGCATGCCGCATATCACTTTAATGAGCAGAAGCTGCTTGTGCATCCTAACCACATAGCAATGCAAATAAGATGCAGTTTCATAAAAAATAGGCACCCGACTTTAGCAGAGCTGCCAGTTGACTCACGCCAGGAACTATATGTGTCATTACGTGTATAAGGGCATTAATAATGTGTAACATATGTGTAAGGGGCACTATGTATGTCATTATGTGTATAAGGGCACTTATAATGTGCGGCATATGTGTAAGGGACTTTATGTGTGTTATTACGTGTATAAGGGCATTACCAATGTGTGGCATATGTATAAGGGAAATTATGTGTATAAGGGCATTAATAAGGGTTGGCATAATGTGTAAGGTGCATTATGTTTTTAAGGACATTAATAATGTGTGTCATATGTGTAAGGGGCATTACTGTGTGGTATTAAGTGTATAAATGCATTACCAATGTGTGGCATTATGTGTATAAGGTGCTCTACTGTGTGGTTAACGTATAGAAAGGGCACAACTATGTGGTCTAATATGAATAAAGAGCAATATGGTGTGGTGTAATGTGAATAAGGAGCAATATGGTGTGGTGTAATGAGAATAAAGAGCAATATGGTGTGGTGTAATGTGAATAAGGATCAATTCAGTATGATGTTATGTGAATGAGGGGCACTACTGTGAGTAGTAACGTATATAAGGTAAAGTGGTACAGGTTGAGTATCCCATATCCAAATATTCCGAAATACGGAATATTCCGAAATACGGACTTTTTGGAGTGAGAGTGAGATAGTGAAACCTTTGTTTTCTGATGGCTCAGTGTACACAAACTTTGTTTAATACACAAAGTTATTAAAAATATTGTATTAAATGACCTTCAGGCTGTGTGTATAAGGTGTATATGAAACATAAATGAATTGTGTGAATGTAGATACACTTTGTTCAATGCACAAAGTTACAAAAAAAATTGGCTAAAATGACTTCAGGCTGTGTGTATAAGGTGTATATGTAACATAAATGCATTCTGTGCTAAGACTTGGGTCCCATCACCATGATATCTCATTAAGGTATGCAATTATTCCAAAATACGGAAAAATCCCATATCCAAAATACCTCTAGTCCCAAGCATTTTGGATAAGGGAGACTCAACCTGTACTACTGTGTGATGTAATGTGAATAAGGGACACTATCACATTATAAATTGTGAATAAAGTTGCACTACTGTGAGGCATAAGTTAAATTGGGGGTACTATTGTGTGGCCATGCCCCTTGCCAGCAAAAACACATACCTTTTTGGGCTGTGCACCGAATGTGGACACTGTTCTTATTTAAATTACAGGGGGCAGGAAAACAACAAAAAAAGGACTGCTATGAGTGGGGGGTGATGATGCTGGGAAAGGGGTGCATGGTCAGAGGCGGAACTAGCGGTGGTGCTAGGGGGCACCAGACAAAATCTTGCCTAGGTCATCATATTGGATAGGGCCGGCTCTGACTTGATGCAAGGGCAGGGCCGAAACTAGGGGGGGGCTAGGGGGGCAGGCGACCTGGGCGCCGGATTGGAGGGGGCGCCGAGACCCCTTAACACCCTCTCCCTATGCGCCAGTGCCGTTTCTTGTGGCGGGCGAGCCGTGCAACCGCACGGGGCGCCCGCCGCGGCACTTCTTTGTACTTTGAAACCCCCTTCTCCCTTCTCCCGAGTGCCCAGCTCGGGGAGGCGGGGTTTCGCGGAATGACGCGATTGCGTCGTGACGTCACGACGCAAACGCGTCATTCCACGAAACCCCGCCCCCCGAGCTGGGCTCTCGGGAGGAGGGAGAAGGGGGAGCCGCGCAGACGAGGAGGGAGAGGTGGCTGAAGAGCGGCGAGAACCGCTTCAAATGTAAGTCAGCCCCTCTCCCTCCCTCTCTCTCTCTCTCTCTCTCTCTCTCTCTCTCCCTCCCTCTCCCCACCACCTGCCGGAATGTGTAAAATGGGGACCTGTCTGCCGCAATGTGTAAGATGGGGACACTTTTTCCTGCCGCAATGTGTAAAATGGGGACACTTTTTCCTGCCGCAATGTGTAAAATGGGAACACTTTTTCCTGCCGCAATGTGTAAAATGGGGACACTTTTTCCTGCCGCAATGTGTAAAATGGGGACACTTTTTCCTGCCGCAATGTGTAAAATGGGGACACTTGCCAGCGTACTGTGTAAAATGGGGACACGTGCCTGCCGCAATGTGTAAAATGGGGACACTTTTTCCTGCCGCAATGTGTAAAATGGGGACACCTGTCTGCCGCAATGTGTAAAATGGCGTCACCTGTCTGCCGCAATGTGTAAAATGGGGACACTTGCCTGTCGTACTGTGTAAAATGGGGACACTTTTTCCTGGATATGAAATTTATGTTAGAAAAGGCGTTTTTTCAGGTAAAAAAGTTCTGAAAGAGATATATATATATATATATATATATAATATTTTTATTCATTTATTCATTTATTTTAAAATGTTTTTTTTATTTATTTTTATTTTTATTTATTGTAAAAAAAAAAATCTTTTTTTTTTTTTTTTTTGGGGGGGGGGGGGGGGTCAAATGACTACCTTGCCCCGGGTGACAAAGATCCTAGTTTCGGCCCTGGCAAGGGTTCTTACCAACTCTGATCTTTACAGTATTGCTGAGGACAAGCTCGGTGGATGGCTTTTTCCTCGAGAGGTAAGGTTATTTACTTCTTAAACTAATGTTCACCCATAAACCAATATTCATGTTTTACCCCTGGAATAATGGTAATATTTTATTAACAGAAATCGATGATTGTAGATGGTATGAACATCCCGGTCCACCTCATTGGTGATGCAGCATACCCATTACATGCTAGGATGTGTAGTTCTACATAAGCTGGAGGGCCTGGAGTTTTTACACCCCTGCTGTACAGTGGTTTGTATGTATGTATGTTTGTAAATGGTAATACTTACTATTTGAGCGCAAAGTCATGGTCTTGGGGGGTTGCGACGTCTCCGCCTGAGACTCTGGTACGTCCTCAGTAGTTGCGCTGATGGAATCATCATTGGCGGGTGATTCTTTGAAGCAGCGGGGATGGTGGGCTGCATTGTGAGCTGGGAAGGCTGTGCTGTGTTCCTCACGGGTCCCTCTGTACTGACATTTGGCGACTGGCACAGCTGGATGATGATAGTGCTATGGGATTTGTTATCGCAGTTTTGCCGAAGACACTATAGCATAGGTCATATTATGCCCATTCCATATGCCCAGCGCCACTTTCCTTGCGGTTATGGTCATGTACTTTAGTAAATTGTCTGCGTTGTGCCTTCAATTTGTTAACAACTTGTTGCTGGGGTTTTTTGGATGCCTCTTTCTGCTAACATAAGTGATATGTTCTTATACACGACAGCATCCTTAACTGTTCCAGTCACCTGCCTTCTAATTTCTTCCTCTCCTCGAATATTATCATTCATAAGGATAGATGCCTGGCTGAACAACAGCCAGCTGAACAGGGCTTTATTATAAGGGCTTATTTAAAAGGGTTATGAAAATATTACAATATAGACTTACCCAGGACTTACCAGGACGAAAACAGACGGAAACAACCCACCGACAAAACAGAAAACATCGTCCCTTCCTTTCATTCCCAATCATCTGTGTATTTCAGCGTATGTAAATATTTTACCAACTAAAATCCTCATGACCCCTAAGAACAAAATGCAACCAATTTGGTAGACAACTATATACTTTGTGATTTACATGCGATTGTACATACCTGTTTGTCACTTTGCTCTATAATGCACAGTTAACATACAGCAGAACAACACCAGTAAATAGGCACCTGAACTTTTAACTTGAACAGGTAAAACCTTACACTCTCAGCCTAAAAAACACTGGCTTCATCTCAAACTAACTATGTTCCACAAATTGATTTTCTGCATTGCTCTTCATGGAGTATTCATAAAGGCCATTGCATCATTCAGTCTCCCAGCAACTCAGCCCTCTGTACATGTTGCCCCCTCAATTCTACACTCCCCTCTTATTAGCACTCATGAGCTTTTTACTTCCCTATACTCATTGACAATAACATCTACAACCTCTCACCACAAAAAACTTTCACAAACCTCTGACACCCACATTTATCTCTCTCTTCTGCTTCTGATAGCTGGTGACATTTCACCAAATCCAGGACCCAGCCACTTGCATCACTCGCATTCACCTGATTCACAGCAACATAGAAATCCAGCTAACCTCATAAACATCACATGTCTTCCATCACCCTCCAGATCACTAAAATGTGCCTTATGGAATGCACGCTCTGTTTGTAACAAATTAACATCTATCCATGACCTCTTCATATCTAACAACATCAATCTGCTGGCTATAACAGAAACCTGGCTCACACAATCTGACACAGCCTCCCCTGAAGCACTGGCACATGGTGGTCTCCACTTTACACACACCTCCAGACCCGATAACCATAAAGGAGGAGGAGTTGGACTTTTACTTTCCCAATCTTTTGCATATACTGTTCTACCACAGGTTCCATCACTCACATTTACATCATTTGAAGTACATTCCATTAGGGTTTACTCTCCTTTCTCTCTGCGTGTTGCAGCTATCTACCGCCCACCTGGGCATCCAAAACAATTTTTGGAAGATTTTTCTGCCTGGCTCCCTCACTTTCTATCCTCTGACATCTCCACCATTATCATGGGTGATTTCAATATTGCTATTGATTGTCCAAAATCTGCTGCGCATGCCTCCAAACTACTCTCTCTAACCTCCTCTCTTGGCCTCTCCCAATGGACTGACTCCTCTACTCATCAGGCAGGCCACTGCCTTGATCTAGTATTCACCAAACTATGCTCCATCTCTGAACTCACTAACTCCTTTCCCCCTATCAGATCACAACCTTATCACCTGCATGCTTTCCTCTGTTAATTCAAACCCTGTGTTGCGGAAGTTCTCCAATCTTCCTCAAACTCGCAGAAATATTAACACAATTAATCTTCAAGAACTTTCCACTTCACTCCAACAACTGCTTTCACCTATTTCTGCATTCACCTCTCCTGAGATGGCTGTATCACACCTTAATAAGACTCTAGAACTAGCCCTTGATGAAGTGGCTCCAGCTACCCATCACACTCCACGTAGGCCTAGATGTCAACCATGGCACTCCAAATCAACAAGACAACTACAAAAACTCACACGAAAACTTGAACGTCAGTGGCGTAAATCTCGTATTTCAAGTGACTTCCTCACATATAAGACAGTCTACCATTCTTATAAAATGCCCTGGACACTGCCAAACAAACATATTTCCAAACTCTTATCTCTGCTCAAGCCTCTAACCCCAAACGACTCTTTAATACATTTAAATCACTTCTGAATCCTTCCGCACCTACCCCACCAGCCACTATCAAGGCACAGGATCTTGCTTCCTACTTCAAGGAGAAGATTGATAAGATCCGAGATGAAATGGTATGCTCTTCGGCAGCCAGTGACCTGCTCCGTTCTGTACCTGAACCCTCTGGCACTCTTTCTTCATTTGATCCCACAAATGAAGATGAAGTATCATCACTCTTCTCATCCTGCTTCTCTACTACCTCTCCTCTTGATCCTTTACCCTCACAAATAAGTAAAGCTCTGTCTCTGGTGCTCATCCCTACCTTAACTAACATCTGTAATCTCTCTCTCTCTACTGGTATTTTTCCTTCACTTTTCAAGCATGCAGTGATTACTCCCATTTAAAAAAAACAAAATTCTGACCCTAATTCTCTCTCAAACTACCGCCCTATCTCTCAGCTCCCTTGTCTCTCTAAGCTACTTGAGAGACTTGCCTACACTCGACTCACACACTTTCTTAACTCATACACTTTGTTGGACCCACTTCAGTCAGGCTTCCATTCCCAACATTCCACAGAGACGACACTGACTAAAGTGGTTAATGATTTGGTCACTACGAAGTCTAAAGGCCACTACTCACTACTTATTCTTCTAGATCTATCTGCTGCATTTGACACTGTAGACCACTCTCTTCTCATACAGACACTACAATCCCTAGGTCTTAAAGACACAGCCCTTTCTTGGTTCCTATCGTACCTATCTAATCGCTCCTTCAGTGTTCGCTTCTCTGAATCTACCTCCTCTTCGCTACCTCTTTCAGTTGGAGTACCGCAAGGCTCAGTCTTGGGTCCTCTGCTTTTCTCTATCTATACCTCATCTCTTGGTAAACTAATCAGCTCTTTTGGTTTTCAGTATCATCTGTACGCAGATGATACTCAAATCTACCTATCCTCCCCTGACTTGTCCCTATCTGTACTGGACCGTGTCACTGAATGCCTTTCTGCCATCTCATCCTGGATGACATCTCGCCACCTCAAACTTAATATTTCAAAGACAGAGTTAATTATATTTCCACCGGCCAATAGTAGGTACCAACCTGATATCTCTATCACTGTTGAAAACTTGACTATCTACCCTACCCCACAAGCTCGCTGCCTAGGTGTCATCCTTGACTCTGATCTGTCCTTTGTTCCCCACATTCAATCTGTCTCAAGATCATGTTACATGCATCTAAAAAACATATCCAAAATACGACCATACCTTACACAAGACACTGCTAAAACTCTAATCCACGCTCTCATTATCTCCCGCATTGATTATTGCAATAGTCTCCTAACTGGTCTTCCCAAAACAAGACTCTCACCACTACAATCCATTCTGAATGCAGCGGCGAGGCTTATCTTCCTCGCTAGACGTTCATCGTCTGCAGATCCACTCTGTCAGTCCCTCCATTGGTTACCTGTACTCTACCGCATTCAATATAAAATACTTTTACTCACACACAAGGCCATTAACCAAACTACACCAACGTACATCACTTCGCTTATCACAAAATATCTCCCAACCCGACCTCTTCGCTCTTCACAAGATCTGCGTCTCTCATCCACACTCATTACTCGCTCCCACTCACGACTGCAGGACTTTCATCGGGCTGCACCCACCCTGTGGAATGCCCTACCACGCACAATAAGACTCTCCTCTAGTCTCCAAACCTTCAAGCGTTCCCTCAAAACTCACCTTTTTAGGCAAGCGTATCAAATTCCTGAACCGCCCACATAACTTTCATAAACCTTCCTATCAAATTACATCCACTCTTTACAGTCCACACATATCCTCACATGTCTTCTCATTCTATGCAATAGATAGCACCTTTCCTTGTGTACATATGCCTATTTCCCTATAGATTGTAAGCTTACGAGCAGGGCCTTCCTACCTCTATGACTGTTATCACCCAGTTTGTTATTGTTATTTCAAATTGTAAAGTGCAACGGAATTTGCTGCGCTATATAAGAAACTGTTAATAAATAAATAATAAATAAATATTAAGCATCTCTTTGATCTCTGTGTCTGGCCAGGTATTGGTAGCCATGTTGCTGTGCTGGAGCTTCTTCTGCTGTATAGTGTCTGTTTGTTTGGAAGCTGCTGCAATAAAAATATCTGTATGTGCCCAGCGTGACTTCAGAGTGTTTTGTTTGCAAGCCGCCTCAATGCCTGCATGTGCCCAGCGTAGTGTTGTTTGCAAGCTGCTGCAATAGATGTGCACAGCGACTTGCATCCGCATTTGTTTGCAAGCTGCTGCGGTGCCTGCATGTGCCCAGCGTGTCTCCCAGGGATGACATCATCTTCCTGTGCCCCAGAAGCACCAATCAGCATCTCAGAGCGTTACTCGGGTCTGAAAACATGGGTCATGACCGTTTCCACTGCACACTTACCCGGGTCATTACCGTGTTCTACCCAGGTAGCTATCCGGGTAGATTTCCCGGGTCACTCAACCAGTGTTGAGCCGTTTCCACTTACTAAAAACCTGTGTCGATGCGCACCCCCGTGCAAAAACACGGGTACATTTAGCTAGTGGAAAAGGGGTATGAGTATACATACAGGCTATACTTGCACAATTGGTACAGGAAAGTGGGAGCATTGTTTATTCTCCCAGCCTCCTGGAACCCCCCCCCTCTCCCCCCCCCCCTCCCCCCCACACACACACAGTCAGCATCAATCACAGAAGACCAGCACTTGGTAGTATAATGTTTGGAGACTAGCTGACCTTAGACCAAGATTGAGTATGCGTGACCGGCGGTCAGGAGACCGCTGGTCACCATACCGATGCCGGAATCCCAGCTTGCAGATGCCCGGGGGGTGCAAAAAGAATTAAGCCCCAGCTCGGACTTGCTGCTCTCGCCGTGATGCTGGCTTGGTGGCGAGCTGGGCTCGCCACAGGTTATATTTCCACTCTATGGGTGTCATGGACACCCACGAGTGGCATTAGTCTGTGTTATTCAGCATGCTGACTGTTGGCACTTTAAGGGGGTGGGATTCTGTCATCGGTATTGTGACCTGCGGTCTCCTGACCACCAATCATGTAACTTCTTCCCTTAGATCCCTGTTCCCACTTAACAGATGGGGTACCAATTACTTTTCTCAGCTCTTCCACTGCTGGGCAAGTGCATGCACTCAGAGGTGTAGTTATGTGCCATGGTGCCAGGAGCAAGGGTATGTTTCAGCGCCCCCTCCCTTGTACTAAATTGGGTGCATGTTACATTTGAAAAGAAAAAAAATATAGAAAAATCCTAAATTGGTGACAGGGCCTGTTCTAGACCTTGTGGAGCTCATGGCAAAAGTTCCCATTGGGTGTCCTCCCATATTTAAAACAGGTAGAGTGTGCACCGAAGACGAGCAACAAATATATAGGAAGTGGATTCATGGGGAAGGGGCATGGCCACAGAATAGTTCCAATTCACATTACACCACATAGTAGTGTCCATTATTCATCTTACACCACACAGTATTACCCCTTACAGAGTCAGCCCTAACCAATATGATGCCCTAGGCAAGTTTTTGCTGGGGCCCCCTAGTACTGCTGCCAGTTCAACCTTTGACCCTGCACCCCTTTCCCAGCACCATCACCCCACACCCATAGCAGTCCTCATTTTGCTGCTCCTACCCCGTATAATTTAAATAGGAAGAGTGCGCATATTCGGCGCACAGCCGAAAAAGGGGCATGTTCTTGCTGGGAAGGGGCATGGCCACACAATAGTACACCCAATTCAAATTACGCCACACAGTAGTGCAACTTTATTCACATTTTATCATACGATAGTGTCCCTTATTCACGTTACATCACACAGTATTACCCCTTTACCTTATAAACGTTACTCCTCACAGTAGTGCCCCTTATATACACTTTATATCACACTGCATTGCTCCTTATTCACATTACACCACACTATATTGCTCTTTATTCACATTAGACCACACAGTAGTGCCCTTTCTATACGCACCTTGGTGGTCATTCCGAGTTGTTCGCTCGTTGCCGATTTTCGCTATATTGCGATTAGTCGCTTACTGCGCATGCGCAGGTTCGCAGAGAGCATGCGGTTAGTTATTTTACACAAAAGTTAGGTATTTTACTCACGGCATAACGAGGATTTTTCATCGTTCTGGTGATCGTAGTGTGATTGACAGGAAGTGGGTGTTTCTGGGCGGAAACTGGCCGTTTTCTGGGCATGTGTGAAAAAACGCTGGCGTTTCTGGGAAAAACGCAGGAGTGTCTGTAGAAACGGGGGAGTGTCTGGGCGAACGCTGGGTGTGTTTGTGACGTCAAACCAGGAACGAAACTGACTGAACTGATCGCAATGGCTGAGTAAGTCTGGAGCTACTCAGAAACTGCTAAGTAATTTCTATTCGCAATTCTACGAATCTTTCGTTCGCAATTCTGCTAAGCTAAGATACACTCCCAGAGGGCGGCGGCCTTGCGTGTGCAATGCTGCTAAAAGCAGCTAGTGAGCAAACAACTCGGAATGAGGGCCCTTATACACATAATGCCATACATTAGTAATGCCTTTATACACATAATAACACACAGTAATGCCCCTTACACATATTACACGCATTATTAATGTACTTATAAACATAATGCGCCTTACACATTATGCCAACCTTTATTAATGCCCTTATACACATAATGTCCCTTACACATATTACACACATTATTAATGCCCTTATAAACATAATGACACACATAATGTCCCTTACACATATGCCGCACATTATTAACCACTTGCCTGGCATGGTCGCATCAGATGCGAGAGTGTTAGCAGTGGCAGGGAAGATAAACTTCCCTTCACTGCTGCTGTCAGAGGGACCGGAAGGTCCCTCTGCCTCACTGCACTCTCTCCCTGTGTCTGCCGTGCTGCCGATCGGTCAGCACGGCAGGATCCCCCCTCTCCAGCGGCTGCAGACAATGGCAGCCGCTGGGGAGAGTAAATGAACCCTCCCAAGCCACCCCCAGATCCCCCCCTGTATACCTGCAGGCTGACCGGCTTTCATGTTCCGATGGTCGCAATGTTCCCAATTGATGTTTCAATGTTTGAAAAAATATATATTATAAATTATTTTTTTTCCTTTTTTTAAACTAAAATCATTTGGGATAGGGTTAAAGTCATTTTCTTCATCTAATTCACTCATAAAAACAACCCGACAATTTTGGAGCGATTTTCGGCTAAATAAATCATCAGTTAAGTGGTTTTAATGCATTTATACACATGACACACATAATGCCCCAGACACATATACTGAACACTACTGCACAACCAACCCACCCGCACACAGAACTAACATAGCTGCTAATACTGTGACCTCTGCCTCTGCTTGTATACAGATGTGTTCTCATACATTTTGCCTCAATACACCATGCAGCAGGAGATGCCTTTTTTGCCAAAAAGTCAGGCGCCTTTTTGCCAAATATACATCTTATTTGCATTGCTAGATAGCTAGGATGCACAATCAGCTTCTGCTGGTTAAAATCATATGCGGCATGCGTATATTCTGTGTGTGACTGTGGTTAACTCTTCATACGAAATGCTACGTTACAGTGATTTCTAGGAATACACTGTAACGTAGCATTTCGTATGCAGATACGCCCATAGTCACACACAGAATAAAGGCATGCCGCATATCATTTTAATCATCAGAAGCTGTTTGTACCCCTATGCATTCCAAAAGCCCTGGGCATTTGCCTAGTTTGCCTATGCCTAGGGCCAGCTCTGACCCCTTGTACACTGTATGCCACATAGTAGAGCTCCTTATACACATTATACAACACAGTAGATCCGCTCATACATGTTATGCCACAATAGAGCCTCTTATACACGTTACACCAAAGTAGAGCCACTTTTATATATGTTACACCACAGTAGACCTGCTTATTTATTTATTTATTCATTTTTAACAGTTTCTTATATAGCTCAGCAAATTCCATTGCGCTTTTCAAGTGGACAATGATAAGACAAACCTGGGTAATAACAAACAGACATAAAGGTAGAAAGGCCCTGCTCGCAAGCTTACAATCTATGGGGAAATGATACACAAGGATAGGTGCATAGGCATGCGCAGCTAATTTTATTAGGGGGTGCACTGCAGGAGGGGCGTGTCTAGCACCGCCTTTTGGGTGTGTCTAGCACCACCTTTTGGGCATGTCTAGCACCGCCCAGAGACATGTCTAACACTATTTTACATTCTCTCAGTAAAATCACATGGCGTAATC
Organism: Pseudophryne corroboree; assembly: GCF_028390025.1. Classification (NCBI taxonomy): domain Eukaryota; kingdom Metazoa; phylum Chordata; class Amphibia; order Anura; family Myobatrachidae; genus Pseudophryne; species Pseudophryne corroboree. The sequence continues at coordinate 553,247,167 of NC_086444.1, forward strand.
TAACTTATCCCAAGTTCCTAATAATACAAGTAGATACAATACACCCCAGAGTAATAAAATTAAACATAATGGTGCGACCAGTAGCCACTACTAACTGTCTGTTATGGCATAATTCTAAGTCCTAGCTGCCGCTGCATCCTATCGCTTACACTTCCCCAACCTATCTCTGACCTAGTGGTGGAACTAGAGAGTGGTGGGCCTTGGTGCAAAATTCACATTATGCCATACGGTATGAGCCGAAATTCACATTACGCCACACGGAATGAGCCGAAATTTACATTATGCCACACAGTATGAGCCAAAATTCACATTAAGCCACACGGAATGAGCCGAAATTTACATTACCCCACACAGTATGAGCCAGAATTCACATTACGCCAAACAGTATGAGCCGAAATTCACATTATGCCACACAGTATGGTATAAAATTCACATTATGCTACACAGTATGAGGCAAAATTCACTTTATGCCACTCCGTATGATATAAAATTCACATTATGCCACACAGTATGAGCCAAAATTTACATTACGCCACACAGTAAGAGATAAAATTCACATTACGCCACAGAGTATGAGCCAAAATTCACATTACGCTACACAGTATGAGACAAAATTGACATTACAACACATGGTATGAGCCAAAATTGACATTACGCCATATGATATGAGCAAAAATTTACATTATGCCACACAGTATGAGATAAAATTCACATTTCGCCACACTGTATGAGATAAAATTTACATTACACCACAAGTATGAGATAAAATTCACATTACGACACAGAGTAAGAGATAAAATTCACATTACGCCACACAGTATGAGCCAAAATTTACATTACGTCACACTGTATGAGCCGAAATTTACATTATGCTACACAGTAAGAGATAAAATTCACATTACGCCACACAGTATGAGATAAAATTCACATTACGCCACACAGTATGAGCCAAAATTTACATTACGCCACACAGTAAGAGATAAAATTCACATTACGCCACAGTATGAGATAAAATTCACATTACACCACAGAGTAAGAGATAAAATTCACATTACGCCACACAGTATGAGCCAAAATTTACATTACGTCACACTGTATGAGCCAAAATTTACATTATGCCACGCAGTAAGAGATAAAATTCACATTATGCCACACAGTATGAGATAAAATTCACATTACGCCACACTGTATGAGACTAAATTTACATTACGCCACACAGTATGAGCCAAAATTGACATTGCGCTACACGATATGAGCCAAAATTTACATTCCACCACACGGTATGAGGCAAAATTCACATTACGCCACATTATGCCTTAATAGACCCCATAGTACCCCCCAAACACATTTTATAATACACAGTGCACCCTAAACACATATACCACACAGTGCCCCCCACACACATTATGTGACACACAGTGCCTCTCCAAATACATGATATAATATACATTCTACATTACTTATGAGTGCGCTCGCAGCTGAGCGCTCCTCGCCGCATGCCACTCCATGCATTGACAACTACTGCCATCCTTTCTCTCTCCTTCACCCTCCCCTTCCCTGCAGTCCTGTTCACACGTGGGTTCCAGTAGTGGGTGCAGCTGACAAATGCACCCTCTACTGCCCCTGCAGCAGCATGTCTCTTCCCCTATCGCCAAGCCTGCTGACCGGGCGTAGCGGGCAGGAGAAGAAAGGGCAGCAGTGGGTGGAGGGCAGGCGTGGGTGTAGAGAGCAGGGGTGAGCGGGTGTAGAGAGCGGGGATGGGCGGGGGTAGAGAGTGGGGGTGGGCGGGCATAGCGAGCAGACGTACATCTGTAGAGAGCGGGCTGTCTGTGCTGGCGGACGTACAGTGCGGGTGGGCAAACACAGTCAGGAATAGAACTGCAAGCTTGGCAATGACTCAGTTACAGGCATATGTAAGGGGGGTGCCAGACATTAGGGGGTGCATGTATGCACCAGGCACCCCCCCTGCGCACGCCTATGGATAGGTGCTATCTATTGCATAGTTGTCCACCAGATTGCAAAGGTTCTTGGTGGGCTGCATAATATCACATCACAGCAATGATGAAACAGGGTCAGGTGGAAGGGAAAGTGAAGAAAGAAAAAAATATGTGCAGGATATGTGTGGACTATACAGTTGGGATATAATTGGATAGGAAAGGTTATGAAGGTTATGTGAGCGGTTCTGGAATTTCATAAGCTTGCCTCAGAGAGTTTTCAGGGAACGCTTGAAGGTTTGGAGACTAGAGGAGAGTCTTATTATACATGGTAGGGCATTCCACAGAGTGGGTGCAGCCTGAAGAAAGTCCTTTAGTCGTGCATGGGAGCAAGTTACACCTCAGTAAAGCCGCCTGTACATGTTACACCACAGTAGAGCCACTTATACACATTACACCACAGTATTATTATTATTATACTTTATGTATATGGTGCCACATGGGATCTACAGTGCCCAATTACAGAGTACATAAACAAATAAGCAAAACAAGAAAACAGTGCCTTATAATTCAAGACAATATAGGGCAAGGGTATATAAACAGAGATGCATCAGCAGACAACACTGAAATAAATATCAGGACAAACAGAAAATCGAGGGATTTGGTGCCATCAAAAGGGAGTATTGAAAAGAATATAGGTTAAGTAAGAGACGGAAAATCACATGAGGGAAGAGGGTCCTGCTCGTGAAAGCTTACATTCTAAAGACAGTAGAGCTGCTTATACACATTACACCACAGTAGAGCCGCTTATACATGTTACACAACACAGCAGAGCCACTTATACACGTTACACCACAGTACACCAAAGAAAGAGGTGCTGCATCAGCTGCGGCAGAGAGTGGTGTAGCAGGACAGAAGTAACCCTGCTGCACAGCTACAAGAAGACTGTGAGACATATAAAGAGGACGGCAGAGCTCCGGCATGTGCTGGCTTTCAGTGTCTCCTGCTGTCACCACTGTGCACCCATCTGCTTTTCCTGCTTCTCTGCAGCTGCTCATACAGTGGCCCGTGGTATAGCGGGCAGAAGGGAGAGGTGGTGCGCCCTATAACTTTTCCGGTGCCCGGAGCTTGAGCTCCACCAGAGCCACCTTCACTACACCCCTGCATTCACTGCATATAGTTCTTGATTATGGACCAGAGTTTCCCTTGGGTACTACAAAGAAAGTTTTCTCCTCTAATAGGGCCCAGCTTTATCTCTACTATTAAATCTGTTTCATTAATTCAATCTACAAGCTGTATGATGGTCACTGGAATATTATCTCTCTTTGCTCTACTTATTGCACTGTATGATGTTTAGTTCCTTCTGGGAGCCATGGCAATCCTGCTGCCTAACTATAACACAGATTTTTTTTTTGTATATTGCATGGCAGTTGTAGAGACTTTTTTTTCACATATTCTGCTCAGCAGCTTCTGTCAGAGCTTGCCATCTAGTGGCTATAGTGAAGTATAACTAGCCAATAATATAATATAATGTTTCAGACCTACATATCAAGATTTAAATACATAGTAATATAGCCTTACATTGGTCATTTCCACACAGAGTTTGACATAAACTAAATGCTCCTTGCTCTTCTTTGCAATGTGTAAAAATGTGTCTAAAGCTAAGATAGCAATGGCTTCAGCAATTCAACACTAGTTTACTCACCAAGAAGTGAAACTTGCAGCCAATCCTCCTTCACCCTCTCCTCCACTCTGTCTATGTAAGCTAACATTGGATGGAAACTATCAAAGAATGATATTCCACATATATTAGCTGAATTAAAAAGTTAATTCATGACAAAATTCCAGACTTTCATGTTTCAGACTTTGCAGAGTTTTGTATAAAATGTATCTGTATAAAACTATTCCAGTTTGGATACATGGCTATTTCTTTAGAGTATTGCAATTATTGTATGGTGAATGTATTTAGACTAAATAAATATTAATTAGCTAAATCAACTTTAGACAGCTAATTAAAAAAATATTATCAAGATACGCAATTAAGCTAAATACACTAGGGTTGGGATGCAGTTGGCATCCTGAAGGATGGGATATCAGTGGTCAGAAGACCGTCACCAGAATCAAAACACCTGTCCAAATACCGGAATCCTGACAGCTGAAATACTGATTGTAATTATGCCGGGGAGGGTTAGGGTTAGGTCCGGGGCACGGAACCCCACTAAGCCAGCGAAGGAATCTACCAGAGAGAGTCACCTGGATAATGGTTGGTGGGCCAGTAGTTTTTTTGCCAAAATGTATGTCATGAACCTCTATATTTCTCTGTGTCAGATTGCAGAGTTTATTACAATTATTCAGATTTGCAGTGCTTCATCAGCATTATATTTTATCTTTTGTGGCACTACAAGTCGCAGCATAAAAGCACCTCTCATTATTATTTACAATTGGGTTGTGCAGTTCAGTGTCCCCCTCCTCCATATACCCTATATTGTGTACATAGTACATTTGAAGGTTGAGGCTACTTCATCTTGGAATTGCACCTCTCCCACACAAAAATGAAACAAATTAGAGAAATACCTTGATGTTATGGTGTTCACCAGAAAAATCACCCTTAGGAAATATTTTGCCAGACAAACTTTACCACATACAAACACCAGTTGAAGATAATTTCAAACACACAGACTTGAACACCCAATCAACATTTTACCACAACATGCAAAATTACACATAATTAACACTTTCAAACACTTAGTTACCGTTGACCTGGAAAAAATAGACACTAGACATAACAAACACCCCAATTTAACCAAACAAGAAGTGCTACAAGAACACAATGATAATAACAATATAATAGTGAAACAAGCAGACAAAGGAGGAGGAATAGTCATTCTAACAAATCAGATTACATCACTGAATCATAGCAAAAAATAGGGGTATACAAAGACATACACAGAATTAAAAGTAAAAACTGAATTTGAAACAATTTAAAAGATAATGTCAAACCTTTCTGAAACAAAGCCTAACAACATACTCAACAAAAATAATTTTAATTCCTGAATCATCACATCTACTCATCCTTGGACTTTTATCACCTCCCCAAAATACACAAAAACCGAGATCAACCATCAAGCTGGCTCATTATTTCAGGCATAAACTCACCCACCTTGGATCTATCCAGATACATCAACAACTTCCAACAATGTGTAACAATGAAAAAATCACACCTCAGAAATACAACCTACATACCTCACACAAGAGGTCATTACATGGCCTGAAGGTTAGTTATATGTGGTATAATACCACTGTACATAATCAAAGCCAACCAACAAGGTCCTATGGGGGTGCTACATTGATGACATATTTATATGGCATGGACAGCAACAAACAGTACATAACTTCATCAGATGCATGGACCACAATGACCAAAAGATCAATTTCCCAACAACTAATAGTAAAAACAGTAGTTACTAGATTTGTACATACACATAATAAACAATACGATAGAGACCTAAACCTTCCACAAGACTGTAGACATGAACAGCTACATATTATCATAAAGTGGCTAAGGGGTCTAATTACTAAGCCTTGGATAGAGATAGAGTGCACAGAGATAAAGTACCAACCAATCAGCATATACCTGCCATGTCACAGCTTGGTTTGAAAAATGACAGTTCAGAAATCAGAAAAAGAACAACTGACGGAAAGGATAAAAAGCAGGTTTTTACTACTGTGGGTCATGCATGGGTTGCAAGACTACTAGCAGCTCACATAACTACTAGAGTCTAACAGAACAAGACTAAAATACAAACTTAAGCAGAAATAAAATGCCACACCAAGGGGGTCATTTATGTCATATCTTGCCATGTGAATTGCAATACGTGGGAAGAATGATCAGACCACCGAATACAAGGTTCACGGAACACATTAGGGATATCAGGATATGATATGAGAGACACAGTCTTTCACTACACTATAAAGGGGAATACCAGAGGGTCCCATCATCAATTTCATTCATAGGAATACAAGCTAGATCCACAATATTCCATGCAAACATACAGTAGGTCATGGATCTGCATGACTGCATGTTAAATAGGATTACCTTGAACAGTTATACATTTCTAATGAGACTACAATATTAAGCACACCTTCCATTCAGAGTACTTTTTACATGCATTTACCCCCACCATTCATTCATTTCCCCCAATTCCCACCACCACTTTTTTTTCTCAACCATCCTTAGTTTCCCTAAGACTATTTTCTCTTTCCTCATATAAACAATATAGTTACCAAATCCTCATTCCATCCTGTCTCCATCATTCTTATTCCTCCCCCATAACTTCCTCAACTCAAAACAATTTACTGAAAGTAACCCTTTACCCCCACATAACTAAACCAATGATCATGCACACAAATGTTGCTATATTAACACAATTCTATGTGACTGCCATTTTTTCCATTGTCCTCCCTCATCCCATGGATTTTATGATCCCCCAGAGCCACCTCATAAAGGAGATGAGCAGGTTTGGATCTCTGAGATCCAAATCCCCCGAACTTCATGTTCTGAGCTGGGAACCGAGTCCGGCTCAGGACTTCCCGCCAGACTTGGATCCTAGAATGAGGCAAAATGTCATCATCCTGCAGTCGAATTCTTGAGGGTTTTGGATTCCATATAAGGAGCCGCCTGTCGCTGCCATTTTCACTCCGGACTTTAAGAGTCATGGAGAAAGACCTCTGTCTCTCTGTGGGTGGTGGCATCGGGTTGGGTCAGTTTGTGCTTTATAGGGGTGCTGTCCTTTGTGCTGTTAGGTGTGCCATACAGGGGTGCTCTCCTGTTTCATCCTATGCTGTTAGGGGTGCTGTACAGAGGCACTGTACTGGGGTGTCCTGTGCTGTTTGGGATGCTGTACAGGGGTTTTCCTGTCCTGTGCTGTACAGGGCTGCAGTCCTGTGGTTTCCTTTGCTGTCTGGGGTGCTGTACAGGGGTGCTGTCTTGGTGTGTCCTGTGCTGTTATGGGTGCTGTAAAAATACAAGGGTGTTGTAAAAATAAAGGAACACTGGCCCTGTCCTGTATGCTGTAAAAATACAGGGGTGCTGTTAAAATACAGGGATGCTGTGAAAATATAGGGGTGCTGTGTCGCTGTTATGTATTATGTACAACTGCAGGGGTGTTGTGAAAATAAAGGGTATTGTTAAATTACAGGGGTCCTGTGAAAATACAGGGGTGTTGGCCCTGTACTATATGCTGTAAAAATACAGGGGTGTTGTAAAAAAACAGGTGTGTTGTTAAAATACAGGGTGCTGTGAAAATACAGTGGTGCTGTGTCCCTGTCCTGTATGCTGTAAAAATACAGAGGTGTTATAAAAATAAAGGAACACTGGCCCTGTCCTGTATGCTGTATAAATACAGGAGTGTTGTAAAAAAGACAGGGGAGCTGGCCCTGTCCTGTATGCTGTAAAAATGCAGGGGTGTTGAAAAAATGCAGCAGTGTTGGCCTATCCTGTATGCTGTAAAAATACATGGGTGTTGTAAAAATACAGGGTGCTGTGAAAATACAGTGGTGCTGTGTCCCTGTCCTGTATGCTGTAAAAATACAGAGGTGTTATAAAAAAAAAGGAACACTGGCCCTGTCCTGTATGCTGTATAAATACAGGAGTGTTGTAAAAAAGACAGGGGAGCTGGCCCTGTCCTGTATGCTGTAAAAATGCAGGGGTGTTGAAAAAATGCAGCAGTGTTGGCCTATCCTGTATGCTGTAAAAATACATGGGTGTTGTAAAAATACAGGAGTGCTGTGAAAATACAGGGGTGCTGAGTCGAGTCCCTGTCTTGTATGCTGTAAAAATACAGGGGTGTTATAAAAATAAAGGAACACTGGCCCTGTACTGTATGCTGCATAAATACAGCGGTGTTGTAGAAATACAGGGGAGCTGTACCTTTCCTGTATGCTGTAAAAATGCAGGGGTGTTGTAAAAATACAGGGGTCCTGTGAAAATGCAGGGGTGCTGGCCCTGTCCTATATGAAGTTAAAATACAGGGGTGTTGTAAAAACACAGGTGTGTTGTTAAAATACAGGGTGCTGTGAAAATTCAGGGGTGCTGTGTCCCTGTCCTGTATGCTGTAAAAATAGAGAGGTGTTGTAAAAATAAAGGAACATTGACCCTGTCCTGTATGCTGTAAAAATACAGGGGTGCTGTGTACCTGTCAGGTATGCTGTAAAAATACAGGGGTGTTGTAAAAATAAAGGATTGCTGGCCCTGTCAGATATACTGTATAAATACAGGGATGTTGTAAAAATACAGGGGTGCTGGCCCTGTCCTGTATGCTGTAAAAATACAGGGGTTTTGTGAAAATATGGGGTTTCTGTGAAAATACAGTGGTGCTGGCCCAGTTCTATATGCTGTAAAAATAGAGGGGTGTTGTAAAAATGCAGGGGCATTGTTAAAATACAGGGGTTCTGTGAAAATACAGGGGTGCTGTGTCTCTGTACTGTATGCTGAAAAAATACAGGGGTGTTGTAAAAATAAAGGAACACTGGCCTTGTCCTGTATGCTGTAAAAATACAGGTGTGTTGTGAAAATACAGGTGTGTTGTGTCACTGTCCTGTATGATGTAAAATACAGGAGTGTTGTAAAAATACAGGTGTGCTGGCCCTGTCCTGTATGCTGTACAATACAGGGGTGTTGTACAAATACAGGGGTCCTGTGAAAATACAGGGGTGCTGGCCCTGTCCTATATGCAGTAAAAAATACAGGGGTATTGTAAAAATACATGGGTGTTGTGAAAATATAGGGGTGCTGTGAAAATACATGGGTGCAGTGTCCCTGTCCTGTTTGCTGTAAAAATACAAGGGTGTTGTAAAAATGCAGGGGTGCTGACCCTGTCCTGTATGCTGTAAAAATACAGGGGTGTTGTAAAAATAAAGGAACACTGGCCTTGTCCTGTATGCTGTAAAAATACAGTGGTGCTGTGAAAATACAGATGTGCTGTGTCCCTGTCCTGTATGATGTAAAAATACAGGAGTGTTGTAAAAATACAGACATGCTGGCCCTCTCCTTTATGCTGTACAATTCAGGGGTGTTGTAAAAATACAGGGGTCCTGTGAAAATACAGGGGTGCTGGCCCTGTCCTATAGGCAGTAAAAATACAGAGGTGTTGTAAAACACAGGTGTGTTGTTAAAATACAGGGTGCTGTGAAAATTCAGGGATGCTGTGTCCCTGTCCTGTATGCTGTAAAAATAGAGAGGTGCTGTAAAAATAAAGGCACACTGACCCTGTCCTGTATGCTGTAAAAATACAGGGGTGTTGTAAAAATACAGGGGTGTTTTAAAAATATAGGGGTGCTGTGAAAATACATGGGTGCAGTGTCCCTGTCCTGTTTTCTGTAAAAATATCAGTGTACATTTATTTTATCAACAGCACCCCTGCATTTTTACAGCATACAAGACAGGGCCAGTGTACTTTTATTGTAACAACAGTACCCCTGAATTTTTACAGCATACAGGACCAGTGTAATTTTATTTTAACAACAGCACCCTTGAATATTTACAGCATACAAGACAGGGCTAGTGTACATTTATTTTAACAACAGTATCCCGGAATTCTACAGCATGCAAGACAGGGCCAGTGTCCTTTTATTTTAACAACAGCACCCTTGTATTTTTACAGCATACAAGACAGGGCCAGTGTACTTTTATTGTAACAACAGTACCCCTGAATTTTTACAGCATACAGGGCCAGTGTAATTTTATTTTAACAACAGCACCCTTGAATTTTTACAGCATACAAGACAGGGCTAGTGTACATTTATTTTAACAACAGTATCCCTGAATTCTACAGCATGCAAGATAGGGCCAGTGTCCTTTTATTTTAACAAAAACACCCCTGAATTTTTACAGCATATAAAACAGGGCCAGTGTACTTTTATTTTAATAACAGCACCACTGATTTTTTACAGCATACAAGACAGGGCTAGCACCCCTGTATTTTCACTGCATACAGGAGGATAGGGCCCCTTACCTGTGTACAACACAGTGACAGCCAGAACAGCAAAGTCCATGTACAGCTGCAGCAACCCCTAACAGCAAAAGAAACACCAGTAACCGCACCCCTAACATCACAGGGACACCATAGTGACAGGAACAGCACTCCTACAGAGCACACACTGCCCCCACCCGATGCCATCACCCACAGAGAGAGACAGATTTTTGTCTCCCTCACTCTCCAAGTCCAGAGTGAAAATGATGGCAACGCACAGCTGTTTACATGGAATCCAAAACCCGTGAGAATCCTACAGTGGGATGATGACGTTTTGCCTCATTCTGGTTTCCGAGTCTGGCGGGAAATCCCGAGCTGTACTCGGATTCTGGTTCAGAACATGAAGTTTGGGAAGGGAGGGGGGGTACGTTTTTCTGAGAAACGAACCCGCTCATCCCTACCTAGAACATACCCTAATACATAATACAAAACTTTAATCCCTCTCCTTACTGCTTACCTTTTGTTTATCTAGTCTTAGGAAACAGCCCACTGTCCGACTCAGGAAGCTGTAGTGGTAGGTAGACAGGGGGAGATTTATCAAATCTTAGAGAGAGATAAAATAGAGAAGTTGCTCATTGCAACCAATCATGTTCTGTCGTTTTTCTAGCATAGCACAAATGATTGGTTGGAATAGCAACTACTCCACATCATCTCTCTTCAAGATTTGCTAAATCCTCCTCCACAGGCCTGGCGCTACCCAATCAGCGAAGGGATTCAAAGCAGGCAGGCGCTAGGTTGGAGTGGCACTCTCCCTTCTCTGCATCCCTGCTGCTGTGCCGCCCTGTCCGCTGCCGGCTGCTGTGTCTGTCACTGTATGACAGGCAGTGGCGCCGGCAACATGAAGCATCCTCCTCCCCTCACCTGTGTGACAGTGGCTGTGTAGTATGTAAGGATACGAGGAGGGGGCAGAGATACATGGGTTGAGGGGGTGGAGCTACACAGGATGGAGGGGTTGGGCTACACAGACAAGGCAGCTGTACAGAGGGGAGAGTAATTACAGTGGCAGCCAGCCAGACTTGGGTAAGTGGAGGGTGAGAGAGAAATGTGTGTGTGTATGGTGGGGGTGTGTATGTGTGTGTGTGTCTGTGTGGGGGGGTGTATGTGTGTGTATGGTTGGGGTGTAGGGTATGTGTGTTTATGGTGGGGATGTGTGTGGGTGAAGTGTGTCTGTGTGCATGCGCATTATGGATGCTACTACTGGGGGCCATTACATGTAAGGGCGCTACTACAACTGGTTGGGGGGCATTACATGTAAGGACACTACTATTACTTGGGGGTCATTACATGTAAGGATGATACAACTAGTAGGGGGGCATAACATGTAAGGACGCTACTACTAATGGGTGGACATTACATGTAAGGACACTAATACTATTAGGGGGACATTACATATAAGGACAATAATACTACTGGGGGACATTACATGTAAGGACACTACTACTACTGGGGGGCACTACATGTAACAATGCAACTACTGGGGGGCATTACATATAAGAAAACTACTACTGGGGGGCATTATGTATAAGGATGCTACTACTACTGGGGGGATTACATATAACGACGCTACTACTAATGGGGGGCATTACATATAAGGACGCTACTACTACTTGGGGGCATTACATACAAGGATGCAACTATTACTGGGGTCTTCACATATAAGGATGCTGCTACTACTAGTGAGGGTATTATGTATAACGACGCTGCTACTACTACTGGGTTGGCATTACGTATAAAGAGGCTACTATTGGGAAGGGCATTATGTATAAGGAAGCTACTACTACTACTGGTGGGACATTATGTATAAGAATGTTACTGCTACTGGGGGGCATTACGAATAAGGACACTACTACTACTATGGGGCATTACATATAAGGACACTACCACTACTGGGGGGCATTACATATAAGGATGCTACTACTATGGGTGGGGCATTACGTATAAGGATGATACCACTATTGTGGGGGCATTACATATAAGGACGCTACTACTATTGGGGGGGCATTACATATAAGCGGCACTAATACTGGGGGGGCATTATGTATAAGTGGCACTACTACCATGGGCATTCTGTGTATAAACAGCACTACTACCATGGGCATTCTCTGTATAAACAGCATACTATGAGCGTTATGTATAAGGAGTGCTACTATTGTGGGTATTATGTGTATAAGTGGCACTACTACTGGGGGCATTATGTGTATAGGCGACACTACTACTGTGGGCAGTATACAGTATGTATAAGTGGCACTACTGTGGGCATTATGTGTATAAGCAGCAGTACTACTGTGGACAATATACAGTATGTATAAGTGGCACTACTGTGGGCATTATGTGTATAAGTGGCACTACTACTGGGGGCATTATGTGAATGATCAGCACTACTGTGTGCAATGTAATGTGAATAAGATTGTGTTACTGTGTGGTATAATTTGAAATGGGAGTATTATTCCTTGTGAGACCACACCCATTTTCCTGACGTGTGCCAAAGGCACACGCTGTCCTTTTGTGAAATATGGGAGGGCGCAAATTTATAGTTTGCAGGGGGGACCGAACATCCTAGCATCAGCGCTGCTCCTCCATAATCTTTTTTGTATGTTTGTTCTTCTACTAGCTCCCAAATGATGCAAGGCATGCAAGTTTTCAATTCTTTTTCCTTCAATGAAGCCTTTTCCTATGAAAATACAGTACACAGAACCAAACTCTAAAATATTTATTTATGCACATATAGAAATAGATTTTATTTTGGCATTGTAATTTGCTATGCACAACTTTAAATAAATCTTTTAAAATATTCACAGTAAGATTTGTGTTTGTAGAAATACTGTCATCACAAAGTTTTTCAATCACATCTACAAAGGACATTACCATTAAAGTTGATGTATCTAGCCATGACATTTTGTAATTTATTGAAACAATTAAAAGCTTAATTTTGAGCATTGGTCTCTCAGGAACAACAAATCAAGATTAACTTAATGTGGGAATTGGGACTTGTCAATAGAAAGTTCAAAAGATTTCGGTGACAAAACTAAATTGTCAAAAATGTTATTATGCTTGTCACTTAACTCTTTGTTTTTAGCCTGCAAACAAAAGATCATATCAAGGCATGTATCATTTAACTTATTTTATGTGTATCATGTGTTTTATTGTTTGTAGACTAGACAATGGAGTATATTTACGAAGGTGTGAGTTTTTTTAGAAGTGGAGATGTTGCCAATACCAAAAAGTGACAGGACCATTTTTGTAGTTTATTAAATTCTTCCCACTGGAGGTGCAATCCAAATTTTGATCTGATTGTCCGTTTCAGCGTTATCGCCCATGTAACACAAGACATGCATCGGTAATGATGTCATTATGTCAACCCCCTTTCCATCCTCTTAGGGGAGGTTTATTAAAATTCTAATTACGTAGTTTTCTTATTTCCCACCTGCAGAATACCTACTGTATGTTAAATTTCAGCTTCCTAACATATAAGGAAGTAAGAGAATTATTGATAAGTCAGTCAGTCAGTCAGTAAAGAAGGGTTACAGTTTATCCAACCTGCAAATAGAGGCAATCACTAGGTGAATAAGATCCATGGCCAATAGGTTATATTAAGACTAAGATAAAACCCCACATATAGAGGTATTGACGGTTCAGTGCACAAATGCTCCATCCAGACTCACATAGCACGCCAGTGAGGTTCTTTCATAGCACCAATATGTCCTAAGTAATTACAGAGTTATGATAAAGAATCTAACCACTAGATACAGCTATTGCCATTATGTGGCTAGGGCACTTTTGTAATGTTAAGTACTGTTGAAAATACATAATTTTTTTATTTTTATTTTATTAACAGTTTCTTATATAGCGCAGCATATTCCGTTGCGCTTTACAATTAGAATAACAGTAATAAACAAAACTGGGTAAAAACAGACAGACATAGAGGTAGGAAGGCCCTGCTCGCAAGCTTACAATCTATAGGGAAATAGGCATAGATACACAAGGATAGATGCTATCTATTGCATAATGGTCCACCAGATTGCTAGGTTCTTAATGGGTTGAATAAACATTAAACAATATACAAGTATGCAACAACGATATATAATCCTCCATACATTAGAAGTGATAATGTAAGAGAATGATGTTACAGCAAATAATACTCTAGAGACAACCAGTCTAAGGTGAATAGTATAAATGTCCAGTGAGATGCCAGTGATGTGTTTAGCTTTGATTCTAAAAACTGTCTCAAATGTGTGGGAGGTACAATAATTGTAACACAAGTGTTAAACACTATAAGCCCCAAATTCTATGGAGGATAATAAAGGCTATCAGTGTTGTGGGGGGAAAGTAGAAGAAGGAAGAAATGGTGTAGGCAGGGCAAAATACGTGAGGAGAAGATGTGGGGAGGGAGGCATGGGCAACACACTGTGGGGTAGGGAACCAAGTATAGGAATTAAGAAAGATATGAGTGTTAGCAATAAAATATGATGCCAGACATTGTTAGTACTAGGGGGTAGAATTTCCAGGCAGAGGTCACCAAGATGCCACTCTGTGTAGCCAGCTCCCAGACTGGAAGCAACAGTACCAGCTGAGACACCATCTTCAGAGCAGTCACTAGACAGCATGTACTGTAGGAAGGACAGGGCTTCCCCAGATAGCCCACAGTCGCCAATCCAACAGCAGAGGAGGAACACCGACACAGCTGAGATGCAAGTAAGACAGGATCACAATCTCATACATTACCTGTACATTCAAGGTCCCTGAAACCGGACGAGGAACATGGTATAGCCACTAATACAGATTAGGGAGTGGAACCATATAAGGCAGGAATACTGTAAAAGATCTCAGGACCACTGAAACAACAATGGCTAAGGCAGTAGTGTGATCACCCAGCTGCCCTAGCACCTGAAGGATGGAGCAGGAGCCCTTTGAGGGCAGCAAGGAGATAACTGCTGCCCAGGATCACACCAGGGTCAGAGTAGCTAGCCGGAGAATTGACACTGCGCCCCAGAGGAGAACTCAGGAGCAGGACCATAGCTAGGTGTGTGTGGAGTGTGCTCTGCACACAGTGCTGCACAGTAGGGGGTGCTGTAGGCAGCACTTGTCAATTATGAATTATCTAATTACTTTCACTTGTAGCTTCCCCCCTATTGAAGCCCAGCATCTCCTCACTGCCCGTCTCTTACCCCCATCCCTTTGGGGTTGGAGAGTTTTAACTTTTTGAGGCTTACCGTGTACTTTGTGAAGGGGTGATCAACATTGCAGCTGGACAGATATATGTAGTGTGTGGCTGCAAGGGATTGGACTTGTGGCTGCACACTGCATGGATCTGCTGAATATATAGTTAGAATTCTCATAGTTTTAATGTGGGATCAAGTGGTTCAGTGGGTGGGGTGTTTGGCTGGGATGCAGCAGGTTGTGGTTTGAGTCCTGGGTGTGGCAGTATATTTAATGTGTTATTTAATGATGAGTATTGTGGCTGAATGATGGAAAGTTCTTGGGTTGAGTGCATGAATTGGTCTCTCAGGAACAACAGTGTCACAAAAATATATGTTTGAGTACAAAATAATTATCAAACACTGCGGTTTAATTCGTCCTCCATATCTATCCAAAAACACAAATTAATTGGGGAACAGCACACACCACAATTTGAACTAAAAATGTACCACCAACAGTGTCGCACATTACGTGTATGAGTCAGAAATAGTAATGAAACACTGCAGTTGACCTTCACCAACAGTGTTGCACAATACATGTATGATTGGGAAATAAAATATACTTCTGTGGTACCACCTTCACCCACAGCATCATACAATATGTGTGTTCATCAGAAATAGTAATCAAACACTCCAGTATACCTTCGCCAACAGTGTCGCACAATACGTGTATAAGTAGGAAATAAAATATATTACTGTGATATCACTTCCACCCACAGCCTCACACAATATGTATGTGCATCAGAAATAGTAATCGAACACTGCAGTTGACCTTCAAAAACAGTGTCACACAATACGTGTATGAGTAGGAAATAAAATATATTACTGTGGTATCACCTTCACCCACAGTGTTACACGATAGGTGTGTGCATCAGAAATAGTAATAGAACACTGCAATTGACCTTCACCAACAGTGTCGCAAAATACGTGTATGAGTAGGAAATAAAATATATTACTGTTGTACCACCTTCACCCACAGTGTCACACAATATGTGTTGTGTGCCTCAGAAATAGTAACTGAACACTGCAGTTAACAGTTTTGCACAATACGAGTATGAGTACAAAACAATAATATACTGCGGTCTGACCGGCAGTGTCACAGTACTTATGAAAATAACATAAAGATTGTATAGTACACAGATTGCAATTGTGACTAAACGCATACTGATAGGAATCTCAATTCTGCAAAGACCTCTAGCCAAGCCAACAATCTCATCTGCAATTATGCAACCCCATGGTGAATCTACTCCTACTGCACACATAGCTACGGAATCGGTATGTTTTACCAACAGGAGGGATAATGGCTGTCTGTATAGCAACAGCAGCATCCTGTTTGTTGGAATCCCAGCAGTGGGGCATCGAGTCCCCTCATGGGCACGCAGCACTTGCCACGCTTCAGGCCCAGTGGCTTGCTTAGCTTGCCACAGGCTATATTCCCACTCGGTTGGTGGCGTGGACACACCGACTGAGTGGGAATACCTTGCAGAGGTTTGTATTTCACCAGCTGTCAGGATTCTGGCGTCAGTCTCCAGAATTCCGGGATCCCGACAGCTGATATTTTAATTGCATCCCATAGCGGCAATCACAAATTGCGTACATTCACTCAAAATTATGAGAATACACAGCTCTTATACATCGATTTCAGCACAAAAGTAGGCTCAAGGGTCATGGCATAAACATAATACATGTAAAATTTTAAAGTAACATGTAAAGCACAAAACTGTGCTAAAATAAGTATACACGTGACAACATACTGTACTGTACATAAGTAAAGTGTTATTTTGTAAATTTACAAAAATATTTTTTTCATTAGGCATGGAGTACACTGAACAGCATTCCATGCATCACTATGTACACCATCAGCTGCCTGTAATTTTGCCATTATTAGCTTGACCATGGGAACTTTTGCTACTACCTTCGGTACTTCATATATATTGGTAGATGCTCAATTAGCTTAGTGATATCATGCTTGCAAGGGAGGATGTTTCTGGGCAAGAAAAAAGCATTTTGTTTCCCCCAGCACCCTGAATGAGACCAGTAACCAAATTTAAATCCTACTCAATATTAGAATTCAGAGATCTTGGTTACATATATTTGCACAAATGTATGAATAAGTCCCCAGGCCACGTCAAGGCCTCTCTGTATAATGGGGGTCCCTAGCGCTATAGCTAGGTGCAGGGTGTGGTGCCCCAACAATCAGCATAAGCTAGAATAATGTCCCAGTCTTCTTTTTCAAGGTGTAGTTCTAGGTCTGTTTCCCAGGCCTGTTCATGTGGTTCAAAGGGACGGGGCTCTGGGAACAAAAAGGACTTGTAGAGGAGTGATATGGCACCCCTGTCAGTGGGATTGTATATGCAAAACCTTTCAATGGGAGAGGGGGTTTTGCAATAGATATAACAAATGGAGATAGGAGAGAAAGTGATGGATTTGCAAATATTGATAGTGTATGGAGTTAGGTAAATCATACTTATTTTGCAACTTGGAAAATGATTTGATGGCATGAGTTCCTGTAAAATGATGTAGTGATACCTGCTGTAGTCCAAGGAAGAGCCATTGCTGGAAAGAGCCCTGGGAGAAAGGCAGGATTGTTCCAAATAGGAGTTAAGGGCGATGGATAAACAGATAATTTAAATTTTTTGTTCAGAGACTCCCAACATCTGAGCAGTGGCGTCACAAGGTGGGTGCAGGGGATGCGGCAAGCACCCGGATGTGTCACCTGGAGGAGGGTGACACCAAATGTCAGCTCCTCCACAGTGTCAGGAGCCAGGTGCTGCAGTGAGAAAGTCTCCTACAGCACCCAGCTCCTGACATAGAAGAGGAGTCGACAGCGCATGGAGACTGTCTCTGGGGGAAGCCATGCTGGGCATGCCCCCAGAGTGACGATTCTGGGATCCCCGTGAAGCCATGCCCCCTATGTGTAAGACCATGCCCCTTTTTGCCGTGAGCGTGGCAGGAGATCAGGGGTGCACAACGGGTGTCACCACACCCGATGATGCCTCTGCATCTGAGTGTTAACTCCACTACAGGAGATGGAAAGTTCACTTGAGGGTAATATATTCGAGGGATCCAAGGCAAATATAAGATCAGTGGTAGGCCTAGTAGGTCACTTTCCAGGTCGACCCATCTTTTGGTGTGATTCAGGGCATGCCAGGTGACCAGTTGACTTAATCTCGTCATGGTAAAATAGCATTGGAGGATGGGGAGGCCTAGACCACCATTCTGAGAGTGTTTGGCTAGGATTTCCTGTCGAGGTTTCTTATGGTTCCATATAAATTTACAAAGTGAAGTTTGGATGGAGTTGAGAGTGTGCAGTGGGACCTAAATTGGGAGTGTCTGAAATAAATACAAGAGATTAGGAAGCACATTCCAGATGCTGCAACATCTCCCCTCCTCATACCCCGCGGAATCACCTGAGGGATGCGAGGGGCGGTAATTTTGCCCACACCTAGTGCTCTGAGACCCGGGAGGCAGCCAATGAAGACAGGATTTCACCAAAGGCTGGTAACCATTTTGTGAAAGGTGCATGGGGAGACGCTGAATGGCTGTTGCTTACTGGGGACTGAGTCTGATGGCCCGTTGACATTGTGGTCTGCCATGCTTTCAGGTGTTGTGGGCCCTGTGGGGAAGCTATTTTATAGGTTGAGAGGTCCCTGGGGTCCAGTAATTACCTTCTCAGACCGAAACATTCATAACCCACCAGGCCTACCCTGCCTTTGTACTGCAAGAATCACACAGGTGCAGCTAGGTTACTTGGCCCCTATGTTTGATTTGCTGTCTCTCTTCAGATAAACAAAGACTGTACTATGGTCCCGCTCAGTGTAGCGTCATAATGCTCCACTAACTAATCCAGGGTGGCGCCCTCTGGTGGTATTTTTCTGGCGTCTGAATCTCAAATATCCATTACATTCAATTTGTCAGTTTTCATGCTGTGGATTTAGCTGGAGATAGATTTCCACTTACCTCATTTTATAGTTTTTCTATCTCTCAAGTAGTATAGTTACTGGTTATTATGAGTAAAAACAACCCCACCACCAGAAAGAAAGCCAAGAAAGACATTTCCCAATATTTCCATAAAAATTATAAATCATCATCTTCACCAGAATCCCCCTCATCCCGCCTTTCCCAATTGGATAAAGACAACACCACTTCGTATATCCCATAGGCTAAGGAAGACATTATGGCTTTAAGTTCTCTCATAATGGACTTCAAGGAATCTATGGAGTCCAAAATGGAAAAAGCAGTTAATTCAATCAGATCTGACCTTTGGTCACTCTCCTCTAGAACTTCGAAATTGGAATCGTGACAAGTCACCCTCCAAAAGTCCCACAATAAAATCATCCGGGATGTCTACCATATCATTCAAGATTTTTCAGATTTACACACCAAAAGTGAAGATTTGGAAAACCGTGAAAGGAGAAATAACTTGCGACTACGACTAGCGATAGGTTCGATCACAAGCGCAAAAATGAGAGGGTACAGTGGGCACCCTTGTCTGGAACTATTAGAAATTGTGAAGGGGTCTGACAATAATCAGTTAGAGAGTACTGAAGCTGATGGGTTATAGTATAAGGCCTGTATAGCCTGGAGGAATTTCCCCCAACATCCAAAATCTTGTAAGGTTTGCAGCATGAAGGGCCAGGAGACACTGTCAAAGGCCTTCTCCACATCCAGAGCAAGCACCAGAGAAGGGGTTTTGGTAAGATTAATGTAATGAATGATGTTGACAATGCATCTGGTTTTATTGAGTGCTTGTAAGGATGGGACAAATCCCACCTGAGCAGGATGGATCAGGGACGGAAGGAGTGGATTAAGTCTGTTAGCCAGTACTTTAGCAAAAAAATTTAAGTGAGTATTTAGGAGGGATATAGGCCGGTAATTGGATATGAGATAGGATCCTTGTTGGGCTTGGGGATAACAGCAATAGTGGCTTTAGTAGTTTGAGAGTGAAAGGGATAGCCTTCTAAAATGAAATTGAATAATAATGAGAGTTGTGGGACTAAAGAAGATTGAAAGCTTTTATAATAGAACATTGGAAAGCCATCCGGGCTTGGCGCTTTCGATGGTTTCTGAGATTTGATGGTGAAATTTATCTCTTCCTCGGTAATAGGCCTATCTAAGTCAGCTGAGGTCTCTGAATCTAGACGGGGGTAAATTGCAAGACAATAAGTAGTCGGGTGATGTTGAGTGGTTCGGAGCTGATGTAGATGGTGTACCATCTGTTGAGTAAAAAGTGTAGTCCCTAGATGAGTTGAGAGCGCGCCAAACATCAAAAAGTCCAGATTCTGAAATATGTTTTTTAAAGAGCAAGACGAAGAATCACGGTGTAAAGAAGAAGAGTAAGAGGATTTGTCGAGAGAGCTATCTAGGACGGTATTAAACTCTCCTCTGATTATTAATTAACCCTTTCTAAATTTAGACAATTCAGAAAAGAAAGAGTTAAAAAAGGAGGCTTTCCTAGAATTGGGTGCGTACACATTGGCGATTCTGCATTCTAAATGTCCAATCATGCCTGTTAAGATGATATATCGACCATCCAAGTCTGTGTGAACAGAATGGAGAGAAAATGGGGTTTTGCTGCTAATCAAAATTGCTACTCCATTGTGTTTAGATTGGCTTGAGGAATAAAAAGATGTTGGTATGGTTGGGAGCGATTGGGCTTTGAAATGGGTCTCTTGAATGAACACGATATCTGCTTTGAGAATTTGTAAAGATCAGAATAGGGACGAATGTTTCTGGGGAGTATTAAGTCCCTTGATATTAAGTGAGGCCAAAATTAGGGGCATTGTAGGTATAAATTAGGAAGATAATAGAAAAAAAAGCAGGGGGGGTCAGAAAAGAGTAGGTAAGGGCACCAGACTCATCAGAGGGGGGAGAAAAAAGAAAAGGTAATAGAAAGACACAGTTGAAAGGGAGAAAGTGCTAGAATAAAAAGTAGTCTGTACAGAAATTCCTCACGACCAGATGAAAGGAATATACACAGAGGGTAGGATCAGTTGATCCAAAGTGGAGAAGTATCGGGTGAATTCTGTACTGCCTCCAGGGGAAACAAAGTGGCAAAGGAAGTAGATTGAAATTTCACAGTACAAGAACACGTGCTTGTAGGGGTGACAGGTGGAGTAGAGGGTCATGACCCTCCAGTGGGTTTGTGAGAAAAGAAGATGGATGAAGCGGTCAAAAAGTAACAGCCATTGAATACTAAGGACATATTAAGCAGGGGAAAAAAAGTGATAAAGAATTAATATGAATAGTAATTAAACATAGGCATAACCAGGAGGTTAAACCTGAAACTAACAGCATATAAAATAATACTTTAAAAGTGTGGATAGAAAGTTCAGTGTAAGTCTTGCCCAGATGTCCAGGGACATTCACAAACGTGTGTCGGCTGGGAGAGTAGCATAATATCAGTGACACATCTCCACAAAGTGGGAGGTGCACAAAGGTCCTCAAGATGTCCAGGACAACCACAGCGAGACACCATCAACCAAAACCGGATAATAATCTTTGAACAATAAACATTCATAGTTATATAAAGAGAGAATGCACAGCAAGTGTAGTCAACTCTCAAAAAATGCCCCTGTTTAAAAAAATGCAGAGGAAAACATCAAGTCACAATAATTAACTTATTTTTTTTTAAAACATATATAAGAGCATAAAGACTAATGTCTTGCTGTAAAAATCCACAAGGTGCCCCGGAGAAACCGAATTGAAATAGCGTCCCGTAAAGCGAGCCAACTGCCACACATATGAAAGTAAACTTATAGAAAAGACTCATCAAACTCACCCAGGGCACCCGTGAAAAGACACAAAAAAGACAAAACAAATAGAAAGGGCTTAACGTTTTGTAGATTAAAAACTGCAATAGGTAGAAACAGTGGTCTAAAATGAAGATGCATGGTAAACTTTGCTAATGTCCTCTAAAGAAAAACTCTGTAATAAAAAACAGAAACAAGAAACTCAGTGTTCTAAACAGTTCAAAGTAGTGTAGACTATGAAAACCATCGGGCATCACCAGAAGGTAGGCGGAGGAAGACATAAAACACCTTGACCATGTATCCGGGGTATGTCCGAGGAGGAAAGGTAGGTAATGGAACAGTTATGGAGTGTCACATGTGTACCAACACAGCAAGTTGAGCATCCAAAATTTATACTTGCAAGGTCTTAGAGACAGTCTTAGAAGGAGTACTCAACTGACTTAGGGTCACAAGAGCAAAAAGTACCTTTATGGATTGGAGGAGGTCATGGGAGAAGCACTTGAATCTTCCTGATGATATAAGAAGTCCTTGCCCTCCTTAGGATCTCTGACAACAACTGACTTTCCATTGAGATCAATTAGCAATTTGAAGGGAAAGCTCCAACAATAGCGGATCCCGCGTAATCGAAGGACGCTTGTCAGGTCCCTGAGTTCTCTTCTTTTAATGACCGTAGATGGAGCTAGATCTTGCTGAAACTGAAACTTTGCATTTTCTAAAAGCATGTGTGGTTTCCCTCTAGTTGGGTAAAGGACCAACTCTTTGTCCTTAAAGCTAAGGAAGAGCATGATAACATCTCTTGGAGGGTCACAGTCATGTGGTTTAGGTCGTAGAGCCCTTTCTAGTTTAAGTTGCCTAGAGCCAATGTCCGGGACAATATAGGAAAATAATGTGTGAAGGTAGGCTTCGAGGTCAGCTGGGAGGATGGATTCTGGGATGTTACGGATCCGCAAGTTATTTCTCCTTTCATGGTTTTCCAAATCTTCATTTTTGGTGCGTAAATCTGACAAATCTTGAATGATACGGTCGACATCCCGGATGATTTCATTGTGGGACTTTTGGAGGGTGTCTTTCACAATTCCAATTTCGAAGTTCTAAAGGATAGTGACGAAAGGTTAGATCTGATTGAAGTAACTGCTTTTTCCATTTTGGACTCCATAGATTCTTTGAAGTCCATTATGAGAGAACGTAAAGCCATAATGTCTTCCTTAGTCTACGGGGTATGCAAAGTGGTGTCGTCTTTATCCAATTGGGAAAAGGCGGGATGAGGGGGGATCTGGTGAAGATGATGATTTATAATTTTTATGGAAATGTTGGGAAATGTCTTTCTCGGCTTTGTTTCTGGTGGTGGGGTTGTTTTTACTCATAATGACCAGTAACTATAGTACTTGAGAGATAGAAAAACTATAAAAAGAGGTAAGTGGAAATCTATCTCCAGCTAAATCCACAGTGTGAAAACTGACAAATTGAATGTAATGGATATCTGAGATTCAGAGGCCAGAACCAGAGGGCGCCACCCTGGATTAGTTAGTGGAGCATTATGACGCTACACAGAGCGGGACCATAGTACAGTCATTGTTTATCTGAGGAGCAGACAGCAAATCAAACAGAGGGGCCAGGTAACCTAGCTGCACCTGTGTGATTCTTGCAGTACAAAGGCAGGGTAGGCCTGGTGGGTTACGAACATCCCCGGTCTGAGAAGGTAATTACTGGACCCCAGGGACCTCTCAACCTATAAAATAGCTTCCCCACAGGGCCCACAACACCTGAAAGCACGGCAGACCACAATGTCAACGGGCCCTCAGACTCAGTCCCCAGTAAGCAACTGCCATTCAGCGTCTCCCCACGCACCATTCACAAAATGGTTACCAGCCTTTGGTGAAATCCTGTCTCCGTTGGCTGTCTCCCGGGTCTCAGAGCACTAGGTGTGGGCAAAATTACCGCCCCTCGCGTCCCTCAGGTAATTCCGTGGGGTGTGAGGAGGGGAGATGTTGCACCACCTGGATACTGCTGAGAAGGGAAACGCTGCATGGCTGTCAGGGAAGGAGCCGCTGCTGTGACCTCCGGGCTACAACTGTGAAGCCAAGGCAGAAGTCAGTCTGTGGAGGGGGGCGAGATGTAGGGCAACAGCAGGAGGACGATTCCTAGCCTTTGATGGTGGGAGCCTTTTCTGGGAGAGACTAACCTGACTAGACAGTGGGGCTTCGGATCTCCAAGCAGGCAGAGGGAAAAGAGAGAGCACAGGTCTGTCTGAGGTGAGGAGCCACACACGGAGGGTACAGAGCAGCATTAACAATGGCCCAGGGAGAGAGCTCAATGTATGCTGCTGAGTCCACTGCGGGTGTAGATGACCCATCTATTGACCTCCATCAGTCCTCGTTTTGAAGGGTGCACCGCGCCAGCCACACCACGTTCCCAGGTCAAACTGGAGTCCCTGGCTGCACAGAGAGGGGAAGGTCGCAACCTGCAAAGAAACTGAACAGCATCCTCCAGCTCTGCGGACCTAACCCCGCCGATCAATCAGCTGTGGCAGGTGGAAGATGGGACCCCCAGTAAGGCAGGTATTCAATGTTTCCTTAGCTGGGTACAGGAGCTCAGGAAACCCATGTCTGCCTTGCTCCCACTATTTCTTTATTTTAATTACATCTCATTATTTTTGTATCACTTTCTGTATATAGCTTCGGCTTCCTAACACTAATTTATTAACACTATAGATTTTTCACTGGTATGCTGCCCTGGGCTTTCTGGCTTATGCTGATTTTTGGGGAGCCACACCCAGCGCCTAGATATAGCGCTAGGGACCCACAATATGCAGAGAGGCCTTGACGCGGCTTAGGGGTCTTATTCATACATTTGCGCAAATATATGTAACCAAGATCTCTTAATTCTAATATTGGGGGTCATTCTGAGTTGTTCGCTAGCTGCTTTCGTTCGCTGCGCAGCGATCAGGCAAAAAAAAGGCATGCGTATGTGGCGCAATGTGCACGCGCATCGTACTATTACAACGAACTATGTAGTTTCACACAAGGTCTAGCAAAGCTTTTCAGTTGCACTGCTGGCCGCAGAGTGATTGACAGGAAGAGGGTGTTTCTGGGTGTCAACTTACCATTTTCAGGGAGTGTTCAAACAAACACAGGTGTGCCAGGAAAAACACAGGCGTGGCTGGGTAAACGCAGGGCATGTTCGTGACGTCAAAACAGGAACTGAACAGTCTGAAGTGATCGCAAGCGCTGAGTAGGTCTGAAGCTACTCTGAAACTGCACAAAATTATTTTGTAGCCGCTCTGGGATACTTTCGTTCACACTTCTGCTAAGCTAAAATACAGTATCAGTGAGAGGCGGCATAGCATTTGCACGGCTGCTAAAAACTGCTAGCGAGTGAACAACTCAGAATGACTACCATTGTGTAGGATTTAAATCTGGTTACTGGTCTCATTCAGGGTTGAAGCGTTTGCAATTTCTGCGATCTGTTTCGCATATATTGCAATTGCAACGCCCACAACCAGGGGTTAAAGTAAGCTGGAACGGGGCAGAACTGCATTCCGTCAGTTCCACTTCTCCTCTGGCTCACCTCACCTGATGCGTGCCCGGCGCCGCAGGGAGATGTTGGGCGCCCGCTGAGATTTTGTTACCAGCGAGCGCGCAGCTCTCTTTCCACAGTGGAAGCCGGCAGCAGGAGCTCACTACTGAGCTCCTGCTTCCAGCTCCCGGCTCTGTCAGTGCACGCTATGGGCGAGACATCATGATGTCTCTCTCATAGTGCTGAGGAGCGGATGCCATGAGGATCACAGCAGTCAGATACGGGAGCGGGGCTTGGTAAGTATGGTGTTGTTTTTTTTTAAACATATGTGTGACTGTGTCTACTGGGGGCAAGCTACAGGGGGGCAAACTACTTGGGGCAAGTTACAGGGGGCAATCTACTAGGGGCAAGCTACAGGGGGCTAACCACTGGGGGAAAAACTACTGGGGGCAAGCTACAGGGGGGAAAACTACTGGGTGTAAGCTACGGGGTAAACCACTGGGGGCAATCTACTGGGGGCAAGCTACAAGGGGCTAACCACTGGGGGCAATCTACTGGGGGCATAACTACTGGTGGGCAAACTACTGGGGGCAATCTACTGGGGGCAAGATACCAGGGGCTAACTACTGGGGGCAAACTACTGGAGGCAAACTACAAGGGGGCAATCTACAATTGGGCAAGATACTGGGGGCAAACTACAAGGGGGCTAACAACTGGGGGCAAACTACTGGAGTCAAACTACAAGGGGGCAAACTACAAGGGTGCAAGCTACCAGGGGGAAAACTACTGGGGACAAACTGCAGGGATGCATTACTACTGGGGGCATAACTACAGGGGCGCATTACTACTGGGGGCATAACTACAGGGGTGCATTACTACTGGGGGCATAACTACAGGGGCGTATTACTACTAGGGGCATAACTACAGGGGTGCATTACTACTGGGGGCATAACTACAAGGGGCATTACTACTTGGGGGCATAACTACAGGGGTTAAACTACCGGGGCTAAACTACAGGGGGGCTAAACAACAAGGGGGCAAACTACAGTGGTGCATTACTACTGAGGGCTAAACTATAAGGGGGCAAACTACTGGGGGCATTACTACTTGGGGCAAACTACATGGGGCTAACTACTGGGCGCTAACTACAAGGGGGCAAGCTACTGGGGACAAACTACAGGGGCGCATTACTACTGGGGGCATAACTACAGGGGCACATTACTACTTGGGGCAAACTACATGGGGCTAAACTACAGGGGCATTACTACTGGGGGACTAAACTACATGGGGCAAACTACATGAGGACTAAACCACATGGGCTAAACTACTAGGGGCATTACCACTGGAAAATTGCGGCTCATCCCATTGACACATCTCCACCACTCCTTTTTATCATTGCTAAATGCCATTGCAACTGTGTTCACATATACCTAGTAAGATCATGAAAACCAGATTTCTGTTTAGTTTGTACGCATGCACAGTGTGCAGATAATCGCTCATTGCGCAATTATTGCCATTTGCAACTGATGTTGACTGAGGCCTTCTTTTACATCTTTTCCAAAGTCTCTATTAAACACACACCCTCATGAGGTGGCAGCTGGAAGTCCTCAAATATAACTAGTTTTACAAAACTTATGTTACAATGTTTCAATCACAGTTTGACTTTGGCTGGGTACACACTGATGTCTAGCAGATGCGAAATCGAAAACTATATATCATCAGTGCATACACACTGTACGATGTGTCTGTATGATGTATCGTCTATGACCGCATCCACCCACATCTTGGAGCATGCAGACCTATCAGCTATCCTCTGCTCTAAAGTGCAGAACAAAAGATATCTGACGTTGTATACGACCTGTTGGAGCATGCATCATATACAATATCTCCTGTGCACACTGTCCATCGTGACAAATATATCGAACAAGCCCATGACTCATACGATATATCGTGTGCACATCGGACAGTGTGTACCCAGCCTTAGGGGGTCATTCCGAGTTGATTGCTCGTTGCCGATTTTCGCAGCGCAGCGATCAGGTAAAAAAACGGCAAAACTGCGCATGCGTCCGGGCAACGTACTTTCACACAAAAGTATGTAGTTTTACACAAAGTCTAGCGACTCTTTTCCGTCGCTCTGTTGACCGGTGAGTGATTGACAGGAAGTGGGTGTTTCTGGGTGGTAACTGACCGTTTTCCGGGAGTGTGCTAAAAAAACGCAGGCGTGTCAGGATAAAATGCAGGCGTGCCTGGGGAAACGGGGGAGTGGCTGGCCGAACGCAGGGCGTGTTTGTGACGTCAAAGCAGGAACTAAACAGACTGAATTGATCGCAAGGAAGGAGTAGGTCTGCAGCTACTCTGAAACTGCATGAAAAAGTTTCAGCACTGTTATGCTAACCTTTCGTTCGCACTTCTGCTAAACTAAGATACACTCCCAGACGGCAGCAGCTTAGCGTTTGCACTGCTGCTAAAAGCAGCTAGCGAGCGATCAACTCGGAATGAGGGCCTTAGTGCCTTCAGTGTAACAATGCTCTTTAATAATACATATATGTGTACCAGATAGATTTGACATTCTCATTTCTGGCAATATATTTTTATTTTTTTCTCCTCAGATGGTCTTCTTTTCCACCAATAATAAGATGTATTATGGACCGTAGGTAAAGAAAGTCATAATAGTGTAATACTTTTTATAAATGGGACCAGTGCTTCATGCATGAAAAGTGTGTTAACCCTTGAAAGGGTCTAACAACCTGCACCCAACAGCACACAAAATCATGCTGCACAAATATATATAGTAAAAGTATACCCCTTATGCTTGGGTAGTCCACACTAATGGACTTATAGCAGCTCCAACTTGCCAATCAAGGACTGCCTTTTGGTAGTAAGCCAGGGTGGTCCAAGCTCTCCACCTTAAAACCAAATTATCAAAGAAAAAAAATACCCCGTAGGGTAATATGAACATAAAATGTATTACATAAAAAAACAAACACCAAACATAAGTAATGGATCCGTACAATTCAGAAGATAAAATATGCTTACCTGCAATCTACATCAGTAAAAGTGGTTATTCTGCATAGTTTTATCATCCAATACAGGATCACATTTCACAACATGCTAATATTTCTGGAAAATATATTAAATTACTTTGGAATCCTTACTAGAATCCTTATTGCGAGAAAGAATAAATGTACAAGTGTTATAAATCCCATATTTGAACACAAGATGGCAGCAACTTCAAACGTTAAACAAATTATTATCAACTATGTTGGAAAAATTAAATAAGCCAGTGGTTCTTAAACCGTGTGCCGTGGTTCCCTGGGGTACCTCAGGACACTTGCAGGGGTGCCTTGGATTGGTGGTCCATGACCAATTCAATTTATTTATTGTTAATGTAATAAGAAAAACCAGTGCTGATGGCTGCCAATCATCATATATGTGGATAAACAGAAGGAAATATTTTCCCTCCGCACACAATTGAACCAAAGGATGACATATAAACATGATTTATTTAATTTAATATTTATTTCTAAATTTCGCAGTAAGAAACCTTTGGCCTAGGGTTGGCGTGAAAAAAATTCTCATACTCTAGGGCGCCGTGATTAAAAAAAGTTTGGGTAACCACTGAAATAAGGTATAAAAGACTTTCTTATCTCACACAGGTTAGCTCAGTGTATGCGATCTGTTAGATATATTATGGCATTGTTCCAGTAACATTACTTGAATGATACAGTATGGTTTCAGTTAACCTACATATTGGGAAGTTATAATAAACTAGAATCTCTGTTACAGGAAAATTTAATATACAGTACCTTGCAAAAATCTATTTCTTGGTGCTTTTTCAGGCAGTTTTTAGTGTTATGAATACAACTCTCCAGGTGTAGGACCTGATCTAGAGGTTTTTGTATACAGAGACGATGTGAAAATGTGTAATTGCCGCAGGAGGCCTCTTGTGTAAATAGACGCCCACTGATGGTTTCTGTGATTTACTGCTGTATCAGAAGATGCAGCATCTGACCCCTCTGCATGAACATCGGATATCTGAGTAACCCCTAGTCTACTCAGGATGTCCTGTAAAATTACACTGCCAGAGTCAGCACAGCTGCATCCATGAGGCTGACAAGCTCCCATTTTCTAGAATGCTGCCCCTAACTGCAACCAAATACCAGCAGCATCTCTGGGGCACTGTGAGTGACATCGCAGCCCCAGATCTACACATGAGCAGTGCATGTGCAAATCTCCAAACATCGGCCAACTGCGGAAAAATCGCCACAGCATTCACCTCTGATTCCGCCCCATAATATCCATTTCAAATAGGATAGGTAGATATAGCAGACAACATAACTGCAATTTGTAAGATTATGCAGGTTATCACATTTCTCCCTTTGGCATATTTATAATGGTAAATATATATATATATATATATACACTGCTCAAAAAAATAAAGGGAACACTTAAACAACACAATGTAACTCCAAGTCAATCACACTTCTGTAAAATCAAACTGTCCACTTAGGAAGCAACACTGATTGACAATCAATTTCACATGCTGTTGTGCAAATGGAATAGACAACAGGTGGAAATTATAGGCAATTAGCAAGACACCCCCAATAAAAGAGTTGTTCTGCAGGTGGTGACCACAGACCACTTCTCAGCTCCTATGCTTTTTGGCTGATGTTTTGGTCACTTTTGAAAGCTGGCGGTGCTTTCACTCTATTGGTAGCATGAGATGGAGTCTACAACCCACACAAGTGGCTCAGGTAGTGCAGATCACCCAGGATGGCACATCAATGAGAGCTGTGGCAAGAAGGTTTGCTGTGTCTGTCAGCGTAGTGTCCAGAGCATGGAGGCACTACCAGGAGACAGGCCAGTACATCAGGAGACGTGGAGGAGGCCGTAGGAGGGCAACAACCCAGCAGCAGGACCACTACTTCCACCTTTGTGCAAGGAGGAACAGGAGGAGCACTGCCAGAGCCCTGCAAAATGACCTCCAGCAAGCCACAAATGTGCATGTGTCTACTCAAACGATCAGAAACAGACTCAATGAGGGTGGTATGAGGGCCCGACGTCCACAGGTGGGGGTTGTGCTTACAGCCCAACACCGTGCAGGACGTTTGGCATTTGCCAGAGAATACCAAGATTGGCAAATTTGTCACTGGCGCCCTGTGCTCTTCACAGATGAAAGCAGGTTCTCACTGAGCACATGTGACAGACGTGACAGAGTCTGTAGATGCCAAGGAGAACGTTCTGCTACCTGCAACATCCTCCAGCATGACCGGTTTGGCAGTGGGTCAGTAATGGTGTGGGGTGGCATTTCTTTGGGGGGCCGCACAGCCCTCCATGTGCTCGCCAGAGGTAGCCTGACTGCCATTAGGTACCAAGATGAGATCCTCAGACCACTTGTGAGATCATATGCTGGAGCGGTTGGCCCTGGGTCCCTCCTAATGCAAGACAATGCTAGACCTTATGTGTCTGGAGTGTGTCAGCAGTTCCTGCAAGATGAAGGCATTGATGCTATGGACTGGCCCACCCGTTCCCCAGACCTGAATCCAATTGAGCCCATCTGGGACATCATGTCTCGCTCCATCCACCAACGCCACGTTGCACCACAGACTGTCCAGGAGTTGGCAGATGCTTTAATCCAGGTCTGGGAGGAGATCCCTCGGAAGACCATCCGCCACCTCATCAAGAGCATGCCAAGGCATTGTAGGGAGGTCATACAGGCACGTGGAGGCCACACACACTACTGAGCCTCATTTTGACTTGTTTTAAGGACATTACATCAAAGTTGGATTAGCCTGTAGTGTGTTTTTCCACTTTAATTTTGAGTGTGACTCCATATCCAGACCTCCATGAGTTAATAAATTTGATTTCCATTGATAATTTTTGTGTGATTTTGTTGTCAGCACATTCAACTATGTAAAGAATAAAGTACAGGTTGAGTATCCCTTATCCAAAATGCTTGGGACCAGAGGTATTTTGGATATCAGATTTTTCCGTATTTTGGAATAATTGCATACCATAATGAGATATCATGGCGATGGGACCTAAGTCTAAGCACAGAATGCATTTATGTTTCTTATACACCTTATACACACAGCCTGAAGGTCATTTTAGCCAATATTTTTTATAACTTTGTGCATTAAACAAAGTGTGTCTACATTCACACAATTCATTTACGTTTCATATACACCTTATACACACAGCCTGAAGGTCATTTAATACAATATTTTTAATAACTGTGTGTATTAAACAAAGTTTGTGTACATTGAGCCATCAGAAAACAAAAGTTTCACTATCTCACTCTCGCTCAAAAAAGTCCGTATTTCGGAATATTCCGTATTTCGGATATTTGGATATGGGATACTCAACCTGTATTTAATAAGAATATTTCATTCATTCAGATCTAGGATGTGTTATTTTAGTGTTCCCTTTATTTTTTTGAGCAGTATATATATATATATATATATACATACAGATCCCTGCACTCTCACATAACTCTGCCAACAACTGGGGTGCCAATCAGAGTCCAACCCACTTAGAGGTGGGACCCATAGTACAGTACAAGGTTATCCACCTAGTGGAACAGATAGCACTCTCCAGACTTTATCTCAATTAATCAGCAAAGAGAATTTAATAAAGGTAATCTCACAGTTCCAGTTTAGAGTACAATTCCGACGTTTCGGTCCACACCAGGACCTTTGTCAAGGAGTTACAGCATGGTTACAGCAGACATCAGCACAGCACGGTCAGCATAAATGGGAACTGTTGTTACAGAGGAATTGCCTCACCGGCCCCCATTATATACCCCTCCTATTGGCGCTAGTCCCACCTCTCCACTTCCTGGGAGTTATGTGGAACGCATTGCAGGACCATATGCAGCACTTCCTGGTACCCAGGAAGTGTGCTGTGTCCGTGCGAGCCGGCCCGGGCAGCGGGCGCGCCGTGGAACGTAAACCGGAAGCGCGTGTTGGAACGCACGCGTCACTTCCGGTCTTTGCGCAAGTTGTAGTTTCCATGGTAGCGGTGAAACCGCTACTAGTTTCAATTGTGTGTGTTGTGTTGTTATTATTCTCTCATTCAGAGGTGCATAGTCCTATGCTACTGGAGGGCACTTATTAGAACAGGGTAAAGGGGGATAATTATACCATAATTTCAGAGACATCTGGGGCTAAATGAACCACACCTCTTATTAAAGAGAGATTGCTGGCTGTAGGTGGCTTACCTCAGCCAGTTTTAATAGGGTTTTGATCATTACTGGGTATATTGGAGGCCGGTGAAGTCACTATAGTAAGTACTGTAAGTAATAGTGCTTAAACAGTATAAAGTTATAGTACATGCAGATACAGTAAAGTACATAATATATCTAATGTCTGAATGGGGTTTTTCTTCACACCTAGAAATCTTGCACTTAAAGCATCAGAGAAATCTTGCACTTAAAGCATCAAAGGTACAGCAAAGATTATATCATAAGTGAAAATAAATATAATCATAACTGCAAATACAGGCGCAGATAAACACTATCCCCAAGGGGACCATATGTCTATTTTAAGAAATTAGACAAGGGATTGTTCTCGTTCATTCCTTTCGGAGCAATCGTGTCCAATGTGTGTATCCATAGGCTTTCACGTTTTCTGAGCAAGAGAGCACGGTCACCGCCTCTTTGTAACGGAGGTATCCAGTCTATCAGTTTTGACCTGAGATCAGATACTTGGTGTCTTAAAGTTAGAAAATGTCTGGCTACTGGTAAGGTCGCTGTCCCAGTGTTGATCGCCTGGTGTATTGACGTTCTATGATTCGCCATCCGATCACGGAACCTTCTGGTCGTCATTCCCACATAATATAATCCACACGGACATGTGAGGATGTAGATCAAATGGTCCATATTGCAGTGTAGTCTGTATTTAATGGGTATTGCTTTCCCCGAGTGGGGATGTGGAAATGTCGGACCTGTTAACATCCCCCTACATGTGGTACACCCGGTGCATTTAAAGCACCCAGGTCTTTTCTCATGTAGCCATGTAGTAGTTGTGGGTAGTTCTTGTCCAGCCATAGGTCTTAACAATAATTGTTTTAGATTGGCCGCCCTGCGATAGGCCATGTTGGGGGGGGGGGGTGTCCTTTTCAGTTTGAGATGGTCATCAGAGGTTAGGATAGGCCAATTCTTGCGGACGGCTCCTCGAATCCTATTTGATAGGTGATCATATGTGGTCGTAAAGACCATATGCTCTGGTGCTGATCTGGCTTCAGTCGGGGATGTAGATGTATCAAATTTCTTCCTGGCCTTCTTCAGGCAATGTGTCACCGTTTTCTTATCATATCCTCGCTCTAGGAAGCGTGATGTCATCTCGGATATTTGTGTCTCCATAGTATCCCGTTTGGTATTATTACGCATCACTCTCAAGAATTGAGAGATTGGGAGATTGTCCTTGAGAGCTGGTGGGTGTTGACTGGTTGCAAGTAGCAGAGTATTGCGGTCCGTGGGCTTTCTGTACAGGCTCGTGTTAATGCGACCCTCCTCCAGTGTGATGGTTATGTCCAGAAAATTGATACTGACGGGATCTACCTGATGGGTAAATCTTACCGGGCTATCTATGCCGTTAAGCCAACTGACCATGTCGTTGAATGAGTCCACTGACCCCTTCCAAAGCAGGAAAATGTCATCTATAAATCTTCTGTAAAAGAGGATCTGTGATCCAAATCTCGGGAAAATCTGTTGTTGTTCATATTTGGTCATGTAGATATTGGCGTATGCCGACGCCAAATTAGAACCCATCGCGGTCCCTTCGCATTGTAGATAATATTTTCCTTGGTAGAGAAAGTGGTTGTGTTTAAGAACTGCGGTAGCCAATTCCAAGAGAAATTCGATTGTCGGCCCAGTCGGTGGGTATTGTTGCCAGGCATTTGCTAGTGCTTGTAAACCTTGATCATGTGGTATGATGGTGTACAGGGAACACACATCCATGGTGGCCAACAGTGTGTCATCAAGCTCATATGGAAAAGTATTCAGCTTCTGCAAAAAGTCGGATGTGTCTCGCACATAGCAATCTCCCTGCTGTACTATGGGTTGCAGGTACGTGTCGACATAGATGGCAAGCGGTTGTAGCAGAGATTTCCTAGCTGAGATGATAGGCCTACCAGGTGGATGTGACAGAGTTTTATGGATTTTGGGAAGGGTATAGATTATGGGGCAAACGGGATGCTCAACAGTGAGGAATTCCAGTGTGTTCTTGTCAATCTGTTGTGTTTTGTATCCCTGTTCTAATACGCGATTAATTTCCAATTTGATCTCAGGTATGGGATTGTGTTGCAGGCTAGTATAGGTGGACTCATCATCTAGCTGCCTCATTATTTTGCTATTGTAGTCGGCCCAATCCTGTACTACTACTGCGCCCCCTTTATCCGCAGGCCTAACCACCAGGCTAGTGTCATGCTTAAGTGCTGACAGGGCTTTGCGTTCTGCAATAGGCAGATTATCAAAGCGCTTAGTTGGAGACTGTGCATGAACATCATGCTCCAGAAGGCGGGTAAATGTTTTAATGCTAGGGTTGGAGGAGGCTGGGTCGAATGTGGAGGGTTTCCGAAATTTTGTGTTTTCTTTGTTAATATCTGTAGTAAAATGCTCACGTAACCTAAGATTCCTACCGAACTTATATATGTCTACTACGGTGTCAAACCGTCGATGGGGTGCTGTTGGTACAAAGGAAAGGCCTCTCGAGAGGAGACGTACAGTTGCCTCATCGAGTGTCTTACTTGATAAGTTAAAAACTAGGTCCTGGGTTTGTCTCTGCACCTGCGCCATGTGTCTGCCCTTCCTTGGGTGCGGTCTCCGTGGTTTGCCACTGGAGGGAGGTTGGGGGTTGGTGTATGATCTAAAAAAGACCTTGGAGTTGGTCGACTGTCAGACAGATCAGTGTCAGAGGCGGAAGATCCCATCTCGTTAGTATAGAATTGTCTCCGTCCTTGGCGGCGGGCTCTATAGGGCCGTTGTGATCTATTTGGTCTAGAATCACCAATCAACCACCGATAGACAGTGTGATTTTGGTAATCTGCTGTGACCGTTGTCAGTTTACTGCGTTTTAATGCAGTGATCTCTTTCTTATAGGAATCTATTTGTGTTTGCAATTTTTCAAATAGATTGGTAGTTTTATCCTTCTTGATGGTGCCCAGGTGTGCACTGCTGAAGGTATCAATTTTGGTCTTAACGTTGTTTAATTCTATACCCACTTCCTCCACGACCAAAAGCATAAGGTCGAAGGAGCATTTATTCAGGACCCCACACCAGCGGCTGCAGAATGTGGGGTTGTTCCTGCCTATTGTCGGGATATTGTTAATCCTAAATCCCCGTGGGATGTACTTTTTCCGATAGTATTCGGACAGGAATTGCCCATGTAAGGTGAGGTCTATTTCCCTCCGTTTAAGTCTAAGAAGTTGGTGGTATAGGTCTGTAGGTGTTTCTGCAGGCAAAGTATCGAAATCTAATTGGTCAAATAAGACCTTATCCGCATCATCGTCCGTGAGGGATATTATACCGTGTTCAGCTTGTGCAAGCAGGTTATCATCAAGGAATCCTACAGACCTATACCACCAACTTCTTAGACTTAAACGGTACAGTCTCCAACTAAGCGCTTTGATAATCTGCCTATTGCAGAACGCAAAGCCCTGTCAGCACTTAAGCGTGACACTAGCCTGGTGGTTAGGCCTGCGGATAAAGGGGGCGCAGTAGTAGTACAGGATTGGGCCGACTACAATTGCGAAATAATGAGGCAGCTAGATGATGAGTCCACCTATACTAGCCTGCAACACAATCCCATACCTGAGATCAAATTGGAAATTGATCGCGTATTAGAACAGGGATACACCATCATACCACATGATCAAGGTTTACAAGCACTAGCAAATGCCTGGCAACAATACCCACCGACTGGGCCGACAATCGAATTTCTCTTGGAATTGGCTACCGCAGTTCTTAAACACAACCACTTTCTCTACCAAGGAAAATATTATCTACAATGCGAAGGGACCGCGATGGGTTCTAATTTGGCGCCGGCATACGCCAATATCTACATGACCAAATATGAACAACAACAGATTTTCCCGAGATTTGGATCACAGATCCTCTTTTACAGAAGATTTATAGATGACATTTTCCTGCTTTGGAAGGGGTCAGTGGACTCATTCAACGACATGGTCAGTTGGCTTAACGGCATAGATAGCCCGGTAAGATTTACCCATCAGGTAGATCCCGTCAGTATCAATTTTCTGGACATAACCATCACACTGGAGGAGGGTCGCATTAACACGAGCCTGTACAGAAAGCCCACGGACCGCAATACTCTGCTACTTGCAACCAGTCAACACCCACCAGCTCTCAAGGACAATCTCCCAATCTCTCAATTCTTGAGAGTGATGCGTAATAATACCAAACGGGATACTATGGAGACACAAATATCCGAGATGACATCACGCTTCCTAGAGCGAGGATATGATAAGAAAACGGTGACACATTGCCTGAAGAAGGCAGGAAGAAATTTGATACATCTACATCCCCAACTGAAGCCAGATCAGCACCAGAGCGTATGGTCTTTACGACCACATATGATCACCTATCAAATAGGATTCGAGGAGCCGTCCGCAAGAATTGGCCTATCCTAACCTCTGATGACCATCTCAAACTGAAAAGGACACCCCCCCCCATCATGGCCTATCGCAGGGCGGCCAATCTAAAACAATTATTGTTAAGACCTATGGCTGGACAAGAACTACCCACAACTACTACATGGCTACATGAGAAAAGACCTGGGTGCTTTAAATGCACCGGGTGTACCACATGTAAGGGGATGTTAACAGGTCCGACATTTCCACATCCCCACTCGGGGAAAGCAATACCCATTAAATACAGACTACACTGCAATATGGACCATTTGATCTACATCCTCACATGTCCGTGTGGATTATATTATGTGGGAATGACGACCAGAAGGTTCCGTGATCGGATGGCGAATCATAGAACGTCAATACACCAGGCGATCAACACTGGGACAGCGACCTTACCAGTAGCCAGACATTTTCTAACTTTAAGACACCAAGTATCTGATCTCAGGTCAAAACTGATAGACTGGATACCTCCGTTACAAAGAGGCGGTGACCGTGCTCTCTTGCTCAGAAAACGTGAAAGCCTATGGATACACACATTGGACACGATTGCTCCGAAAGGAATGAACGAGAACAATCCCTTGTCTAATTTCTTAAAATAGACATATGGTCCCCTTGGGGATAGTGTTTATCTGCGCCTGTATTTGCAGTTATGATTATATTTATTTTCACTTATGATATAATCTTTGCTGTACCTTTGATGCTTTAAGTGCAAGATTTCTCGGGTCAGATAGGTGTGAAGAAAAACCCCATTCAGACATTAGATATATTATGTACTTTACTGTATCTGCATGTACTATAACTTTATACTGTTTAAGCACTATTACTTACAGTACTTAATATAGTGACTTCACCGGCCTCCAATATACCCAGTAATGATCAAAACCCTATTAAAACTGGCTGAGGTAAGCCACCTACAGCCAGCAATCTCTCTTTAATAAGAGGTGTGGTTCATTTAGCCCCAGATGTCTCTGAAATTATGGTATAATTATCCCCCTTTACCCTGTTCTAATAAGTGCCCTCCAGTAGCATAGGACTATGCACCTCTGAATGAGAGAATAATAACAACACAACACACACGATTGAAACTAGTAGCGGTTTCACCGCTACCATGGAAACTACAACTTGCGCAAAGACCGGAAGTGACGCGTGCGTTCCAACACGCGCTTCCGGTTTGCGTTCCACGGCGCGCCCGCTGCCCGGGCCGGCTCGCACGGACACAGCACACTTCCTGGGTACCAGGAAGTGCTGCATATGGTCCTGCAATGCGTTCCACATAACTCCCAGGAAGTGGAGAGGTGGGACTAGCGCCAATAGGAGGGGTATATAATGGGGGCCGGTGAGGCAATTCCTCTGTAACAACAGTTCCCATTTATGCTGACCGTGCTGTGCTGATGTCTGCTGTAACCATGCTGTAACTCCTTGACAAAGGTCCTGGTGTGGACCGAAACGTCGGAATTGGACTCTAAACTGGAACTGTGAGATAACCTTTATTAAATTCTCTTTGCTGATTAATTGAGATAAAGTCTGGAGAGTGCTATCTGTTCCACTAGGTGGATAACCTTGTACTATATATATATATATATATATATATATATATATAGAGAGAGAGAGAGATCCAGGAAGAATGTCACTGGAGACAACAATGAAATAACAGCAAACTTGTATTAATGGGCAACATCTGCCCCCCTTCCTCATCCCCAATGCAATAGACTGCTGTGGAAGTATATATATATATATATATATGAATAAAAGCATTCAGAGGGCGCACTATGACTTTAACTCCAGGTATTATAAACCAGCATGAACCGAATAGCAATATTTTTTAATCAAGCATTAAAAACGTTAAAATCATACAGAAGTATAATAGTTCATAAGCACATTATTCATTTGTACATGTGTAACACTTTCATAAATACTTTCATAAACCCAACGCGTTTCGTCCTATAAGGACTTCATCAGGGGTACAGTTCGTAGCTGGTCATGGAGGAAAGAGGAAGAAGAAGAGTAAAGAACAAGAAAAGAATATCAATTGATGTCATGGAATGCATTTCAATTTCAACATTCTTTTTTCTTAAAAGAGTACCAGTTATTCATTCAAAAAGCAATATATATTCATTCAGCTAATAATCAATACATACAGAGGATCATCAGACAATGAGAAAAGAGAGAAATATTCTCAACAGACGCAATTTTAGGTAATGACTACTTACTATGGGTATTGTTCCGGGTGGGTCCCGTATAACCATAAAGTTAATTATTAGTGATTACTGTATTCCACTGTTAATAAAGATATTTGGTGTGAGGTGTTCTAAAAAGAATAAAGTTTGTCAGAAAGAACCCAATTACTTTTCATACTTTGAGCTATAAGATGACATTGGTCACTCACATTAAATGAATCTCAAACATCCAAGGTCTTCCATGTAGAGTATAGTGGAAGTATCTAGAGAAAAAGGGGGTTGTCTCAGACTAGATTTAATTTACTATTAGAACTAACCATTTTTAATTGTTATACTCACATTAGAGTTCAAAAAGTGCCCGTAGCCAATTATAAACTGTCTTCAAGGGTGATCAGATAAAATCTAAATAACTTTGATAAATTTGAATAAGGTATATGCAAACCTTTAAATTGAGGTTCTATTATCAGGGTTATAAATTAACTTACTTTTAAAACCAGAATCAATAATACCGGACAGGAATCCAGATAGGCCAAAGGCAACCAACTAAAAATTAAGTGGATTTAATTAATTAATTAATTTAAAAAAAAATTAGTAAACAATAAAAGAATAAACTGGTTACTTACATAGTAGGATCCTGGACATTGTGACTACCTTCTCTCCTCAATGTCAAGTGAACTGACATATGAGGGCCTGACCTATTTATACCTGTAGAGGTATTACATCACTTCCTTTCTCTACTGATAGGTCAAGCAATTAAACAGCTATAGAGGGCTTTTTTAACCCCCCCAATTCAAATTCTATTCTTGAACTTATAAAGATAAAGTTCATAAGTCAGGAGGGTAATATGGGGTATAAGATAGAGGGTTTAAATGAACAGATAATCATTTGTTTCGGCTATGCGTTCCACCTATCGTATGGTGGAACGCATGGACTTCCGTCCAATCGTTGCACCTCTCAATCCAGATAAATGTATTAAGCCCAGAGGGGACAAATGGTAAATTTTAATTAAGCCCAGAGAGGGTACATCCGATCCGGGATCACTACAGGTCCCGGTCGGCGCAACAAACAGAGAGTCCGTGTCCGCGGACCCGTGCGTTCCATCCATAACAAGGGTGGAACGCAACGCGTCACTTCCGCGACACGGACCTGTGCGTTCCATCCATAATGAGGATGGAACGCAATACGTCACTTCCGCGACAGGCGCTTGTGCGTTCCACCTGTCCAGACGGTGAGACGCACAGTATCAGTTCCTAATTACGCCAGGCATTCTGCCCACACTAACAATACACTATACTTAAAAAAGTACTAGTGTTATATGGTATATAATATCTCGCTCTAGGGTATCCCACATTTTGGGAGAACGCGTATTAATGGAATTTAAATGCTATTTTCTCAATGTCTTTACAAAAATTATAACATTAATAATAATATAATATGGCATACAAAAAATTATTTTAGTTCACTTATCACATAGTTTATTAATTACTTGCAGAATTCCATATATCCTATTTATAGAATATGGTGAATGGACAATAATTCACACAGTCATAATTGGAAGATCACAAGATGGTACATGAAAGATATAGCCCTCAATCTTGAGTTATTTGTTATTATTAAGTATAACACACAAGAGGTGTAATTAAGGTTATACATGACATGCACACACACACACACACACAGGTTGAGTATCCCTTATCCAAAATTCTAAATTCCACATTTCTGGGTACTCTACTGAGATGATGACATATATATTATACATAATGTGTATATATAGCTATATTATATAAGTATAAAATATAATATACATATATATGTGTCATTATCTCATTAGGGGAACCAAAATGTGTGATTTTGAATTTTGGATAAGGGACACTCAACCTTTATATATATATAAGAATTTACAAGTGCCAAGATTACGTGATTTCTACTTGAATGACCCAAAGTGATGCGAAAACAAAGACTGTTAACTGAACAGATTTCACTGGCTAGCTGGCAATTTTTAGCTGGGGGGGGGGGGGGGGGGGGTAAGCACAAAACAATGGCCCATGAGCAGTGGCCAAACCTTAAACAGTGATTTTATTAGTATAGTATATGTGCTGATTTATTAAATGGCATAAAAATATTTTGCTGGAAAAAACATAATATAACATAATAGTTTTACATAATATCCCTATTTATCAATAACCAATATTTTACTCCCTGTTTTGTGAATACCTCAGTTGGCCGTACCAAATTAATATCATTACAAATATAGTTTATTCTTGGCAAAATACTGTGTACATTACAGATCTGTCCTCACACATACACCACACTTCAATACGCCACGCAGCGGGAGATGCCTGGCGTGCGTCCGGTATACTTTACAGGCAGACGGGATGCCAGATGTCAGTATACCGACGGCGGCATCCCGTCTGCTGGAATCCCAGCAGTGAGATAGCGATTACTTTTGCGTGCTCGCTGCACTTGCCATACTTTGGGCCTGTTAGCTTGCTTCGCTCGGGTTTTATTCCCACTCAGTTGGTGGCATGGACCCACCAACTGAGTGGGTATACCAGGAGGCAGGCAGGATTTCATCTAGCGGTATTTCACTGGCTGTCAGGATTCCAGAGTTGGTCTCCTGAATGCCGGGATCCCGACAGTCTGCATTTTAACTGCGTGAGATGACAGATCCCATGCAACTCCATTAGTGTCTGGCGTCTTTTTTGCCAAAAATGTACAAGCAGACTTTGTTGATTAAATTTATATGCAGCATGCCAATATTCTGTGTGCAACAGTGCCTGTATCTGCATACAAAATGCTACGTTGGAGTGTTTTGTAGGAATAGCAACATGTCTGAAGTGGACATTATGTCAGTGTTAGTAATGTTAACATTTTAACTATGTTGACATCATCTATGTTGATCTGCTACTGACATTGTGAATTCCAACATGCTAAATGCTGACATCAAGGACGTAACCATGGGCAAATGCAGGATTTTTAGAGGGGGCATTGCAAATGCAATCTACAACCTGCCACTCTGCAGAACATTGGAGCAAGTGCGGGAGTCTTGGGGAGTCTTGGTCATTTTATACACAGGATTGTGTATGAAATACATTATTAATAATTAACACTATAGATGTTCTATAGTATAGGCTGTAAATATAGTTAACTTATATAAATGACAGATGTGGTTAGGAAAAGGTTAAACATTCCATAAATAAATAAATAAATAAATAAATAAATAAATGAATAATTACATAAACATAATAGAACCAGGAGGAGACAGAACTGTTCTTTCTAAGCACACATTCTCCCACATTACGCTAAGGCATCTGTCCCTTCTTCTTGATAGCTACTCTCTAGTACAGCACTTAGATCCACACATACAGAAAACTTTGTAGAAGACGCTGCTACCACTAGGCATATCATACGCGCATGCATGGGGGAATTCCAAGTACCTGGAAACCCCTCATGGCTGCCAATCTATCATGCAGCTGACCGATTTTTTTAATTATTGTAGTGCCTCACATAACAATAAAGGGGGGCGCCGGAGAGGAGAACTCTGCCTGTAGCAATGAGAACCAGTGATCGCAGCCCGCAGACAAGAAGGAGGCCACTGGCAGCGTGAGATCGGGAGCCTGCAGTGTTGAGAGGATCAATGACCAGAGAGGACACCTTTGAGGAGCAGCAGCCGGACAAGAGACTTTGTGGAAAATCCCCATCCTGACGAGGAGAAGTGGAGAAGCAGTGCTGGCCGATGACAGGAATTGCAGGCACCATGGAAGACTCCTCGCCTACCCAGAGAAGGACCCTGGAAGGACCCCGGCTGTTGTGTGGAGGACAGTGCTGACAAGAGCCTGGAGCAGAGAGGAAGACCCCAGCAGAGGATCTCAGATGACGGGACCTGGGATAATGAATGCAGCCCGGTGCAGTTCTCAGTATTCCAGGGCGGCGCTTAACATCCGAGAGCCAGTTGGAGGTGGCAAAAGAGCCTGCAGCTTGGGGTGAGACACTGTTTAAGCCCTTCCACTGCCTACTCTGCCGCTGTTAACCCTTTCCACTGCAATACTGTGCCTAACTGAGTAAAGTAGGGGGTAGGCTTCTTTGTGTATTTTTCCTTGCTGCCCAGTGGACAGTTAATACAGTTATTCCCCTTGTCCCTAATGTATTGCATTGTGCTTAATTTTAAAAGGGTAGGTTCCCTTGCTGTTATACTCTTCCCCATTGTTTAACTTATAAAGGGGGTAGGCTCCCTTCTCCTGGTAAATGCAGAGAACAATGGCTCCCTCTGCTTTAGGTAAGCCGTCTGTCCAAAAGTGCACTGCTTTTCCTTCCTCCAGGGACTCCATTTCCTCATTACTATCTTTTAAGGGTCCTCAGTCACTTTGGGACCTCCTCTGCATCCTTGGCTCCTCAATACCACTGGCTCTCGGTCTTCAGCAACAGGCTGCCACCTACACAATGCTAGTGGATGCCCAATAACTATAGGAGTGATCTACACACCACATCGATTAAGACTTCCTTGGTAAATCCGCAATGAAAGTTCCCCAAGTCAGTAAATAAATATGTGACACATAGCTTTGCCGGGAAACGGGTGGCCCAGATGAAGGTCAAATCCACAAAAACCTATTTGAGGGCAAATATTGTAAAGAACTTCATTCCCCCAATACAGCAAGAGGCTTATGGCTTGAGTTTCCATACAACTCGCATGGAGTGTGACTAACAGCGCAACTTATCCTCGCATAAATATACTTTGTAAGCTAATGATTTTCACTGTGCTGTTTTATGGAGCTGATGGAAAATCCTGCTACTGTTATACAACTCAAAAGAAAGAGTGCCATAATCCTTCATAGAAAAATCTAAAGCAACCAGAAACTAAAGAAATATACTTGTAAACTGAAACTTAATCAGCGGTGAAAGGTCAACATGGATAAGCTGTTAGGCCGTCCATTTCCTTAAAGAGCAAGAATTAACTGGGGGAATCAGCCAAACCAGAACTTACATAAGCAAGCCAATGCTGCGGACAATGCTCCCTTTGAATGGCCCAGCTCATGCCATTCACACATAATGCCAACTTAGAGTCATTAACTCTTTTGCCACCCTTACTGCTGGATGTGAGGAAACTCTGCCAGTCACTCCAAGGTGCATAATAAGTCTTCAGTGTTCCCAGAT
Organism: Pseudophryne corroboree; assembly: GCF_028390025.1. Lineage (NCBI taxonomy): Eukaryota > Metazoa > Chordata > Amphibia > Anura > Myobatrachidae > Pseudophryne > Pseudophryne corroboree. Next base: position 553,291,574 of record NC_086444.1, read on the forward strand.
CTAAAGCATTCAATGCGAATCCAACAGTACCAGCGTGATAATCTTCCAAACATAAGTGGGACATGATAAACAGGATAAACTGACAAAGGATGCAAGCACCCTGAACCTAGCATTAAGCATTTGCAAAATAATTTTCAATGCCCAGCATGTATTGTGTCTTAAAGTCAATGTTCCTATGGAGGCATAGCAGGACTAGATACCTCAATAATAATAAAGCCAAGGCAGATCCAGCTCTCTGGTTATTGTTGGCTTGTTTCTGCTTTTTGCAGAAAATGTATTATTCTGATGCCAAACATTATCTGTATAAGCCCAAATACATGCCATGCACTATATTAATATACTTTAAAGTATTTAAGTATTCAACTGCCAAGTGTCCAGGCAACAGGTAACAAAAACATTCCTGTCCAACAGCCAATATGATTAGTTACAATAAGCCTCCTCTGCAGCAGCTCCTGCAGATCTATCAGTATCCAAAGCATGCTTTCTGTAAATGCATGCTGTGCATCATGGGAGATGATGTCATGCCGAGGTGACTCACTTCCTGTTTGTTGCCTGTTACTTCCACTTGGTGTCTGACTCATGTTGAATAAAGACCTGTATTACACTGATGCTGCAAGTGTCATCCTGATTTTGTTGTTACACATCTACATGGTGTCAGAACTGGGATGCCATGGCACAAGGTCTCAGGAGAATAGATCCGCTGATATTTGCTGAAAACGTGGCTGACAACTGGCTGAGGTTTAAAAGACAAATGGCAGATATACTCCATAGAAGGCCTTTCAGACAAATCAAAAAAGTCCAGGCATACACGCTGCTGAACCTCACAGGCACCGATGCTGTGGACAAATCAGATGCTTTTGTGTATGCTGACGAAGAAGACAGAGAGGATCCTGACATCCTAATTGCAAAGTTTGAAAAGATCTGCATGCCAGCAAAGAATGTAATTATGGACAGGCATGTTTTCAACAGCACAAACCAAAAGGGTGACGACACTGTACAGTCCTACGTCTTCACGCTAAGCTGCTGTCAAAGAAGTGCAATTTTGGTTTTCTTCACATAGGAGCTCATCTGTGACAGAATCATATGCGGCATATGCAGCAACAAGGTACGTGCACAGCTGCTGTGGGAGAAGGGCCTCACATTAGAATCTTCCATAAAAATCTGTATGTTAAATGAGCAGTCTGATTAGGGCACAAGGGAACTAAGAAAGGACGCTGAGGTGTGTGTCATGGTGGCCGTTCCGCGCCGATCCTCCATGTGTGGGAATTGCGTGGCACAGCACCCTCCTGACAAACAAAGTTGCCCCGCATATGATAAATGATATAATGCATGTGGCAAATGAAATCATTTTGCAAGGTGCTGCCGCTCCAAAGATCAAACTTCCATAAAGCGGCAGTCTGAGTCATGCTATAGCCGCTCGCCCCGGCAGATTAACCAGGTTGAAACGGAGCCAGGGTGTGAATCGGTTTGCATGACAGTTTGTGATAGTGTAGACCACTTGGATGAAAAGGGCGAAATATTTATCAAACTGAGAACAAAGCATACGAACAAGGTAGCCATAATCAAACTAGACTCAGGAGCGAAGTGCAATGTCATATCCTACAAACAACTATGTGAAATAGATCCAACTACACAGATAAACCCACAAGACAAGATCAATTTAATAGCTTCTGGTGGCCAGATCATCACCACACTGGGTATCACAAAGCTAAAGTTTACCCTTCTGATTTGCTATTCCACATTGTGGATCAAAAGGTTAAACCACTGCTAGGCCTCCCTGACAGTATGAAGCTAGGCCTTCTCAAATTGGGGCCTGAGGTACGGTATCCGTTCACATGGTCGACCATGTTATGGTCGACAGTCATTAGGTCGACCACTATTGGTCGACATTGACATGGTCGACATGGACACATGGTCGACACATGAAAATGGCTGACACATAAAAGGTCGACACATGAAAAGGTCGACATGAGTTTTTTTACTTTTTTTACTTTTGGGGAACTTTTCCATACTTAACGATCCACGTGGACTACGATTGGAACGGTTAAGTGTGCCGAGCGAAGCGGTAGCGGAGCGAAGGCAGCATGCCCGAAGCATGGCGAGCGAGGCGAGCCATGCGAGGGGACGCGGTGCACTAATTGGGGTTCCCAGTCACGTTACGCAAAAAACGACACCCAAAAAAGTAAAAAAACTCATGTCGACCTTTTCATGTGTCGACCTTTCACGTGTCGACCATTTCCATGTGTCGACCATGTGTCCATGTCGACCATGTCACTGTCGACCAATAGTGGTCGACCTAATGACTGTCGACCATAACATGGTCGACCATTCATACCGGAACCCTGAGGTACATGCAATACAGATGACCGTTCCAGAGATAAAAGACTTTCAGGATTTATTTGATTGCAGTACACTTGGCAAGCTTCCTGGTGTGTACCATATGAGGCTGGATGACTCCATTGTACCTACTGTCTGAGGGTTCCTATCGCAATGAAAGTGCTCTGGATGCAAAGTGTGGATTCTGGCAAATCCCTTTGATCAGAGCTTTGTCCCTGCTCACCGATTTCATGACCCCGATAGGGTGGTATGTCTTCCTTCGCATGCCCTATGGAATCACTACGGGCAGTGAGGTCTTCCAGCGTTGCATGGAGCAACTGTTTGCAGGCTATCCCTGTGAAATCATTGTCGATGACATCCTGGTGTGGGGCCGCATCGAGGAAGAACATGACCAGCGACTGCACCAGGTAATTGAACGGGCTTGTGCTTTGAACCTCAAGCTCAACCCAGACAAATGCAAGTTTAGAATTACAGAAGTGGCGTGCATGGGCCACGTGCTCACTAGTCAAGGCGTCAAACCGGATTCAAATACAATCACTGCCATCCAGCAAATACTGCTTCCGGCTGACCAACAGGCACTGCAGCGCTTCCTGGGGATGACCAACTACCTGTCTAAATTTGTTCCGCAATACAGTGAAACTACTGCACCTTTGCGGCAGCTACTCCACCAGGACTCAGAATGGTGCTGGCTGGATGCTCACACGGCTGCTGTTGATCGATTGAAGACCATGCTAACAAATCCACCGGTCCTGCAATACTTCAACGTGCATGATCTTGTAGTCCTCTCTGCTGATGCTTCACAGAGTGGTCTAGGGGCCATGTGCCTCCAACACCGCAGACCGGTGGCTTTTGCTTCCAGGGCTCTCACTGACACTAAAACCAGGTATGCACAAATTGAGAAAGAACTGTCAGCACTGGTGTTCGCCTGCAACCGTTTCCATGACTTCATCTATGGCCATCCTGCCATGGTGGAAACCGACCATCAGCCTCTCATCACCATACTGAAGAAGCCCATCCACTCTGCTTCTTCCCGTATTCAGGACATGATGCTCAAGCTGCAGCGGTACAACCTGGATGTCATATATTAGCGAGGCAAAGAAATGTACATTGTTGATGCTCTGTCTTGAGCCTTCCATTCGTAAAGTAATAATACAGGGTGTCCCATAATGATGGGACATATTTTTTTTTTTTTTAGTGTACAAGAGCTTTAAAATGTGTCTGAATTTGGGAGTTAATGTTGTTCTCCTTTCCAGTACATTGATCCTTAATGTGATGACTGAGCGAAGAAGCTCTCACACACACTGCATATGCGTCACTTTCTCTCTCCCTCCTTTATAATCCTTGTCGGCTATCTTGCCAGTGAATTGTCACGCCAATCTGGGTCAGTACAGCATGTCTATTTGGTCACTCTTTGTTCTTGTGATTACTACCCCCTGTAGCAGGGTTACAGTACTTAGTGATGTAGCTGTGGAGGATGTCAACAGAAGTTGCATACAGTGTGGAAACATTTTTCACCAGTGGTAGCTCCTTCAGTGATTCCAACAACAATATGAACTCCTGTTCCTTGGTTATGTATTACACATAGGGGACTATTTATTAACATTATTTTTACTAAAAAGATGTGAAAAAGGGATGTTTTCACACCCTTTTCACATTATTCACGTATCACTCAAATGTATTAAAGGGCTTTTGGAGCAGTTTTCATGAAAAACCCTTTAATTCACTTTTTTTTTTTAGTAATCAGATCGCATTTTCCATACTTATAATGAGAAATGCAATCTGGGCAAGTTTACAAAAAAAAAAAAAATTGTTAAAAAAAACACAATAAGTCCTGTGATAATTACGCCAGCTTCAGCTCACTGCGAGATCCCTACTTCAGCACAGCTTTTTCTGCCCCCCGGCAGAGAAAGCTGTGCGGGGAACAGGCTCCGGTGATCAGCTCTTTGTGTCACAGTTTAAAAAAAAAAAGGAAAAAAAAACCCAAAAAACCTTATTTACCAGACAGAGGAGCCAGTGATCGGTGCTTGGGTGTGGACTACCAGTCATCGGGACCTCCTGTGCGCTGTTGTGACACCCGGTGCAGTAAAGTGATGCTGCAAAATGACATCTCACTTTTTGGCACTGGGGGTCACAGCAGCGTACAGGATCCAATGACTGGCAGCCCTGCAGGAGCACTGATCACCGACTCCCTGGACTGGTAAGTATATTTACCAGTGGGGGTGGCGCAGAGGGTAGTCGCAATGGGGGGATTGACCCAGCAGCAGTAGTGGCGATGTCAGCGGTGACAGTTCATACGCAGCAGGACATAGGGGTATTTTTTATGAAAAATACCCCAATAATGTTGCAGAGTGGTATCACAGGGACAGAGCTTGCTCACAAACTCTGTCCCTGCATGCAATAATTGATACATCCGAGTGATGTAATCAATTATTGCAGTGCAGATTGGGTCAAGATATAAATCGGCCCCTTAGTCCTTAAGAAATGTTCTTGTTTCAGTCCTAGATACTTGTGTTTAAAATGTGTCCATCATTATGGGACACCCTGTAGATTTTATTTGTTTTGAAAATGAAACATAATGTTTTGATTGATTTGAATTATTAGAACTTGCCAAATTATTTTACTCATTACTTTTTGAGAAGAATTTAAATTATAATTTTAGAACAAAAAACTGAATAAAAATATTTAATATTATATCATTACATGTATTGCAGGGCCGTAACTACGTGTGTGCCAAGGGGGCTTGGCACACAGCGCAGTTGCCCTGAGGGCGCAACGGCCAGCGGCATGTAATGAGTCAAATTGACTCATTACATGCCGCCTCTGCTGTGTGCGCCGCCGCCGCGCTGTGGAGGGGAAGACAGAAGCGCCGAGCAGCGGAGAGAAGGAGGAGGAGGGAGGGGGAGCAGGGAGCCGCAGCAGCGCTATTTGATTGGTAGTAAGCGCCACTGCAGCATCCCCCTCTCCTTCTGTATTGGCTGCCCGGCGCTGCTATGGATGCTGGGATGCGGTTCCTTCATCCCAGCATCCACAGCAGCGCCAGCAGCGCCAGGCAGCCAATACAGAAGAAGAGGGGGATGCTGCAGCGGCGCTTACTACCAATCAAATAGCGCTGCTGCGGCTCCCTGCTCCCCCTCCCTCCTCCTCCTTCTCATCTCACTGCCTGCACCGAGGGAGCTGCCAGCACGAGGAGCCTGTCAGGTAAGTATCTCTCTCTCTCTCTCTCTCTCTCTTTCTTTTAGGGGGACACCGTCTGCCATAATGTGTAAAAAGGGGTCCTGGCTGCCGCATTGTGTAAAAAGGGGTCCTGGCTGCCGCATTGTGTAAAAAGGGGTCCTGGCAGCCGCATTGTGTAAAAAGGGGTCCTGGCTGCCGCATTGTGTAAAAAGGGGGACTGGCTGCCGCAATGTGTAAAAAGGGGTCCTGGCTGCCGCATTGTGTAAAAAGGGGGACTGGCTGCCGCAATGTGTAAAAAGGGGGACTGGCTGCCGCATTGTGTAAAAAGGGGGACTGTCTGCCGCAATGTGTAAAAAGGGGGACTGGCTGCTGCAATGTGTAAAAAGGGGGACTGTCTGCCGTAATGTGTAAAAAGGGGGCCTGGCTGCCGCAATGTGTAAAAAGAGGGACTGGCTCCCGTAATGTGTAAAAAGGGGGCCTGGCTGCCGCAATGTGTATAAAGGGGGACACTGTCTGCCGTAATGTGTATAAACGGGGACGCTGTCTGCTGTAATGTGTAAAAAGGGGGACTGTGTGCTGTAATGTGTCAAAAGGGGGACGCTGTCTGCTGTAATGTATAAAAGGGGCTCTACCTGGTGTAGTGGCGCTACTGTGCAGCGTAATTTGAACAATGTAGACTACTGTGCACCGTAGTATGAATTGCTATTATTTTGTGGCCACGCCCCTTCCCCATGAAGCCACGCCCCTCTAAATTTTTTACGCGCCTGCGGCGCGCACTGCCCCTGTCTTACATGGGGGGGCGCCACTGTCGTTTCTTGCACACAGCGCTAAAATGCCTAGTTACGGCACTGTATTGCAGTGTTTAATTTTATGCAATGTCAGACACCATGTAAATACAACTTGGTCTTAGTGTTCCCTTAATCAAATAATACTTATTTGTTGCTGTATTGTGAATGATATGAGTAACAAAGGTATTACACATTCTTGCAGAGTTGGAGACAAATGCAAGTTGCATAATTTTAACCCTGTATCTTGCTCCTTTTTAAAGCACACAAATTTGCTCAGGCAACTTGGATGCATTTACTACATATGGGGCCTAATTCAGACCTGATCGCTGGGCAGCGATTTTTGCTGTCCTGAGATCAGATAGTCGCCGCCTACAAGGGGAGGGTATTTGAGCTGTGCAAGTGTGCAAACGCATGTGTAGCAGAGCTGCGCAAACTGATTTTGTGCAGTCTCTGCGCAGCCCAGGACTTTCTCAGCCGCTGTGATCACTTCAGCCTATCCAGGACAAGAATTGACGTCAGACACCTTCCCTGAAAACGCTTGGACATGCCTGCGTTTTTTCAGACACTCCCAGAAAACGGTCAGCTGTCACCCACAAATGCCCTCTACCTGTCAATCTCCTTGTGTTCGCCCATGCAATCACTTTTTTCGCACCATGCTGTCGCTATGCACTGATGCCCAGTGCAGTCGTCCGACGCGCCTGTGCATTGCGGTGCATACGCATGCGCAGTTCGGACCTGATCACAGCCTAGCTATCAGGTCTTAATTACCCCCCATGATTCCCTGCACCAAGGGAGCAGGAACAGGTGTTGGAAGAGGTATGCAGACATATCCATAGTCAGGGCCGTAACTAGGTGTGTGCCTGGCACACAATGCATATGGATTGTGGACACAGCACAGCAGGCAACACTGGCCAATCCACACCGCAATGTGTGGTGGTGGTGGTATGTAGCTGCAGAGCCTGATTGGCAACCTGTGTGCAGACTGATGTAGCACTGCCACTGTCTACTGTAGACATTATAGCAGACACAGCACTGGGAAGTCAGAGGCTACCTCCTGTGTTCTCCGCACCTCCTCCTGCATTGTCAGGCAGGACTTCCTGCTTAGAGGAGCTGGCTGCTGACTAGGGCTCCACCTGTCATAAAGTGTATCAGGGGCTCTAACCTGGCATGTGGGCTCTATGTGGCATAATGTGTATCAGGAGCTCTACCTGGCCTGTGGGCTCTTCATGGCATAATGTGTATCAGAGGCTCTACCTGGCAAACTGTGGTCTCTACCTGGCATAAGGTGTATTGGGGGCTCTACCTATCATAATGTGGGCTCTACATGGCATAATGTGTGTTGGGGTCTCTACCGGGCATAATATGGGCTCTACCTGGCATAATGTGGGCTCTACCTGCTATAAGATGTATTGTGGGCTCTACTTGGCATAATGTGTTTCAGGGGCTCTACTCTGGTTTAATGTGTGTAAGGGGCTTCACCATGACAATGTGTATAAGGGGCTCAACCATGTCGTAACGTATATAAGGGGTACTACTGTGTGGAATAATGTGAATAACGTACACTACTGTATTGTGTAATGTGAATAACAGACACTACTATGCCATGTAATGTGAACTGGTAATATTCTGTGGCCATGTCTCTTCCCCATAAAGTCACGCCCAATATTTTTGGTGCGTGTCTTTGGTGCGCACTGTGCCTATTTTAAACATGGTGGGAGAGGGGGCACCATTTTTTTTTCTGGCACAGGGCACCAAAATGTCTCGTTACGGCACTGGCTAAAATACAATAAAGGTTGTGTCACTGCAAGATGCATCCTAAGATGGCCACAAAACATCCAATGCCTATTTAGAGTGGAATAACTTCAGGAATTTGAACAATTGGTGCAAATAAGGGAATGCTGCTAATATATTTATAATACCCATTTTAGACCTCCTGAGATGGGTCGCACCTGGGAGCCTGACACTGGTGCTTCCTGGGTGCAACCCACCTCAGGCCCCTTGCTGCTACTGTTCCTAACCTGGCATATTGACGGGTTGGTGATGTCAGCTGTCACATGGCGGGGGCCGCGCTTAGAGAGCGCATGATTTCCAAGCACTGGATGTCCACACAGAGTGAACGGGAAATGGGTCGATGCGACCCGGCTTCCCGTACACACAGCACAGCAAGCCGGGTTGAACATGTGTTCCACCCCGCAAGCTACCCAAATTGGGATACTGGGTTGCTCGACCCGGATTATTCCAAATGTGCCCTTTCAGAGAGCACAGCAACATGGGTTATGCGCGCTCATGTGCAATAACCCGTGTTCAAAGCTTGCGGTGTAAAATGGGTATTAGTGTGGACTTCGAATCATACTTGTTTACTTTTATCTCACTCCATGCAACTTTAGTATTTATTATCTACACTTTTTGTCCATTTACTGTAATGTGGATAAATTGTGTATTGCAGTCTGGCACAGAGAGAGAGTTGCCTAATTCAGACCTGATCGTAGATGTGCAAAAAAACGCACATTTATGATCAAAATCTTAGGCATGCAGAAGGGGGTGCAGAATGCCAGCAGGGGGGGGGGGGGGGAGTGCCATAAGCCCCTTGCAAGCTTGCTTTGCTCGCCACGCTGCAGTCTCGGTGGCGACCTGCGGTCCCTACATGTTCTATTCCCACTCTATGGGTGTCGTGGACACCCATGAGTAGGAATAGTCCCTGTTGGATGTCATGCCGACCGTCGGGATTGTGAGGAGGCGGGATGTAGGGGGTGGTATTGTGACCGGCGGTCTCCTGACCGCCAGTCACATAACTACATCTCATACGGAGGGGGCGCCTAGCACAGGGCTAGTCTTCCCTGCATGCCAAGCTCTACCACTCCCCACCCGCAGACGTGCGAAAGCATCACACAGCGGCAATGCTTTCGCACCTGCCTAGTAGTTCCCTGCCCATGCAGCCTAGCTACCCACCATTTTTTTGACAGCAGCGGCTGCGTGTGACAGCACACATCCACCGCGGCCCACCGCGCAAATAGTCCAGACACACCTGCGTTCTCTGGGCCACCCCCCCCCACCCCCCAATGCTGCCGACATGCCCCTGACCTAGGGTTGCCACCTCATCCCTTTAATTCTGGACACATATTAATTACACAGGTTCTGTGGCTGCCTGGCTGACTTCAAGACTCCATTTCACCTGGTTTTAATCAGCCACAGAACCTGTATAATTAATGTGTCCAGAATTAAAGAGATGAGGTGGCAACCATATTTGCCTACCTGACCCTCTCCATGAGGGAGAAAATGCTCTGTTCCTGGACTTTCCTGGTAATGTATGATTGCCATCACCTGTGGTGAAACGCCTTTCTTATCAATTAACTAGCTCACCACAGGTGATGGCAATCATACATTACCAGGAAAGTCCAGGAACAGAGCATTTTCTCCCTCATGGAGAGGGTCAGGTAGGCAAGAATGGGGGCAACCCTACCCTGACTGCCCCGTGACCACCGCTACCTTTCAATCAGGCTGAGGCAATTGCTGTGTGTGCATGCACAGTGCGGCTGCTGCGCGTGCGCACATTGCATAGGGCTTCAGCCTGCGATCGCTGCTGCAGCAACCAGGTATGACTTAGGCCCTGAGTTGACAGCATCTGCTATTTACATTCAAGCTTGTATAGGGTGTAAAAATGTGATTATATATTTCCACCCATCTTTCATTTCTCTTGGGATGCCTAAAGGGGGGTACTAAATGGGGGTACTCACGGAGCGATATTCTAAGCAATCTGACTAGATTGCTTAGAATTTCAGCATTATCGCTCCATGTGTACCCCCTACAGCGATAGCGATGCGCAGCCCCACGCATCGCTATCGCTTCTGCTAGATTGGCCTGCATGGGAGCTCCCCCCCCCCCGTCTCCCCCTGCATGCTCAGCACACATCGCGCTGTGCTGAGCGGCGAGAGAGATGTGTGCTGAGCGGTTCGCTCAGCACACATCTCTCCTGCATCGGCCCGTCTATATGGGCCTTTAGGCCCATAATCTTTATATAAGAGTTACAAAGTATATTTATTTAAAACAAAATAAAGAATTTGCAAGCAATAAAATTGATGTTTTGTATATTTATTACTGTCAGCACCCATATGAAGGGAGAAGCTCACACCTAACAAGACATTTCAAAGGATTTATCTTAAAGCTCAACAATGCAATTTACACAGCTGTAATTGCTCATAGTGAGACACATACACAATAAACACCTGTGTTGTTACTCAGACTTGGTTGCTGCAAGTAATTTGTTCCCCTGTTTATCTTCTGCTTCAAGACCTGTAGAAAACAAAAAAGGATTTGTTGAAGTAAATTCTACACAGTTACAATTTAAGAGCTGCCACTTAGTAATGCTTTCATCACCTTTAAATACTGGGATATGCATTGAAAAACCTCAAGTGGGATTTTGATTAATTAACACCTAAATGTAAAGAGGTTTTTTTTTTTTTTACCTCAATACAAGAAAATGCTTTATTTAAGGTATGAATAACTTTCATTAGTATCACCAGGTGCATAATATTTTCCAGGGTATATAAAACTTTAGATAATAAAGATCAGGAAGTGTATACATTTACAATTACAAAATATCTGGTAATCCAATACATCAATACAAACAATGCCTTTCTAGTTAGGCTATCTTTATCATTCAAACAAGTCTTTGACACTTTTCTGCGTTAAACTATATAGCTGAAATTTAGAAGTTTTTGTTACAAATCTTTTTTTTTAAATGTTGCTATTGTTTTTCTCATGTATCGAATAGCACCATTGAGGGGCTGTTATCAAAATACCAGCAGTTTGGGGTACCGGTAGTCAGAATTTCAACAGAATGCTGAAGGATCGTGGTGAGTATTTTAACCCTAATCCTAACCCACCCCTCCCACAGCCTAAGGCCGTGTACACACGGTGAGATCCTGACTTATCCGATTCTCACTGTGCGACGGGGGGCCGGGTCGGCACTTAGCCAGTATCGCAAGCACATAATGAGTGTGATTGCGATCCTGGTTCTATGCGATTTTGGCTAAGTGTCAATCCTGACTATCTCTTCTATAGAGATAGGGTGTGTACACACGGTAAGATCTTTTCTTCCGATTCTGACTATATAGTCAGAATCGGAAGAAAAGATAGTGCAGTCCGCAAGGTGACGGTCACCTTGCGATCCCGATCCGATGCCGATGCGCGGCCCCGCGCGGTCGGCATCGGCCGAATAAATAGGCTGTGCAGGCAAGTCAATCCTGACTATCTCTGTAGAAGAGATAGTCAGGATTGACACTTAGCCAAAATCGCACAGAACCAGGATCGCAAGCACACTCATTATGTGCTTGCGATACTGGCTAAGTGCCGACCCGGCCCCCCGTCGCACAGTGAGAATCGGATAAATCCGAATCTCACCGTGTGTACACGGCCATAGTCAGGATTGACTTGCCTGCACAGCCTATTTTTTCGTCCGATGCCGACCACGCGGGGCCGGATCGGGATCGCAAGGTGACTGACACCTTGCGATCTGCACTATCTTTTCTTCCGATTCTGACTATATAGTCAGAATCGGAAGAAATGATCTTACCGTGTGTACACACCCTTACCCTAACCGTTCCCTCTTGCAGTTGATAAAGCTAAATATTTATCTTACTTAAAACCCTTTAAGAGGTCTAAGAACACTGTACGCTATTGACGTATGGAATACCGTAAGGGTACGCACGTTGCGTAACAATCGCTTAGCCGTAATCGAGACGCTCAAGCGTCACGTTCGCTCACGGCCAAGAGATCACAGGCAGGCACGCTATTGGCTGCCGACTAACGTAATGGTTCGCTATTAGCGTAGCGGACGCTCGGGACCACGAGGAGATCACCAGCGGCGCAGACGCTCACAATGTTAAACCTTTATAACTATACCATAAAACAGTGTATTATGCAGTAAACCTTGGTGTAGTGATAGAGTGTAAATGTAACACAGTGTAACCTTATTAACTTAAAAGCTGTTCGAGCGTCTCCGACGCTCTTAGAATACTTAGAAATATAAGAAATACACAGATACCGACCTTAGGTTCTAACACCCTATATGAACGTTATATTTGCAAAGGATTAATACAATACAAGTCATACACTACCAATATAACATAGACTAACTAACCAGATAACTACACATGAAATACAATACAATACAATTACGTTTAAGGGAAAATGAGAGAGAAAGAGGAGAGGAGGGAGAGAGAGAGAGATATGGCTCACAATAACAATAAAGACAATATGATTGCGGAGAAAACTTACGCACAAAGGGAACGATCGCATGCGCCTTTCTGAATATCCAGCTCCCGATTATCAGTGATGAGAACCGTTGAAGAGAGTGAGCTGGATCAGATCGGCTTGTCTATTTATGCCCCACACACAATACAATACAATGGTCCCTACAATCTCATTGTTCATTGGACACAGGAATTCGTCTTCGCATTATAACAAAAGGTCATAGGTTGATTCATACAGGTGGGCTGTGACTATTTCCAACTGCTCAGGTGGGTGGGAAACTAGGTTTCCCGCCGCATGGATAAGTGAGTGCAAATAATAGTAAAAGTACATAAACTTCTTATGTCCATAACTATTCGCACGAGCGATTAATCCGCTTCAAACCAACACCGGAATATTGCTAATTAAATACTCTTCCGATGGATACTAAACACCACTGTATAACCCTTGTCTGACCCTTCGTATCAAACAAAGAGGGATCTCTTTGTTTATGAACATGCTACATTAACTAAACTTTCAGATTCTATCAAAGGGACCATAATCTACAAAATACATTATAAGGTTAAAATATGTAACGATCGAGTCGCACGCTAGGCGCACATAAACTCTACTGTAAATGCGCATACCGTGCGCCTGCGGGTGCACGTAACAGCGGGTATGCGTACGCACGGGAGAGCGCACGCATGCGCAGCGCGGACCTGTATGAGGTGCAAATATGGCAGTGTGCATCATGATATTTTTCTGACTTTGACAGTCCACCCTTTGGCAGTCACCAATAACTGCCACTTCCTAAAACATTTCAAAAAAAGAAAAATATATGTCATGTGTAAATACATTTCTATGGTTGGGTAGGGGAGGAGAGGAGAAGGTGAGAAAAGGGTATGACCTAGTGAGATAGCAGAAGCATGTGTGTATGAATCCATGTTTGGGGGGTCATGTATCATCGTGCCGTACGTGTCTTAAATCAAGCTTCGAGGTATTGCGAAGTATACATTTGAATTCCTTCTTATCCCTCGGTACGGGTCTGTGGATGGGCTGTCAAACGTTACCGAGCTCTTTTCGGCTTTTGGTTGCAACAAAATGGGGGAGCACATTTTAGTTGATGATACATGAATGGGGGGATATGTGATTGCTGATATCTGTGCCTGTATTCCCTATCGACTATGTGTGTCATTACCTGAAGGTTGTAGAAATGAAGATAAAGAACAATTATGGTAAATGCAGTGGTATTCTATGTCAGGTTAATGAACATTTGTCGGTTGAAGTCTTGTTTGGTGTCTGTTGAATGCAGTCTTCTTTGGGCTTTTGCCAAAAAGTGTGGGCAAAAAGCTTTGTCAATGTCCATAGACTTACAAAAGTGTTGGGCTAGCGTAAATTTAAAATTTCTAGGGAAACTGGGGGTCTATGGCATAGTTCATCAATTATCTGTGTATAAGGTTGTCAAAACTTCTTCTTTAATCCATCTGTTGTCTGTGTACAGGATCATCAAATTCCTCGTCCAAGTGGGTCTTTTTTTTTTTTTTTTTACCTTGGAGAAAACGGAGAAACAGGTGAAAGAAACGGACCGTATAATCGCATTTTCATCACATCATTGTCTCTACCGTTGGGTCATAAATCAAATCCATTGGAATTACAATTTCCTCACTCCTTAGACTCATTACCCTGGTACTACGTTTGCACTTCATTAAAGCCTGACCGCATCTAAATATCAAGCCAATCGATATGACAACACCCAAGATACATAGGAGAAACTTCCCTACATCCATTATGACTCCTTGAGCCCATTCTCCTAAACCAGAGAACCAATTTCGCGGGTTCAACCATGACACCCAACCAGTCAGCTCATTACCCACAGCAGCAAGGGTGAGATTGTGTCTCCTGCGAAATTCCCACTTTAATTGGAGAATATCGTCCATCTTTTGGTCTATGACCTCGACCGGATCCTCGGTACTATTCGTAATATATGTGCAGCATTTCACGCCGTACTGCGTTGCCAGTGTGACACAATATCCACATGTCACTGCTGTGAGATAATTAAGAACCATTCTATGCTGAACCAGTTCTGTTTTATAGGCTTGAAGTTCTCTTCCAGTATACCTAAAAGTGTCATCATACATTTCTGTGATATTGTCTAACAAATTAGCAAGCGCAGAGATATACTTATAGTTCAGCACTCCTCTAGCGGTGCGAGTGATATCTAGCGCAAGTAGAACCTGAATCCCGGTGGATTCATGGATCATGTCAGAGGCCGAATGCTCTGTCCTTTCTGTCAGTTGCCTTTTAACTACGTGCTCGTAATGGGTGTGAGTATAAGGAGCTTGGGCACCACGGTGTATATCTTTCATTTTGGCATGTGATACAGTCATTACTTCAGGCAGTACTTTTCCAATATAACACAATCCTTCAGAGTTTGGGGCAAGCCACTTATACGCCTTCCTCCCGCATATGAAATATGCATCATCGGGGAGAACATATGGGACGGAGTAGGACATAACCATATTACACATCTTCCATGTGAAATCTCCTAACCCTAATTCTCCCATCTGTCTAGTACACGTATCAGTTTGTATGATATGTGCACAGTATCCTGGTGATACCTCTCCAACTCTCGTAATCCTACTTCCTAGGGTATACCTATATCGGAAAGACTTTTCTCTACTGGCTATGTGGCGTATAAGCTCTGTATCTGTAGGCATTCTATCTGCTCTATATGAAAAGGTCATGGTTTGGTTACTCCATGACACTTCCCAATTTCCCGGCTTTCGGGGATTGGAAATGTTAAAATATATTAGGGACTTATCCACATGATATTGGTGGAGCTTCAAACTAGGAGGACTGGAGATATTAAACCTCCTGTCCACCGGTCTCCCACCCTTTAGCTCAAGTACCTCCCCTATCGTTAAAGGGAATGGTACTAGCCCTGATTTGCTATGGCCTTGAGGTACTTGAGAGCATACCCAACAATCTGTCTGATTTAACACTTTACCCACTAAGGAGTGATAGTCACTCAATGGATGCCGGTCCATGTGGATATTAAAACTGGATTGGCATTTCTTGATGCACCCATCCTCGACTACATTGTCACAGAGCCTACAGATACAGTTTTCTTCAGCTAACAATCCTTCACAATTCCATCTATTGTCAATGCTATCGGATCGTTTTCTGATACTCGCCTTTACTTGTTGATTAAGTTGTTCTTGGAAAACTACGCCTCCATCTTTGTCATCAGAACCCATTCCAGAACCTCTCTCGACCTCCATGGTACTCTCGCCGGAACAGACTGCTCTGGTCAACATTATGGTCAACAGGAAAATCCGGATCACAGTCTCTTGGGGCAAGTCCATCTTATAGAAGGAAACGGAGAAGAATGAGAAGGGGGAAAGAAATTATTTGAGGGAGATGAGATGGGAAGTTTGGAGAAAAACAATAAAAGGGAACAGGGGATCGACAACTGCTTTCGATCTTATGATTTTCAATGCTCAGGTGCCGCCTCAGTCCTCTTGGAACAGACACTCCAGTGATACAACTTCCTCTACCGTCTGTTCCTTATCACGGGACCTCTCTGGATCAGCAACCTTCTTACAGTGGGACGAATGAACCCAAGTCTCTCTCTCTGCAACCTTCAATGCTGTAGTGCTAGTCAATAAGACTTGGTATGGTCCTTCCCATCTGTCAATAAGGCAACCTGAGCATAGAAAATTCCGTATCATTACATAATCCCCAGGTTCAATGTCATGACAATTACTATCTGGTAAATCAGGAATCACTAACTTCAAATTATCATTTTGATTCCTTAGCTGTTTACTCATGTTAACCAGGTACTTTACAGTCACTTCATTGTTACACTTCAAATCATCCTGAGGGTTAATCATAACATGCGGTTGTCGACCAAACAAGATTTCAAAGGGGGACAGATTAAGTGGGGACCTGGGAGTGGTTCTGATGCTGTATAGTACAATGGGTAAAGCTTCTGGCCATGTCAATCCTGTTTCTGCCATAACTTTGCTCAGTTTATTTTTAATAGTGCTGTTCACTCTTTCCACCTTCGCACTCGCCTGGGGGCGGTACGGAGTGTGCAGCTTACTATCAATTCCCATTAACTTACACATTCCTTGAAAGACATCACCTGTAAAATGGGTACCCCTATCACTTTCAATTATTCTAGGGATACCGTATCTACATACAAATTCCTGCACAATTTTCTTAGCAGTAAACATAGCGGTATTTGTGGCCGCAGGAAATGCTTCGACCCAATTTGAGAATACATCTATACAAACAAGTACATATTTCAAATTTCGACAAGGGGGTAATTGTATAAAGTCAATCTGTATTACCTGAAAAGGGCCGCCTGTAGGTGGGATATGAGATGGTTCTGTTGGTATTGCCTTTCCGATATTCTTCCTCAAACAGGTAAGGCATGACATTGCTCTTTTACCTGCATGAGATGAAAATCCTGGGGCGCACCAATATGCTTTTACCAACTTACACATTCCCTCCTTGCCCAGATGAGTCAGCCCGTGTGCTGCCTCAGCTATACATGGAAGGTATGCTCTGGGGGCCACTGGTTTACCTTGTCCATCCGTCCAGAGTCCTGAGGACTCCTGGCCATATCCTTTTGCCTTCCAGACTGCCTTTTCCTGTGTGGAACACAAATTTTGCATTTCACACAACTTTTGTGTGTTGATGGTATTAAATACCATCAATTGTGTGGTGTCTGTCTGTCTGGGGGTACCAGCTGCTAACTTAGCAGCTTCGTCTGCTCGGCTGTTACCAAGTGATACTGGGTCCTGGCTATATGTGTGTGCTTTACACTTGATAACAGCCACTCTGTTGGGTTCCTGTATCGCTGTTAGAAGCCTTTTGATGTGAGCTGCATGCGCTACCGGTGTACCAGCTGCCGTCATGAAATTTCTGAGGCGCCATAGGGCTCCGAAATCATGGACTACCCCGAATGCGTATCTAGAGTCGGTGTAGATATTGGCTGACTTGCCCTTAGCCAATTCACATGCTCTGGTTAGGGCGACCAGTTCAGCAACCTGGGCTGAGTGAGGTGGGCCAAGCGGTTCTGCTTCCATGGTGCCTTGGTCATCTACGACTGCGTATCCAGTACACAAGTCTCCCGAGTCTGACTGTCTGTGACAACTACCGTCAGTGTAGAAAGTAAGATCTACATCTTCCAGTGGGTTGTCACTGATGTCAGGCCTTGCCGTGAAATTTTGGGTCAAATATTCCATACAATCATGCATGTCATCTTTTGTATTAAATCCTCCTTCCCCACCACTCTCATCCTCCACCCTTTGTGCCTGTCCAGGCACACCTGGGAGATATATTGCAGGATTTAATGCACTGCATCTCCTTATGGTGATGTTTACGGGGGCCATTAGTGCCAATTCCCATCTTGTAAACCGCGCTGATGAGACGTGTCTGGTTTGGGCAGAATTTAGCAAGGCTGACACTGCATGTGGTGTATGAATTGTGAGGTTGTGACCTAGCACTACATCTTCGCTTTTCGTTACTAGCAATGCTATCGCAGCAACGCTTCGCAAGCATGTGGGGAGGGATCGCGCTACCATATCTAGCTGAGCGCTGTAGTATGCTACCGGCCTGCTGGCATCACCGTGCTTTTGGGTTAGGACGCCTGCCGCGCAACCAGCACTTTCTGTTCCGTACAGCTCAAAGGGTTTCCCATAGTCTGGCATACCTAATGCTGGCGCCTGCGTTAGGCACTGTTTGAGTTTCTCAAATGCCATCTCGGATTCGTCTGTATGCGAAATCAGATCAGGTTTGTTTGATGAGACCATCTCCTGCAAAGGTAATGCTAGAATGGAAAATCCTGGGATCCAGTTACGGCAATACCCACACATTCCTAAAAACGTTCTGATCTGTTGCTGGGTTTGTGGCAGAGTCATGTCTCTAATTGCTTGGATTCTATCAGCGGTCAGGTGTCTCAGTCCTTGTGTTAGACAGTGTCCTAGATATTTTACTTTAGTTTGGCATAATTGCAATTTGTCTTTGGAAACCTTGTGTCCTGTGTCTGAAAGATGAAACAGGAGCTGTTTCGTATCCTTCAGGGACGCTTCCAATGAATCTGAACACAGTAGTAAATCATCCACGTACTGTATCAATATTGATCCACTCTCTGGTTGGAAAGACTGTAAACAATCATGCAAAGCCTGGGAAAATATACTTGGACTGTCTATGAAACCTTGTGCTAATCGAGTCCATGTGTATTGGACTCCTCTGTATGTAAATGCAAACAAATATTGGCTGTCAGGATGTAGGGGTACCGAAAAGAAAGCGGAGCAGAGGTCAATAACAGTGAAAAATTTTGCAGTGGGAGGGATTTGCATAAGGATGACAGCTGGATTTGGCACTACGGGGAACTGACTCTCACCTATTTTGTTAATCCCCCTTAGATCCTGCACTAGCCTGTAACCCCTCCCCCCACTCTTTTTCACAGGGAAGATGGGACTATTGGCAGTGCTGGATGTTCTTACCAGAATGCCCTGTTGTAGCAAGCGCTCTATTACGGGATACACTCCTAACTCCACCTCTGGCTTCAGAGGGTATTGTGGGATTTTTGGAGCTATCCTACCATCTTTTACTTGCACAACTACTGGAGCTACGTTTGCCATTAATCCAGTGTCTTGTCCATCTTTTGTCCAAAGTGACTCTGGTATTTGGGATGTCATTTCTTCTACCTGGGATGGATTCCTATTTAACATAACAGTGTGGGACATTAATTTTGATGGGGAGTCTAACATGTCTCGCAGTTCCTGAGCGTGATTCTCAGGTATGTCTAAGAATACACCTTCAGGAGTGCAATAAATGATGCACCCCATTTTACACAATAAATCTCTTCCCAGGAGATTAGTCGGTGCCGATGCAGCCAGCAAAAAGGAATGCTTGGTATGTAAAGGCCCTATTGTAATCTCTGCTGGTTTGCTAACAGGGTAATGCTGGACTACTCCCGTTACTCCCATGGCTGGAATTGTCTTACCAGTGGTTCTCATGCCCACTGTCGAATTTATCACTGATTTGGCCGCCCCCGTATCTACAAGAAAGTTTAATGTTTTACCAGCTACATCAATTGCAATTTCGGGTTCACTTCCAAGACTTGCAATCAATTTTACTGGCTGAAGATTACAGGTATGGCCACACCCCTATTGGGTATGGTGACCTCCCTGAATCCCGCTGGCAGCAACTACTTGTGAAGGGGTTAACTGGGAACTGCCAGAAGCTTGCCAGTCTCCTTTTGGGGGATATCTTTTTGTTTCCCCTGTATGTGGCTCATAACTCCGTCTCTGTGGACCCTGATCCCAATTTCGTGTGTCATGTCGTGGTCTAGGGGGTTGGTATGATTTTTGTGAATTTTTGACTCTACAGTCTCGTGCCATGTGTCCCTGTCTATGACAAGAATAACAAGTTACCACATTTGACTTACCCACAGGGTTTGGTGATTTATACAAAGGCTGCCTTGTGGTCAGGGCCTGTATACTTACGGCCATTAACTTATCACCTTGTAATTCCCTGTGTCTGGTGATATTCCGATCGTGATCAATAGCTGCCTCTCTCAAAGTAGCCACCGACAGACCTCGCCAATATGGTTGCGTGGTCTGTACCCTTGTCTTTAATGCTTCTTTTAAACCATCCATTAGCACAGATACTGCTACTTCTCTATGATTTATGTTGGTTTTAATGTCCTCTATGCCTGTGTATTTAGCCATATCTAGTAATGCCCTGTGAAAATATTCTGCAGCTGTTTCTGACTCCTTTTGTTTAATGGAGAAAATTTTGTTCCATTTAACTACAGCTGGAAAATACTCTTTTAACTGTAAATTTATTCTTTTTACATTGTCTTGGTTGTACACATCTGTAAGGGGTACATCCTGATCCAATCCACAGTCAGCTAAAAATTGAGCTGAGTCGACATTGGAGGGTAAACATGCCCTCAGCAATATCTGCCAGTCTTTGTTATTGGGCTCTACAGTGTTCCCTAGGTCTCTGATGTATTTCTGGCTAGCAACTAGATCTTTTCTAGGATCAGGGAATTCAGACACTATGGTTCTTAATTCCATTCGGGAGAATGGGCTGTACATGGCAATGTTTCTGATAGGAGTGACTCCTGTAGTGTCAGTTTTCCCATTTGGCACAGCTA
Organism: Pseudophryne corroboree; assembly: GCF_028390025.1. Lineage (NCBI taxonomy): Eukaryota > Metazoa > Chordata > Amphibia > Anura > Myobatrachidae > Pseudophryne > Pseudophryne corroboree. The sequence continues at coordinate 553,312,280 of NC_086444.1, forward strand.
TTACCCTAACGGGATTAAGCCTAACAACATCATTCTGAGTAGATTCTACAGCCTGTGGTGAAATGGTTTCAGCATAGTGTAAGGTGCCGTACTTACCCGTTGATACGACCTCACCTGTCCCTCCGCTAGGGGCCTTTGCTACTAATCTTAAGGGTTGGGCCGTGCCTACTGTTGTTTCTGATAAGGTGGCTGCTAGAGAGAGCGCCGATATTGTTGCCGATTCGTCCTCTTGATCACACTCCAGGGGAAAGTTTAAAACAGGGTACAACTTGCACGGGTTAATATTTGCATTGGTTAACTTATTAACATTATCTTTAACATTTATACAGTTGCTAAGTGTTTGTTTGTTACACCCTAGTGCGTCATTCTCCGCAACCAATTTCTCTCCTGATATATATGGTGGCGGTGGTGCCGTGGCTATCAGTTTCCTGATAGGGTTAGATCCCGCCGCCTGAGCCAATCCTCTCTGTATTTCACCCTCCTGTTGCCATAACTGCAAATAATCATAATGTTTGATCCGTCTCTTTGTTGATTTAATGAGACATATCCTCCTCCTTAGATTCAGTAACACATCTGGGCTAAAGCTGCCTACTCTTGGGAACTTCTCCCCGTCATGTACCGTCATTCTCTCCCATTCATCACATAAAACCTCTGTGTGTGAACCGTATTTTTCACACATTACATACCTTGCCGACCCGATTGGTCGGTTTACTGAATCAACCCGAACCGAGGTTGATCGCCCCCTCCTGAACAATTGGCCCCCATACCTGCAGGTGTTGCTTTCACTACCTCTGACCTTAATCAGGGTCTTTCAGCGAACCCTTACAAAAACCAAAATGTTCAAGATAGGCTGACGGTGGCGGTTTACCGAGTACCCCACTCACTCGCCCACGCCGACCAATACGACCTACACACTGCCCTAGTGCTGGCGTACTCGACCCAGGGCCCCTGCGACCTGAACCGCTATTTACTGGAACATGTGAGGGTGATCCGCAAAGCACTTACTCTTTCCAGTAACTATTGGTTGCTGGATAGTTCCCAAGTGACTGGCGAACCTCCCTTAAAATAAAAAAAATTACACAAATCACTTTAGAATGTACAAATAGCATTTATGACCCCTTTCGTACACAAATGGCACTGGGTCAGATTACTAACTAATGCACACAATTACGTTCGGTACAATCGTTCAGTACATAAGCAACTAATCTTATGTACGGAGCGACCAATGGAATCGAAAATTACGGCTGCGAATTCCTTCAGCCAGAGCTTTATGGCCTATATGGGTTCCGCACCAACCCTTCTTGGTGTTGTGCTACTTTTCTCTATAGCGGACTTCTTAGTCTGCTGTATCTAGACCTCCTGGTCTGTACCGGACCTCCTGGTCTGTGCTACAGTAGACCTCCTGGTCTGCTATACTCTAATGCTCAAATTTTATGTTTAACAAGGGATGCCTCCCTAGCCACCATGTACGTCACTTACATGCATGTACCTCACGAGAACTCGACTTCTTGTGGTTCAACCTCAAAAATTGTAGAACTTATATAATTGCAAACACTCACTCACCACATGTACACTTTTGTTTCTATTTCTATTTCTGCGCAGAAATTTCTTTCCTTTAGACCAGATGAGTTGTAAATTGGAGAAGGATCTATTAGCTTAAATTTCGGACACTAAAATCGACTTGCGCTATTTATCGCGCTGCCACTTTTTCGCCTGTTAAAATAACACTATCGTGTGATTTGAGTTACGTGGGCGTACCCGGACGCTCCGTTGCGTAATATACGCTGCGTGCGTCGGCCTTTTGGGTTGCGTACGCGGGTCTCAGCCTTTTGTTAGAGACACGTGTACGCAAAGCAGATATCCACCGTAACACAATTTACACGTTTTATCAATGTAGACGATCCTCGATCATCTACCGAGCACCACACAGATCTCTCCTTGTATCTTTAGGCAGAGCTGTGTGCGTGCTTTGCAATTTACACCTTAATGTATTACTTTTACTCTTTAACTATTAAATTGCGACAAATCTCTCTTAGCACGTTTATCAATTATAAAATGGCAAACAGGAGAGTGATATGAAAATACACGAATGAAAAGAAATGCAGATATATGCGTGCGTGTGTGCGCAAGACAGAAATAAACAGTTTTTAAAAGACACTAGCGTGTTGTTCTTACCTCCGGTTCCGGATTCCCTCAGCACCCTTTACTAAGTGAAGCAGACGCTTATCCAGACAGCACTACGAGGACTATGATCTCCCGCCCTTTGCTGATGGATAATGTCTGCTGAAATTACCTAGTACAGATATGTGAAGGACGGACGAGCTCCCAATTGATAAAGCTAAATATTTATCTTACTTAAAACCCTTTAAGAGGTCTAAGAACACTGTACGCTATTGACGTATGGAATACCGCAAGGGTACGCACGTTGCGTAACAATCGCTTAGCCGTAATCGAGACGCTCAAGCGTCACGTTCGCTCACGGCCAAGAGATCACAGGCAGGCACGCTATTGGCTGCCGACTAACGTAATGGTTCGCTATTAGCGTAGCGGACGCTCGGGACCACGAGGAGATCACCAGCGGCGCAAACGCTCACAATGTTAACCCTTTATAACTATACCATAAAACAGTGTATTATGCAGTAAACCTTGGTGTAGTGATAGAGTGTAAATGTAACACAGTGTAACCTTATTAACTTAAAAGCTGTTCGAGCGTCTCTGACGCTCTTAGAATACTTAGAAATATAAGAAATACACAGATACCGACCTTAGGTTCTAACACCCTATATGAACGTTATATTTGCAAAGGATTAATACAATACAAGTCATACACTACCAATATAACATAGACTAACTAACCAGATAACTACACATGAAATACAATACAATACAATTACGTTTAAGGGAAAATGAGAGAGAAAGAGGAGAGGAGGGAGAGAGAGAGAGATATGGCTCACAATAACAATAAAGACAATATGATTGCGGAGAAAACTTACGCACAAAGGGAACGATCGCATGCGCCTTTCTGAATATCCAGCTCCCGATTATCAGTGATGAGAACCGTTGAAGAGAGTGAGCTGGATCAGATCGGCTTGTTTATTTATGCCCCACACACAATACAATACAATGGTCCCTACAATCTCATTGTTCATTGGACACAGGAATTCGTCTTCGCATTATAACAAAAGGTCATAGGTTGATTCATACAGGTGGGCTGTGACTATTTCCAACTGCTCAGGTGGGTGGGAAACTAGGTTTCCCGCCGCATGGATAAGTGAGTGCAAATAATAGTAAAAGTACATAAACTTCTTATGTCCATAACTATTCGCACGAGCGATTAATCCGCTTCAAACCAACACCGGAATATTGCTAATTAAATACTCTTCCGATGGATACTAAACACCACTGTATAACCCTTGTCTGACCCTTTGTATCAAACAAAGAGGGATCTCTTTGTTTATGAACATGCTACATTAACTAAACTTTCAGATTCTATCAAAGGGACCATAATCTACAAAATAAATTATATGGTTAAAATATGTAACGATCGAGTCGCACGCTAGGCGCACATAAACTCTACCGTAAATGCGCATACCGTGCGCCTACGGGTGCACGTAACAGCGGGTATGCGTACGCACGGGAGAGCGCACGCATGCGCAGCGCGGACCTGTATGAGGTGCAAATATGGCAGTGTGCATCATGATATTTTTCTGACTTTGACACAGTATAACCACAACTGTCCCCTACTGCAGCCTAACCCTAACTGTTCCCTCCTGCAGTATAACCATAACTGTCCCCTACTCAGTGGCAGAACTACCGCCAGTGGAAGCAGTGCCTTGCACTGGGGCCCACCGCTATCAAGGGGCCCAAAGGGGCCCAAAGCATAGGCACCGATTCCAGCCACCGCAGCTGAGTGAGTGAAAGAAGATGCGCTGGGGATTACGACAGCGCTTCCGTACTTTGCAATGTAAAACCCCCCACCAAAAATGGCTGCAGCCAAGGTGGAGACAGATGCTAGAAGTTACATTTGACCTCTAGCGCCTGTCTCCCCGGTGGCGGGCATTTTAAGAAGTTTTTTCACACTGTAATGTACAGAAGTGCTGCCGCAGCCAACAGCACGTCTTAATCCACTGCGGGGGCTGCGGGGGCTAGAATTATACAGCCTGCCCACACACACCCTCCCATACTGGAACAGCAGCCAGGAGACCCCTGGCAACTCACAGGGGACCCTCTGGCAACACAGAGGAAACCCCTGGCAACGTGGAGGAGACCCCCGGCAACGAGCTGAAACCCCTGGCAATGCGCATGAAACCGATAGCAACGTGCTGGAGTCCCCTGGCAACACGCATGAAACCCATAGCAACATGATGGAGACCCCTGGCAATGCGTATTAAACCCCTGGCAATGCACAGGTAAAAGTATCTAAACTGGCACTGTGGGGGGCATATCTAGCACTGTGGGGGCATATCAGGCACTATGAGGGCATATCTGGCACCGTGGGGGCATGTGTATCTGGCAATGTGTTGGCATATCTTGCAATGTGGGGAAATATGTGTATCTGGCACTGTGGGGGCAAATCTAGCACTATGGGGCCATGTGTATTTGGCAATGTGGGGGCATATCTGCAATGTGGCAGAATATATGTATTTGGCACAGTAGGGGCATATCTAGCACTGCGGGGCATGTGTATTTGGCAATGTGAGGGCATATCTGGCAACGTGGTGGAATATGTGTATCTGGCACAGTGGGGGCATATCTAGCACTGTGGGGGCATGTGTATTTGGCAATGTGGGGGCATATCTGGCACTGTGGGGGCATATGTGTATCTGGCACTGTGGGGATATATCTAGCACCGTGGGGGCATATGTGGCACTGTTGGGGCATATGTGTATCTGGCACTGCACTATTTGGGTCATTTGTGTATTACCTCCCCATTTTCAATGACCACGCCCCATGCGGCCTTCGGAGCGCTCACACAGCACAACTATCATTTTTTTTCTACTTGCACCACCGTGTATATATATATATATATATATATGTGTGTGTGTGTATATATATATATATATATATATACATATATATATATATATGTATATATACATATATATATATATACAATGGATTGGTGCCCGGCACTCCTGGTCCTTGGTGTCATCGGCCTGGGTGCCCTCCGCTCTTAATCAGATAACATATGAACAAATACAGTGTCACTCCAGGACTTAAATAAAACTCTGTGTATTTAACAAATCACTGTTCCAACGTTTCGGGGCCCGTAGCCCCTTTGTCAAGGTGCGAATCCTTGACAAAGGGGCTACGGGCCCCGAAACGTTGGAACAGTGATTTGTTAAATACACAGAGTTTTATTTAAGTCCTGGAGTGACGCTGCATTTGTTCATATATATATATATATATATATATATACATACACAGGTTGAGTATCCCTTATCCAAAATGCTTGGGACCAGAAGTATTTTGGATATCGGATTTTTCCTTATTTTGGAATAATTGCATACCATTATAAGATATCATGGCGATGGGACCCAAGTCTAAGCACAGAATTCATTTATGTTTCATATACACCTTATACACACAGCCTGAAGGTCATTTAGTACAATATTTGTAATAACTTTGTGCATTTAACAAAGTGAGTGTACATACACAATTCATTTATGTTTCATATACACCTTATACACACAGCCTGATGGTCATTTAAAACAATATTTTTAATAACTTTGTGTATTAAACAAGGTTTGTGTACATTGAGCCATCAGAAAACAAAGATTTAACGATCTCACTCTCACTCAAAAAAAAAGTCCTTATTTCTGAATATTTCGTATTTTGGAATCTTTGGATATGGGATACTCAACCTGTAATATATATATATATATATATATATATATAGATATATATAGATATATATATATAGATATATATATTAAGATATATATATATATATATATATATATATATATATTACAGAGGCATGCAAAGAATCTCTAATTTGGAGTTGGGGGGGAGGTGGGTGGACTTGGATGGGATGAGAGGGGGGCCCTAAGCATATTGTTACACCTGGGCCCACCGCTCGCTAGTTCCACTGCTGTTCCTACTGCAGCCTAAACCTAACCGTTTCCTCATGCAGTATAACCATAACTGTTCCCTAACGCAGCCTAACCCTAACCGTTCCCTCCTGCAGTATAACCATAACTGTCTCCTAATGCAGCCTAAACCTAACCGTTTCCTCCTGCAGTATAACCATAACTGTTCCCGACCGCAGCCTAACTATAACCGTTCCCTCCTGCAGTATAACCTAACCATTCCCTCCTGCAGTATAACCATAACTGTCCCCTACTGCAGCCTAAACCGATCCGTTCCCCCCTGCAGTATAACCATAACTGTTCCCTACCGCAGCCTAACCCTAACCGTTCCCTCCTGCACTATAACCATAGCTGTCCCCTACTGCAGCCTAACCCTAACCGTTCCCTCCTGCAGTATAACCATAACTGTCCCCTACTGCAGCCTAAACCGATCCGTTTCTTCCTGCAGTATAACCATAATTGTCCCTTACTGCAGCCTAAACCTAACCGTTCCCTCCTGCAGTATAACCATAACTGTTCCCTACCGCAGCCTAACCCTAACCGTTCCCTCCTGCAGTATAACCATAACTGTCCCCTACTGCAGCCTAAATTGATCCGTTTCTTCCTGCAGTATAACCATAACTGTCCCCTACTGCAGCCTAACCCTAACCATTCCCTCCTGCAGTCTAACCCTAACCATTCCCTCCTGCAGTATAACCATAACTGTCCCCTACTGCAGCCTAAACCGATCCGTTCCCCCCTGCAGTATAACCATACCTATTCCCTACCGCAGCCTAACCCTAACCGTTCCCTCCTGCACTATAACCATAGCTGTCCCCTACTGCAGCCTAACCCTAACCGTTCCCTCCTGCAGTATAACCATAACTGTTCCATATCGCAGCCTAACCCTTACCGTTCCCTCCTGCAGTATAACCATAACTGTCCCCTACTGCAGCCTAAACCTAACCGTTCCCTCCTGCAGTATAACCATAACTGTCCGCTACTGCAGCCTAAACCGATCCGTTTCCTCCTGCAGTATAACCATTACTGTTCCCTACCGCAGCCTAACCATAACCGTTCCCTCCTGCAGTATAACCATAACCGTTCCCTCCTGCAGTATAACCATAACTGTCCACTACTGCAGCCTAAACCTAACCGTTCCCTCCTGCAGTTTAACCATAACTATCCCCTACTGCAACCTAAACTGATCCGTTCCCCCCTGCAGTATAACCATAACTGTTCCCTAACGCTGTCTAACCCTAACCGTTCCCTCCTGCACTATAACCATAGCTGTCCCCTACTGCAGCCTAACCCTAACCGTTCCCTCCTGCAGTATAACCATAACTGTCCCCTACTGCAGCCTAAACCGATCCGTTCCCCCCTGCAGTATAACCATACCTATTCCCTACCGCAGCCTAACCCTAACCGTTCCCTCCTGCAGTATAACCATAACTGTCCCCTACTGCAGCCTAAACCGATCCGTTCCCCCCTGCAGTATAACCATACCTATTCCCTACCGCAGCCTAACCCTAACCGTTCCCTCCTGCACTATAACCATAGCTGTCCCCTACTGCAGCCTAACCCTAACCGTTCCCTCCTCCAGTATAACCATAACTGTTCCCTATCGCAGCCTAACCCTTACCGTTCCCTCCTGCAGTATAACCATAACTGTCCCCTACTGCAGCCTAAACCTAACCGTTTCGTCCTGCAGAATAACCATAACTGTTCCCTAACGCAGCCTAACCCTAACCGTTCCCTCCTGCAGTATAACCATAACTGTCTCCTAATGCAGCCTAAACCTAACCGTTTCCTCCTGCAGTATAACCATAACTGTTCCCGACCGCAGCCTAACTATAACCATTCCCTCCTGCAGTATAACCATAACCGTTCCCTCCTGCAGTATAACCATAACTGTCCACTACTGCAGCCTAAACCTAACCATTCCCTCCTGCAGTATAACCATAACTGTCCCCTACTGCAGCCTAAACCGATCCGTTCCCCCCTGCAGTATAACCATAACTGTTCCCTACCGCAGCCTAACCCTAACCGTTCCCTCCTGCACTATAACCATAGCTGTCCCCTACTGCAGCCTAACCCTAACCGTTCCCTCCTGCAGTATAACCATAACTGTCCCTTACTGCAGCCTAAACCTAACCGTTCCCTCCTGCAGTATAACCATAACTGTTCCCTACCGCAGCCTAACCCTAACCGTTCCCTCCTGCAGTATAACCATAACTGTCCCCTACTGCAGCCTAAACCGATCCGTTTCTTCCTGCAGTATAACCATAACTGTCCCCTACTGCAGCCTAACCCTAACCATTCCCTCCTGCAGTCTAACCCTAACCATTCCCTCCTGCAGTATAACCATAACTGTCCCCTACTGCAGCCTAAACCGATCCGTTCCCCCCTGCAGTATAACCATACCTATTCCCTACCGCAGCCTAACCCTAACTGTTCCCTCCTGCACTATAACCATAGCTGTCCCCTACTGCAGCCTAACCCTAACCGTTCCCTCCTGCAGTATAACCGTAACAGTTTCCTATCGCAGCCTAACCCTTACCGTTCCCTCCTGCAGTATAACCATAACTGTTCCCTACTGCAGCCTAAACCTAACCGTTCCCTCCTGCAGTATAACCATAACTGTCCGCTACTGCAGCCTAAACCGATCCGTTTCCTCCTGCAGTATAACCATTACTGTTCCCTACCGCAGCCTAACCATAACCGTTCCCTCCTGCAGTATAACCATAACTGTACCCTCCTGCAGTATAACCATAACTGTCCACTACTGCAGCCTAAACCTAACCGTTCCCTCCTGCAGTTTAACCATAACTATCCCCTACTGCAACCTAAACTGATCCGTTCCCCCCTTCAGTATAACCATAACTGTTCCCTAACGCTGTCTAACCCTAACCGTTCCCTCCTGCACTATAACCATAGCTGTCCCCTACTGCAGCCTAACCCTAACCGTTCCCTCCTGCAGTATAACCATAACTGTCCCCTACTGCAGCCTAAACCGATCCGTTCCCCCCTGCAGTATAACCATACCTATTCCCTACCGCAGCCTAACCCTAACCGTTCCCTCCTGCACTATAACCATAGCTGTCCCCTACTGCAGCCTAACCCTAACCGTTCCCTCCTGCAGTATAACCATAACTGTTCCCTATCGCAGCCTAACCCTTACCGTTCCCTCCTGTAGTATAACCATAACTGTCCCCTACTGCAGCCTAAACCTAACCGTTCCCTCCTGCAGTATAACCATAACTGTCCGCTACTGCAGCCTAAACCGATCCGTTTCCTCCTGCAGTATAACCATTACTGTTCCCTACCGCAGCCTAACCATAACCGTTCCCTCCTGCAGTATAACCATAACCGTTCCCTCCTGCAGTATAACCATAACTGTCCACTACTGCAGCCTAAACCTAACCGTTCCCTCCTGCAGTTTAACCATAACTATCCCCTACTGCAACCTAAACTGATCCGTTCCCCCCTGCAGTATAACCATAACTGTTCCCTAACGCTGTCTAACCCTAACCGTTCCCTCCTGCACTATAACCATAGCTGTCCCCTACTGCAGCCTAACCCTAACCATTCCCTCCTGCAGTATAACCATAACTGTTCCTTACCACAGCCTAACTCTAACTGTTCCATCCTGCAGTATAACCATAACTGTCCCCTACTGCAGCCTAAATCTAACCGTTCCCTTCTGCAGTATAACCATAACTGTTCCCTACCGCAGCCTAACCCTAACCGTTCCCTCCTGCAGTATAACCATAACTGTCCACTACTGCAGCCTAAACCTAACCGTTCCCTCCTGCAGTATAACCACAACTGTCCCCTACTGCAGCCTAAACCGATCCGTTTCTTCCTGCAGTATAACCATAACTGTCCCCTACTGCAGCCTAACGCTAACCATTCCCTCCTGCAGTCTAACCCTAACCATTCCCTCCTGCAGTATAACCATAACTGTTCCCTACCGCATCCTAACCCTACCCATCAGTGCTTAAAGTGGTCCTAGAGAGGTGGTGGAACTCACCCTCCTTCCCCACGGCACCCATGCAACAAAGGTATTGCGCGCGCCACTAAAAAGGGGCGTGGTCTCAAAAAGAAAGGGCCGTGGTCACACAATAGTAATAATGCCCACAGTAGTAGCACCCCATAATACACATAATGCCCACAGCAGTAGTGCCCTTTATACAATGCCCACAGTAGTAGTGCTCCTTATGCAATGTCCACTGTACTGGTAGTGCCCACAGTGGTAGTGCCCCATATATAGAGCCCATAGTAGTGGTGCCCCTTATGCAATGCCCCCAGTAGTAGTGCCCCTTATGTCCCCAGGAGTAATGTCCCTTATGAAGTGCCCCCTTTACAATGCCCTCATTAGTAGTGCCACTGTAGTAATGCCATTAATGGTTATGCCCCTGTGTAGTATTGCCCCCAGTAGTAATGTTGCCTGTAGTAATGCCCCCAGTCGTTTAGCATCCTGCAGTTTAGCCCCAGTAGTTATGCCCTCAGTGGTAATGCCCCTACAGTAATGACCCGAGTAGTTTACCCCCCTTTAGTTTAGCCTCCCAGTGGTAATGCCCCCAGTAGTTTAGCCCTCATGTAGTTTGCCCTATGTAGTTTAGCCTCCCAGTAGTAATACCCTCCTGTAGTTTGCCCCCAGTAGTTAGCCCCCTTGTAGTTTGCCTCAGTAGCATGCCCTCTTGTAGTTTGCCCAAGTAGCTTGCCCCCTTGTAGTTTGCCCCCAGTAGCTTGCCCCTTGTAGTTTGCCCCCTTGTAGCTTGTTCTCAGTAGTTTGCCCCCAGTAGCTTGCCCCCTTGTAGTTTGCCACCAGTAGTTGGCCCCCCTAATAATGCCCCCATTAGTTTTCCCCCAGTAGATGCCCCCAGTAGTAATGTCCCCCAGTAGATGCCCCTCAGTAGTAATGCACCCAGTAGTTTGCCCCAGCAGGTGCCCCTCAGTAGTAATGCCCCCCCAGTAGTTTTCACCCAGTAGATGCCCCTCAGTAGTAATGCCCCCCCCCTGTAGTTTGCCCTCAGTAGATGCCCCCCAGTAGATGCACCGCTACACAAAGGAAAAAAACAAACAAAAATCACAATACTCACCAAGCCCCGCTCCCGTGTCCGACCGCAGCAGTCCTCTAGGTGTCCGCTCCTCGGCACTATGGGAGAGACGTCATGACGTCTCTCCCATAGCACACAGTGACAGCGCCGGAAGCCGGAGCTCAGTACTGAGCTCCTGCCTCCAGCTGCCGCTGTGGAGAGAGTGCCGGGCGCCCGCTAGTAACACAATCTCAGCGGGCGCCCGGCATCTCCCTGCGGAGCCGGCTACACATCGGGTTAGGTGAGCCAGAGGAGGCGGAACTGCATTCCGTCTCCAAGTGGAACTGATGGAACGCAGTTCCGCCCCGTTCCAGCTCACTTTAACCCCTGCCTACCCGCTGCGGAGAGGCAACGCAGGGACAGAGCATTCTCATAAGCCCTGTCCCTGCATGCGATAATTGATATGCAATTTAAAGGAGATTGGCCTAGGAAAAACTATTTGCACATGGATAAGCAGCTGGTTGGATAGCAGGGTACAGCGAGTAGTGGTCCACGGGAAGTCCTCAACCTGGTCCCCAGTAGTCAGCGGAATACTACAAGGGTCCGTACTCGGACCACTACTGTTCAACATATTTATCAATGACCTAGAAATAGGCCTGGAAAGCACAGTGTCAATCTTTGCAGATGATACTAAACTGTGTAAGGTAATTAGTTCAGAACTGGATGTGGAGTACTTGCAGAATGATCTATCTAAACTTGAACTCTGGGCGTCTAAATGGAAAATGAGGTTCAATACAGACAAATGCAAGGCTATGCATTTTGGGACTAAAAACAAACTTGCATCATACTTATTAAATGGGGAACGCATAGGGGAAACAGAGTTGGAAAAAGATTTGGGGGTATTCATTGATAATAGGCTTAATAACCGTACACAATGTCAAAACGCAGTAAAGAAGGCAAGTAAGGTGCTAGCGTGCATAAAAAGGGGAATTGAGACAAGGGACTCGGATGTAATCATGCCACTGTATAAGGCATTGGTACGTCCGCACCTGGAATCTTGTGTTCAGTTTTGGGCACCATTGTATAAAAAAGACATCAGTGAACTCGAAAGTGTTCAAAGGCGAGCTACTAAATTGATTAAATGCCTAGAAGGACTGGACTATAAGGAAATACTTACTAGGTTGAATATGTATATACTAGAAAAGATGTGCCTAAGAGGAGATATTATTAATATCTTCAAATATGTAAAGGGACATCACAAAGAGTTATCACAGGAATTATTTATTAAAAGAGCACAGTTTAGGACACGTGTGCCTTGCTGCGACTGGAGGAGAGAAAGTTCTGAACGCAACGGAAGAAAGGGTTCTTCACTGTTAGGGCAATCAGGATGTGGAATTCCCTGCCAGGGAAGGTGGTAATGGCGGACTCTGTAATTGGATTTAAAAAAGGAATGTATACATTTCTGAATGAAAAAGCTATCCAAGGTTATAATACTTAAAATATCAACGTGGTTAATCCGGGGGTAACATGAGTTATAGTAGCTAACTAGTCATACAGTAAATCATTATTTAGCAAGTATGTAGATTCATCACAACTTAATACAGGTTGAACACGATGGGCAATTTGCCTCTATTCAACCTCAAATACTATGTTACTATGACACTATGTACTAAATTAGCACATTGCGAGTTTTGCCAGTATTAGCACCTGTCATCCACATCATCAGATGTAGATGGTGATAAATCGGCCCTTAAGTAATTACAAACCCAGATCACTTACTCATCATTTTCCACCTTGACTACTGTAACCTCCTTCTCACCAGCCTTTAACATACATGATGTTTCACTCTGTAATCCATCCTGGGTTCTGAAGCTGGATAAATTTACAGTATATCAACTGCAACATTCTCTAGATTACATCACTGGCTTCCTATTGATTCCAGAATTAAATTCACCCCCAACTTCAACGACATCACCTGTGCTTCCCCACTTGCAGTGGCCACAGTAGAGTGTTTGGCAATGTTTTTTTTGTTGTTGTTTTATTGAAAGATTGCACCTTTTACATAAAATCACTTACATAAAAAGATTTGAATACATGATAATAAAAAATTATATGTAAATTAAATATTTACTTCTTTACATTATATGTAAATTACATATTTATCTGACTAGATTGCTTAGAAATTAAGCACACATCGCTCTGTGTATATAGGGGCTAATTCAGACTTGATCACTGCTGTCGCACAGCAGCTGATCAGATCTGAACTGCGCATGCACTGACGCCGCAGTGCGCCGGCGCATGCCAGACAGCCGACGCCCATCTCAGCCCTGCGATCGCCTCTGCCTGATTGACTGGCAGAGGCAGTCGCTGGGTGGGAGGGGGTGGGTCGGCGGCGTTGGGCTGCCATTTTAGGAGAGCAGTCCAGGCAATGCAGGCATGCCCAGACCGTGCGAGGGGGGGGGGGGGCGGGCAGGCCGTGGCAGCTGATTGATGTCTCCCGCAGCCGCTGCAACCCGGACAGCGATGAGTAGCTCCCTGCCAGCACACAGGAGCTGCACTGATAGGTAGCTACTCTTCAAGTACAAAAACATTGCCACTGTGCGATGCTTTTGTACTTGTGCGGGGGAGTCAGGCCCGACATGCGGGATGGACTAGCCCTGTGCTGGGCGTCCCCCCGCATGTCTGAGTAATGATCAACTCTGAACTAGGCCCATAGCCCATAGCGATAGTGATGCACAGACCAGCGTGTCACTATCGCTGACTCTAGATTGGCCTGCATGAAGGCCAAATCTAGTCAGATCACTCACTTCACCGCTTTTTTTGTTACTTTTCGCCTCACTCAGCACATATAGTACTGTGTGCTGAGCATCTTGAGATGTGTGCTGAGCGATCTGTGCTAGATCGCTCAGCACAAATCTCTGAGACACATCTCTACGTGTGTACCCCCCTTAACCTTGAGCCACCATTCATTCATTCATTCATTCATTCATTCATTCATTCATTCATTCACTCTCTCATTCTTTCCCCTCAACCATTATTTGCACCCCACTCATCTTCATTCTCACACACTTTCATCCCCATACACCCTTCTTTTATACCAGGACTAGCTAACATAAACAAGAAATAAACAGAGGATACTCATAGCCTGTAGGACATATGCAAACTATTTAAAAAAAATAAAAAAAAACAACAACCTAATCAATGGGAAAAGAAGTGAAAAGATGGCCTCAAAGCTTTGGAGGAATGGAAGTCATCCGCCACCCACTAAGGGGGCTTCAGCTGGTGCCACAGTCGAGACCAGCTGACAACGTCTAAGCTCCCCTCCTCCATCTCCATCATTCGTTTCACCTCAGGCAGTATCAAGCACACCACCTCTCTGCAGGGAAGGACTTTACCTCTAAGTGAAAACTGACTCCGTGCATCCCATACGTGGTACCTAACTGCTAAAATAACTAGAAAAATGTTTGGCTCTGACAGAAAGGTTATCACCCTGTGCATGAGGAAGTGATCTAAAGTAGTCATTAACTTTGGGGGAAGAAGGGCTAGTATTGGTGACAGTAGCCCATCTGCTTTGCCCTCTTCCTCCTATCCAGAAAGATGCTAGGACACTACAAGCATGTGGCATTCTACTGTCACTAATTTATATGTTTCTCCATTGAAAGCACATCTTCTGCCACAAAGCAGTTATCTAAGAGATAACCCACCTTCATTGACTCTGAAGCACAGTTTCTAACAGGAGCATATTTTAAGTCTGTAAAACAGCATAAAATACTCTGCTTCCATTATCAGTGTCACATCTACAGTGGAAATGGGAAAGTAAACATATTATGCTTCTGCACCTGATGAGATAAAGGACCCATATCACTCCTTCTGCACACATAACTATCATTACCTGTCCCCTTATCTTCAGAAATCACTATTAGGATTGCACTGGTGCCATTTTTCCATTGATAATCACATGCAGAGTAGTGAAATCACCTTGGCATAATTTGATCAGATACATTCGCATGTGCAGTAGACTCCGTTGGCTCAAACACCATTGCAAGAGGGGCCTGCACTGAGCCGGCACCCAGGCTCCCTTGTCTCATAAAATGCCTTTGTGATCCATACACTAGTAAAAGTACTGCTGCAACTAATGACAGAACCAACACATGGGTCTAATCATGCATATACCTTACCTACTATTCTACAGGAGCTGATCTCTCTTTCGTCTCTCTCTCTATCATGGGAATTGAAGTTTATCAGCGATAGAGTGATGAAGGCTTTATACTCTTTTTGCATGCTAGATTGCAAACATTGTTTACTATGAAAGACATGGCCTGGTAATAAGCCATGTCTTGTTTATGAAGTAGCTGATGCACATACAGTAGCATTAATCATTCACTTCTCAGCATATAATTGACATACATTTTACCTAGAAAGCATGAGTAGGATTTTCTAATTTTGTTCGTGAGAGTTCTGGGATTTTTTTAAAATTATTGTTAATAATGACCTCACTGCAGGTAACATCTTACTTGATTTACATTTTTTTTAAACAACTGTGAAGCAAAATTAAATCTGCACAATTTACTTAATACACTGGAATATAGGCAAAGAATATTTATTCACATATGTTTTTATAATTAAACTTTTGCTGCACTATTGCATTTAGATTTCTGTTCCAAATTATAGCATACAGGAGTTTATTCAGACTCAGTAGCAGTTTTGCTAAATATGCAAAACTGCTGCTGATAAAATTGCATTCTGGGGGCCACTCAGCACAGTGCAAGGCTGCCCAGCATGTGTAGCACCACCCTGCACTGCAATCACATTTTAAATGTAATTGCAACACAGAAATTGGGAAATAGAGGTAGACCCATGTATACGAAGCCAAGCTGTGTCTGCAAGTGCACCACCGCCATGTTTTCCATCGCAGGAAATGCAGACGACATCATCCTTCCACCACGAAAATGCCCATGATGATGCATCACTGCCTGTCAATCACATTGCGATCGCATCCTTCTGGGATGTGATCACATTGTATCCGCCCACGCATGCACGATGTGATTGTGGCCAATACGCAGATGGCCAATAACTGTCTGTCTGCGATTTCAGCAGGATATTGATGGACTCTGAATATCCCCCACAGTACTGTATGTGGTCTATATGGTGACAGACCTGTAATAAGTTATGAGGAGAACATTTTTATATTGGTGCTAAGAAAAGTCATGAAATGATGAGCGTCATTTTGAGTTGGAGACCGCTGCTATAATGTCAGCATCTTTTACTGTTGTCTGCAACAATATGCTTATGCTAAACCATTCCTCTGATGTACAACCGTTCCTCTGAATGTACAAGGGCAGTGATGCCCACTTTCAGCTGCTGCAGTCATAACTATCGGAAGCACCATCTGGACTTGCATCTGCCCCATGCTAGGTGTAGAACATTCATTAGAGTCTGATCTCCATTCTAAGTGATATAGTATCTGAGAGCCATACTTGCCTACACGCTTTTCCGTTTGGCAGTCAGATGAGCGAGTCTTGGTTTGGCGGATCACGGGAGAATGTTATCTGCCTGACTGCATTATACCTACTGTGAAGTTTGGTGGAGGTTGGATAATTGTATGGGACTTTTTTTCAGGGTTTGGAGTAGGCCCCTTATCTTCAAAGGTAATCTTAATGCTTCAGCATACCAAGACATTTTGGACAAGGCTATGCTTACAACTTTGTAGCAACAGTTTGGGGAAGGCCCATTTCTATTCCAACATGACTGTGCACCAGTGCACAAAGCAAGGACTATAAATACATAGTTTGATAAGCTAAGTGTTGAAGAACTTGACTGGTCTACACAGAGCCCTGCAAGCAACCTCTTATCATGGGGGATATTCATGTATAGACTCACCATACCTGTACATGCCAGTATGCAAATATCAGAAAGATTGTTCAAAAGTTGTAGCCTGTTAAGTAAATCTGTGGTGTCTCATAGAAAAGTATCCTGTGACTGCATCACTGGCTGCAAGTGCTGGAAGTAGCACCCACAGTATAGTTTCTGATATTCAAATTGAAGATGTCACTGTTGAAGTACACCAGGATGAGGATATTGGTGTTGCTGGCGCTGAGGAGGAAGTTGACGATGAGGATTCTGTTGAGGATGTGGTTTGTTTTAATCAGGAACCGGGGGGAGACACCTGCTGTCCGTGGGATGAATAAGCCCATTGTGATGCCTGGGCAAAATACCCAAAAAATGACCTCTTTGGTGAGGAATTATTTCTCCACAAATCCGGACAACAGGTGCCAAGCCGTGTGTTGCCTCTGTCAATCTGTAAGAAGTAGGGGTAAGGACGTTAACCACCTAGGAATATCCTCCCTTATACGTCCTCTGCAGCGCATTCATCAGAAGTCAAGGTCCAGTTGTGAAACCCTGGAGGGAAAATAGACAGCGTGGCGAGCACAGCGAGCTGTCGGTATGCCGGCGGTCGGTATGCTGGCGGTCGGGATTCTGGCGCCGGTATGCTGGCCACCGGCATACCCTACTACACCCCCTGCAATCCACACCACAAACTCCCTCAACGTCAACTTCCTCCTCAGTCAGGAATGGCAGTAGTCCTGCAGGCTATGTCACTGGCAAGACTGAGGAGTCCTCTCCTAACCGGGATTCCTCCGGAGGATCCTTGAGTGGTATGCCTGCTATTGTTGCTGCTGCTGTTGTTGTTGCTGGGAGTCGATCGTCATCCCAGAGGTGAAGTCGGAAGACCACTTGTACTACTTCAACTAAGCAATTGACTGTCCAACAGTCCTTTACGTGGAAGATGAAATATGACAGCAGTCATCCTTTTGCAAAGCGGATAACTGAGGCCTTGACAGCTATGTTGGTGTTAGACGTGCAGCCGGTTTCCACCATTAGTCAGTGGGACTAAGAGAATTGTTTGAGGTACTGTGTCCACGGTATCAAATCCCATCTAGGTTCCACTTCACTAGGCAGGCGATACCGAGAATGTACAGAGACGTCAGAAAAAATGTCTGCAGTGTCCTACAAAATGCAGTTGTACCCACTGTCCACTTAACTACGGACATGTGGACAAGTGGAGCAGGGCAGACTAAGGACTGTATGACTGTGACAGCCCACTGGGTAGATGTATGGCCTCCCGCAGCAACAACAGCAGCAGCACCAGTAGCAGCATCTCGCAAACACCAACTCATTACTAGGCAGGCTATGCTTTGTATCACCGCTTTCCATAAGAGGCACACCACTGAAAACCTCTTACAGAACTGAGGGACATCATTGCACATTGGCTTAACCCAATTAGACTCTCCTGGAGATTTGTGATATCGGACAATGCCACCAATATTGTGAGTGCATTACATCTGGGCAAATTCCAGCACGTCCCATGTTTTGCACATACAATTAATTTGGTGGTGTAGAATTTTTTTAAAAATGACAGGGGCATGCAGGAGATGCAGTCGGTGGCCCGAAAAACTGCAGGCCACTTTCGGCATTCAGCCACCGTGTGCCGAAGACTGGAGCGCCATCAAACACACCTGAACCTGCCCTGCCATCACCTGAAGCAAGAGGTTATAATGAGGTAGAATTCAACACTCTAAATGCTTCAGAGGATGGAGGAGCAGCAAAAGGACATTCAAGCCTATACATCCACCTATGATATAGGCAAAGGAGAGGGAATGCACCTGACTCAAGCGCAGTGGAGAATGATTTTCGTCTTGTGCAAGGCTCTCCAACCCTTCGAACTTGCCACACGGGAAATCATTTTAGACACTGCCAGCTTGAGTCAGGTTATTGCCCTAATCAGGCTTTTGCAGAAGCAGCTGGAGAGATTGAAGGAGGAGCTAAGATGGAGTCATTCCGCAGAGTATGTGGGACTTGTGGATGGAGCCCTTCATTCGCTTTCCCAGGATTCAAGGGTTGTCAATCTGTTGAAATCAGAGCACTACATTTTGGCCACCATGTTCGTTCCTAGTTTTAAGGCCTATGTTGTATCTCTCCTTCCAACAGACACAAGTCTGCAGAGGTTCAAAGACCTACTGTGGAGAAAATTGTCAACTCAAACGGAACGTGACCCATCAACAGCTCCTCCTTCACTTTCTCCCGCAACTGGGGCTGCGAGGAAAAGGATAAGATTTCCTAGCCCACCCGCTGGCGGTGATGCAGGGCAATCAGGAGCGAGTTATGACATCTGGTCCGTACTGAAGGACCTGCCAATGATTACTGACATGTCGTCTACTGTCACTGCATATGATTCTGTCACCATTGAAAGAATGGTGGACGATTATATGAGTGACAGCATCCAAGTAGGCATGTCAGACAGTCTGTACGTATACTGGCAGGAAAAAGAGGCAATTTGGATGCCCTTGCACAAACTGGCTTTATTTTACCTAAGTTGCCCCCCCCCCCCCCCTCCAGTATGTACTCCAAAAGAGTGTTTAGTGCAGCCTGTAACCTTGTCAGCTATCGGCGTAGGAGGTTACTTCCACAAAATGTGGAGAAGATCATCTTCATCAAAATGAAATATAAATTCCTCCGGGAAGACCTTGACCAGTAATTGCCTCCAGAAAGTACACAGGGACCTGTGATTGTGGATTCCAGTGGGGACGAATTAATACTCTGTGAGGAGGGGGATGTACAAAGTGAAAGGGGTGAAGAATCGGACGATGAGGAGGAGGTGGACATCTTGCCTATGTAGAGCCCGTTTGTGCAAGGAGCAGCGGTGCAAGTGGCGGGTATGCGCAGGGTACAGCGTACCCTTAAAAATTTAGCTGTGGGCACGCTGTACCCACTGCCACTGAGCCGCCACTCATTGCACTCACCCCCCGGCTCTCAAGCCACAAGCAATAGGTCAGCTGTTCCTGCGTCAACTGGATGGGTGGGGGCTATTCAAATTAGCTGGAGTCCTTATGGGAGCAGGAACAGCAGCAGTGCAGCCGGCGTGCTGCAGGAGCTTCACTGACGGTGGAAAGCACCGGAGCTTTGGCAAATGAGTATGGCCCGGGGGACCAGGACATTGGGAAGCAGGGGAGCAGTACAGGCACTGGAAGTTTGGTGCAAGTGCAGACGCTGCTCGGGATATTGGGCAAGGGGGGTGCGGTGCAGACACTGTGCGGTACACTGGGAAAGATGGTGCGGTGTAGACACTGTGTGGTACATTGGGGTAGGGGTGTGTGGTGTAGACACTTTGTGGTACATTGGGGAAGCGGGGTGCGAGTGCAGATGCTGCCCAGGACATTGTGGAAGGGGGGTGCAGTGCAGGCACTGTGCTTTACATTGGGGAAGGGAGGTGGTGGGGGTCACGCTGTCACGCTGCAAACTTGGATGAGTTCCTGATTGACTGTCACTCAGTTCCCTTCAATGGCTTGCCGTGGCCTGTTGGACCGGTAGTACTGCTCCAGGGACGGCGGCCTTGATTGGTGCTTGTCAGCTCCGATCAGACAGCATTCACAGCTGTCAACACATGTAGACTGGCCAAGAGGGGGGAGCTGCCCAGCCACAGCAGTTCTTCTTATGGGCCTTTGCAGAGGCAGAGCTCAGGAGTCTGTTCCAGTCTCCATGTCCATGCTGTATCCTGCAGAGCAGCAACATAGTCAGGGACGGCCCCCACTCTGCTCTTGCCTGATATTGGTGGCAGCTGCTATCATTTACAGAGCTGCAGCTGTGCTTGGGGTTCAGCTCTGCAGAGCCCATGAGAACCTGCATCTACAGGGGGAGAAAAGACACCACTATTCGTCTGGCGGATGAGGGTGCTGACTGGGAGACTGACAGGACGGCAGGTGTGCAGGCAAACTAACTGTGATTGGGAGACTGACGGGCAGGTGAGGTTGCTGACTGGGAGACTGACAGGTTGGCAGGTGTGGAGGCTGACCGACTATGACTGGGAGACTGACAGGCAGGTGAGGGTGCTGATGGACAATAACAGTTCTACAGCTGCATGGGCGGCTGTCTGTGAATACACATGAAATATACAAGTGTCGCAATCTGTTTGTTTAATTACATCTGCATAATGGGCCTAATTCAGGTTGGATCGCAGTAAGACAGTGTTGCGTGGCGGTGCAGCACGAACGAGGGTGGAGGTGGCCAAACGTGGGCGTGTCGGGGCGTCATCACGGCGGCTGCATGACATCACATGCAGACGCCTTGATCGGGAAGATGGCAGCGGTCTTCCTGTGGACGCAGCCAAGCTGCACCGGCAGGAGGCTTCCTTAGTTTCTGCTAACAAGCATAAATTGTGATGTGTTCGCAATTTCTGCTTGCTCAATGCGGGGAGGATCCGGTCAGCATGCTGGGTTGCCTTGTTCAGCGATGGGAGGCCAACAGCATGCGATCCAAAGGATTGCAAATTGTGCTAATTAATTAGTAGAATATGCAATCCTTACTGAATTAGGCCCAATGTCAGATTATGCTGTTCAACTAATTGCAATGCATGGGTATGTATGTGTGCGCACTATGGAGCATATGTGTATGTACTGTGCAGCACAGAGGCGGAACTAGCACCAGTGCAGGCAGTGCCTTGCACTGGGGCCCGCAACTGTCAAGGGGCCCGCAGCCAGAACGGCATGTGTTCCGCCGCCTCCGAGGAGATGATGCGCGCACCGGCTACAGGGGAGGAGGAGGAGGAGGGGGGATGGAGGAGGGAGCCGCAGCAGCGCTGTGTAATTGGTAGAAGTGCTGCTTCTGCTGGCCCTCTCCTTTACCATAGGCTGCCTTCCGCCGCTGTGAATGCTGGGATGCGCATCGCATCCCAGCATTCACAGCGGCGGAGGGCAGCCTATGGTAAAGGAGAGGTCCAGCAGCAGCAGCGCTTCTACCAATGACATAGCGCTGCTGCGGCTCCCTCCTCCACACCTCCTCCTCCTTCTTCTCCCCTCCCAGAACAGAAGCTGCACGAGGAGCCTGAGCCAGCGGAAATGGTAAGTATACCTATTCTATCTATCTATCTATCTATCTATCTATCTATCTGATAGGCAGTGTTACAATGTAGCGCCTATGCGCTCCATTATAACCAATGGTGGGAACTTTGTGGTCAGCGAAAGTAACCTCACCGCTGACCACAAAGTTCCCACCATTGGTTACAATGGAGCGCATAGGCGCTACATTGTAACACTGCCGTGTGCCGCCTGTCATACAGTACAGGAGCACACAGCCAATCAGGAGGGTGCCACAACGTGGCGCTCCCTGATTGGCTGAAGAAACCCTCTTAGACATAAGTCAGAGGGGGTTTCTGGCATTCGGGGAAAGGGGTCCCATGTGAAAACATGGGGCCCCTTTCAGTGCGAGGTCGGGTGTCCGTTTTTTTATTTTGACAAGTACCTGGATTACAAATGGATTACAAGAAGAAGATGCTTCTACACTGGAGTATGTGAGTATAATTTTTTTCACAGGTACACCATGGATTCTACATGGAGAAGAGGACCGACCCTCGTGTGAACATAAGGTAAGTATGTGTATATGGAGGTGTGTATGTATGTATTAAAGTTATACTTTCAAGGTGTGTGTCTTATGTTTTTATTGGGGTATTTTTTTAGTAGTAGTACTACAGGTACCAGCGGGCCCGGTTTTCCTCCGCATGCTGGTACTTGTGGTTCTCCAAGTACCAGCTTGCGGGGGAGGCTTGCTGGGACTTGTAGTACTGCTACTAAAAACAATATTCATTTTTTTATACAACGGCTATCAGCCTCCCATCCGCAGCCCATGGATGGACGGGTCAGCCTCGGGCTTCACCCCTGGTCCTTGGGTGGCTGGAGGAGGGGGACCCCTTGATTGAAGGGGTCCCCACTCCTCCAGGGTACCCGGCCAGGGGTGACTAGTTGATTATGTAATCCCAGGGCCGCCGGGAGCTATATAAAAGTGACCCCCCGCTGTGGCATTATGTATCTGGCTAGTGGAGCCCGGTGCTGGTTTCAGAAATACGGGGGACCCCTACGCTTTTTGTCCCCCGTATTTTTGGAACCAGGACCAGGCGCAGAGCTCGGTGCTGGTTGTTGAAATATGGGGGAACCTCTATCATTTTTCCCCCCATATTTTTGCAACCAGGACCGGCTCAAAGAGCCCGAGGCTGGTTTTGCTTAGGAGGGGGGACCCCACGCAATTTTTTTTCAAAAAAGAAACACTTTCCCATCCCCTTCCCACTGATAAACATGCACGGATCTCATGGATCCGTGCATGCCTATCCAAACACGGGGAAAAAAAGCAGGTCTGGTTTTTTTTAGCACTTTTTTTCGAATTGTATTTCTGCACGGCAGTGTTTGGCTATTGTCGGCAGTGTTTGTGGTTTGCACTTTTTAGTAAATTCACGATTTCTACCAAATTGCAGGCGTATTTGACCGATGGTGTATTGATTCGAGATTTTTTCCTAGGACTTCCAAAATATTACGAATGCCCTCATCACTGCCGAGATTTTTGCTTAGTAAATTACCGAAATGACACTTTGAAGAAAAAACGGCATCTCGGTCAAAATCGGGAGCTTAGTAAATATACCCCGCTGTCTGCCGTAATGTGTAAAAAAGGGGACGCTGTCTGTCGTAATGTGTAAAAAGGGGACGCTGTCTGCCGTAATGTGTAAAAAGGGGATGCTGTCTGCCGTAATGTGTAAAAAAGGGACGCTGTCTGCCGTAATGTGTAAAAAAGGGACGCTGTCTGCCGTAATGTGTAAAAAAGGGGACGCTGTCTGTCGTAATGTGTAAAAAGGGCACACTGTCTGTCGTAATGTGTAAAAAGGGGACGCTGTCTGCCGTAATGTGTAAAAAGGGGGACGCTGTCTGCCGTAATGTGTAAAAAAGGGGAAGCTGTCCGCCATAATGTGTAAAAGGGTCTCTACCTGGTGTAGTGGTACTACCGTGCGGCGTAATTTGAATAATGGAGACTACTGTGCACGTTATATGAATTGGTATTATTTTGTGGCCACACCCCTTCCCCACAAAGCCACGCCCCTATTTTTTGCATGCGCCTGCGGCGCGCACTGCCCCTGTTTTACATAGAGGGGCAGGGCTCCGATGCCATTTCTTGCACACAGCACTAAAATGACTAATTACGGCACTGTTGCTAGGTATCCATTTCTCTGGCCCTGAGCAGGTCCCCCTCACCAGATCCTCTCCAGGGATGAGGCGGTGGACTTAGATGGGGGGGGGGCAAAGCATTTTGTCGCATTTTGTGGGCTTACCGCTCGCTAGTTCCGCCACTGGTGCGGCATATGTATATGGAGCATGTATATGTACCGTGTGGCATATTTGTATATTATGAAGCATGTGTATGTACTGTGCGGCAGGGGTGTATTGGGCAACAGTTAAAACAGGGCGCTTATCACTGGGCGGAACCCCCTCTCTTACCAGTGCATCACATACCCTGTCCCCATTAAAATTGGCAGTCGCTGTCGCTGCCTCACTTAGGGTACTACTCTTTGAGATGTGCCTGTGGCCAATCATCTCCAAAGTAACAGGCAGTTTGTGCTGGCTCAGTACACATTGGCTATGAAGGCTATAGGAGAGGAGAAGATGGGGGTAAGGGTGTGAGAGAAGGAGGAGGGTGATAGAGGATAAGATCATCTGGAGAGTGAAGGAAGGAGCAGGGTGATGGAGGAGAGGATGGAGCTGGAGTGTGAGGGAAGGAGCATGGTGATGGAGGAGAGGATGGGGCTGGAGTGTGAGGGAAGGCGCAGGGTGATGGAGGAAAGGGTGGGGCTGGAGTATGAGGGATGGAGCAGGGTGATGGAAGAGAGGTCATGACCAGGGTGTGACAGAAGAGTACATTCAGTAAATAATCAAACATTTGACAAACCAGACTGCAGCCTAGGGTGTCAGGGCTTGGGTGAGTGCCAATCATATGCTGGAGGAAGAGAGATGCAGATGCACACTCTTAGCACTAAGAACACTAATAGTAGAGATGTGCACCGGACATTATTCAGGTTTTGTGTTTTGGTTTTGGATTCGGTTCTGCGGCCGTGTTTTGGATTCGGACGCATTTTGGCAAAACCTCCCTGAAAATGTTTTGTCGGATTCGGGTGTGTTTTGGATTCAGGTGTTTTTTTTCAAAAACCCCTCAAAAAGAGCCTAAATCATAGAATTTGGGGGTCATTTTGATGCTACAGTATTATTAACCTCAATAACCACAATTTCCACTCATTTCCAGTCTATTCTGAACACCTCGCACCTCATAAAACTATTTTTAGTCCTAAAATTTGCACCGAGGTCACTGGATGACTAAGCTAAGCGACCCAAGTGGCCGACACAAACACCTGCCCCATCTAGGAGTGGCACTGCAGTGTCAGACAGGATGGCACTTCCAAAAAATAGTCCCCAAACAGCACATGATGCAAAGAAAAAAAGAGGCGCAATGAGGTAGCTGTGTGACTAAGCTAAGCGACACAAGTGGCCGACACAAAGACCTGGCCCATCTAGGAGTGGCACTGCAGTGTCAGACAGGATAGCACTTCAGAAAAATAGTCCCCAAACAGCACATGATGCAAAGAAAAAAAGAGGCGCAATGAGGTCGCTGGATGACTAAGCTAAGCGACCCAAGTGGCCGACACAAACACCTGGCCCATCTATGAGTGGCACTGCAGTGTCAGACAGGATGGCAGATTTAAAAAATAGTCCCCAAACAGCACATGATGCAAAGAAAAAAAGAGGTGCACCAAGGGCGCTGGATGGCTAAGTTAAGCGACCCAAGTGGCCAACACAAACACCTGGCCCATCTAGGAGTGGCACTGCAGTGTCAGACAGGATGGCAGATTTAAAAAATAGTCCCCAAACAGCACCTGATGCAAAGAAAAAAAGAGGTGCACCAAGGTCGCTGGATGGCTAAGCTAAGCGACCCAAGTGGCCGACACAAACACCTGGCCCATCTAGGAGTGGCACTGCAGTGTGTTATGATTCCCGTACTCCAGACCAGAGGAGATCTTATGGCAGAGGTCTGAGTACTGGAAAGATATACTGGTTGTGGGAGCAGGAGAGCCTAGTAACCCCTGGCGCCCTAACTCCGTTGTCTCGCCCGTGTTATCAGAAATCCCCTGCGAGACTATGGTTGCTTGAGCCCATGGCAGCCGCGTTCGAAGGGCGGATTATGTCTGCCCAACCCCGATGCCCCCTCAGGTCTTAATGGGAGACAAAGGGAAATCCGAGACAGGGTGATAACAAGGGACCCTCTGACTAAGCAACCAGGCCAGGGGTTACAAGCTAACTAACTAAACCAAAAAGTATGGCCGCCAGGGAAAAGGACAACCAAAGATCCACTGATCCGTAACTCCTATCCAGCACCGCTGGATACCAGAGTGGATCAGGGGGAGCGGAATCCTCCGCAAAAGCTCCAGAACACAAAGATACAAAATAATAAACAGTAAGCGGTCAAGCCGCAACACACGGCTACGCCGCGACTCACGAACACCACAGGATGTGAAAGGTGCTCGGTCAAACTCCAGGAACAGATGACAACTTCCGAGTACAGGATCACTGAGGACAGGAACAACCGGATTGAGCAGGACTGGAAACTCTCTGTAACCGACACAGGCAAACAGGAAGCTATCACCGGCGTCTGTGAGAAGTCCAAAGGGTGCTTATAACTGTGAGCTCCCCAATCAGGAGCCAGACTGGGTAATCACAAGTAATGCCGTGCAGCTTGCATGCTGCACGGCCAGCACACCATTATACAATTAGAAAAGACCCAGCAACGGGGAACGCGGCCCGAACGTGGCGTCCCCGTTGCTAGGGTCTGAGCGGCTCCGTGCGCCCGGCGTCTAGCGTTGCCAGGGAGCCGGCGGCTGAACGCGCACGGCGTCCCTGGTTGCTAGGCGCCGGGCCGCACCGACGAGCGGACCCCGGCGCCTAACAGTACCCCCCCCCTTGAGGAGGGGTCAAGGAACCCCTAAAGCCAGATTTCCGAGGAAATTCTCGAAAAAATGCCCTCTTGAGCCTCGGGGCATGGAGATCCTTATCCAGGACCGAAGACCTTTCTTCTGGACCATAACCTCTCCAATGCACCAAAAAATAAAGCCGACCCCGGGACAACTTGGAATCGAGAACCTTCTCCACCAAGAACTCCTGCTGACCCTGTACAACTATTGGTGATCTCCCCTGAGATATCTTACGAGGAAATCTACTGGACGAAACATATGGTTTCAGCAATGAGCAATGGAAAGTATTTCCGATCCGTAAAGTTTTTGGTAAACGTAACCGGAAGGTAACTGGATTGACTTTTTTGATAATGTGAAATGGTCCAATAAATTTAGGACCCAATCTGGCTGAGGTTTGTCGAAGTTTAATGTTGCGAGTCGACAACCACACCCTATCTCCTACTTTAAAAGTGCACGGCCGCCGGAGCCTGTCAGAAAATCTCTTTTCCTGAAATGCCGCTTTTCCGAGAGCCAGGTGCACTTTTCTCCAAATGAGCCTAAGATGAGAGGTCAAGGTAAGTGAGGAGACAGAGGAATGTTGAAAAAAGGAATTAGCTCTGGGGTGAAAACCAAAAACTGCAAAAAATGGAGACACATTGGTGGAGGAATGACAGGCATTATTGTAAGCGAACTCCGCCAATGGAAGAAACTCAGACCAGTCATTTTGGAGTTTGGCCGAGTACAACCGCAAATATTGTTTTAGTGATTGATTAACTCGCTCAGTCTGCCCGTTGGATTGGGGATGGTAGCCTGACGTTAAAGATAATTTCATCTTTAATGAGACACAAAAAGATTTCCAAAACTGTGCAATGAATTGTGGACCCCGATCGGAAACAATATCAGTGGGTAACCCATGGAGTCTGAAAACATGGCGGAGGAACAAGACTGCCAATCCCTGGGCAGATGGCAATCGGGGAAGAGCAATGAAATGGGCCATTTTACTAAAACGGTCCACTACCACCCATATGACTCGGCATCCGGCTGACAGAGGGAGGTCCACCACAAAATCCATGGAGATATGAGACCATGGCCTAAGAGGAACATTCAAGGGCATAAGCTGACCGATAGGCAAAGAACGGGGAACTTTATGCTGTGCACAGACCTGACACGAAAAAACAAACTCCTTAATGTCTTTGGAAAGACCAGGCCACCATACTGAGCGGGAGACTAATTCCAAAGTCTTAGCGATTCCCGGATGCCCGGCAACTTTGCTATCATGAAACTCCGTCAAAATAGTTGCTCTCAAAAACTCAGGGACAAAAAGACGACCAGCAGGAGTATTTCCAGGAGCCTGATGTTGAAGCAGCTTTAACTGGGTAAATAAATCCTGTGTGAGGCCTGCCCGAATGACTGAAGACGGAAGTATGGGAGTAACAGGACTGTTGTCTTGAACTGGAAGAAAACTGCGTGACAGGGCATCTGCCTTGGTATTCTTGGAACCTGGCCTGAAGGTGATAATGAATTTGAAACGAGTAAAAAATAAAGCCCAACGAGCCTGCCGGGCATTCAGTCGTTTAGCTGATTCAATGTATTGAAGATTTTTGTGATCAGTCAAAACTGAAATGATATGAGTCGCTCCCTCAAGCCAATGCCTCCACTCCTCGAAAGCCCATTTAATAGCCAGCAATTCCCGGTTACCAACATCGTAGTTGGATTCAGCAGAAGAGAATTTCCTGGACATAAAGGCACAAGGGTGTAATTCAAGGGAATCCGGATCCTTCTGAGATAGGATAGCCCCTACTCCAACCTCTGAGGCATCAACCTCAACAATGAAAGGCAATTCTGGGTTGGGGTTTCTGAGGACAGGGGCTGAGACAAAGGCTTGTTTCAAGGCCTGAAAAGATAGCTCGGCTTCACGTGACCAATTGGTAGGATCCGCTCCCTTCTTAGTCAGTGCCACAATGGGAGCAACTAGGTCAGAGAAAGAGTGAATAAATCTTCTATAGTAGTTCGCAAACCCTAAAAAGCGCTGAATTGCTTTTAAGTTGGTGGGTTGCGCCCAACTAAGGATGGCTTGGAGCTTCTTTGGTTCCATACGGAATCCCCGAGGGGAAATAATGTATCCTAAAAAGGATACCTCCGTGACATGAAATTCACACTTCTCCAGCTTGGCATATAGGTGATTTTCACGTAATTTTTTTAGAACCTGACGCACCTGGGTAACATGTTGTTCTACAGAGTCAGAATAAATCAAAATATCGTCTAAGTAGACTACAACGAATTTTCCAAGAAATTCACGGAGCACATCGTTAATGAGATCCTGGAAAACTGCCGGAGCGTTAGACAGGCCGAATGGCATAACCAGATACTCATAGTGGCCTGACTGAGTACTGAATGCCGTTTTCCACTCATCCCCTGACTTGATTCTGATGAGGTTATATGCTCCTCTCAGGTCAATCTTAGAAAAAATCACAGCCGAACGTAGCTGATCAAAGAGGACAGAGATCAGTGGCAGAGGGTAAGTATTTTTTACTGAGATTTTATTCAAGGCTCTAAAGTCAATGCAGGGTCTGAGTGAACCATCCTTCTTCTCTACGAAGAAGAAGCCTGCACTTAAAGGGGATTTAGATGGCCTGATAAATCCTTTCCCTAGGCTTTCTTTAACATACTCATTCATGGCCACAGTTTCAGGCCCGGACAATGCATATAACCTTCCCTTAGGCAAAGTGGCACCAGGAATTAGCTCAATAGCACAATCATAAGGCCTATGGGGAGGCAGAATATCCGCATTGCCCTTGGAAAAAACATCAACAAAATCCTGGTATTCCACAGGAATGGGTGCGGGAATGGCAGCAGCTATTCTGATGGGAAGCGTAATACATTCCTTATTACAGATGGTACCCCATTGTGAGATCTCCCCCGACTGCCAATCAATGATGGGGTTATGAAAGGCCAGCCAAGGGTGACCCAGAACCACTGGAACTGCTGGGCAATGGGTGAGGAAAAACTCAATTTTTTCAGAATGCAGAGCTCCTACCGAGAGTAGAACAGGAGGTGTACAGAGAGAAATAACCCCATTGGACAAGGGACTCCCATCTAAACCATGCATGGTGATACACCTACCCAAGGCTAACTGAGGAATACCTAAGGTCTTGGCCCATGTTAAATCCATAAAGTTCCCTGCAGCTCCACTGTCCACAAAAACAGAGACCGAGGAACAGAGGCTGCCAAAGGAAACTTTAGCTGGGACTAACAGTGAATTATTTGAGGAGATAAGCTGCAGACCAAAGTGAACCCCCTCACAATTCACTTGGTCGAGACGTTTCCCGACTTGTTCGGACAACTACGGGCAAAATGTCCCTTACCTCCACAGTATAAACAAAGACCAGAATTTTGCCTTCTGGTTCTTTCTTCAGGAGACAGTTTGGAGAGACCTATCTGCATAGGCTCCTCTATGTCCACAGGGATGGAAAAAACACAAGGAGTTGACCCGACAGATGCTCCTTTTTCAGCCCTCCGCTCTCTGAGCCGACGATCAATCTTAATAGAGAGCTCAATGAGTTTATCGAGAGTCTCAGGAGCGGGATACTGAAGGAGACTGTCTTTTATAGACTCAGATAAGCCGAGGCGAAACTGACTGCACAGGGCTGGGTCATTCCATCCACAGTCGTTCGACCAACGGCGAAACTCCGTACAATAAATCTCTGCGGGATTCCTACCCTGTCTGAGAGCACGCAACTGACTCTCGGCGGATGCCTCTCTATCAGGGTCGTCATACAATAGCCCTAAAGACTTTAGAAAGGCGTCTACAGAAAATAAAGCCGGATCGTCTGTCTTTAAACCAAAAGCCCAGGTCTGAGGATCCCCCTGAAGCAGAGAAATAATAATTCCAACCCGCTGAGCCTCCGTACCTGAGGAGACTGGTCTCAAACGAAAATAAAGTTTACAAGACTCTTTAAAATTAAAAAACTGTTTTCTATCCCCAGAAAAACGGTCAGGCAGATGCATTTTTGGTTCAGGAATGACCCTCGGGGAAGTCCGTAACAGATCTTCCTGTGACCTCACCCGAAGGGACAGATCCTGAACCATCTGAGTAAGTTCTTGAATCTGGCTAACTAGAAGCTGGCCAGGATTTGGCCCGACACCGGTGGGATTCATGAGGCCGAAAAATCTCCCAACTGAACAAGGGAAAAATTAACTCCTGTTTAATTTTAAATTTTAGTCTGGCCGGTGATAATGTTATGATTCCCGTACTCCAGACCAGAGGAGATCTTATGGCAGAGGTCTGAGTACTGGAAAGATATACTGGTTGTGGGAGCAGGAGAGCCTAGTAACCCCTGGCGCCCTAACTCCGTTGTCTCGCCCGTGTTATCAGAAATCCCCTGCGAGACTATGGTTGCTTGAGCCCATGGCAGCCGCGTTCGAAGGGCGGATTATGTCTGCCCAACCCCGATGCCCCCTCAGGTCTTAATGGGAGACAAAGGGAAATCCGAGACAGGGTGATAACAAGGGACCCTCTGACTAAGCAACCAGGCCAGGGGTTACAAGCTAACTAACTAAACCAAAAAGTATGTGCGGACTAGCCGCCAGGGAAAAGGACAACCAAAGATCCACTGATCCGTAACTCCTATCCAGCACCGCTGGATACCAGAGTGGATCAGGGGGAGCGGAATCCTCCGCAAAAGCTCCAGAACACAAAGATACAAAATAATAAACAGTAAGCGGTCAAGCCGCAACACACGGCTACGCCGCGACTCACGAACACCACAGGATGTGAAAGGTGCTCGGTCAAACTCCAGGAACAGATGACAACTTCCGAGTACAGGATCACTGAGGACAGGAACAACCGGATTGAGCAGACCTGGAAACTCTCTGTAACCGACACAGGCAAACAGGAAGCTATCACCGGCGTCTGTGAGAAGTCCAAAGGGTGCTTATAACTGTGAGCTCCCCAATCAGGAGCCAGACTGGGTAATCACAAGTAATGCCGTGCAGCTTGCATGCTGCACGGCCAGCACACCATTATACAATTAGAAAAGACCCAGCAACGGGGAACGCGGCCCGAACGTGGCGTCCCCGTTGCTAGGGTCTGAGCGGCTCCGTGCGCCCGGCGTCTAGCGTTGCCAGGGAGCCGGCGGCTGAACGCGCACGGCGTCCCTGGTTGCTAGGCGCCGGGCCGCACCGACGAGCGGACCCCGGCGCCTAACACAGTGTCAGACAGGATGGCACTTCCAAAAATTAGTCCCCAAACAGCACATGATGCAAAGAAAAAAAGAGGCACAATGAGGTAGCTGTGTGACTAAGCTAAGCGACCCAAGTGGCCGACACAAACACCTGGCCCATCTAGGAGTGGCACTGCAGTGTCAGACAGGATGGCACTTCAAAAAAATAGTCCCCAAACAGCACATGATGCAAAGAAAAAAAGAGGCGCAATGAGGTAGCTGTGTGACTAAGCTAAGCGACCCAAGTGGCCGACACAAACACCTGGCCCATCTAGGAGTGGCACTGCAGTGTCAGACAGGATGGCACTTCCAAAAAATAGTCCCCAAACAGCACATGATGCAAAGAAAAAAAGAGGCGCAATGAGGTAGCTGTGTGACTAAGCTAAGCGACACAAGTGGCCGACACAAACACCTGGCCTATCTAGGAGTGGCACTGCAGTGTCAGACAGGATGGCACTTCAAAAAAATAGTCCCCAAACAGCACATGATGCAAAGAAAAAAAGAGGCGCAATGAGGTAGCTGTGTGACTAAGCTAAGCGACCCAAGTGGCCAACACAAACACCTGGCCCATCTGGGAGTGGCACTGCAGTGTCAGACAGGATGGCACTTCCAAAAATAGTCCCCAAACAGCACATGATGCAAAGAAAAATGAAAGAAAAAAGAGGTGCAGGCATCGCAACCGACACAATTGGACTCTCCTTGGGGATTTGTGATCTAAAAGAACGCACAGTTCTTTGCTGTGCTTTTGCCATCTTAACTCTTTTAAGTTTTCTAGCAGGAGGATGAGTGCTTCCATCCTCATGTGAAGCTGAACAACTAGCCTTGAACATAGGCCAGGCCCTCAGCCGTTCCTTGCCACTCCGTGTCGTAAATGGTACATTGGCAAGTTTACGCTTCTCCTCAGACGATTTTGATTCAGATTTTTGGGTCATTTTACTGAGCTTTATTTTTTTGGATTTTACATGCTCTCTGCTATGACATTGGGCATCGGCCTTGGCAGACGACGTTGATGGCATTTCATCGTCTCGGCCATGACTAGTGGCAGCAGCTTTAGCACGAGGTGGAAGTGGATATGATCTTTCCCTATTTTACCCTTCACATTTTTGTTCTCCATTTTTTAATGTGTGGAATTATATGCCAATAATATATCAATAGCAATGGCCTACTACTATATATACTGCGCACAACTGAAATGCACCACAGGTATGGATGGATAGTATACTTGACGACACAGAGGTAGGTAGAGCAGTGGCCTACTGTACCGTACTGCTATATAGTATATACTGGTGGTCAGCAAACTGTGCAAAACTGAAATGCACCACAGGTATGGATGGATAGTATACTTGACGACACAGAGGTAGGTAGAGCAGTGGCCTACTGTACCGTACTGCTATATATTATATACTGGTGGTCAGCAAACTGTGCAAAACTGAAATGCACCACAGGTATGAATGGATAGTATACTTGACGACACAGAGGTAGGTAGAGCAGTGGCCTACTGTACCGTACTGCTATATAGTATACACTGGTGGTCAGCAAACTGTGCAAAACTGAAATGTACCACAGGTATGGATGGATAGTATACTTGGCGACACAGAGGTAGGTAGAGCAGTGGCCTACTGTACCGTACTGCTATATATTATATACTGGTGGTCAGCAAACTGTGCAAAACTGAAATGCACCACAGGTATGGATGGATAGTATACTTGACGACACAGAGGTAGGTGGAGCAGTGGCCTACTGTACCGTACTGCTATATAGTATATACTGGTGGTCAGCAAACTGTGCAAACCTGAAATTTACCACAGGTAGGGATGGATAGTATACTTGACGACACAGAGGTAGGTTGAGCAGTGGACTACTGTACCATACTGCTATATATATAGTTATACTGATGGTCAGCAAAATTCTGCACTGTCCTCCTACTATATACTACAATGCAGCACAGATATGGAGCGTTTTTCAGGCAGAGAACGTATAATACTGGTGGTCACTGGTCACTGGTCAGCAAAACTCTGCACTGTCCTCCTACTATATAATACTGCTGGTCCCAAGTCCCCACAATAAAGCAATTAGCACACTGAGCACAGATATTTGCAGCACACTGAGCACAGTCAGATATGGAGCGTTTTTCAGGCAGAGAACGTAGATATTTGCACTTGCAGCACACTGAGCACAGATATTTGCAGCACACTGAGCACAGATATTTGCAGCACAATTTGCAGCCCACTGAACATAGAAACTGAGA